>NC_135784.1:68866166-70066166 GCF_051106095.1 Pogona vitticeps | reverse complement strand
TCATTTTCTAGTACATGATTCAGTCAAAACGAATTACACCTAAAAGGACTATTTGAAAACAAATCCCTGGGGATTAGAAGTGAGTGCTTACCAGGGTGAACGGGTTTGGTACGGTTTGCCTGATTAGATACACAAGTGTTGCATGGGCACCCCAAATTCTGAATGCACTGCCAGCAGTAGCCACAGGCTTCCCTGCCCCACCTCCTCCTCCAAGCGGGTGCTTATGGGAGGTGGCGGGGTGTGGAACCCACCTGCACAATGCTTGTGGGTCTAAACAGCCAAACTGAAGTGCTCATTTCTACTGGGGATATAATCCCCAAATTAACTGGAGACAGGGATGGAAAAAAATGTTCAACTTGTCAACAGGTTAGAGGGATTAGTTATTTAACTTTCAGTCAGACGTTACAAGCACACAAGAGAATGGTACACAATCACACTTCTGCAATGAAAATACTTGTTTATTAAATATATGGCCTGAATTTTGTTATATATGGAGGGAGGGATTTTGTTGAATAAGTGGCACTGGAGGCTCATGATGGGACCAGAGGACTCCCCACCCAAAAAAGACAAGGTGTTTTCTCTCTGCCCCCAACTTGTTTGGACCAAGAACCTCCAGTGGCAAGTATAACTAATGATGAATAGTGTATCTTGAATTACATTTTACCTTTATAAGAAGTCAGGAATTATTTCTTGTTTCTTAGGAAAGAAAGGGAATTTGGGGTAGGGGGAGGAATTACATGTTCAGTTTAAAGAGAACATTCCTCACGTACATGACATCTGTAATTGAAATTCATCTTAGATGTTATGCTCCTGTGATATTACTGAAGTCTGGCATGTTACAATCAGTTTGCTTAAATATCTGAAGTTACAGTATTTATATTTCTTAACTTACCATACCCTTGTGTTATGTGAGATGTTTAGTTATTTCACTGGGATGCCATAAATATTCCTTGGCTTGTGCACATAATCTTATGAAACACATCTGCATGCAAATTTAATATAACTAGATGTAAACAAATCTTAAGCTATTCCCTTTTCTTTGAATAGCCATGTTCTTCAGTGGAGTTCTGGCTTTGATGTCCCAAAGATTAGGAATGTTAAACCAGATTTATTCTTTGCTTTTTTATGCACATCAGACTTTAATAACATAATTTCTAGCATCTCTGGGAATGTAAATCAGTACACAGAAAGCCTCTCTCCCCATTACATAAGACGGTCTTAAATAAGAATTAAGTGCTCTAAAAATCCTTGCTGCCTATGCCTCATTTGAATGTTGGCCTGAATCCTGTCAAATATTTGCACCAACATATGTGCAATAGTGTAACTTGGAGTAGTTAGAGGCTGATAATTAACAAGTCCCTGATTAAATTCCAAGTTCCATACCAGTTGTGTGACTTGGCACATGACAAGGAATTTAATCATGTACTCATGAATTATCAGCTATTTGCCACTCTGAGCTACACCATTGCACTTATACTGACATAAATATTCAGTTGGAAAGTTACTCTATGTTGAGATGCTGAAGACCATATAAATGGCATGCATTTCAACATGACTTTAGAACATTTTGTAGATATAAGAAAGTGAAAGTTTACATCGAGGCATCTAATATTAGAAGCTTCCACCCAACCCATTCATGCAGGCTTTGGCCTCAATACAGATAAGCTTAGTCATGCTTGGGTTCACTGAAGTCAATGGAAAAATTAGTAATTCTTTCACAACTAACTTCAGTCACATGGACTCTAATATAAAGAAGGTGAAAGAAATGTATAAACAAAACATACTGTCGAAAGAGAAGATTCACTGATGAGCATCATTCTAGGAGATTGTCTTCACAAATGAACTGACAGATGGACATGTTGGAAAATTGGAAGGTTGGTTCAAACCTACCAATCTTGTTCACCTTCACCTCTGCATACACTTTCCCTTCTTCCTCCTTGTGCTCTGATTGAAGAAAATGACAACTCTGTGAAAGTCCCCAGTCAGAAGGTCTGTCTTAATCTCTCATGGCCAGAGCAGAAGGAAGCAGAGAAAAAGTTAAAGGTGGTAGGGAGGAAGAGGGAAGAGAAATGCAGTGCCGTTGGCATGGCCATCTGCTACTTGAGCCAATGCTTCCAGATTTAAGTGCAAACTAAGTAAAGTTTTAGACCACAAATGGGAAGAAGTAGCTTCTAAATTCAAATACAACATATCAAGTTGCATGTGATATAACAGTTTCTCTCTCTCTGTGTGTGTGTGTGTTATTGCTATGGAATCTCTTGAACTATGCAAGGATGCCTCTCTCTGGAGATCGGATCTTTGGATGTGATGATGGCTGCTAGAGTATAAAGCTGCTAAAGTATCCCCTACCCATAGTCAACTTATGGAGTTGTAAATAAGGTTCTGTATAGGGGAGAAAATCATGACTACAAAAGAATTAAAAACCCATAGTGTTGACAATGAAGATATTTAACTAGTGGGAGACTTTGTATGCCTTGGTTTAATCATCAAACAAAAGGGAGACTGCAGCCAAGAAATCAGAAGACTGAAACTAGGAAGGGCAGCAATGAAGGAGTTAGAAAAGGACATCAATTGTAAGGATGTGTCACTGGATACCAAGATCAAGATTATCCACACTCTTGTATTTCCGATTTTTAGAAAAGCAAAGGAGTGCTGCTTTTATACTGCCCCATATCACTTCAAGCACCTTCTGGGTGGTTTACAAGTTGATTATGCAGACTACAAATTGCCCCGACCCCCCCATGAGCTGGGTTCTCATTTCACTGACCTTGGAATGATAGAAGGCTGAGTCAGCCTTGAATTGGCTACCTGGGATTGAACCCCGGGTCATGAGTAGAGATGGGGATGAATATAAAAATGGATTCGTTTTCTTGACGAATATAGCAGACTCATCATATATTTGTTGATCTGTATTCATCAAATTTTAAGTCCTGACGCATACGGATTGACGAATATTTTCCCATTTTTATTCATCTCCATATGATTTTTTTAAAAAAGCCATCCTATGGCTTTTCCATCATGCCTACTGACCCTCCGATCTGCTGATTGGCAGGCCGATAGGCAGCCTACCACCACCCCTTCTTCTCCCTACCTTAGCCCCCTACCCCCACCAACACTCCCTTACCATAATCGTCGCCGCTGCTGCTGAGGCCCCCATCAGGCCTCTGCAGCTGTAGAAAAGGAAACTGGTTACCCTTTGCAAAGATGGCAGCTGCGGCTTCATTTAGGGTAGGGAAGCTGCAGTTTTCTTTGCAAAGAGCAACCTGGGTTCCCTTAGTCTGCCTGGGGGCGGCAGCAGTGCAGCAGTGGGGGGTGGCAGCCAGTTGGTGGTGGAAGCAGGGTGTGTGGGGGCAGGGTGGTGGGTTTTTTTAGCACCTCCCACAAATCGATGAATAAATTCATTATTTGTCGGTTCATGGGGGCAACTTCATGCTTTGTGAGTTGTCAACTTCTGACGACTCACGAAGCAGGACGACTCACCAAAAATGGTGAGTCCTCCCCATCTCTAGTCATGAGCACAATTAGGCTGCAGTAATGCAGTTTAAGCACTGTGCCACAAGGCTCCTGTATGGGTGTGGAAACTGGACAGTTAAGGAAGCTGAAATGAAAAAAAAAATGATTAATTCAAAATATGGTTCTGGAGGAGAATTTTGTCAATATCCTGGACTGCCAGAAAGATGAACAAGTGGGTCCTAGATCAAATCAAGCCTGACCTATCTCTGAAGGCAAAACATCTGAAACTGAGGCTGCCCTACTTTGGGCACATCATGAGAAGGCAGGATTCTTTGGAAAAGACAATAATTCTGGGAAAGGTGGGAGGCAGCAGGACAAGAGGAAGACCAAATACAAGATGGACTGACTCCCTAAAGGAACCACAGGTTTAAAAAAATCTGAGCAGGGTAGTTGAGGACAGGACATTTTGGAGATTGCTCATTCATGGGGTCATCATAAATCAGAGTTGACCTGACGGCACATAAGAAGAACCATACAGAAATGACTAAGTCATTCGTTCCTTCTTCCAGAGGAAGCGAAAGCCAGGTAACCACTGTAAACTTACATAATTCTTGGGGAAATGAGGATACAGATAGTAACAGAAGATGATGGCTTAATTTGTTATACTGAAAACAATCTATTCTCTTTCTGTTTCCAAATAACAATTGGAGTACAGAAGGAAGGTCACAGTATTCAATACAGGACAATACCAGACTAGTTACAGGAACTGAGGGAGGATTGATTTATATAGGGTAGCAGCTTGAAGAAATTATTCACAAACCTGAACCAGAATATAAACACTGACAAACGGAGGGGTGGGGGATAGTCATTTGACTGGGACTATATCAAGAGAATACAAGTATGGCGTTTTTGTGGATTCTCGTGAATTAGCTTCATAGCTGAACAGAGCCCAGCTGAAGGCTAGAAAAAAATATCAAAGATTAAATCACGTTACAGCATCTGTATCCTCTTTATGGAACATGAGACAGTCAAGGGTTTGTACGAGGCAGAGAGTGAGGAAGAAATACTTATATTTTGAACCCGTGAAGGACAGAGTCCTTGCTGAAATCTTCATTGCTACAATTGTAACAAAAATATACTGACAATAGAGATTACAAATTCCTGAACTATGTACTGTGTGTATCTACTTTTTAATCTGTATATATTGCAATAAAAAACCAGGCACCAGGTTATACAAATAGCCTAAAAGTGATTGACATGCTAATAATGCCCAATCAAGCCAGTAATGCTCATGTAACAAGCTCCTGAGAAAATAATATTTTTGGTCAATAATACATTTTTAAGCGAAGTGTTTGTTTTTAATTAGCTTCATATTTAGCTATTTAGTCATGCTGTGTCTATCAGCCATGGCTAAAAAGAGAATAACATAGGCTGATTTGAACTGTACTGTTGCCTTAAACTCTTTAACTTTCCTTTCTTCCTTTTTGGCTTTCTTTTCTGCATTCCACCGTACGTTGCTTGCTTTCAAGCATTAGGGGCATATCCCAGCTTGTCCTTTTCCTTCTTTTCCTGCGAGCTTCCCCTAACATTAGGTGATTCTTCTCTGAGGGAGATTCCTGTTAGGCTGTGATAAGCCATTCACATGAACTTGTTAAACCAACAGTGTTTTTTTCCTTTACTCTCGGCACCATAGACAGACAGAATTTTAACTTATCTCAATTAATAAATGAACTCCACAGAGGGGGCCAACTTAACATTCCAAATGCCATTTCCCCCATTTTTCAGGGGGATAAAGGGGGGCAGACAGATTTCGTGGAGCAGGGAACAGATTCGTTCACGTTTGATGGCCTACTCTTGACTATAAATATTCAAGTTTGCAGCCCACCTTCACTATCAAAAGCAATACATCTTGCTTGTGATCAAGACTTAGTTGTTCTTTTGCCTTTTAGAGAGAGGCTTCAAGTCTCTAAGTATCTTGTTCCACTTTGCACTTTTAACTTTCCATCTTACAAACCTATTTTCCTACTTCATTTTTGTTGGGTGTTAGTTACAATTCCCCCCCCCCCCAAATATGTTAGGAGTGGAATTGTTTTCTGACCACAATGAAGCATAACCTCCAGCAATAAAAATTAACCCAGGCAGATCAACTAATAACAGTCATGTGGTGTTACAGTTTGGTTTCATTCTCTATACCTGCATTGTAGCAATGGGGTAGAGTTGAGTGTTTTTGTGTTTGGGGTTCTTCTGGTTTTTTAAAGGGTGTTTCTTACCATCCTTCTTTTTTAAAAAAACAGAAAAAGTTGTGTAGAAAAATATATCATGGGAAAGTAGGGTTTCTATTTCATAACTGAATATTTGATTCGAGACTAGAGACGGGGGTATTCATATATAAATATCCCCACACAGGTGGCGATAATGAAGGTCCAGCCCCATGTGGCCAGACGGTCCGCTCACCGATCTGCCATTGCCGTAGACACCACAATTCTTCCAAATGGCTCTGCAGATCGCGATCTGGGAGCCACTCTTCAACCTTGCAGTGAAGCTTGTCCTCCCGCCTCCTGCCAGGAGTGGCTACCCGATCGTGATCTGCGAAGCCATTGGAAGAATACCGGCATCCATGGCAAAGGCAGATCAGTGAGTGGACCATCCGGCCCCATGGGGCTGGACCCTAGTTATCACTACCTGTGCGAGGATATTCGTATTTGTATACAAATATGAATACCTCACCTCTACACTGCTTTCCTTTTTTTCTCTCTCCCTTCATTGACATTTCCCCTCATTGTTGAACTTATTGCTGGTTTTGGAATCTAACTGGAGAAAAGCAGGTTAAAATGGATTTGTGGGGGAGGCAAAGGAGATCAAGGAAATGTTGAACATCTCTACTCTCCTTCTTTATTCCGTTTCCCTGATTTCCCATTCATTGTGTGAAGCAAACTTTAGGAATAGACCTTTTGTGTTTTAGGAAAAGGGAGAGAGTGAAAGCAGCTTTGTTTTGTGTATGTTCTTTCTCTGATTCCTGAAAGAGAACCTCTAAAACATGAATGCTTTGCTTTAATGAAAAATGAATGCATGAAGGTTTCCTGTTCTTTCGTGTTCCCTGTTTTGTGTAACCTTTCGTTCACTCTTTGTCTGTCAAATAATCCAGGAAATTATTCATCCAATAGTGTCACCATAGCCAGTTGGAACACCCAGGAGGGGCAAGCAGGGACTTTGAATCTCTAAGAAGGTCTGGATTGGCAGGAACTCCATGGCTGAAATCCAATGGTAAGTCACAGCTAGAGTAGCTCCACCTAATTAGTGGAATTTACATGGTCGTTGATTAACCAAATGCTCACTGATTCTATGGGCCTACTTCAGTTGTGATTTACCATTGAATTTCAGCCACTGATGAGCCATTGTTCCAGTCATTCCTTGTGGGTGCATAAATTAACCCATATAACAGTAATTCTAGTTTTTGGGGTGACCTTGATTTTATTGATCATCCTGCAACTATTAAAGTCATAATAGACAAGGGATGTCATGAGTACACCCAAAATTTCTTTGTTATTGAATATTTTCTGAGTTTTGCTTTACAGATGCTCTCTCAGACTGCATGAATAGAATTTCCAGACTTCCTGTGAAAATAGATCTTGGTATTCTGTTCTATTCTATTCTATTTATTCTATTCCACTGCTGTTCTTCAAGGAAACTGCCAAATTCTGCACAGCTTAAGATGCCATTCTGGGCAGAAATTGTAATAACACTCCAGAGCTTGGCATTTATTTCAGGGGGGAAAACCATGAAACTTCTGGAAATTCCGTAAGATAAAAAGTCTCACGCAGAGAAATCTCACTGCAAGAGGAAAAGAGAGACTTTATTCTTAGTTTTCCTCCAACAGTGGGGGGGAAGGCAACCATACCAGCAAATAAAGGTTTTTTGGTTTTAACTACAGTACACATCTGTTTAATTTCTTTGCCATCAAGTTGCCACAACTTGCTGTGTACATAGCAAAATTGTCCACTCTGGGGAGAAAAGTATTCTTTATTCCATGTCTTGAGACATTGTCCTGTTGTGAAAGAAGAAAGAAAAAAAAAATGAATGTCATGCAGTTTTTCCTCCACTTTTCTCCAGAACCTAAAAAGGATGGCAGCAAATAAAAGTATGCACCTCCTCTCCATATGTTGTCCACCTAAATGAGCAGTGGGTAACATGTAGTCAGAAAAATGCCTCAAGCCAAAGGCAATCCTGTTGGTACCCCTTCCTGTTCTGAGAAGAGAGAACCTTCAGAACCATTTAACCCAAGCCACAAAGGTTTCCCAACAGATACCGAATCCCAGAGGGGAGAAGAATGTGTGGATTTCAAAGTAAACCATCATGTTTTTGCAGACCTCTTTCAGTAGCCTTGCCGTGCTCTGGAGGTTCAGATTTGGTGAAGTGCACTCCCATTTCGCTTCAGAGCATCAACAAATCTCTTCAAAGCAGCCCAGTTGGATCCAGGATTTATAGGCTAATTTAGACACAGATTGGACAAGCCATGTCCATTGAGGAAAAGTAAAAACAGGTGGCAGTTGTTTAACCACAACTCCCATCATCCCTCACCCTTTGGTATGATGGCTTGGGCTGATGGCGATTGCGTTCATGCCCTTCATATTAGTATGATATACTGATGTAAGCCGCCCCGAGTAGACGTTGTCTAGAGGGGCGGGGTAAAAATCGAATAAATAAATAAATAAATACTAGTTGTCTGAAAAACAGAACTGCTTTCCCCTCCTCCTTCTCCTCAGTGACAGATCTATAGCTAAAGGTGGTGTTTAAGGCTGATTCCACTTCGCATAACCAAATACTACAATTCAGAACCAGGTTGCTCTAATGCCTTTATCTGCAAATACTACTCAGGAATGCTTATGACAACAGCCAGTCATGCAGCTAGCAAATATACCATTAATAACATCTAGGCTTTTCATTCCATTGAACTAGAATCTAAAGACCTGAATTTTTTCCCATGTCAGTGGAAGCCATTTGATTTTATTGTTCTTTCGTGTTCCCTGTTTTGTGTAACCTTTCGTTCACTCTTTGTCTGTCAAATAATCCAGGAAATTATTCATCCAATAGTGTCACCATAGCCAGTTGGAACACCCAGGAGGGGCAAGCAGGGACTTTGAATCTCTAAGAAGGTCTGGATTGGCAGGAACTCCATGGCTGAAATCCAATGGTAAGTCACAGCTAGAGTAGCTCCACCTAATTAGTGGAATTTACATGGTCGTTGATTAACCAAATGCTCACTGATTCTATGGACCTACTTCAGTTGTGATTTACCATTGAATTTCAGCCACTGATGAGCCATTGTTCCAGTCATTCCTTGTGGGTGCATAAATTTCCCCATATAACAGTAGTTCTAGTTTTTGGGGTGACCTTGATTTTATTGATCATCCTGCAACTATTAAAGTCATAATAGACAAGGGATGTCATGAGTACACCCAAAATTTCTTTGTTATTGAATATTTTCTGAGGTTTGCTTTACAGATGCTCTCTCAGACTGCATGAATAGAATTTCCAGACTTCCTGTGAAAATAGATCTTGGTATTCTGTTCTATTCTATTCTATTTATTCTATTCCACTGCTGTTCTTCAAGGAAACTGCCAAATTCTGCACAGCTTAAGATGCCATTCTGGGCAGAAATTGTAATAACACTCCAGAGCTTGGCATTTATTTCAGGGGGGAAAACCATGAAACTTCTGGAAATTCCGTAAGATAAAAAGTCTCACGCAGAGAAATCTCACTGCAAGAGGAAAAGAGAGACTTTATTCTTAGTTTTCCTCCAACAGTGGGGGGGGGGGGGGGAAGGCAACCATACCAGCAAATAAAGGTTTTTTGGTTTTAACTACAGTACACATCTGTTTAATTTCTTTGCCATCAAGTTGCCACAACTTGCTGTGTACATAGCAAAATTGTCCACTCTGGGGAGAAAAGTATTCTTTATTCCATGTCTTGAGACATTGTCCTGTTGTGAAAGAAGAAAGAAAAAAATGAATGTCATGCAGTTTTTCCTCCACTTTTCTCCAGAACCTAAAAAGGATGGCAGCAAATAAAAGTATGCACCTCCTCTCCATATGTTGTCCACCTAAATGAGCAGTGGGTAACATTTAGTCAGAAAAATGCCTCAAGCCAAAGGCAATCCTGTTGGTACCCCTTCCTGTTCTGAGAAAAGAAAACCTTCAGAACCATTTAACCCAAGCCACAAAGGTTTCCCAACAGATACCGAATCCCAGAGGAGAAAAGAATATGTGGATTTCAAAGTAAACCATCATGTTTTTGCAGACCTCTTTCAGTAGCCTTGCCGTGCTCTGGAGGTTCAGATTTGGTGAAGTGCACTCCCATTTCGCTTCAGAGCATCAACAAATCTCTTCAAAGCAGCCCAGTTGGATCCAGGATTTATAGGCTAATTTAGACACAGATTGGACAAGCCATGTCCACTTGAGGAAAAGTAAAAACAGGTGGCAGTTGTTTAACCACAACTCCCATCATCCCTCACCCTTTGGTATGATGGCTTGGGCTGATGGCGATTGCGTTCATGCCCTTCATATTAGTATGATGTACTGATGTAAGCCGCCCCGAGTAGACGTTGTCTAGAGGGGCGGGGTAAAAATCGAATAAATAAATAAATAAATACTAGTTGTCTGGAAAACAGAAGTGCTTTCCCCTCCTCCTTCTCCTCAGTGACAGATCTATAGCTAAAGGTGGTGTTTAAGGCTGATTCCACTTCGCATAACCAAATAGTACAATTCAGAACCAGGTTGCTCTAATGCCTTTATCTGCAAATACTACTCAGGAATGCTTATGATAACAGCCAGTCATGCAGCTAGCAAATATACCATTAATAACATCTAGGCTTTTCATTCCATTGAACTAGAATCTAAAGACCTGAATTTTTTCCCATGTCAGTGGAAGCCATTTGATTTTATTGGATGATTGAATCTTTCACAACCTAGTGGCCAGCTGTCACTAAGGCATGCAAAACATTTGAAGTGAGCGGTAAGATTAGATGACATAGGGAGGAAGAGTTTTGCATAAATAAATATGTCTCTCCTTGCAGTATAGAGTCAGTCAGAACAAGGAGGATGTAAAAAATAGCCAGATGTCATCGCCCTGAATTTACAGGATGCAGAGCCTTGTCTTTGTACAACTGGGACAGAGCAATTAGATTTACTCCTTTAACATCTTTTACTGTAATTCACCACTCATACAGGCTGCCATCCACCCAGCAGTTATGTCCATAACACAATTAAGCAAAATCGAATTGATATCCCTTGGACTAAAGCTTTTTGAATTGTTGGGATGTGGTGTGTTGGGGACCAGCAAAATATCCCTGGGAGGCTTACTTGCTGAACAATGTGTTCTGAAGGCTAGTCAGACTTAACTATATTGGAGGTAAACTAGGCCAAGCGTTTTCTTAATATGGCAGTGTTATTCCAAAAACCAATAGCTGTTCTAACACAGCTGCATCAGGGCCAGAAACTGAGGCAATGAAGCCTCTAGTTGAGGCCTATTTTTTAGGGAAATTAGGGGCACTCTGCCATCTTCCCCCTCAGGCTCAAATTATCTCCAGTCCATCCACTCTTGCTTGTTGCCTTAGCAGAGACAGAAGATTAGGATACTCTCTCTCTCTCTCTCTCTCTCTCTCTCTCTCTCTCTCTCTCTCTCTGTGTGTGTGTGTGTGTGTGTGTGTGTGTGTAAATGCTTGCTGGTCTGCTTCTCTGTGTGTGCATGCACGCGTGCACACACAGACCCTTGCTTGGATGAATGTCCAATTATGCATGCAGTTCTGTCTGTCACCCCTGCTCCTAACCCCCCCCTGATCCCGTGCCATGCCTCATAGCCCCTCACCAATCACAATGGACACCAGACATCTCCTGGAAGTCTTCCTCTTACTTGAGAGTTCCAGTGATGAACAAAGGTATGGTTATGGAAATTCTGTTTCTCATGCAGCTCTTAAAAAAAAAAAAAAAAGCAAAATAGCCCTGGGGCAGGGAGCGGGATGTCATTCAAAAGAAGCAACCTTTCTGGCTAATGTCCTGAAACCACTTAAATGTTATCTACTCCTCTTCAGTGGTTCTAGTTCTCTATAAATTGTGTTATGGTGGTAGTTTATGTATACCAGTGTTTTATACAGGGGGCTTGTGTAAACATAGGCTTTTGACAAAAAAATATTAACATCATGCAATGAGAGAAGATGAAATTGCTGGGTTTGCCCATTTTGCCTATGATGATCACATGGATACTGCTATTACTACTAATCACAGAGCAGCTAGATGGCTCATCTTCCTGGATAGCCTTCCATCATCACAATCAACAGAAGCTTGTCTGTGGTGGACTGTACACATCAATATTTTGTCTCCCATCTGAAAATAAAGCACCACAGAGCGCTTCTGAATTACATTAAATGTTTTACTCATGCAAAATCATCAGTATCTCATAAAGGCAAAGTATGGCATATTTATTATGATTTGGCTTGAGTCCTCATCATTACTTGCAGCTATTTACTGGTGTGCAGGCAAAATAAAAAAAATGATAGGAGCTAAACAATTCAAAACATATGGCTCAAGGAAGAGAGATTCTATAAGTAGCTGCTTTATGCTTAAGCTGAGAGAGGCCAATGGGCCAGAGAGGATGGTCTCATGGATCCTCCTGAGTAAAAGCAACTGCTCTCTCTCTCTCTCTCTCTCTCTCTCTCTCTCCTTTTTAAAAGTCTTTGTTTTTGTGTGTGAAATAGAAAACAGGGCAAGTAAGATCTGCTTCACATAATAATGCAGCAAATATAGTGGCATAGCTTATTGTGTGTTAGTGGATGTTTCCGTTGTTTTCATAAGATTTTGGTGATTCTTTCGGGTTTTCAGTGGTGAACCACTATTAACACTTGTGCGCTGTTCAATGAAGAGGACCATCTAGATCTATTTCTATCCAGCCTCAGTGTTTCATAGATATCCCGCTGGTATTGCTCACCTAGAGCCTGAAGTAGGAAAAATGAGAAAATCTGTGGAAATGTTGAGGTGGAGAGCTACCCCTTGTCCTAAAATCAGTTTACACTCTGGGATGACTAGATGTTAAAGGAAATGTGTATTTCCCCATGAGCAGCCTGCTTCTCCTGGAAATACACGATTCCCTGAGAGTTTCAAGCCTTGCCTTTGGCTGTCAAACTTGCAAATGAAACCTGTATTTACTTTCTAGTGACCAATCATAGAACAATATACTCCAGAATGTGAGACACAGAGATGAGGAACAGCACATGCTATGATAAACAGGCATCTTTGACCATTTAAGGGAGCACTGCTTCTAAATACATGCTTGGTAAATATCTTAGTTTGACCATGAGAGTATCAACAAGATGACTGGAAGTTATTACAGGAGGAGGATATTGCCTTGCAGCATCCTTTCAGAAATTCTCTTCCGGAATTTCTTTTTAAAAGAGGAGGTCTTCATTCTCTTGAAGGCAAGTATAAAGGTAAGTTTCCATTTTTATCTTTTAAGGCATAAAACCTCAAAGCCCATATGTCTTTAACAAAACAACATCATTAGGTTCTGATTTGTACTTTTCAAAATTTAAATCCTAAAATGAACATGTCTTTAATGATGTATTTTAAACTATGCATGAAATATGTTAAATAATTTCATATTCCTGTAAGCAAAACGAATGACACGGATTTTAACCAGCAGTGATTAACATACAGTTTCTAAAAGGAAATAGTCTTCCAGTTTTAGCATCTAGCAGTAACATTCATTTCTGTGAGGACACTAATGGTCATCTCAGCTATTGCAGCAGTTTTACATTTTTTCCAGAGTTTCTCCACAAAGTTGACACCAGTGACAATCTCCCTAAAGGAGAGGTTTTACCTATCGCAGTGTCGCCAACTTCTCCCGAAGACATCCCCCAATGCTTACGACGTGAAAACAACTAGAATTGTAAAGAATTGGTCTGTGCTGTTTAACAGCTCTAGAATTGACTTGGAATTTTGCACTATATCCTGTTACTTTTAACTCCAAAAAACAACTGCTTCAACCATGAAAGTGAAAACCAATTGCATAGGTATAATTGTTCTTCCATACCCCTATTTTGGAGCCAAAGAAATCCAACTACTTTTCTTCTCTCCCCAGAATTTAGCCATTCATTCATGTGCATCCTTATATATTTGAATCTTGGCACCCATGGGATAGTTCTGGATTAACTTGACAGTTTTTAAATTTGTGACACAGAGGATTCAAAAGACCCCCCCCCCCCCATAGCTATAGATGAAACCATTGGTTTTCTTAATGGCTATAAAGTTTAAAACAGCGGTGAGGTCCTTGTTAGCGTTTTGCCATGGAAAGCTGAATTTACATGTAGACTACATAATGAAACCTGCACATCTGTATTATTAGTATTGCTAATAGTGGTTGGGATTGTATCTCCAAATGATGCATAACTTTCTTTTTCTAAAGAAGTAAACTATAAGCCAAGTTAAATGAACTTTAAAAGTGAACATGGTTCATAACAGATACAGTGCTACAACTGACCAGACAAAGCAAATGTAAATTATGCATCGTTCTAATGGTAAAATGTTTAAATGTATTTGCAGTGAAGTTTGAAAAATTAAAACCAGTCCTCCTTTATGCATATCTAATGAAGAAGAAATTTTGGAGTTTGCATTTGAAAGGATGACGATGCAAACAATATAGACGGGTGAAATGTCTACTTGAATTAGCTTGCTTGTGGAGTAGTATTCTTAAACGAATGATCACATATAATCTGCAATGTATTAAGCACATATTCTTTATTGGCTTCCCCATATTGCATTTCAAATGCTTTTCCATGGAATGTTTCAAAATGTCAACTAAAATTATTATACATTTCACTGAAATGACATATGTCCCTTCAACATTCGTCCGGGACTTTAGTATTATGAGTATTTGAGCAGTTTAAAGACAGGAGATCACTTACTGTGGTTTTCTGAGTCTTACTACCTCTGTACTTTCTAGTGCCAGGTTTGCATGCTAGTTATCACAATTTAGTACCAGGTCTTCTGTATATGTAGCTTTGGCTTTAAGCAACTCAGTCTATCAAAGAATATTTGTGTCTGTCTTCCTCAAAACTCTAAGATCTCAAAACCTAGATGAAAACTGTGGTCTTTTATTAAATGAAAGTAAATGAAAGGTTTAACCAAAGATGATTTGAGGCTATTCACAGGTGCAATTAATTTGAAGTTTTATTTAAATCACAGTGAATAAAGAGAGAATCAGAGCCAGAAAATGAAGGTGCAATATAAAAGAAATCAAAGAAAATTAAAATATATTTCTGACACAATGGTGAAATGAAAAGTATGAAGCAGAACCACCTGTATTAAAGTATCAGATGAAAATACAATTATGCAAAATGTATGCCCTGTATGAAAAACATTTGAAACTACTGTCCTAGAAGGAATAGTCTAACTTATTGTAAAACGAAGCATCTCTCAGAATCAAGACAAACTAAGGTCCTCAAGGCCCAGAGCAGAAAGAGATTCTGAGCCATTCTAAGGAGGTGCCTCTGTTAATAAGCAATACATGACAAGGGTATCTAGAAAAAATATGTTTGATAGGCATTTATTATGAATCCTTGCAGTTAAAAACAAATTCCAGTTTCTATGACAATCTTCACTTACAGCTCTTCGCAAATATACTCGGAGCCAAATTCCACAAGCTGTTTGACACACTCCAAATTAAAACAGGGCAGGTGGGAGGAGATGGTAAGATTTTAATCATGTTTTTGCAGTTCAGCAATGTAACAGAGAAATAAGCGTACATTATGTTTCATAACTTCTCTCCCAATCTGTGAGACTGTGTTGTGTTGTAATACAACATGAAAGACAAGATGGCAAATTACCTGTAATTTGTTGAAGGCCAGGGTTCCAGTCTTGCAAACTGTCTATGCAAAACTGACCAAAAGGAAAGATCTTGCTCCCAGCTTAGTTGTTTATGTTCCACTTTGGACTGGCAGGTCAAATGTTTTAAGAATTGTGGTTTCTTAGAAGGTGTCCTTTTAAAAATTAATGCACACTGTTTGTTTGCTATATTTATTTCTTGTGTTTATTCCATTATAGCAGGGGTCCCCAACTGTTTTTACACCACAGACCAGTTGAGAGAGAATGGGGTCTGTGTGCGGGGAAGGCACTCGTGTGCATGCACAAAGGGGTGGGGGGCACTCGCACACATGCATGCACACTCACACACATGCATGAAAGTATGGGGGCGATTGCGCAGGCGTGCACTCACTTGCATGCACAAAGGGGTTGTGCGGGGGGAGTACGTGCAGGGGGTGAGCAGGGGATCTGCCTCTGCGGCCCAGTCCAACTCAGGCCACAGACTGGCACCGGGCCGTGGACCCAACATCAGGGTCTTTTCCAGGGAGTCTTCTCTTCTCAAGAGATGGCCAAAGTATTGGAGCCATAGCTTCAGGATCTGTCCTTCCACTGTCCTGGAGCAGGAACTGGCAAGCCACTAGAGTATCTTTGCCAAGAAAACTCCATGGACAGAAACTATATGTCATGTTGTTGTTTAGTTGTTAAGTCATGTCCAACTCTTCGTGACCCATGGACCAGAGTATGGCAGGCCATCCTGTCTTCCACTGCCACCCGGAGTTTGGTCAAAGTCATGTTGGTAGCTTAGATGTCCATTATTATAACCGGAAATCCGCTAGTGTTCCCAATCCATAATTTAGTTCTTGTCTGGGAAATTAGAAATGAAGTTAGTGTTAATAGCACACCAATCACAGAACAAAGCAAGGGTATTTTGCAAGCTTTAGGAGGTATGAAAAACTCTGATAGCAGACATTTTTGGTACTATATGACTTCCACCTTATAATCAAGGGCTGTCAGTAACATGCAATTTAGCCCCACATCATGCATGTTCAGATTTTCCCCTGGGTGTTTTACATGCTATGGCATAGATGTTCACCTTGATCTTAGCTATATCCTCTTTCATATTCAACTTTTAGACTTTCAGCATTAATAGAATTTTAATGTCATTGACATAAAAGCAAAGCAAAGTGTGCTGCTTATATACTGCCCCATAGCGCTTCAAGCACTCTCTGGGCGGTTTACAAGTTAATTATACAGGCTACATATTGCCCTCCCCCCGGGAGCTAGGTACTCATTTTACCGACCTCGGAAGGATAGAAGGCTGAGTCAACCTTGAGCTGCTACCTGGGATTGAACCCCAGGTCGTGAGCACAGTTTTGGCTGCAGTACAGCGGTTTAACCACTGCACCACAAGGCTAACATCCATTTTATAATGCAAAAGCTGGAAGTTCCTAATATTTTACACATTTGAAATAGATTTATACAGACACCTTAGACCATACAGCCTAGATTTGCCTAATCTAATTAAGATGTCAAGGCAGTTATTTTGAGAAGAGAATTCTTAATATCTGCCAATGTCTATGCTGGTGTTCAATATTAGCTTTCCAGTCACTTTACCTCAGATGAAGACTGCAGTCCTTCATGCACCTTTGAACAGTAGGGCTTGCTAGGTATGTACAGTGCTTCCTGGCAAGAGTTTCAGATGTTTCTTACACGAAATTTTGATGGGCATAATTCAGTAAACCTGGGCAAGCTTATGGCTAATAAAGAGAGAATAATAATTTATGACCGGAACTTTTAATTCTTGTAAAGAAATAACCACTTCACTATATGGCAATCTCTTTTTCAGTCATTAACCCCCACCCAAAAAACCCCCCAAAGGCAGAAATGGAATAATCACTTGAAAAATAAGAAAAGATGCAGTTCTCATCAAGCCCTTAATGCCTCTAATCACTGAATTCATCTCACAGCTCATGATTCGTAAGTCAGAATTGGGCTATTTTCTTGAATTCAGTTGTGAAAATAGATTTATTTTCATATATATATATAATGAAAATAATATTATTCATATTATAAAAATAAATCTATTTTCACAACTAAATATACTGTATATGGTATCTTATATATATGGAATCTTACTGTGAGACCAATTAAGCTTTCAAACTTCATGATTATATCTTTTAAAAAGGGAAGTTCATACCAAAATGGGGAGAATTGTTACACACACACACACACACACACAGAGACAGAGACAGAGAGAGACAGACAAAGAGGGAGAGAGAGAGAGACATATATATATGGTGTGAAGTAGTTTATCTACAGAGAGACAGAGAGTGACAAAAATATATATGAAGCAAACTGAAATTTATTTAATTTATTTTTTTGATTTATATTTTATTTTAATCCCATGAAAGAGACCAGTGCAGTAATGGTGGCTTGAGGCCATGAATAAAAACAGAAGTTTAGAACATAGCTAGAAAAGTTATTTAAAACAAAAATGCAAATTTCACCCAGTTAAAAGTCACATGAATGAGGAATTCCTCTCTTGCATGTTGTGGTCCGAACACCAATCAACACATGCAAGACATGTAATATATGAAGACATTGCTGCATACTGTATGTTCAGTACAACATGTTATTTGGCCCAGTGTTTAAGCATTCATCTTGCAAGTGCTTGTAACTGTGCACAGAAGGCAAAACATATTGGCCATCATGAAAGTTGGGTACACCCTGATCCATCTGGCATGAGTCCAATTCAGAATATATCATTGGAGAAAGGTCATCGTTCTCCATTCAAAGTGGGGGTGGGAGGGATGCAGTCCCCTTCCTTAGCTGTACCGCAGGAGATCATCCGTATGCCCATTCCTTTACCATCACAGACAGGAAAACAGATGACAAGAGCCTGATGGTAGGCTTAAATATCACATCTTCCTAATATTAAGGCTGCTTTTACCTAGATACATTTTGTTTAGATTGTATTTGGAAGGGAGTCTCAAAAGTTAGATCATGCTTATAGTTACTGCTTGGTTGAACTAATGATAAACAAGTAAACTAGAACAATATGTCTGAAAAAACTGAAACCTGAAAGGACTCAAAATGTCATTTGTACTAAACATTGCATTTAAAAAATGTTCACAAAATTTTGCTGAAGATTAAACAGTAGCCTAAATCAAACCCTCAGTTATATTGTAAAATGTATTAGAATTCAGCAAGGAGCCACAAGAGCAGATTAAGGGTGACATGTTTGCTTTAATTCCAACTTTACTTGTTTTCTATGGTTTCTGTGATGCAACTTGGCCATAGAGAGGGATTATTTTTGATCTTTCTTTAAAACTTTTTTTAAAAGTAGCATTAAGGAAAACAATATAATTCATGTTCAAGATCATTGAATGAAAAACATTCACTTTAGAATTAACGTTTAGCTCAGCTGCAGGTCTGGAGTATGTAAAGCAAAGAACTTTTACTAAAAACTACACCGTTAAAAAGAAATTACAGTTGTCTCCCACAAGGGTTTGGCCAAGATGTGAATTTCCACAACCTACCTACCTACCTACCTACCTACCTACCTACCTACCTACCTACCTACCTACCTACCTACCTACCTACCTACCTACCTACCTACCTACCTACCTACCTACCTACCTACCTACCCACCCACCTACCCACCTACCTACCCACCTACCTACCTACCTACCTACCTACCTACCTACCTACCTACCTACCTATTTATTTATTTATACCCCACCTTTCTCCATAAAAAGAACCCAAGGTGGCATACATAATTTAAAAATATAATATTTAAGAGCTAAAATAGCAAGTATACAAATATTTTTAAAAAAGAATTAAACAAATATATTAGAAATTGTAAATAAAACCAATACTAAAAAGACATTTATAAGCAGTAAGGCACAACAATCCATTTATATCACTGGTTCTTAACCTTGAGTTACTCAGGAGTTTTGGACTGCAACTCCCAGAAGCCTTCACCACCAGCTGTCCTGACTGGGGTTTCTGCGAGTTGCAGTTCAAAAGCATCTGAGTAACAAAGGTTAAGAACCACTGATTTATATCACCATAAGTAGGACCGCTTTCTTTTGCTTTTCCTGATACAACTCTTGGAGGTACTAAAATGCTTCTCCAGAGAGTTTCCTAGTCCTTCAAAGAAGGTTTTAGGGGTACAGCTCAGATGCAGTAGAGCTAAGGAAGGGGACTACAGGTCACTAGTTCTAGTAGAAACACTGGGACCCAGTGAAGTCCACTCTTGGATCCTGTCCTTAGAGCTGGGCCGAAGATAGGGTAGGACCTGGAGAAGATTTATCTGAATTCCCTAAATGTAGACCTTTGGTAAATGTTCACCTTCTCCCAGAGAAGGCACATGCATCATGTAGCTGCTTAAACATGTTTCTACACAAGAATTTTTATCTCACCTTTCTGTTTGAAATGTGAGATTAGCGCAAATGAGAACTAGGCTTGATAGATCAGCAACAACCTGCTGTATATTTCCTGGGATTTCAGAGCCATAATATGAAACAGGGGCAAGGGTTCCTTCATGATATCCCAGGAATGGCTGTCATGATTGTGACAAACCCAGACCTACTGGGATATGCCACAGCTTAACTAAGCTGCCACCAACCATTCCCTATAAGAAGTCACACAGACCAGGGATGGATTTTTAACCAATAAAATAATAAGGTTTATTTAAAACAACACACAGGGAAAATAAAATGATCAGGTGAATAAGATATAGTAACGTGGCTTAATCTCATTCATACATGCACACAGTTTGGTTCACACAGAACCCTTAACTTGAAGCACAGACCCTGAACCTATCAGTTCTGGCTAACCCTACAGACACCTGAACCTATCAGGTTGGTACTCTGACACACAGTAGTACCCTGTCTGACACACAGACTCCCACACCAGCTTCTTCTTCCCAGCTGCTGCTTCGTCACATCCCAGCGTCTACTCTCTTCACCACACACGCTCCACATATATATACAGTACAGCCCCTCCTCCTGATGTCCCGCCTTCCACTCCCCATAGGATGGAACTTTCCCTCCAAACCCATGACAGACAGGTAACATCAGTGCTGTATGTAACACCTCCCCTCTTTATAAGTTGTTTTGTAGGGGGAAAGCTAAGGTGCTTTTTCCCAAAAAACAACCTGGATAAAACACACAACAACAGTTATACATACCATATCATACTTACTTATACTAAGTTAACCATATCAATTAGGCATTTAAACATTTACCATATACATTACATCAATTTACCTTTATTCATACAAACCAAATTCAAAAAAACCAGGTACATTTAACTTTTTGTCATCAATATATATATATAGTCCATGTTTCTTTCGCCGTCTTCATTCTTCAGGTCTTCTTGACAAGGCGTCAGCAACACAGTTCACTGACCCTCTGACCACTTTCACTTCAAAGTCATAGTCCTGTAGGTTTAAAGCCCACCTCATAAGTTTGCTATTGTGGGTTTTCATTGTCTTTAACCATTGCAGTGGTGAATGGTCAGTGCACAGAACAAAATGTCTTCCCCAGATGTAAGGCTTGGCCTTCTGGATCGCGTAGACTATGGCCAAACACTCCTTCTCCACGGTTGCCAAATGTCTCTCACCTTTTTGGAGTTTCCTACTCAGGTAGGACACTGGATGCTGGTCACCATTCTCATCCTCCTGGCAAAGAACCGCTCCTACCCCGCTGTTAGACGCATCGGTGTAGATGATGAACTCCCTGTCGAAGTCTGGAGCACGCAGCACTGGATAGTTGATTAACGCCTCCTTCAACCTCTGGAACGCCGCCTCACAGTCGCTGGTCCACGGGATGCGGTCATCAGCCTTCTTCCTCGTCAGATCGGTCAGCGGAGCCGCAATCTCGCTAAACCTCGGGATGAACTTTCTGTAGTAGCCCACCAACCCAAGAAATGATTTGACTTTTTTCTTGGTGTTGGGTCTGGGCCAATCACGAACAGCTTCTATTTTGGCCTCCAGGGGTTTAATCACTCCTCCCCCTTCCTTGTGACCCAAATATTTTGCTTCTGGGCTACCCAGCTGCAGTTTGTTCTCTCTGCAGGGCCCAGGCCAGAGCACTCCCTCCCCTGGGTCAAAGTGCCTCTCCCTGCCTTCCTGGTCATCCCAAGCTTTCTTTCTGACCTTTTGAGCTTGCAGGGTCTCTGCTGCTAGCTCTAGGTTTCTCTTTAAGTCATTCCCTAAAGAGTCTATGTATGTCACAACGTCTTGTGGGTCATCCTGGGTGATCTGCTCCCAATTTTGTTTGATCAAATCAAGGGGCCCTTTCACCCTTCTCCCAAATAAAAGTTCAAATGGACTGAACCCGGTACTGGCTTGTGGCACTGATCGATAAGCGAACAAAAGGGATTGCAGCTTCTGGTCCCAATTGTTTGGATTCTCTGCCAAGTAAGCCCTAATCATTCGCATTAGAGTCCCATTGAACTTCTCAGTTAACCCATTACTTTCAGGATGATAGGCAGTGGTTTCCTTGAGCTTAATTCCACAGATTTGCCATAACCGTTTCATGAGCTTCGATGTAAACAATGCGCCCAAATCTGTGATTATTTCTGAGGCAAATCCCATCCTGGACATATACCCCACCAAGGCATCTGCCACTGTGTTAGTTTCAATGTTAGTCAAGGGTATGGCTTCAGGGTACCTCGTGGCATGGTCCACAATGGTGAGAATGAACCTGTTCCCCCTCTTTGTGGCCTTGGGCAAAGGTCCCACAATATCCACCCCTATGCATTTGAACGGAGTGTCAATCACAGGCAAAGGGCACAACTTTGCTTTGGTCCTGTCGCGGTTATTCCCCTGCCTTTGACACACATCACATTGTTTACAGAACTCCCTGATCTGCTTCCCTATGTCAGGCCAGTAGAAATTCTGTGTGATTCTCTGCTGTGTTTTGTTCACCCCTAAGTGTGCAGCAAACATGTCAGAGTGCCCCCTTTGTAAGATCATGGGGCGATACTTTTCAGGTACCACCAGCTGACTTCTGATCCCATCTCCCCCTTTTGAGATATTCCTCAGGGTCTCTCTATATAAAATCCCCTTTTTCTCCAGAAATCTCACTGGGGTTTCAGGTGTTAGCTGGGCGTCAGTCACCTGTTCAAAACACTTTTGGAGAGTGGCGTCTGCCTTTTGCTCTTGTCCAAATCTGCTGTCTGTGGTTAAGGTTTCCACCACAGCTTCTGAACTCCCCTCTGCTTCCGTCTCTGGCTCATCATTACCCCCCTGAACTGTCCCCGTGGTGGCTTGCGAGCGTGTAATCACTAGCACCCGTTTCACATGTTCAGCCAGGTCATTTCCCACGAGCACGGCTGCTGGCAGAGTCGATGAAATCGCTAGCCGCCAAACTCCCCTCCAGCCTTGAAAGTTGACAGGTACCTCCGCGACTGGCAGAGAGATTACCTGCCCCTCAATCCCTGCCACCTTCATGCTCTCATTTGGGATTACATACTCCCTAGGAATAATATCTGGATGGCACAGGGTCACCTGGGAACAAGTGTCCCGCAGCCCCCGATACTGATGGCCAAGTATTCCTACGTCCACCCCTGCTGTCTCAAACAACTGGGAATCTGTTCTCACCAACAGGCAGCGCCTGACCTCTACAAGAGGACCATTTTCCTCAGCCTGATCAGCAGATGTAGCTGTTTCAGATTGAGTAGCCATGGCAACAGGCTCCCTCAGTGACAATGAGCCTTGCTCTTTCTGGACACAGAACACAGCTTTTGGCTTGGTCCCACTAGAATTCTGAGGCACCATTCCTTTTAGCTGCCTTAATTTCTCACACTCTGAGATTAGATGGCCCTTTCCCTGACAGAAATAACATTTTCTGGTGTATTTTGATTCTCTCTCATCTTGTTTTGGTTTTCCCTCCAAAATCTGAGGTCTTGGTTTCATGTCTGAGGGCTTCCCTTCACCATGGGCCCCTCCCCCTTGCTGGTTTTTCCCTGGTCCCTGAGAGTACTTGCTGTAGGTTTCTTTGGGTTTTCCTACAGATTTCTCCTCACCTAAGGGCTTTCTTATCTGGTAAATAAAATCTGCAATCTCGGCTGCTTCTGCCACAGATTTTGGTTTCCTTTCCCTCACCTGGAATTTCAGTTCCCCATGCAGGACTGAATAGAACTGTTCCAGCGCTATCAAATCTTTAAGCTGCTGAAAGGTCTCTGTCCCCTCCTGAGATAGCCATTTCTCAAGCAGCCTCACCAATTGGGCCCTCACTTGGGTAAAAGTCTGCTCTGGTTTCTTTGTGAGGGACCTGAATCTTTGCCTCAGCTGTTCCGCATTTATCCCATGTCTTGCAAACACCAGTTTTTTAAACTCTGCAAAATCCTTCATCAGTTCCTCAGGCATCTCGGCATAGACCTCAGCCAGGCTACCACTGATTAAAGATCGCATGATGGTCATCTTCTCAGTTTCCCTCACTGAGAAGTCCACAAACGCTCTTTCCACTAGGGAAAAGAACACCTCAGGACAATCTCCCTTGTGGTACACAGGGAATTTCTTCAGGTCAGCTTTAGACAGTTGGCCTCCCTCAGAATCCCTATTGTTATTATTGTTCTGGTTCATCAGTTCCAATTTTTTTAATTCAAACGCCATTTTCTCTCTCTGCAATTCCAATTCAAATTGCCTTCTTTCTCTCTCTAATCTTTCCTCTCTTTCCCTTTCCTCCATTTCAAATTGCCTCATCCTCAGTTCATGCTGTTGGGCTATGAGCAATTTTCTGAGTTCTGGGTTCTGCTCTCCTGTGCTGTCACCCTGCACTGAGCCAAATTCATCCTCAGAACCTTGGTCAATCTGGGGGTCTTTCACTTCACCCATTTCTGCCACTTGGCTTCGAGTCAAGGGCATAATCCCCCCTCAGAACAGGCTGCTTTAAAAAGTCAAGCCTCAAAATAAAACGACCACTTTTTTTTTCTTTCTTTTGCCTCAGAACCAGCTTTCCCTCTAGATTGCTGCTGTCCTTCAGCACTACTTGCAACTGTAGCGAGTTAAAGTCTACCCCCCTCTGCTGGGCCTCTCAGCAGGCAGGCTAGATCACTGCTATTTCACAGTTTTGCCTCAGCTTTTTTTTCCCGCCAAAACAGGCTGCCTCAGAGCACCCTAATCTAGTCTCCCCAGTTGGCACGTTCTTCTACTAGCGCACCTCCCCGTGAGGTACACCTAGAAGATTACCTACGCGCCTCAGATTGTCCCTGACTAGACCCCCCTTGCTCTGGGCACACTTGCCAAGGCTTTGCTGGACCGCTGGACAACTGGACCAGTCGTATCCCACACGCTGGACACCAATCAATGTGACAAACCCAGACCTACTGGGATATGCCACAGCTTAACTAAGCTGCCACCAACCATTCCCTATAAGAAGTCACACAGACCAGGGATGGATTTTTAACCAATAAAATAATAAGGTTTATTTAAAACAACACACAGGGAAAATAAAATGATCAGGTGAATAAGATATAGTAACGTGGCTTAATCTCATTCATACATGCACACAGTTTGGTTCACACAGAACCCTTAACTTGAAGCACAGACCCTGAACCTATCAGTTCTGGCTAACCCTACAGACACCTGAACCTATCAGGTTGGTACTCTGACACACAGTAGTACCCTGTCTGACACACAGACTCCCACACCAGCTTCTTCTTCCCAGCTGCTGCTTCGTCACATCCCAGCGTCTACTCTCTTCACCACACACGCTCCACATATATATACAGTACAGCCCCTCCTCCTGATGTCCCGCCTTCCACTCCCCATAGGATGGAACTTTCCCTCCAAACCCATGACAGACAGGTAACATCAGTGCTGTATGTAACAATGATGTCACACAGCTGAGGCAGACAAGAGTTCACAAGGGGGCAGGTAGACCCTTTCAAGGCCGCTGACTGTAGAACACAACATGAGAAAAATCTGGGTAACATGAGTGCAGAATTTGGGTAAAACCAGCTGACCAGTTAAAAATACGACACTCCAAAGCCAGGGAGTTAAAAGCAGCTCTCATAATTGCTATTGTTCCTGTTGAAGCTTGCATTCCACACTGCCTTTTTTAATAGCACGGATATAAATGTTAATTTTTTTCCCCAAGGCTCCTCACTGCTGTTGGGGACTGTGGAAAGCTCCCTAACAGGCTGGTGAGAGTTTTTCTTCAGGCCCTATATCTCAACAGCTGAGGTTGCTGCAAAAAGAAGTGATACTGGTGCTTTACTCCCTCTCTTGTACAAAATAGCAAAAGTGCATGAACACAGTGGATCCTTTTCCAGTCCTGTCCCCTACTTCCTTGTTTTTTGGTATGCCAAGGTTGGGCAAGTGCAAAGATAAAAAATAACCTTGAACAAAGCTAATGACCAGCTGGGAGTGGGTTGAAATGGGTGTCTAGGCTTTTACACACATCATCTTTTTCTTCCATCACTAGCCTTGAGATTTCTCTCTTCACCATATCAGAGTAGTATTTATTTATTTTATTTATTAATTTCATTTATTTTCATTTCTACCATTGTTTATCTCAGTTCAGGGACTCAAGGTGGCTTACCAGATGGTTGGAGGAAGGAACAGCAGATATATAAATTCAAATACTGAAACATTTATGAAACTTATATCAGTATCGAAAGGCTGTTAAAACCAAAAATAATTTAAAAACAAAATCAGCCATAAGAAAAAAGTCATACGTGCACCAAAAAGAATTTTAAAGAAAACAGAGGCACAGCATCTCCTGTGAAGAAATTCTGTCGTCTGCCTAGTGGCCAAATCTCTCAACCAAAGCAACTACTGTACTTTGTGTGTGGTGTGAAATGCTGTATCAATGTGGATCGCAGAAATGAGATGCACTATAGCAAATGCAGAAAACAAACACAGACACGTACGCCTAGAGCAGAGAAAAAGCAAATTAATTGCTGCCTAAGGAGCTGTGAAATCAATGGGCTTTCCTTTACCAGGTTGTGTCCTGCAGGTGCAGCTTAGAAAATTTCTAGGACCTGAAGGTTCCTTGATGTTAATAGACCTGAGCATTTCAGCATGAATTCGGGCACACCAGAAACCTGATTCTATGCATATTTGCTGTGAAGTAAGTGCCAGCCATGAAGTTCAGTGGTAACTAGTTCTAGATACTGTATAATATTGCAGCCTTAAGCATAGATTATTTTTAGTATATTTGGGAATGGAAAATATATATTCAATAGGAAATGGAAGCAACAAGGGCAATTGCCAAGACCAATGGTTTTTTTTTTTTTTTTTTTTGACCTTTTTATGACATTTGAAGTTGCATGTGGTTACTTGACAGATGCTTCTGGCATGGATGATTAACAGAAAGACAGCTATCAGAGGAATGTAAGCAGCCACGTAAGCAAATGACGACTTCCACATAACCATAGAACTGTAGAATAATTGAGTTGAAAGGGGCCTATAAGGCCATCAAGTCCAACCTCCTGCTCACTGCAGGAATTAAAATCAAAGGATATTTGCCAGGTGGGTGTGTAAGTTTCTCTTGAATGCCTTCAGTTTTGGAGCACTCACCCCCTTTCAAGATAATTGGTTCCACTGTCCTTTTCTTTATTTTTCTTTTCTTTGTTTTCATACTTGAATTTAATTTTATTTCAGCTGTTTTTACCCTGGAAAAATGCCATCAATAAAATGGCTGTGTACTATCAGCCTATTTCAAGAACACTTGTGTGTGTGTGTGTGTGTGTGTGTGTGTGTGTGTGTGTGTGTGTGTGCATGCGCATGTGCAGCACAGAGAACAAGAAGAAAAACATGACTGCCAATTAAAAAACAGTTTTTTTCCTCTGGTATCATTAATCAAATGCATAAGCAGTTCATGTAGTGACACCTGGCAGGGTTAATGTTTAAGACCTACAGCAATTATAGTTCCCCTGAAAATCACTTGGCCAGCAAGTCACATAAAAGCCTGTGATTATGAAGGAAATGGGAATTAGCAGAAAAATTTAGGGAAACCAGTTGAAATGCACTAGTAGCAAAGGAGGCCTAGAGAAATCTGACTGATTGGCGCTCCCCAAGGGAGCAGAAAAGAGGCCTGAGGGTCACGCCTTCCTCAAATTAGTAGTGTCTGTCATTTGAAACCAAAATAAAGCAGGAACAGAGGAATCAGAGAGATTTTCTATGAAGAAACTCCTCTGCATTCTGTTCCACCCAAAGGCAGTGAGGCCAAGGGCAATTAAAGGCTCAGACTTGTGCACATTTTAATTCAGCCATAATTCATCTTCTTAAAATACGTATACTTCAGTTTAAAAAAGTGTAATAGTCGGGTAACTCTTTACATATATTAATATAAAGCTGGCATTTAAACTTTAATATGGTAATTAAATATTAGGTACAAAAATGATCTTGTTTCCCTGTTTGACTTTCCGTATTTACATATTTGCATTCATCCCCAAGAGTAAATATAATTACGGAGAAACTTAAACCACTTGTGTCTGGGGCTTATTTTATAGCTTGTGCCATACCCTTATTTGCAGAATGTTGGCAGAACTCTTTTAGGGCCAGACATTTTAACAGGCTAAGGGGGGGGGGGAGGGAATGCAGAAATGTAAACAATAGTTCAAGCAAAGCATGCTTATGGTTACAGCTAAACCTGTAGCATCAAATAGTTGTAAGCATTAGCCACAGCTTCCACAGAAATAAATCTCAGCTGCAGGACAGTGTGTTTTATATCTCCTGGAGGTGAGCCAGTCTTAGAAATCTTTAAGGCACAGGTAGACAGAGGGAGCAGCTCTTCTACAAAGCAAACATTTGCTTCACCCTCAGGCTCTCTCTGAACCTATAATAACTCAAGGAGAGGAAGCGGCTTTTGGACCACTTTTCGGATATTTTGCCAGGAATCAAAACTGAAATCTCATCAGCTGTTAACTGTGGAATATTTGGTTTTCTGACAAAAACATTAGGCATCTTCCTGTATGTCCTACCTGACAACCCTCCATTTTGTCACAGGACCGTGTGTTACTTCATAAAGCCGAAGATGTTCAGTATGGTCATATTTTGCAACACTGCTCCATTCCTTTCTATTGGGCCTTTGTAGATTCAAACGATGCTTCCTTTCACATATCTAGAGGGACCAAGCTTTCTCGTTTCCTTTGCCTGTCTGAGGTTCCAGTTCAGAGTCCTCTCAATTTGTTTGTTTATGGCCAGAGAATTGACAAAATGAATGGCTATTGTCCCTGTGCCACTCTGTCCCCAACCTTACATTCCTTCAGTTTTAATTAATTCACTGCAAACATTGAAACCCCATCCACTTTTCTTCATATTGGCTCACAATATGACCATAGGAGGGTCCAAGAACACTCAGGAAGAACGTCTTTGCATAAGAGAGAGAGAGAGAGACAGGGCCAGAACCAATTTGAGGGGACCTTTCCAAAAGGACAATCTCCATTTCTATACAGGCTACTTATCTCTATTCTAATTTCATGCAAACGAATTTCACATACAAAAGGGTTTGGGAAGAGACAGAGGTTGAGAAAGAGCAGTATGGGACTTTTAAAGACCAGTTATCTCTTGGAAAAAACAAAACAAAACAAAACAAAATGTAAAACCTACTTTTAGATTCCCTGATGCCAACAGCTCTCTTTCAATGCAGCTGTCCCCATTTCCTCATACATATACTTCCATTACACTGATGAATAATGTCAAGCTGGTGTTCTACCATACCATATAGAGTCACCTGCATCAGTTTGTAAGCTTCACAGGTGCCCAAATAATATCCCAAGGAGCAATCAAGGATAGAGACTTATGTGTCCTCCTTGTTTTCCTGTGCTCACATGTCATTGTTGCCAGTGGCATCTTAGATTCTTGTGTGCCCTCCTGACTAAAAGAAATAAAAGGGAGGGAAGGAAGAGTAATATTGTGTCTATTATTTTTCTCTAGTCATTTTTGCCCTCCAAATCATTGCAAAAATACTGGAAGTATTGGAACAATTAGTTGTCTAATAAATACAGCCGTATACCAATGATGCCTTCAATTGTTTTGCACAGCGAATTGTATCATTAGGATGAACGAATATAATCAGATGAAACTCTAATTTGTTCTTTGAAGCAGTACATTAAATATGAGTTTCTTTAGGTATTCTAACCTCTAGCTCAATAAGATCATTACAGTTAAACTTATCAAGATGGGAATAAGGTAAAAATATGAGGTGTTCAATGAAGCAAATCAGGAGACAGCTAGAGTGCATCTGGAGGAAGGAACCAACGGGTTATAATAAGAGAGCTGTCAGGATCACAACTAACCATTACCTGGCTAAGGTAAGGGCTGCTAAACGATCACACTTCGCTGACCAGATAAGCGAAGCTTCCAATCAGAGGTGGAACTTTTCCGTATAGTTCACAATCTATCCGGAATTAGTCTGGGTGATAGGTCTCCCACTAGCATCTCACCTGACCAATTTGCAGCATTTTTCAAATCAAAAGTGGAGACTATCTGCCGTGACCTCTCTCCTTTTTTAAATACAGTGGATCGAGCAGAGATGTCCAGTGCTCCGCCTTGCCCAGTAATTCTTGTCTTCTTTCAGCCTGTGATGAAAGATTTGGTGGACAAAGCGCTTGACCCTTGCCTGGCGTGGCTAATCAAAGCAGCCAGGCCTGTAACAACAGAATGGGCCACTGCAATAATCAGTGGGTCTCTCAAGGAGGGCAAGAAACCAAATTTGGCGGCGGATGACATTGGAAATTATAGGCCTGTCACCAATATTTCTTTCCTGAGCAAAGTGGTGGAGAGGGTGGTGGCAGATCAGCTTCAGGTGCTTTTGGATGAAACCAGTGCTCTGGACCCATTTCAGTCAGGCTTCAGGTCGCACTATGGTACGAAAACGGCACTGGTCGCACTGCTGGATGACGTGTTGAGGGAGGCCAATGGGGGCAATATGTCCTTGTTGGTCCTCCTTGACATCTCAGCCGCCTTCGATACCGTTGACCACGGTATCCTCCTGGAGAGGCTCTCTGAGCTGGGAATAGGTGGCGAGAATGTCTCGGCCCCGTGAAGCCTCAATTGTGGGGTTCCGCAGGGGTCAATCATCTCTCCAATGCTGTTTAATATCTACATGAGGCTGCTGGGTGAGGTCATCAGGTGGTGTGGGGCATCGTGCCATCAGTACGCTGATGACACACAGCTCTACATCTGCTTCTCACTGACTTCAGTGGATGCTGTTCTGTCCCTCCAGCACTGCCTGGAGACTGTACTGCAATGGATGCAGTCGAATGGGTTGAGGCTGAACCTGGACAAGACGGAGATTTTGAGGGTGGGTGGTCCCTCCATCAGCGGTCTGGGTGACTCCCTTTCTTTTGGAGGGGTGACCATCACTGCAAAGAGTGAGGTTCGCAGCTTGGGGATACATCTGGACCCGGCGCTTACCATGGAAACCCAGGTGGTGTCTGTGGCCCATTCCGCCTATTTTCATACACACAACCCAGTTAAAGTCAATGACACTCATAAGCACAGTGTGATTTTGCTGCTAACAAACAGTAGAGGCACGGCTCTAAACAGTTTGGGAACCAAACAGAAACTTGTAACCATCTGAACAAACATAAACATCTATTTGTTTGATAGTATTAGTATTTTACTGCTGTCATGAAAGATACTTGTGTTTTTCAAAAACTTGCATTTGTGACACAAACCTTGTAAATAATGAAAGGGCAGGGATATTCCTTCTCTCAAGAGTAGGAGGACTTTTGGAGAATTTGCATGGGATGGGAAAGAATCTGCTACTGTTTTTGGGGGGTGGGTGGGAATGGCTCACCATGATGGTTGTGGGACAGCACAAAGTTTTGCTTCTATGAGACAGTGACAAATGTGCAACAAACAGCTACCTAGGAATGTCCTTTGCTGGAAATGACACAGCCCATGGGGCCTAGCATCCCCTGGAATTAATGGGGCCATTTGGTTTAATGGGAGTAGAGAGTTGCAGCCATTTTCTTTCTACTTAGAAATCAAGTCCCACGTTGTTCAATTGTGCTTAATTCCTAGTCAGTACCCTGTTTCCCCAAAAATAAGACAGGGTCTGATATTAATTTTTGCTCCAAAAATGCATTAGGGCTTATTCTCAGGGGATGTTTTATTTTTTCCCCATGTACAATAATATACATTTATTTAATTACAGTCATGTCATCTTCTTGTTGCTGCACAATGGTGGAAGGCGAGGTTTCACTTCACTAGGGTTTATTTTTGGGGTAGGGCTTATATTACGAGCATCCTGAAAAATTCTACTAGGACTTATTTTAAGGTTGGGTCTTATTTTTGGGGAAACAGGGTAGATTAAATCCATGTCTAGTTATGTTGGAAGTGTAGAAGTACAACTGGATTTTCTCTTTTCTCTATGCACAGTCTTCCGTGCCAACAGAAAATTGCTGCTGAGTGTTTCATGCTTTCTGGAGACAATTCTGAGGGCATGGGGGAAGAGAGGATGAATTGCCTCTCTCCTCTTCTACAGTTCACTTCTCCTTCAGAATTAAGTCAATGGTCAAAATCCTATTTTGTTACTATGCGCACACAAGTCAGTATTACACCTGTGGTAGTTACAATAATGCTGAGGTAGAAGTGCTATCCTTAACACACCTCCTCCAGTGTATTGTGCAACTGGTCACACTGGGGACACGGGACTGACTGAGCAATTAAACTGTACATTCCTAGTTTGCCAGGTATAATGCCCAACACATTTACACTGTTGTAACTTTATGTTACATTGGTGTGAATAGGATTTTGTGCAATATAATTATACTTGTACAATTAGACTATAAACAAGGTATGTTTAGGACTGCAGCCTTAGTGGATAATAACATGAGGATAATAACATGAAAAAATAGATAGAAATACTTGGTTGGGAAATTAGATTAGAGATTCATAAACAGATATTACAGTTGTGCCCTGCTTAACGATTACCCCATATAACGACGAATCCGCTTCACGATGATGTTTTTGTGATCGCAATTGCAATCGCAAAACAATGTTTTAATGGTTTTTTTTTTTTTTTTTTTTGCTTTGTGATGATTGGTTCCCTGCTTTGGGAACCGATTCTTTGCACTATGACGATCAAAACAGCTGATTGTCGGGTTTTCAAAATGGCCACCGGCTGCTCAAAATGGCTCCCCGCTGTTTTTAGGAGGCATTTTTCGCTTAACAGGCACCCGAAAATGGCTGCCGTATGGAGGATCTTCGCTGGATGAGCAGGTATTCAGCCCACTGGAACGCATTCAACGGTTTTCAATGCATTTCAATGGGCTTTTCTATTTCGCTTGATGACGTTTTCGCTCTACAGCAATTTCGCTGGAATGAATTAATGTCGTCAAGCAAGGCACCACTGTAATTTAAATGAAATGGTTGGAAGTTGTGAATCTTGAGATAGAAAAATATGACTTCAAAACAACTGTCCAATTTCTGAGGAATAAGGACAACGAAGAATATCAACAAGATTAAAAAAACTAGAAATCCATGAAATATACTACAGATGCAGAAAAGGGGACTTTTAACAAGTAGCTTTGGTTTAGTGCTGAAATATCACTAAAAAGAAATCGTCTTATGTAGACTGATTTTAAATTTAAATAAAATATTTTATAGCAAAGAGAAACATATGCCTAGAAACTGGAAGTGATCATTTGGTTCACAATTTTTAGCAAAAGTATCAATTTAACATGTCCTCAAATTTATTGCAAGACAAAATGCACCTTATCTCAGAAATGTGTATATTTCCAGAGAAATTCAATATCAAACCATATGTGCATTTTGTAATGGCAGGTGACTAGAAATATGTTATGTTTTAAAATACACAAACAATTTTTAGTTAGTGAGGAAAAAATATTCAGAAATGGATATATTGAAATGTATTTTAAAATATTGTAGTTTTGTGATGGGAGGAAAACACACAGAAATTTCAGCAACCTGGAGGATCACAGTCTGTGATGGGAAGTAAAAATGGGATGAGAATTCAGGTCACAGCCAGAGAATACAATGAGATGGAGACAGAGAGAGTTGAATGTCTCTGTCTTTGAGTGCAGGACAGAAATAATCAAATCCCCTTCCCTAAACGAAACATGTTAGTTTTCATTTGGAATGGGAAGCTACTGGTCAGTATTTCTTCATTTTGCCTGCTTCTGTTTAATTTCATATCTGATCAGCACTTTAGAAGACAGCATTAGGATTACTCTTTGAGGAAAGAATGTATGACCGTTTAATCCCCACCCCCCACACCAATGCTACCTCGGCGGATGGTGTGGAAAACTACACGCGGCATGTTGCCAATGCATTAATCATTGGTCCAAAAAAAAAAAAACCTCTAATGACAAACAGAACCTCTCAAAAGCATTTTCCTTAGAGTAAAGTAATGAAAGTAATATTTTTTAAAAAGTAGGAAGAATACTCATCTCTTGTGTACTCTTCATACAGTATTCATTAACACATGCCGATCATGAAAACCCTGGAGCCCCATTGAAGATTTTCTTAGAATTCTCATTAATCCTTTTGTGACTTTTGGAAAGTGGTACAAAAATTACTTTATACACTGCAACATAATGGAGCTAAAGGAGTGAGGGGAAAAGGTCTTCTATATATTTGCCAGGATCTAGTGGAAATTTCCCCTTCACAAATTGCTGCCTTGACATGGCGAAGGGGCTTGAGTAATTCAGAGAAGCTATGGGCTACGCCGTGCAGGGACACCCAAGACGGACAGGACATTGTGGAGAGTTCTGATTAAACACGATCCACCAGGAGCAGGAACTGGCAAGCCACTTCAGTATCTTTGCCAAGAAAACTCCATGGACAGAAACAAAAGGCTAAAAGATGTGACGCTGGAAGATGGGCCCCTCACGGAAGGTGTCCAACATGCTACTGAAGAAGAGCAGAGGACAAGTACAAGTAGCTCCAGAGCTCATGAAGTGGTTGGGCCAAAGCCGAAAGGATGCTCAGCTGTGGACGTGCGTGGAAGTGAAAGGAAAATCCAATGCTGCAAAGAAAAATACTGCGTAGTTACCGACATGCGTGGAAGTGAAGGGAAAGTCCAATGCTGCAAAGAAAAATACTGCATAGGAACCTGGAATGTAAGATCTATGAACCTTGGGAAGCTGGATGTGGTCAAACAGGGGATGGCAAGAATAAACATTGACATCCTGGGCGCCAATGAACTAAAGTGGACGGGAATGGGCGAATTCAATGCAGACGATCATCATATCTACTATTGTGGGTAAGAATCTCGTAGAAGAAAAGGAGCAGCCCTCATAGTCAACAAAAGAGTGGGAAAAGCTGTATTGGGATACAATCTCAAAAATCATAGAATGATTTCAATATGAATCCAAGGCAGATCTTTCAATATCACCGTAATCCACGTTAGTGCACCAGCCACTGATGCTGAAAAGGCTAAAATTGACCTATTCTATGAAGACTTACAACACCTTCTAGAACTGACACCAAAGAAAGATGTTCTTGTCAATGATGACATATAAAGCCCTAAACGGTTTGGGACCTCAATACCTGGCAGATCGCCTTCTCCCACCCAGGTCTACCCGAATCACTCGACAAAGCCAGCAGGGACGGCTGAGTGGGCCTTACGCCAAGAAAGGCCCAGAAGGAAAGAACAAGAAACCGGGCCTTCGCGGCAGTGGCCCCTCGGTTGTGGAACACTCTCCCAATGGAAATCCACCTGGCTCCATTGCTGGGCATTTTTAAAAGCCAATTAAAAACTTGGCAGGCCTTCCCTCCAGTCAATTAATTGATCTTTCTTTCTCAATTCTTTCTCAGTTATTTCATTTTGATAATCTATATATACATCTGTTAGTAGGCTTTATCATTATGTATCTTATTGTATTATATTGTATTATATTGTATTTTATTGTATTTTATTGTATTTTATTACTCCTGTAAGCCGCCCCAAGTAGAATTTGTCTAGAGGGGTGGGGTATAGGTCGAAATAAAGTAAAATAAAAGTATTATGGGGGACTGGAATGCTAGAGTAGGGAGTCAAGAGATAAAATGAACAACAGGTAAGTTTGGCCTTGGAGTTCAAAATGAAGCAGGGCAAAGGCTAATAGAGTTTTGTCATGAGAACAAGCTGGTCATCACAAACAGTCTTTTCCAACAGCACAAGAGGCAACTCTACACATGGACATCACCAGATGGGCAATATCGAAATCAGATTGATTATATTCTCTGCAGCCAAAGATGGAGAAGCTCTATACAGTCAGCAAAAACAAGACCTGGAACTGATTGTAGCTCTGATCATCAGGACAACCCAGACAGTGAGGCTGCTGGCCTTGAGCCAGACATCCTGGAGAGTGAAGTCAAGTGGGCCTTAGAAAGCATGGTTACCAATAAGGCCAGTGGAGGTGATGGCATTCCAGTTGAACTATTTAAAATCTTAAAAGATGACACTCAATATGCCAGCAAGTTTGGAAAACTCAGCAGTGGCCAGAGGATTGGAAAAGATCAGTCTATATTCCAATCTGAAAGAAGGGCAATGCCAAAGAATGCTCCAACTACCGTACAAGTGTACTCATTTCACAAGCTAGCAAGGTTACAGTGGGGTCTCGACTTACGAACGGCTCGACATACGAATGTTTCGACTTACGAACCGCTCTCATAGGAATATATGGACTCGACTTACGAACTTAGATTCGAGTTACGAACTCTTTTTTTCCTTTTTTTTAAAGCTAAGTCATCTTAGGTTAAAAGGAAAAAAGAAAAAATATCCCCCTCTAGTGGCAGAAGGCGGAATAGCAGCTTCCCATTAGTTTCTATGGACGAAAAGAGCAGATACGGATTAAATGGTTTTCAATGCATTCCTATGGGAAATGCAGATTCGACTTAAGAACTTTTCGACCTGAGAACTGCCTTCCAATATGGATTAAGTTCTTAAGTCGAGACCCCACTGTATGCTCAAAGTCCTACAAGGTAGGCTTCAGAAGTATGTGGACCGAGAACTTCTAGAAGTACAAGCCGGATTTCAAAGGGGTAGAGGAACTCAAGACGAAATTGCTAACATGGGCTCGATTATGGAGAAAGCCAGAGAATTCCAGAAAAACATCTACTTCTGTTTCATTGACTATGCAAAAGCCTTTGACTGGGTGGACCACAGCAAACTACGGCAAGTCCTTAAAGAAAGAAACCTATATGTGGGACAGGAAGCAACAGTTAGAACTGGATATGGAACAACTGATTGGTTTAAATTGGGAAAGGGGTATGACAAGGCTGTATATTGTCTCCCTGCTTATTTAACTTATATGCAGAATACATAATGCAAAAGGCAGGACTGGATGAATCCCAAACTGGAATTAAGATTGCCAGAAGAAATATCAAGAACCTCAGATATGCAAATGATACCACTCTGATGGCAGAAAGTGAGGAGGAATTCAGGAACCTTGTAATGAGGGTGAAAGAGTCCAAAAAACGGTCTGAAGCTCAACATCAAAAAAACTAAGATCATGGCCATTGGTCCCATCACCTCCTGGCAAACAGAAGGGGAAGATATGGAGGCAGTGACAGATTTTAATTTCTTGGGCTCCATGATCACTGCAGATGGTGACAACAGCCACGAAATTAAAAGACGCCTGCTTCTTTGGAGGAAAGCGATGACAAACCTAGACAGCATCTTAAAAAGCAGAGACATCACCTTGCCGACAAAGGTCCGCATAGTCAAAGCTATGGTTTTTCCAGTAGCGATGTATGGAAGTGAGAGCTGGACCATAAAGAAGGCTGACCGCCGAAGAATTGATGTTTTTGAATTGTGGTGTTGTAGGAGACTCTTGAGAGTCCCCTGGACTGCAAAGAGAACAAACCTATCCATTTGAAGGAAATCAACCCTGACTGCTCACTGGAAGGGCAGATCCTGAAGCTGAGGCTCCAATACTTTGGCCACCTCATGAGCAAAGAAGACTCTCTGGAAAAGACCCTGATGTTGGGAAAGTGTGAAAGCAAGAGGAGAAGGGGACGACAGAGGATGAGATGGTTGGACAGTGTCATCGAAGCAACCAACATGAATTTGACCCAACTCCAGGAGGCAGTGGAAGACAGGAGGGCCTGGCGTCCATGGGGTCACAAAGAGTCGAACAGAACTTAATGACTAAACAACAACAAAAGTGTACGTTTATAGATACAGAAAAGGAATTGTGGCATTTGTCAGGCCTGAATAACAAAGTGCCATTCACATGTCTGTCACGCACCTAGTCATCAGTAGAAACCTTCATTTTACCAACATTAGCTTTATCAACTGGTTTCCTGGTCCCTGTCTTAACTGCAGGGCTGTTGAGCAAGTAAAATCAATGACTTGGTTCAATTTAGCAGATCAGAAATAATCACAGGTGCCCTTTCACCGATACAGAAGGTGACATAAAATGTAGAACAAAATAAGGAAAAGGAATTATATAAGATAAGAAAAAACTCTTCTTGCTTGATTTCCTTTTTATTTGTATATTAATACCCACATGAAACACACACGCACACTAAAAAAAAACAACAACCTAGGAAAACAAAACTAAAAGGCAAAAAACAAAACCAAGTGATCTCCAAATTCTCGGATCCAGTCTGGTGGTTATGCACATTAGTCTGAAGGCAGTCACCACTACGGACTAAAACAGAGTCCCTCTGATAAAAATGTGTTCACAGTAAGTAATTCCCCACTGTGTCTGCTTCACAGGGGCTGGACTTGATGATCTATTGGGTCCCTTCCAGCTTTGTAGTTCTTAGATGGTGATGGTGGCTTGTGTAAATTTGGAAAAGTGTTAATGTGTTGATTGAATCATTTCAGGATGGAGAGAGGGAAAAATTTGAGAGAAAGGGACAGAGTGAAACTAAGAGGTTAAAAATGAAGGGTTCTTAATCCAGCTAAAGTTGTGTACCAAATATATTTACCTGGAAAAGGTTCCGATTACACAGGCACCTTTGCATTGACCTTTTTCAACAGGGTTAGCCATTGCTCTCAGCAGATGAGAGAGTAAAGCCTAGGGTTCAGATGAATGACACTCGGTTGGGTGTAAGCGTCCGGGCCATATGTTTCTCTTGCAGGCTTGGAATAATTTGGTCAGTGCTACTGTAAGCTCTGTTTTATGAAGTAGAGGAAATGAAAAGGAAGGAGAAACTCTAAATAACTGGCTCTGGGTTCTTTATTGTTCCAATTCTTTCTTTTTCTGCCAGCCATGTGCTGAGAAGATATGGCCGAGAGAGTGTTTCTGGGTACCAGACGGAAAGGATCAGAGCAAAGCATCAGGTTAAAAGAGAAAGGGAAATCTATGAAGCAGGAGAAAAGAGAATTTGTAACACACAATAGAAAAGGAGTTGCATTTCCTATAAAAGTATGGTAAAAGGTGTTTTAAATGAGAGCCAGATATTGCTAGTGAAAGTGCATCTTTGCCACAGATTGCTTTTTCCCTCCTCCAGATCTTGGACAGACTCTGCCCCTTTCTCCCCACATTTTGTGTGTCTCATTTGAAGTCTCAATGTTAAAGATTTTGAGGATGTCATCCTTTTCCTTCTACCATGATGTACTTTCAAAGTGCCTTAACCGTATTCATGGCATAAATGTTCCATGTGTGTCTAATATACATATGAATGTCTGTATGCAAACTTTGTGAGAAGCTGTGCACGTATATCTGAATGGAGTCACCTTGAGACAGCGTGGCTAGATAATCTGCCCCTTTTCCAGTTATGACGTCTGTGTTACTGTATGTTTAATACTGTTACAGGTACCAGCTTTGTCTGGATTAGAAAACTCTTAGCTTTTCTCCTATCTGATCTTTTGCTTTGCCCCTCCCAATTTTCTGCTTATTTTTCATTTTCATTTTTCTCCTTCCACTTTGACATAGGAAAAGTCAGGGTATAAATGAATGAATGAATGAATGAATGAATGAATGAATAAATGCCCATTCAGCCTCCTCCCCACTTTCTAGGCTGCAATAATTATCTCTGTGTGCCTTTCTCTTTCTCTTTCCCTCTCTATTTCTTTCTTTATTTCATTTAAAATATTTTTGCCCCTCTTTTCTCCTTAAAAAGCTGGCTAAATAGCTCAGTGGTTTAAGTATCTGACTGTGGAGCCAAAGGTTGGGAGTTCAATTCCCCACTGTGCCTCCTGTGACTACAGCCAGCCTGTGTGGCCTTGGTCAAGCTGCATAGTTCCAGGGTGCTCCCAGAAGAAGGGAAGGCTACACCACCCCTGAGTATTTTCTACCTAGAAAACAATCATACAGGTAGCCATAAGTCACCACTGACTGGATAGCACATTATTATTATTATTATTATTTATCCCTAAAAAGGACCCAAGGAACCGACTCCCTCTTTCCCTGATAGCACACTCAAATTTTAATTTATGGCTAAGAACATCACCATTTATCTCCTGCTCTCTTCAGTCACTTTTGCTACTGATAGCGACAGCTGTCACTCAGGAGATATGTCCCCTTGTGTTTTAGGACCAGTTCTGGCCAGCACACCACTTGAAGATCTTGTCCTGGTTCAGTGGTTTCCCAACATGCTTGAATTCTCACTCCCACAGAAAGTACTCCTTCACCCCATCTTGCACTCCTGTCTGTCTATGTCTAGTTTCCTCCAAATGAAGGATTCTTAATCTACCTGTTACTCAGGGCTTAGTTTAAGGGCTAGGTTGAATAGAATTGTCTACAAATGAATGAAGAAAATGACTTACCTGAGTCTTCCTCTAGGGAATACTGGTGACACTCTAAAGATGGTACTGCAGGCTACAGAGAGATTCTCAGTTAAAGAAGCCTCATTTACTCATTTTAAAAATAAAATAATATAAAGATGCACACTTACAGGATCTCCTTACTTTCCATGCCAAGTTTCACCATCCTATACTGAAGAGACATACAGATGCATGGACACACAAACAATTTTCTTAGTAGATTTAAAAAATAGTCAATGAAAAAATGGGGGAGGGGTGGAATCTTCAAAGCAGATTACGTTCTCATAAAAACTATGATGACTGAACAAAGCAATTTTTTTCGTAATGGTGTGTAGGACTGATAGATAATAAAATGAATCGACCAAGTTCTTGAATATAGGTCAGAACTAAACTGAACATTTTGTTGACTGTAAAGCTTTTACTTAAGGTAAAGGTAAAGCTTCCCCTTGACAATTTTTTTTGTCCAGTTGTGTTCGACTCTAGGGGGCAGTGCTCATCCCCGTTTCCAAGCCATAGAGCCAGCGTTTTGTCCGAAGACAATCTTCCGTGGTCACATGGCCAGTGCGACTTAGACACGAAACGCTGTTACCTTCCCACCAAGGTGGTCCCTATTTATCTACTTGCATTTGCATCCTTTCAAACCGCTAGGTGGGCGGGAGCTGGGACAAGCGACGGGCCCTCACTCCATCGCGTGGATTCGATCTTACGACTGCTTGGTCTTCTGACCCTGCAGCACAGGCTTCTGCGGTTTAGCTCGCAGCGCCACCACATCCCCTAAAGCTTTTACTTAGAGAAACATAATATGAATTATAAGAATGTAACTTTAGGTTTATAATGTTATAAGTGATTTGGAATTCCTGGCCCGTGCAATAGAGTTAAGATTTATAAAATATAAAAGGGGGAATGTTATTTGATGAATATAACAACAAAAATTATAGATTGAGGGGCACACATGTATACATAAAATTGATGTGGTTTATATACTACAAGTAATTTCGACTATGTTTGGAGTCAAATGGCAATTAAGAATTTCCAACTATGCAATCCGAAATGTTTATGATGAATATAACATTAGAAACTGTTGATTCTAAGGCACATATTTAGAGAAACACAATATATATGAATTGTAACATGATTAAATATATAAGGTGAGATAGACCATATTTTTCGCTCCATAAGACGCACCGGACGTTAAGATGTACTTAATTTTTAAATACTGAAAATTAAATTAAAATAAAAATATATAAACAGAGCAAGTCCCACACTGGGACTGCCAAAAAAAATCACCAAAAAACAAAGCAACATAGAAACATGCCCCCCAGCCCAAATCTACCCTCCAAAACCCATCCAGAACATTTTTTAAAAAGTAAAAAGAAGCAACTAATTTTTAAATACCAAAAAATGAAGTAAAAATAAATAAAAAGAGCAAGTCTCATGCTGGAACTGCAAAAAAATCACCAAAACACAAAGCAACATAGAAACATACCCCGAGCCCAAATCTACCCTCCAAAACCCACCCAGAATTTTTAAAAAGTAAAAAGCAGCAACTAATTTTTAAATACCAAAAAATAAAGTAAAAATAAACAGAGCAAGTCCCATGCTGGGACTGCAAAAAAATCACCAAAACACAAAGCAACATAGAAACATACCCGCAGCCCAAATCTACCCTCCAAAACCCACCCAGAACATTTTTTAAAAAGTAAAAAGCAGCAACTAATTTTTAAATACCAAAAAATAAAGTAAAAATAAATAAACAGAGCAAGTCTCATGCTGGAACTGCAAAAAAAATCACCAAAACACAAAGCAACATAGAAACATACCCCCAGCCCAAATCTACCCTCCAAAACCCACCCAGAACATTTTTTAAAAAGTAAAAAGCAGCACCTTACCGGTCAAAAGCCTCCTGGAGGTCCTCAGAAGCCAGCAATGGTGGTGGTGGGGGACTCCCCACGGGGCCTGCTGAGGCCTCCGGAGGCCTAGGAAGCCAGCGATGGTGCCTGGGGGAGGCCCCCACGGGGCCTGCTGAGGCCTCCGGAGGCCTGGGAAGCCAGCAATGGTGCCTGGGGGAGGCCCCCCATGGGGCCTGCTGAGGCCTCCGGAGGCCTGGGAAGCCAGCGATGGTGCCTGGGGGAGGCCCCCACGGGGCCTGCTGAGGCCTCCGGAGGCCTGGGAAGCCAGCGATGGTGCCTGGGGGAGGCCCCCCATGGGGCCTGCTGAGGCCTCCGGAGGCCTGGGAAGCCAGCGATGGTGCCTGGGGGAGGCCCCCACGGGGCCTGCTGAGGCCTCCGGAAGCCTGGGAAGCCAGCGATGGTGGGCCTGCTGAGGCCTCCGTTTTTTTTGGGAGAAAAAGTGCATCTTATGGTGCAAAAAATACGGTATTTATAACCTCATTTTCTGAAATACTGATTGCATGTGAAATACTGATATGAAATACATGTATGTATAGATGTATACTAGAGTTAACATAGTACTGGAGATTATTCAGTTATAAGGCACTTACATAGAGATATTAAAGACATATGAATTATAATATTATTAAGTAGCCAATGTCAGATAAATATATCTTGTGGTTTTTTGGGGTTTTTTTTTTTTGCTGAAATGCGGATTTCTTATGATGGTAAAGCATTGATATTCTGAGATATAATTGGTTAGCCAAGGATGTAAGAGAAATATTCTTAAAAAAATCAATCACTAGAATTACTATAACCTTAGGATGGTTTATATTTGAAGTAAATTTTTAAGAGCAATAAGGTTGATGCAGTCAGATTTATATAATGGCTAATACTCTATGGAAATGCCTCCACCCTGCCTATATTTTGGGTTCTGTTCTGTTTTTTATTTTTATTTGATTTTTATTGCTGTTGCTTGTTTTGTGTGTTCTTTGTTAGTTTTGTATGTCTATATGTGTGATAAAATAAATATATATATATATTTTAAAAAAGAACTAAACTGAACATTTTAGGAATTATGGAAGTGGGATCAGATGGGCATTTAGCCTGCTGCTTGGTTTTTGTGGGGACTGCTCCGTTCGCTCCTTTTTCTTGCAATCACATGACACGAGTGAACCAGCCCATCCCAAGAGCATTTCTACTTGCACTTTTCTGGGTCCCTGTCAGGGGGTTCTATTTTTTTTAACATAAGTAGGGTCACTCCATTTGGTTTGTTTCTAGCCAGTGTGATCCCTGGAAATGAACTAAATTGATCTCGAGGCTGTAAAGGATCCTTCCATTGTCATTTCTTTCATATTGTGAAGAGCTTAGGAAGACAGCTACTTCAGGACATTGGCAAATTAAATGTTTCCTTTGCTCTGTGGATAGGCAGAGGAACTGAAAGTATTTTTTTTTTTTGCACTCTATTAGGGCAGCACAGATGTGCTGCATCATTTATTTAAAAAAATCAGAGCACGTTTTAAAATAATCTCCAAGAAACAGAAGGAGACAGGAGCAGGCGACAAGGGGCGTTTTTGCCTTTTCATTGTGTCTTGTATTAAAGACCAGGTTGAGAACATGTCCAGAGCCAAATGTTACACTAAGTATCTGCTAAGCATTCACTGAACACAGCAAACAATTCAGTCTCGAAAGCATATAACTAGCCCTTGGAAATATTCCTTTTTAAATTAGGGATCTCAGAGTTTGGGATTCATCATCCAAAAAAAAAAAAAAAAAAAGTAATGCTTCCATGTTCTGCATATAGCTGTGGCTTATTCACCTGAGGGAGCTGGTCCAATACAACAGAGGAGCTACGGCTTGCTCCTTCCTATCACAGCAGAGAGAACTTCATTTTAGAACTGGTAAAATAGCAGCACAAAATGTCGGATTGCACAGAGGTCTAGACAAGGATCCTGTTCCCATCAAAAATAGGAATGGAGGAATGACACAGCATTCAGAGAGGAGGAAGAATGACACAGCCTGCGGTTCTCACTTCAGGGTGTACGCTGATCTTCTAAACTAGCCTGCTGTCCCCACGCTCAGTGAAAGACATTATCTTGTTGCTGGTATTAAAGTCAGAGTTAGCTAGAGGTTCAGTCATCTTCTCTACGGAGTGGAAGAGAGGGTGGCATCTTGTCCTTCAGCCTCAAGCAGCAGAACGTTGGGGGTCACACCTCGGCTCTAAGAATGGTGGTTTTCTGTAGAATAATCTTCATGGAACCAAACCAAAGGCTGTTTTCTCTCTCTACTGTTTTCAAGCTGTATAATTCCTGACTTGAGCAGAAAGCTTCTGTTTCTCCTCTTCTTCTTTTCTATCAGTTTTGAAAGTGACTCAGTACTACCAATGACCGTTCCAAATATGGCTTCCATGTAGATGCTGAAATCAGGTGTCACATGGCTTTGTCAATCTAAATTTGGACTGAAGCAGCTTAAAGTATAAATTCAAATACACTGTGTGAACTTCTAGATTAAAAATCTTTCCAGGTTTTCTCTCCCTGCAATATCTAATAAAACACAGAGCACTTTGAAAGCATTTGGCACACGGAATTACAGCTGAACTGCCACTGATCAGCTTCCATTAGTGCCAAAGAAAATGATTCATTTCAAGGATCACAAAACACTCATAAATGAGCTGGACATGGTCACAAATTGCTTTTCGCTTATGATCAAACTTTCCTAATGTTAGAATTCTTAATGTGTCTCAAATTAAGTTCCTATGCATAATGTTCTTCTGAACATTTCAAACATTCACAATAATTGCATTTGGCAACTGCCTCTTTGAAAAAGAGTTATGTTACTTTTTGAAAAAGGCCAAGTTTGAAAAAGATGCAAGGTTTCTTTTTTTACTGAAGCAAATAATGTTTCTCTGTAAGATCACATTACATCAGATTTTTGCCCTTCTTTCGTATTCACATTTGTGAAGGTAGATTCCTTCTTATCCATCATAAGTGTACGCTTTTTAGCCAAACTTAAGCCAAACCTATTTTAGCAATGCATTTTTTTCTTTTTCTTTCGCACTTGGGGGAAAAAAGCATCCTTAGGAATCATTAGCTGAAATGATTTCTAGTCATATCATAGATACATTTCATCATCATTATGGATTTCCTTGATTTGCACAAAAGCTGTCAATGTGAAAACAAGTTTTCTCTGCTACTGTTTTCAGCACAGAAACATGTTGCCAGAATGCTACACCCAGCCAATAATGTTGACGCCACTGCACATGAGGCCTAAACAAAATACACATGAATTCATAAGTAGGAAGCTTTTCTTAAGTTCTCTCAATATCATCAGAAATAAAGAGAAGAAACTCAAGGAACCCATCAAGAATCGAAGCATGGATGGACCTATGACAATGCAGTTGGTGTGCATGTTTCTGTTGAGAGTTCTTGCAACAGTTTCAAACTTCTAGAAGTCCCATCGACTGCACAGAGTCACCAAGCTAAAGCACTGCAGTGAAAACAAAAGCTACTATTGACAGACTCTCCTTTCTACACAACCTTTCAAGATACAGCAACTTTGTTGAAGTCTGGCTATGCCTCCTCAGCTCCCTCTGACTCTTCTTGAGCTTTCTATCCTAAACCCAACGTGAGGTCTGGGTTACTTATCACCTTGGTTTCCCACATCTCTCTGCTTTTTTAAAATCTATTTTTGCCTAATTTGTACCACTGTGCTTAGCTATCGCATTTCTTGGCTAGAAATTGCAAACACAGCTCCTGAGTTGGATCTTGACTCAAGTCTCCTTTGGCTTTAACGTTGTCTCATCTTTAGAGGTGGATGGTATTTATGTTGGAGAAATTAACAGTCTTGCATGCAGCCTAGATTTCAGTGGGAAGAAAAAGTTTTCTTTCACAAACTATAGTGACTCTTATGCCACATCCCCCCAGACTTGAGACAAGCCCCTTCTCCTCTCTTCCTGTCCGTTTGCTTCCAGATGCATTGTTTTGCTGCCTCTGTTTCCTGACCTTCTAGTCGCATGGATTTCTTTCTCTTCCAGATGGCTGAGAGATCTATCATTTTAAAAAATCCTTTTGCTTTTCTGATTATAACTGAAGATTAATGGTAAATAAACATGTGTTTCTTTTCAACTTAAGTTACTTGTACAGTGATTTGGGGGGAGGGGCTGGTATGTTTACCTGTTCTCCTTCACATTTCCACTGTGCTGCAGCCATTTCTGGTTTGTTTGTTTTTTGTACTTTGTGTTCTGCGAACTAAAGGGAATTAACCAAAATTTATTGGCTCATAATTTGTTTAACTTTCCAAAAGTCATACATTCCTTTAGAAATAGGACAAATATTTTTTAAAATGTGAATTTGAGAGGAAAAAAAACCCTAGAATATTTCTTTCTCCTGGCACACAATTTCAACTTCTTAGCTCTTCCCTCTGTGACTTTAAATTCCTGCATCTTTAGTCATATTTGTGAAGATAAGACAGGGTTGGCACCCAATTTTTCTTTTCTTTTTTGCGTTATCTTTGATATGCAGCAGGCCCTGGTTCTCTTGATCTATGAATAACTATTCCTACTAAAATAGCCCAGTGGAGATTGTTTCATTTAGAGTTTTTTTAAAATACCTGTAGCAGCTTTAGAAAATTCACAATTTTCTTCACAAATTGGACGAAAGAGCTTGAGACTTTTAAAAAATGAATGGAGAAGAAGCAGAGTGAACAAATTCATTCACTTTAGCATTCATTCACTTATCTCCATTGCCATTTCCCTTTGCGTATCCTTTTCTCATCTTCCATTTGCTCAGTTCATTGCCTACTTTGTAATGTACTGTACTTTCATATTACAATTTCCTTATCTCTTAGCTTTTCCAAACTCAAGGTCCTCTTAAAAGTCTTTCCTGCAAAGCAATTCCAAGACTCTTGAGCACTTGTGAAATTACAGTTGCAGCCAGGCTAACAGCTTGCAGATGATGGCAGAATATTTATCAGCATATTTGTGGACAAACTCATACCCTGTTCCACGAGGCCGGTTCAGTCAACTAGTGTCAGTGGCAACACCAGATCAAACACAATACAGTATTGCTATTTTCCTAGTGTGATCATACTATTGTCTCTGATCACTATGTGTCACAACTATTAGCAAATGGAAGTTTTCTTCACTGAATATTTATATATTGTTGAGAATGGAAGAGTTACTTTCTGCATATAACATCCAGCATGGCTACTGGACAATGTATGGAAGAAAGAAAGAAAGAAAGAAAGAAAGAAATTTCCCTAACTGGTGAAATGATAAAAGATTATTCATGTTTTGAGAACTGTATGAACTTGATCCTAGGTGTGCTTATTCTCTTAGTCCCTCTGCATTCAGTTGGGCATATTGTATGTAGTATTGCAATTTAAGTCACCATCATTGCTCAACCAAAACCCATTTTAGGAGCACTCCACCTGAACCTCAACACCTGATTGTTGATGTAATGGACAATTGGAAATGACATTGGATCTACACCACTAGATATCCTTCCAATCATCTATGGAACCAGGGATGGATCCAGGTGCAGTGATGTCATCAAGTCTGTGCATAGCCCTTTCACGTTTTAGGGGTTAAGTTAGCCGATGAGCTCATGTACAGCTGTGGGGTTCTCCAAGAAATAAGACAATTCAGCTTATTTTGGTACATTCTGGGGAGGATCTCTGCCCTGTGTAACTTTATTGCAGAATGTTTCGATTTTGCGACATGAATTGCCCTTAATCCACAGGACTGTGACTATTGAGAACTAAAATAAGATGCCACAATGTTTCTCTTTCCTCCCCGCGCCGCCCCCCCCCCACACACACACCATGAAAGGTCTGGCTTGGACCTTCATGCCTAGAGTCTGTGCACATTGTGTCATTTTGAACAGTGAAAAAGAGAAATTATAGATGTAGAGAGTGTAGAAATACACACACAATGTGTAAGAGCAATAGGGAGCTGCTGAAAAAAAGGGAGCAAAAAAAAAAAAGAGCTCGGTTTGACAGAAATTGTGTAGTCAGGAAAACAGATGGCATGGTTAAGAGGACAGTGGTTTAAGTTTCACATGCTGACTTGATTTAAATATCCTTAGTTATTGCCACTCCTGGTGTTCGACAAAACAGAAATTATAGCTGTCCACAAGGCCTTTTAAATTTCTCCACCTGTTTGTGGGGAGCAAATTTTTGATGGCAATTTCACAGAATTTCTCAAAGGGAATGAGAAATTATTCAACAATTTTTCAGAAGGAGATGTCACTGTTAGCAGTGAAGGTAGCATAGCGGTGTTTTTTCCTTTCCAGAAGTGGCAAGAACTAAAATTTCTCCCTCAAAACATCAGCCAGTGCCACCTGTTTTTCACAGGCCTTGTTTCTCTGGGTTGCAACACCAAAAGAGACTAATCAGTTTTTGTATGTGTGTTCTTAGAATTGTCTTTCAATGGTTTGCTGATGTTCTGATTATTGTTTTTATTTGTAAACCACTTAAAGTAATGTTGGACACCAAATCAGTGGTATAGAAATATACAGATATATAAATAAACAATAACAAAATTGGTAGGCCGGACCTCATTTGACTTCCTCCACAAAGTCCTCTATCTAGTGACATTCTAGGGTATGATAATGGTGGTAGTAGTGGTAGGCAGCCATCCCCCAAAAAAGACAGAGAAATTCAGGAAACCATGGTGCCAAGTGGCATTTTATATCTAGGGGAGTAATAAAAAGACAATTTCAGAATGTTTCTCAAAAAACAAACAAAGAAAGAAAGGAACAAAAACCCAGAAGACTATTTTGGCTCTGAACTTTTTGTTGTTCTTTGAGGTTCAGAACATCTTCAGGTCTTCTAACTGTTACATTTTTGAGGGAACATTGCAGATAGCACATGGCTGTAACCGTTTCCTCTAATTTTCTGGGCAGGGCTCTGTCCCTTGCATGTGCAACTCCGCCCCCCCGTGTGACTCCACCTCCCCGCATGGGGCTTCCTCATGACCGAAACCAAAGGGGCTGAAACTGATCACTGTGTGCGTGCGGGGGAGGAGGAGCCCTGTGCAGAGCAGGGAAGAGTTAACGAGAGCGCAGGTATGCACCTTAGAGGGAACCTTGGTTGTAACACAACTCTTTCTCTACAAGTTCTGTTGCAGATATGAGGGAGGGCAGTATTGCATTCAGCCCCAGTAAAAGTAAAAAAGTGAAGCTAGTGCTATACCTTGGTTTTCCTTCCAGTTTTTCCCAAACTTTAATTTGTCCACATTTTTGCATTTTGACTCCTCATTCTCAAAACCCTTCTGAATGCCATTTGGTTATATTTTTCAGCTAACCATGAACTGTGAAGTAACTGAAGGTTTTGCATTTGTTTTTAATTTTGTTTTTGTTTCCCAGTTACAGCTCTCACCACCACAGTGCAGGTAATTCAGAAGGGATCTGGAAAAAGCCTTGTGATAGGAGTTACTTTATGATTGCTTCCCTCGGCCTGTGTAGGATGCTGCTGAGGTGTGATAGGTTTCATGGGCCACTGAGAGGATTGTTTGTACAATAAAAGAAAAGACATGAGCACATACATCACCAGTTACCTCAGAGGTAAGGTGAACACCCAAAACCCTGAATCTCATCATGAGAATTTCTTATTACAGTAAGGGGGAGATATACCGTATTTGAGGAAAACCTGTAATTACAATAATCTGCTCTGTAGGTCCCATTCTGGATATATATCTTTTCCCCCACTGTGTAGCTGGAGGTTTTTTATTTCAACACTCTGCCAATAGAGACAACAGCAGGGAAAACTACATTTTTCTCTATCAACAGCTGTCCCTCCTCTAGCACCTGACTCAGATACCACCGGGCCAGCCACCCTCTTTATACGTCCTGTTGTAAATGCCTAAGGAAACTGCTTATATAATATAATAAACCAAAATCTGAGTTTATTTAATGTCCTTTTTGCTGCTCCAAGACAGAGTAACAGGAAGGAGTATGCATGAAAAATGCCCTGGAAAGTCACACTTGAAAACGTTTCAATTTAGGACCTCAGTGATGCAAAAATAAAACATTAAAATACTTTCTTTTATAAAGCACTAAAAATGTACACTTCTACCATCTAAAGTTGTCATTTCAAAATGCAGTCCATGGCTGTAGCCACAACATATTTTCCAAAGGTTAGCTTTCCAATTATAATCCAAAATTTGAAGTTAATATTTTTTCTCAGACTCATTTTATAACCGCATTCTGCTAATTTCATAAAGATACCATTTAGCTGAGGTAGGTGGCATTCTGGGCATGAGAACAGTCACACAATGTCTGTAGTTAAGGAGTCCCTGTAACTACACACTTCCCATCATTTGGAAATAAATCTTCACTATCCCCCCCTCCCGACTAGGAGGAACTAGAGTCCAGAGTCCAAGTGGGAAATGGCAATAAGTTTTAAATGTCATTCATATGCCCCAGCTTTACTTCTGAATGGTTTCTTAATAGCTGGGAGAATCTAATTCCATAATTTGTCAAACTGAAGAGCACTGATCATAAAAATATTTGGAAGTAAAGTAGAATGAACTTTCTGCAGAGATTTAAAACAATTCCAATTAGTCTATGCCATCTCTTAACTCAATCGGGTTGTTGTTGTTAACTTTTAATGTTTTTATCTTTTTTGCCCCTATTATATGTGTAGTAACCACCCACATTAGTGCCTCAACACTAATGGGAACAGGATACAAATTCAAACAAATAAACAAACAAACAAACAAACAAATAAATACATTTTATTTCAACTGTCACAAACTTTGTCAAACAATAGTGATTGATATCTATTGATATCAATAGAAACCCATCCAGGTTATACTGAAAGAGAGGCTTCTAAATCTGGCGTACCCTCATGGTCCCTAGTGTTGCACCGTCTCTACTAACGTGTGAATTTGCGTAGTTCGCACGCTACCTGAAGTAAACATTGCCTTACCATGTTCGCACAGTCCCCTAAAATGAAGTGAAATACATTGTCACAGTCTATATCAAATCCCTGGCATCTGGCAAGCCAACTTTCTGCTTATTTGAGGCACAGCAAACACAAACGTCTTGGCCCACTAAGTTGCCAAAGGATAAATAGGTTGAAAATTCTTAAGCAAGCCAAGAAATGCATTTCACTATTCTTTTCCCAGGTGGATTCATCCATTAGGTTTTGTCAGTTGCTTTGTAGCCCTGCTGTTATCTAGATCACTGGTTCTTAACCTTGGGTTACTCAGGAGTTTTGGACTGCAACTACCAGAAGCCTTCACCACCAGCTGTCCTGACTGGGGTTTCTGGGAGTTGCAGTTCAAAAGCATCCGAGTAACAAAGGTTAAGAACCACTGATCTAGATGTTCTGTATCCCTTAACAACTGTTGCTGTTAAGGTAGCCTTTAAATCAGGGACTGGGGACTTCTCAACCTCCTGCTGTTTCCGGAGTAAACTGTCATTAGCCCCAGACAGCACGGTGAGGAATGTTGGGAGCTGAAGTCAAGCATATCTTGAGATATGACTCTGAGACATGTTGAGCGTTGAAATATATTTCCTTTTTTCCTATTATGTTTTGAGCATTCGTGGCTCATGTCACGGATAATGCACATGAGTTTTGGGTGCATCCAAAAGTATAGATGGTGGTTCCCTGGTGACCAGGTTTTAAGGGGTCCTTCATACTCCCTACTAAACAAAGCATGGTAATGACTCCTTTTTCATGCCTAACCTCTCATATCACAATATTATTTGAAAAATGTGTTTTGAATACTTTTTAATGAATATCACTCACTTTGATTTAGTCTGAACTATTTCTCTTATAAATTATAACAGATTCACTTCAAGCCAATTTAATAGCCCAGTAAATTAAAGTGATGCAATAGCAGTCTCTCTCTATTCTTTCTAGTGTGCTTTCCTCACAAAATGGCCAGCATCACAGGAATGTGGGACTCCACCCCAGGGATTCTGTGACTGGAGTTTCCACAAGTGTTTACTCTTTTCCATTGGTGCTGACGCTGTCAGTCTCCTTCTGTTTCGGGTTTCCTGGTACTTCTGTTACAGCATTATTTTTGTTTTCCCAGTGAGTACTTCCTTTTTTAAAAGAAAGCTTTTAAAACCCTAGAAGCACCAAAGCAATATTTGGTGCTTCAGAAAGATCTGACTCAATCTCAGCTTCACCTGGGCTTCCTAAATTTACTTTGGATATACAGTATTAATAAACTGACAAGTACTCCTGATTCACTTAGGATTCTGAATAATTTCCAAACCTGAAACATGTTCCTAATTTTTAATGTTCATTTTTTCCCCTCTCTCCTGCAAGAAATCCAAGGCAGCTAATACAGCAAAAAACGAAAACAGCTTTAAGAAATATAATCAGAACCATTTCAATAGAATAGTGAATCAGGAGTCAACAGATTTTTTTTTAAAGGAACTGTTTCTCATTGCATCAGCACTAGGCTGTCAGTATCGGGGGAGGGGGCTTCCAAATGGCAGAGCATCCATAATGATGGTGCCATAGGGTTACCTTTCAGTACTCACAGACAGAGATTATCCCATGTGATTTAACTGTATTTGTAATCTAATGCTGTTATTTTTTAATAGAAAAGCAAGGTGAAAAATATGAAGTAATTGCATAAGTCTATGTCTCTCCTGCCTTCAGTATCCCTTCTGGGCAACCAGAATTAGATAACATGAACTTCTGCACATCCTTTTCATTAAATTTAAATGGAGTTCTTACTCATCACTTAACTGTGGTGTATTTTACAGCAACAAAAATGTAGTGTGAATAAGAAGGTAAGCCATAGTATTTGGCAAACATTAAAAAAGATGAGGAACCATGAGAGCTATAGATAAAAGAAATACTTCTATTTCTATATTCAGTAATGAGGGCAACATAATGCATCTTCAGACATCAGTCTCGTTTGCACATAGGAATCAGACCTCCTGTGCTGCTACACTATAAAACCTGTGGTGCAATTAAAATGTGTACAAATTCAGAAGCTGTTAAATAAAAGAAACAGAAAAAAAAAAGAGTAATGTGTTACTCAAGCAAACCCCAGGTAGAGTTTTTTGTGCATGAGAATTACACTGTGCAGAGTTAGGTCAAAATACCTGGTGCACTGAGAACATGTACAAAGATACTGAAGTCTTCAGTTATCCCAAATGTCAACCAGGTGGTTCAGAGCTAGCTGGATACTTCAGTGAGCCAGCCTGTGTGGCCTTGGGCAAGCTGCAGAGTCCCAGGATGTCCCCAGGAGAAGGGAATGGGAAACCACTTCTGAATACCGATCACCTGGATCGGTCACCATAGGTCAGAATCAACCTGACAAGATATTACTACTACTACCACCACCACCACCACCACTACAGCTACTACTACTACCAACATAAAGTTTAAATTAAGGAAGCAATGAGTACTGATTTTTCCTCCCTCCAACCCAGACTTAAGACAGTGGAATTCAGTCACAGCCTTGGTTAGAATTAATATTTGTCCATCATAGCAGTCTGGCACTCAAGTATTTGTAATGCTATCTTTCTGCAGTCAATAAGCAATTAGTTGCCTGTTAACCTGAAAGACTAAACAAACAATTTGATTTCAAAAAGGTTTCTCATGGCAAAGGCATGCAAGTAGACAGGTGGAGAGGGGGATGTGACAAAAGAGTGTTGAAAGCGGAGTTTAAGGGATAACCTCTCTCACCAGAGTGAACTCTGGCGAACAAAAGGATAAAGCTCCAAGAGCATTTGTAGAGACAAGCTTTGTGAGCAAAATGAATCTGAAACTTCCTTTTGTAGAAAGCTGACAGTTTACATGTTAATTGTTTTTTTTTCCTACAGATCTTAACACCTCTTTGGGGTTTGTGGCACCTCCATCAACAAAGACATACACATGGGCGAACATGGAAATGTCTAATTAGGTCTTGTAGAGTGAGCATAACCCTAAAGTGTGAGATAATCAGAATGCAGAATACGCTTTTGAATCGGCCTCCGAAAAGGCATCCTAGGTTATAAGCATTCCTTTGGAGTCTTCAGTATTATAGAAGACAGCTAATTCACTAATGTAGTCTACTACTGGCATGGTAATTTCAATTAATGGTCCTGTGCATCTATGTTAGCTTTAGGAAAAAGGTATATTATCTTTTTAGTATCACTGCTTAATGTATGTGGGTGGGTCTTTGTGAAGAAACATTTGCACAAATGCATGAGAGAAGGCATTGGGTGATGGGCCAGACTAGAGATGGGCTTGGACCACTGGTTCGGTCGTTTGTGCCTCTCGTTGGATGGCCATACAGGTTTTCTGCAATTCAGTGCCCTGCCCCCTCTGCCAGGTGCCCGCTTGGAAGCAGCACCTCAGCTTCCCTGCCCCGCCTCCTCCAGGCATTGCCTCTGAGTGGGCCCCTGGCAGGCTGGGTGGGGCATGGAACTGCAGAACACCTGTTCAGCCACCTGCCAAACTGGCATGAACCGTCCGACCAGTTATTCGATTAAAGGATTGAGTAGAAAGCATTGAGAACAAAAAACAAAAAAAGATATGTATTTCTTTATTTATTGGATTTGTACCCCACACACCATCTAGAAACCAGGCCACTCTGGGTGGCTAACAAGAATATAAACAACAATATTAAAACATGATAGAAAATAAAATAATACATAGCAATAAGATAAATTAAAAGAGATGTCAATGAAGGTGGTAAAAGGGTGAGGAAAAGGATGGCAAAAAGGATGGTAAAAGGGGGGCCAAGATCTTAATGGTCAGGGAAAGCCTGGCGGAAGAGCCAGGTCTTCAATGCTTGTTTAAAGCTGTCCAGCAAGGGTGCCAGGCGGATCTCAATAGGCAGGTTGTTCTATAGGTGGGGGGCAACCACTGAGAAGGCCTGGTTTCTTGTTCTTTTCCTCCAGATCTCCTTTGGGGTCAAGGCCCTCAACCAAATTGCCTGTGAAGAATGGGTATTGTGGACAGATCTGGCTGGGAGCAGGCATTCTGATAGGTACCGAGGTCCTATACTGTTTAGGGCTTTGAATGTTAACATCATAACCTTGAAGTCAATGCAGAAATGAACCGATAGCCAATGAAGGGTGGCCAGAGTGGGGGTGACGTGCTGAAATTTGTTCACCCCAGTTATTAATCTGGCTGCCGAATTTTGGACCAGTTGATATCTTCTCATCAGCCTCAAGGGTAGCACCACATAGAGAGCATTGCAGTCTATTCTTGAGATTACGAGGGCATGAATCAGTGTTGTGAGTGCCCCCACGTCTAGATAGGGACGCAGCTGGGTAATCCTCCAAAGATGGAAATGGGCTGCCTGGACCACAGATGCCACCTGGGTTCCATGATGAGATCTGGGTCTAGGCAGATGCCCAAGCTGTGAACTTCACTCTTCGTGGGAAGAGCCACTCTCCAAAGAAGAGGGAATTTCCCAACCGGCTGATGCCAGGACCGCCCATGCACAAGATTTCCGTCTTGTCCAGATTCAACCTCAGTCCATTTTCTCTCATCCACTCCAGAATGGTCCCCAAGCAGCGTTCAAGGGTCGGAACAGTGTCCACTGCAGTGGGAGAAAAGGAGAGGTAGAGCTGGGTGTCATCAGTGTATTGATGGCACTGAGCCCCACATGTCCTCACCCAGAGGCCTCATATAGATATTAAATAGTATTGGTGAGATGATCAACTGCTGCAGAACCCCACAACTGAAGATCCACAGGGTGGAAGTCATCTCGCCAAGCTGTACTCTCTGGGGATGGTCTTCTAAGAAGGAACGTAGCCACACCAAAGCTAGGCCAGTGATCCCCAACTCAGAGAGCCAGCCCAGGAGGATACCGTGGTCGATGGTATCAAAGGCCACTGAGATATTGAGGAGGACCAACAAGGCCATATTGCCCCGTCAGCTTCCCTCAGGAGGTCATCCTGCAGGGTGACCAATACTGTTTCCGTACCATAGTGCGGCCTGAAGCCCAAGGGAAATCGATCAAGGGCATCAGTTTCCTCCAGGAAGGCCTGGAGCTGATCGGCCACTACCGTCTCAACCACTTTACTCAAGAAGGAAACCTTGGCAACGGGCCTATAATTCCCAATTTTATCCACCACAAAATTAGGTTTCTTTCAAATGGGTCTAATGAGTGCCTCCTTGAAGGCAGAGGGAACCATGCCCTTCTGGAGAGACCCATTAATTATTGCGGTGGCCCCTTCTGTTGTTACTGGCTTGACTGCTTTGATGAGCCAGGCCGGGCAAGGGTCTAAAGAGGAGGTGGTGGCACGACAGCGCGCAAGCACCCTGTGCACCTCATTGGATGTCACAGGTTGAAAGCAAGTTGACTTCGCCAGGCAAGACGATGCCCTGGACATCTCAGCTCAATATATTGTCTGTAAAAAGGGATCAAGGTTCAGCAGCAAAGACCAGACCCAGCATATACCCCATGTGGGTAGAGCCACTGACTTGCTGGGTCAAGTCCAAAGAAGCCATGGTTTCCAGGAACTCATGAGCTGGACTGGAAACCTCAACCTCTGTGTGAATGGTGATATCTGCCAGGGACTGCCCTGGATCGTGGGGAGCGCGTTATGCTAGCACAATCCCAAAGACACCCCGGCACCAAACGGCATGTGGATGGCCTCTAGACCTGGGCTTGCGACCACAGAGAGCCTAGCAGCCTCAAAGATATCCTTATAAACAATGGCAATCCCCCCTCCACCTACCTGGTCTGCCCTGGTGTTGGATGGCTTACCCAGGCGGGCATATGAAGGAAAGACTAGCTCTGCCCTCAGCGCCCACCCATGTCTCAGTTATACAGGCCAGGTCTTTCTGTTCCTCCAGGATCAAGTCCTGGATGAGTTGGGTTTTATTGTGGGCAGACCTGGCATTTATCAACACCAGGGACAGAGAGGGAACCCAGCTAGGCTGGTTACCAATGTTCAAACAGGTGTCAGCAGAGCTAGAACAGGGGACAGCCTTCAAACATCTGTCTGTTGTTCTTCACATTTGATTGCTACTGCACCAACACCATATCTCCCCCTGCCCGTAATTAGTAGAAGCACCTTCGCTGGAATAACAGGCATCCCACTCCATTGTAGGAAGAGGAGGGAGGGAGGGAAAACCTTGTACCTGACCAGAGAAGGAAACGATAGAGTCCGGGAACTGAACCAAGTGCTGAACTCAGGATCTCCTAAAATGGCCAACATTCCCTCCAGCACCATCTCTCCCCCTCCTTGTCACCACCGATATTCCATTATGCCCCCACATAATCAACTCTCCAGGCTGATCAGCAATCACCAGGCCTTAATTCCACTTAGGGGGGAGCAAAAGAGAGTGAGAGAGGGATGGAAGGGGGGGGGAAAGAGGGAATTCTCACCACACTTAGTCCCTAAGCTAAAGAAAAAGGTCTCTAAGTTAAAATACTAACAACTAAATTTACACAATAAGTCTTAAACCTCTAACAAAACAAAAGTAGGGACTAACCAGAAATGTACAACAAAGTGAGATAACAAACTGGTACATACAGCAAAGTATATTAAACACAAGAAAGCCTAAGTGTGAGGCAACTCATTGGATGTTTAAAGGGTTTAAGAAGTTGTAGCCATTACTGCACTAAAAAGGCAGGGAGGGAGGAAGTATCATGGTTTAACATATTCGTGAAGGCTTTCACTGCCGGGATCTAATGGTTGTTCTGGGTTTTTCGGGCTCTTTGGCCGTGTTCTGAAGGTTGTTCTTCCTGACGTTTCGCCAGTCTCTGTGGCCGGCATCTTCAGAGGACAGCAACCTGTACTCTGGTGTAGTTGGCTTGGGAGTGCAGTATTTATGGCTGTGAGATAGGCTTTTGTCTTTTCCTGTAGATGGGTGATTAGTGTGTATTGTGGGTGTATCATGGTTTACCTTAATACACTTAGAGCAGTGGATAAAAGATTGGTTGAGGAAAAATGGTAAATGCAGGGAACCAACAAAGTTTGAGGAAGTGTTATTACAAAAGGAAAATGTAAAAGAAAATAAAACTCTGAAGGGTATAGTAAGTAAAATCAATAAAACATTAGTTGAAGCAGAGAATCAACAGAACCCATTGAAAGTTTTATGGGAACTTATAAGGAAACTTATCAGGGAAGATATAAGTACTGAGAACCGGGAGAAGATATGAGATATAAGAATAGTAAAATCTATATATATATAAATTAAAGAGAATGTTTATAAAATTGTGTGGCAATGGTATCTAACTCTGGTGAAATTAAATCACATTAATGAGAACTATTCTATATTGTGCTGAAGAGGATGCCAGAAAATTGGTACTTATTTTCATATCTGGTAGGAATGTGAGAGTGTCAGTCCACAGTTCTTCTAGTTCATGTCAGCTGAGTTTAGTAATTCAAATCTATTCTTTCTATGGAGCTTAAATTAATCAGAAATGTTGTGTAAATTTTATTTTGTTACTAGGACTCTTAAATATTCTTCAGCTTTACTCTAAATTTTGATAGTAATAATTCATAATCATTATAGCTATCTACTCCTGCTCTTGTTTCGGCATGGAGTATGCATCCAAATATGTTGTCTATTTGATCTCTATCTTCCCCATGTATACTGTCATCTGCTCAGTTGTTGGACACATGTATTTGCCTGACATACGTTTGTTGGCTTCATAGATGTTTTCCTGTTTTGTTTTCTAGTCCAAATTCTACAAAAACATTAGGTTCTGCATTGTTTCCTACTTTTGCATTCCAGTTGTCTATGATTATCAGCATATTCTATTTTGGTATGTGATCAATTTCCTCCTGGCCAATTGCACAGAAGCTTTTGATTTCTTCTTCAGTATCTGTAGGTCTGTAGCCTTGAATGATGATTATGTTGAAGATTTTCCAGGTCTGATTAATGTTATTTGATCAGACTTCATATAATAGCCCCTAACTGTTTGTGCTCTATCTTACCTCAGTATTAGAGCCGCATTGTTTCTTCTGCTTTTGTCATTTCCAGCGTAAAACACTTTGCAATTGTCTAGTTGAAAATGTCAAATTCCAGTCCTTTTTAGTTTGCACACACAAAGTACTGCAATGTTTAAATGTCCCACTTCTTGCTCCATGGTTTCAAATTTACCTTGTTTCATATGTCTCATGTTACACCTAATGACTCGACTGTGCCAGTAAGAATTGTTTAAAACTCTAGTTTTAAAAGTACAAAAAGACTCTTAAAAACAAGATAAATGGTTTAATTATTTTGGTTGCAAATAGACAGTTCATGTAAGATAGCATTTTCAAAAGCAGAGATGGAGAATAATAATGAAATAATAATATGAACATGCAAATAATATGCAGAAAGTAGGTCAAAGACATGCATAGACTGAATATTTTCATTTTCAGAGAAACACAGATGTTCTATTGCTCATTTTTGTAAATATGGTACCTTATGGAAGAACATTTCAATAAGACTGAAATTCCATCAATCCACCAGTAATATTCTTCCATCCTACACTCACTAGATATTTGTTCCTACTTTCACTAGTGAAAACGACACCTCTTAATTTCCCTTGTAACCTTGTCCTTATCGTAACTCCAGAAAACAGAGACATGAAGTTATGATGGACCACAGTGACATTATTATTAGTTATCTATGGGAATTCTATTCTGTCTCTTTGTAGAAGAGGTGGATATTCTAGTGTTAATGCTTAAAAGTCGTATGTTATGTGCCATCAAGTCACATCTGACTTCTAGCAACCATAATAGGGTTTTGAAGCTGATAACCTGCAACAACATGGTCAAATACTGCAGGATTTGCTCCAATTATAAAATATGTGAATTCAAAGTGTGTATATATATATATATATACACACTTTGTATATATATATTGTTGCCCTCATGTTGCAAAGACTGATTTGAATCCAACCCTTTTTTAAACTCCCAAAGCAGGTTTTTTTAAAAAAATTTCCAAGCCAAAATGAGTCAAACAATCTTTTTACAATATGACTAGTGAAAAGATAGGGGCATGTCTATAGGTGGTGTTTCAGTAACACAGGCAGTTGGAATAGGATGTTCAGGACTGGGGGAAACATGCTCCTGCATTTTTTTATTCTCCCCTGATCATCTTCCTTTTTTTTAAAAAAAAAAAGTCTTACATATGTGAGATGAACACTAGAATAGATTACCCTATCATCTTATCACTGGCTCATCATTATTATCATTTCCCATATTTACAGCCCCAACAGTTTCCTACCAAATCAGCAGAGGCAGGACCAGAGGAAGGAAGGAAGGAAGGGGTGGCTGTAGACTGGAGTATGAATCACATCAAACCCATAATGAAGTGTGAACTCCCATAACAATCCACAGCCCCATGGGAACACTGTTTACAATTTTAGATGTAATACAGGCTGAAAATCGAATCACCCCAGTCATTAAGGTGCTGCCTTGCCATATTCTGTTAATCTCACAGGGTGAGGTGAAAGCCAATAAGCATATCAATAACCCTGTAACATGCAATAATCATAAGAACACTTCTGCCCTAAAGCTGGGCACCTGGAATGTTTGGACAATGACCCCTTGCTTTTCTAACAACCTGCAAGAAATAGACAACAAGTGCAAGACAGCTGTCATTGACATGGAATTGAGTAGGTTGCAGATGGACATTGTTGCCCTGCAAGAGATGAGATTACCAGACTCAGGATCTGTCAAAGAAAAAAAAAAAAACTTCTCATTCTTCTGGCAGGGAAAACCATTGAATGAGACCAGAGAACATGGTGTTGGCTTTGCAGTCAGAAATACTCTGCTGAGATCCATTGTTCCACCTACTGTGGTGAGTGAAAGAGTCCTGTCTATGCAGCTTCAATTGTCAGTGGGACTGGTCACCCTCATTAGTGCATATGCCCCAACACTGTCATCCACTACAGAAGTGAACGACTAATTCTACGACGATCTGGCAGCTACTATCAAAAAAGTCCCTGAAAGAGAGCCATTGTTCATTCTCGGAGATTTTAAGACTAGTGTTGGTGCTGATCACATTTCTTGGCCCACTTGTCTAGGCCGTTTTGACATTGGAAATATGAATGAAAATGACCAACACTTGCTGGAGTTCTGCTGTTATTATGGTCTTTGTGTCAGCAATATGTTCTTTAATACGAAGCTTCAACACAGAGATTCCTGGAGACATCCAAGATCGAAGCTTTGGCATCAGCTTTATCTGATCCTCACTAGATGCTCTGTCCTTCCTAGTATTACGATCACATGCAGTTATCAGCAATACTGATCATTCCCTTGTGTGTAGCAGAGTAAAACTGCAAATAAAAAGACTGTATCATACAAAAAGACCATACGGAAGACCACATATTGACATCAAGAAGATTTGCTATCAGAGAAAAGTGGAGGATGGTTGTTGTAGGTTTCTTGTGATGTTTGGTCGTGTTCCCGTGATGTTTGGTTGTGTTCTGAAGGTTTTTCTTCCTAGCATTTTGCCAGTGTCTGCGGCTGGCATTTTTAGAGGACAGGAGTCAGAAGTCTGTCTGTGCTCTGGTTCAGTTTGTAGGATAGTTGAGTATTTATAGCTGTGGGATCAGCTTTTTGTACTTTTCAGGAGATTGGGTGATTATGGTGATCAGGGTGTTTTTGTTATGGGTGTATTGTTGTGATAAGGGGGGGGAGATAACCTGTCATGTGACTGATGGGTGTCGTTAGCTAAAAGCCTACAACAACCATTGGATCCTGGCTGTGAAAGCCTTTGAGAATACAAAAGTGTAGGGATTTGCTCAAGGGCTTGAGGAAACCCTTCCAGGCCAGGCTGAGGCAAATGCACCTGAACGTTGGGAACATTTCAAGAATGCTGTCTATAACACTGCCTTGTCCACATCTGGCAAGAAGACAAAAAAGACAGCAGACTGGTTTTAAGCCCATTTGGAAAAGTTGATGCCAGCCATTGAGGAAAAGAGGAATGCTCTAGCAGAATACAAATCCTGTCCTAGTGAGTATAACTTGCAGGTTTTTCAACTTGCACATAGAAAAGTCCACGAGATGTTCTAACGGTTATTGGCTTCAACTCTGCTCTCAGATACAGATAGCAGCACATATAGGTAACATCAAGAGAATCTATGATGGTATCAAGCAGGCTTTAGGTCCAATACAGAAGACATCTGCTCCCTTGAAGTCTGCCACAGGTGTGATCATCCAGGACCGAGCACAGCAGATGGACTGTTAGGTGCAGCACTACTCTGAGCTATATTCCAGAAAATGTAGTAACTGCAGAAGCATTAAATAACATTGAGTGCCTGCCTGTTTTAGAAGAGTTAGACAGCGACCCAACCTTAGCAGAAATAAAAGTGGCCTTGGATTCTTGGGTAGTGGGCTGCGTTCAGTCCATGGGCCACATAAGACCTAACCCTTAATTAATAAGAATAATAAGTTGATTTTGACTTGTGGTGACTCTCCCAGAGGTTGTTTTTTTTAGGTATAAAGGACTCAGAAGTGATGTATCAGTCCCTGCTCCTAATGGTGCTCTGCAATTGCATCTTGGCAAAGGACATCTTAATGGCTGGGCACATTATCCCATCAGCCACATGTGCACAGCTGGTCCGCTCCCTGGAGGCAAATTGAAGAGTTCAAACTTCCACCACCTAGCTTTGCAGTCAGGTGTTCCAACCCACTGAGTTATAGTCATTCCACACTTGCTCAATAAGAACTGAGTCCTATTATATTCATTTGAGCTTATTTCCATGCAACATGTATATTAGAGTAGGTTTAGCGTTCATAAAGGGGGGTTGAGGTAAACCAAGGATGGCTTGTTTCTGTCTTAATCTTCTGTAATGATGAAGCAGCATATTGTGTGAATAGGAAATTGGAAAGAGAGTCTCCTTCTCCCCAAGTTAGTATCACACGTTAAAATAAGAAAGGAGGGAACATACTGATGTTTGATTGGCTCTCAGTAAAATAACACTCCAGTTCCTGTGTATGGCAACCCTGAGCCTAATGAAACATTTGTGTTTATGCTTGAATGTCATCTGTATTCATGCCAGAAGATCAAGCACTTTCAAGTGTTTTGGGAAAGCGAGTGTTAGTGTTTATTTTTATTTTAATATTTACAGTCAGGGCCATAGATTAAAACAAAATGTCCACAAATCTTACAACGTTTTTAAAAAGTGAGTGCATTGCTTAACTGGTCCTCAGTCACAACCATATGGACCCGCTTTTCCTCTCCTTCTTTAACAGAGCAGTAGGAAACTCTTGCATTGCAAGAGTGGAATTTAAAATGTTGCTAATGTGCATAAAGAGGCACTTTTCTCAAGAAGGAAAATGAAGTATGGCTGACTGTGCTTTTTAAAAAAATGTGATTGCAAGAAATCATCAGATGGTAGAAACCAAGGATGAGTCCCAGAAGAAGGAAAAGAAGGGAGAAACAACAAAATGTTTGCAGAGAATCAATAATGCCTTAAAGTTTATCAGAGATAGACGCTGAATAACTTTAAATCCATTTATAAAATCTCAGCTTTGCAAGAAGTTTTCCTGAAACCACGAGGCAAAGTATGATAAACACCACCAGTTAATTCAGCTTAATCGGCGCTGTATTTTTTTAGGTCCCTAAAAGGATTACTGTAATTTTTCAAGTCTGGAAAAAGCAGACCTGTCATTTCACTTGCTCATTGCATGCTGGATTTTTTTTCCCTTTTCCTTCCCACCCCCCTCCTTTCTTTTTGGGCTGCCATACCATTCGACTTGATAGAATTATGTGTTTTCATACTTCAATATAACCAGCTTCCAAATAATTTATATTTAACTTTATCCTGTGCTTGGGATTTCTTATTGACCTTATGTCATAGAGTTCTTTCACACCAGTGAGTGGAAAATCTGTTAATCCAGTCAGGTGAAACAACATGGAGGGGAAGGGAGAGAGAGAGAGAAAAACACTTTTAGGAAAAGACTTATAGCTAATTTTGCAACACCGACTGAATTAATTAATTAATTCGCAGAAACAAATGAAGAGATTATCATCCTCAGCCAGTGGATGGCATCCAGTGGACAGAATGTAGAAACATGTGAATAAGACAAAAGCATAGTACTGCTTTTCAGTTTCTTCCTTCCAAATGAACCTCTGCCATATGGGCCTACTAAGGCAAAGCCATCTCTGGAACATAGATGGGGAGCCTATGACTGTCTTGATTTTGTTGGACTGAAATTCTTATTATCCTTCACCATTGATTCTGCTGGATACAGACCGAGGGAGCTTCAGCCAACATTTATATCACTACTATTTGCCCACCATTGCTCTAGAAGTTATATATAGATCACTTGGCTGTACTGTTGCAGAATTAATCACTGCTTAAGTCCTTTGAGATGGGTTTATAGAACCATTAAGTAATATTTCCAATGCTAGAGACAAATATCTATGGCTCTTTCATTCTGACTAGCTCCAGTTTGCTGGCAAAGCCATCAGTATTGCCATAAAATCATACAGGTGAAAGACCAAAAGATAGCCAATCTTCTGCTGTAAGCGAGGCCCATCTTTCTGCTAGTTCAACTCCTAGCAGAAACCAGACTCAATGCTTTTAGATTTTATTTAATAGAATTTTAATTGGTCTAACTGAAGTCAGCATCAAGATAAGGAAAACAAATCTTACCAAAAAATAAATAAATTAAAAATTGCACCTGCTTCCATTTTAAATCACAGGTCCATTTTAAATCATTTAAACTTATCTGAAAGTTTCTGAAGGGCCACATCAGTCTTCTTAATTGCCTCTCACTTTTTACCCTTGTAAGAAGGAAGTGAAATGCAGTCAACAAAAAGGTAGGTTCCCCTTGACATTTTTAGTCCAGTCGTGTCCAACTCTAGGCGGCGGTGCTCATCCCATTTTTCAAGCCGTAGAGCCAGCGCTTGTCTGAAAACAGTTTCCGTTGTCATGTGGCCAGCATGACTAGGGAGCGACGTTTTACCTTCCCACTGAGGTGGTACCTATTTATCTTGCAGTCAAGTCATACGTATATGAAATTTTCTATTTGCAAGTCTGATCATCAGCTTCTTATAGCAAAATTCAAGCTTAAAGTGAAGAGAGTAGGAAAAACCACTGAGCTAGTCAGGTATAATCTAAACCAAATCCCTTATGAATACACAGTGGAAGTGAAGAACACTGAATTATGGATGGAGGCTCGTAACATTGTACAGGAGGCAGCAACAAAAGCTATCTAAAAGAAAAGGAAATGCAAAAAAGGAGAGACAAGAGGGCCTTCTTAAATGAACAGTGTAAAGAAATAGAGAAAAATAATAGGGAAAAACCAGAGATCTGTTTAAGAAAATTGGAGATGTTAAAAGAAAATTTTGTGCAAAGATGGACATGATAAAGGACAAAAATGGTAGGGATTTAACAGAAGCAGAAGACACCAAGAAGAGGTGGCAAGAATACAGAGAGGAATTATACCAGAAAGATCTGGATGTCCCGGACAACCCAGATAGTGTGGTGGCTGACCTTGAGCCAGACATCTTGGAGAGTGAAGTCAAGTGGGCCTTAGAAAGCTTGTCTAACAACAAGGCCAGTGGAGGTGATGGCATTCCAGTGGAACTATTTAAAATCTTAAAAGATGGCACAGTTAAGGTGCTATGCTCAATATGCCAGCAAGTTTGGAAAACTCAGCAGTGGCCAGAGAATTGGAAAAGAGTCTATATTCCTATCCCAATCCCAAAGAAGGGCAGTGCCAAAGAACGCTCCAACTACCGTACAATTGCACTCATTAAATATGCTAGCAAGGTTATGCTCAAAATCCTTCAAGGTAGGCTTCAGTAGTATGTGGACCGAGAACTCCCAGAAGTACAAGCTGGATTTCAAAGGGGTAGAGGAACTAGAGACTAAATTGCTAACATGCGCTGGATGATGGAGTTCCAGAAAAACATTTACTTTTGCTTCATTGACTGGGTATCACTGTAAAAACTTTGCGTTATGTTATAATTTTTAAAAATGACAAAAGGTCATAACACTGAAATCAATTGAAAGTTTATTCCCGGCTGCAATATTACAGAAAATGAAAATGTTACCATATTAAAATACAAACTTTGTTACACTTAAAAATGTTATTGCCACTTGATTATCTTATGTTCCTTGTTTCCTGAATTGTCCCAGTTTTATTTTTGGAAGGCTAATATAGCGTTAAGTATTGCACCACAGTATTTTAAAAGCAAACACCTATTAAAATAATTTAAATCCATTAAATGGTGTAGTTTGCCTGTTTATTGCTAGTGGTTGAAAAGGACTGTGTGCCAAAATACTGGCTGTTCTGTATACTCACCCACACTGGGTAATGTACAGGATGGATTGGAGGCAACATTATAATTCAGATAGTAGCAGAAGTGCATGACAAATTACAGCACTTGGAACATTCATTTGTGAAAAAGAGGGAAACAAAGAAGTGTTAAAACAAACAAACAAGGAAAATAGATATTAGAACTTCTGCATAGCTGCATTAAACAGAAAAACATAAAGTATAAAATGATATGCCCCCTTCAAAATATGTCACAATAGCCTGTCTCAGGATGCTTTATTATTTTTATATAACATAAAATAATCTTTAAGGGAACCTTAAAAAGATTTTGTTGGAAATATCAACAAATGAAGTTTGCAAGTTTGTGTGTGCATGTTATGTGCCATTTCATAGGAATTGACTTATACTTGCCCTAATAGGGCTTTCAAGGTAAGTCAGATATTTAAGGAGTGGCTTTAACAATCTCACCCATCCCAGTGTGTTTCCATGACTGAGCAGGGATTCAAAACCAGGTCTCCTGAGTTCCAGTTCCCTTTATCCACTACATCACACTGAGTACCCAAAAACTTTGTACATAATTTAAATAAAACAACTTCTTCCATGTTCTTCCACACATGCAAACATGCGTAAGTGTACACAATAAGCCAGGAGCTGCTCAGAAACATCAAACACATTGTGTATTTGGCTCTCAGCCCTCCACATTCTATATGGGCTACAGGGAATTCCACAGTGTCCCATGGATTTGCTTTCTAAACACTCAAACCTCCAGCCTATACTGCTTGCCTCTGGAAGAAATGAATGACATGCATAAAGGGTTAGAAGGCTGTGAATCTTGTTCACAAAGGTGTTCTTCCTCATCCAAAATAAAGACAGTTCACCACATTTGGATAATTGCTAACTCATGAGGCAGGGAGAATAGCAATCCGTCAGAGTAGATTAGGAGTGAAGTACCTATAGCGGCGATGGTCTGCTGCAAAAAAAGAATTCACTTATAGAGACATTCTCAGCAGCTGAGTGGGGCAAAGGCAAAATGCTTGGACCCCCAGAACATATGTTTATCTTGAAGCTATCCTGTCACCAGCAAAGCCTCAGAAGACGCATTTCAGCTACTAAGAATAGGGAAATTTACAGGATGCCCTCTTCTGCTCACTACCGTTCACAAAGTGACACCACGCAAGGGAAAAAAATCCCAGAAGCTGGCTCCTTTTCTCCCATCAGTTCACCACCTCTCACCCAAACACAAAGCAATTGTCAGGGCTGCTTTTCAACAAGTGTGAATGGTCGTGAATGCCAGCTTGGATTCCTTCCAAATTTAAAAAGGGAGGCTGGAAGTAACCATATTTTGTCAAGATCAGCATTTTTCTTTTTAGTGTATTTGATCTGTTTAACATCTTCAAATCGAAAAGGTTACTAGTGTCAGCATGGGGGGGGGAAACAGTTTTACTTTTTAAAAAATCACAAATTGAAAAGCGTTTGCCCAAACGTGCCCAAATTTGGTACATTGTGGCACTGCAAATTTGGTGCTGATCTGAGGTCCAGTTTCAAAGTTATATATAATATATATATATAATATATACAATATATATTGTTTGGTGTCCCCCCAGTTTTTGAGTTGTCTTAGGGAATGCTGGTTTGTTCTGTTGCACAATATCTATTGCTGCATACTTGTGCAGCAATAATATTACCATAGCCCTATGTTTCCAAAGGCACCATGGGGAATCAAAGGGCATATGCACATCAAACAAGCGTGCACACACACACACACACACACACACACACACACACACACACACACACAAGCACAGCCCCCTAGAGACCTAGACTTAAATTGAGCACTGACTGCCTTGATTGGAAATACATGCCTTCTGGACCCTTGCCATGTTGCACCACTAAATAGTTTGGCAGGAACAGTAGCCTTTGCATAGGTGAGGCCACTGACTTCCCTGGAATAGTGTTGAGTTTGTGGGTATGGAAAGCATTCAAAGCACAGCAGTTCTTTAAATGCTCCAGGTTTGATTTTTACAGCATTAAGACTGGTAAATCTAACATAATACAGGCACTGAGTTCTCCGTTGAATTTGTAAATATGCTTTGGTCAGCACACTACTTTAACTCATTATTAACTTCCTACACAGTGAATTCAGCATTGAATATTGCCAAACATCTGTGGCCATTCTGTTCCTTTAATAAACACCTTGGACTAATATAAATAGAAACACCAGTTATTGCAAATGGTAGTTTAGCTGTTAAGGTAGGATCATTTGCATGGAATATTTACACTAAACTCTTTTAAGATTTGCAATTACTTTTGAAGGAGCAGAATGCACCATATGATCAATCAACATGAGAAATAGGCAAAATAAAAATAAAATCCTACAAATGTGCTGTATCATATTCTGCTGAACATAAACTTCTGAGTCCTGGTCATAAGGATGCTGTTCCTATGTATCTCAATGCAATGCTGATGTAGTGCAATTTACAATGCTGGGTCAGTAGTTAATGTGGCCTTTCCTTATTTTCCAAGACAGTAAATCTTAGGATCAGGTTCCAATTTCTATTTGAATTTATTCCGGTTAATATGTGTTTATAAAAGGTCATTGAAATAGCAATCAAAAGGCAAATTTTCCTATTTTTCCTTTTTTTTCAAACATTCCTCTTCTACCACTTACCGTACATTTTGTTATGGAGCCTATTTTGTATCTTATATTCCTACATCATATAATAATGATATAAATCATGCCTTGGTTCTTCCTCATGTACTAAATAGGGTGTTGCAGGTTGAGTTGTGCTGGAGGAGGGAAAATGTTGGGTCTTATGTGCAAGGTGGTTTTGAAGCCTGGGGACCCATAGGAGGGTGGGTGGCCCTGATGTCAGTGGTTTGGGGAACTCCTCTTTTGGGGGGTGACTCTCACCACAAAGAATTTGGTTTGCAGTCTGGGGGTCCATCTTCACCCGGCACTCACCATGGAGACCCAGGTAGCGTCAGTGGTCCATATCGCCTATTTTCATCTCCACCGGATTGCCCGGCTGTATCCTTGATGTGGAGGCCCTACCCACTCTGGTCCATGTGCTTGTAGTCTCAAGACTAGACTACTGTATGCGTTCTATCTTTGAGATTGATGTGGAAGCTTCAAATGGTGCAGAACGCAGCAGCCAGACTTCTTACTGAGGTGAGAAAACACCAACATATCTCCCCTACTCTGGCTGCCCTGCATTGGCTGCCCATTCGTTTCCGCATTGATTTCAAAGTACTAATGATGACATATAAAGCCCTAAATGGTTTAGAACCTCAATATCTGGCAGAACACCACTTCCCACCTAGATCTACCTGAATCATTCGCTTTAGCCAAGATGGGCGGCTGAGGGGCCTAATGCCGAGGGAGGCCCAAAGAGAAAGAACAAGAAAGTGGGCCTTCTCAGCAGTCTCCCCTCGCCTCTGGAAGAATCTCCACCACCACCACCCGAAATTTGTCTGGCTTCCTCGCTGGGTGTTTTTAAGAGCCAACTCAAGACCTGGCTCTTTAGGCAGGCCTTCCCTCCTGTCAAAACTTAATTTCTTTGACTCTCAGGCACTTCTTCAGCCTATTGAGCTATACCATGTCTAAGTTCGACTATGTGCTCAAATAATGACTAGAAGATATATAAAGCTGATATACAAGAAGATATATAAATTGATGTCACCTGACATCAATCCCAGGTAAAATTCTGGAACAGATCATAAAGCGGTCATTGTGCAAGGACCTAGAAAACAATGCAGTAATAACCAGTAGCCAACATGGATTTCAAAATAACAAATCCTGCCAAATTAATTTGATCTTGATTTTTATCAGGTCACCTCCCTGATAGACAGAGGGAATGCTGTAGATGTAGTATATCTTGACTTCAGCAAAACTTTTGACAAAGTGCCCCATGATATCCTGATTAGCAAGCTAGCCAGGTGTGGGCTGAATCATTCAAGATACACAACTGACTACAGAATCGTACTCAGAGGGTGATGATTAATGGGTCCTTTTCTAACTGGGAGGAGGTAACTAGTGGGGTATCCCAAGGCTCAGTCCTGGGCCTGGTCCTCTACAATATTTTTCTTAATGACTTGGATGAGGGAGTGTAGGGAATGCTTATCAAATTTACAAGGTAACAAATTGGGTGGAATAGAAGACAGAAACAAAATTCGAAATGATAGGATAGAGCACTGGGCCGAAAGCAACAGAATAAAATTCAGCAGGGATAAGTGCAAAGTACTGCACCTTGAAAAAAGAAACCAATTGCGCAGTTACAAGATTGGGGATACCTGGCTCAGCAAAACCACAAGCAAGAAGGATCTTTGAATTGTCGTAGATCAAAAGCTAAATGTGAGCCAACAGTGTGATGTGGCTACAAAATAGACTAATGCTATTTTAGGCTGCATTAATAGAAGTATAGTTTCCAAATCCCACAAGGTGCTGGTACCCCTCTATTCAGTACTGATTAGGCCTCACCTTGAGTATTGTATCAAGTTCTGGACAACCACATTTCAAGAAGGATGCTAACAAATTGGAACAAGTTCAGGGGAGGGCAACAAGGATGATCAGGGGGCAGGAAACCAAGCCTTATGAGGAAAGACTGAAAGAACTGGACATGTTTAGCCTTGAGAAAAGAAGACTGAGGGGTGATATGATAGCACTTTTCAAATATTTGAAAGGCTGTCATACAGAGGAACGGCAAGATCTGTTCTTGATCATCCCAGAGTGCAGGACATGCAACAATGGGCTCAACTGAAAGGAAGCCAGATTTCGGTTGAATATCAGGAAAAACTTCCTAACTGTTAGAGCAGTATGACAGTGGAACCAGTTATCTTGGGAGTTGTTGAGTGCTCCAACATCGGAGACCTTAAAGAAAATCACCTGGCAGATATGCTTTGATTGTATTCCTGCACTGAGAAGGGGGCTGGACTTGATGGCCTTGTAGGCCCCTTCCAACTTAACTTTTCTATGATTTCTATGATTCTATAAGCTCTGCTCGATGCTGGGCTGTTTTCAAACTGAGAAGGACATACATTCTTCATGTCCATCCAATGCTTCATATGCACCCAAAAGCAAATTGAATCAATTCGCAAACTAGGGATGCACAGTGTTTTAGAATTTAAAAACACGTGCCTTCAAAATGAGAATGAGAGATAAAGAAACTTGCTTGAGGAAAGCTTGCCCTGAGGCACCCTAAGCTTATATGCTGACAAGCCAGACATACATTCTTGCTTGCTCGTTCATTACTACATGTGTATATAGGTTCAGTGGCCTTGACAATCTCTTCATTGAATAGCACCCATGGATAATCCTGCACATAAACCGAGATTTATGTGCCTGTCTTCGTGCTCTTCTCTCAACAATGAAGTTTCATTTATTATAACTCCCAAGAATTAGAAATACCATAAATGCTTACATAGTTTCCTCAAGATTAGTTCCTAGGTGTGAAAAGAAACTTGCTTTCGTTATGGTTCTGTGACCAGGCATATAATGTAAAATTAAAAGCAGAACTTTTCACACCTCATTTTCCTTTTACTCCTAATCATCTCAACAGCACTAACTGGGTCTTTAAGGTCACCATTAAAACCATGTCCAATATCTCAGCAAGGTTTACTTTGAAAAAAAAAGCTTTGAGACATTTAAAAAAGAGAAAAGAATAAGAATGTGATCCATCCCATTCCACACGCCCACAAAACTTCGTGCACAAGGAGAGGACCCCTGTTAGCGTTCTTCTCGGCCTTCCCCCAGCCCTGGGCAGGGATTTAGGAGGGTATTATCAGATGATGAGAAAGGTTTGTGTCTGATCACTCTGGAAATGATTGCTTTGCTGGAATTGATCACCCTTAAAGTGACTCTTCTGCCCCTGCAGAATCACTCCAACGAAGGCTGGTTGGGACTCATAGACACTAAGGTCTAGGTTCTCCACTAACTTGCAAACTTGTCATATGCCCTTGAGATTATTCTCTGTATTAGAGATGGGGACGAAAATAAAAATGGATTGGCTTTTTTGATGAAAATAGCTGATTCTTTAAATATTTGTCCCTTTGTATTCATGAATTCCAGAGAACCCCACAAATATGAAGGGATGAATAGTTACCCTTTTTATTTGTCCTTCGTATTAAAAACAAAAAACAAAAAGGGGGGTGGGAGAATAGGCTGTGGGGCTGGGTGGCTGTGGGGTGTGTGGCTACCTATCCTCTGAAGATACCGGCCACAGAGACTGGTGAAACGTCAGGAAGAACAACTTTCAGAACACAGCCAAAGAGCCCGAAAAACCCGCAACAATAAGTAGATCCCAGCCATGAAAGCCTTCATGAATACATTGCTTTTAAATTATTTGTCTGCTTCTAGGAGATTAACCACTAGTCAGCATAAATGGACTTGCCGCACTCTTACTCGTACTGCCAAGAGACTTATTTTACAACACTAGAAAGATAGATGCCCTTCACCAGTCTAGTAGATAGAAGACCTTACATTATAGATGTGTTAAGATATAGTTATAGATAACAACTACACATGGATAGTTTCTTAGATTTCAAAAAAACCACATTTCTTTATTGGTATCAGAGTGTTGCACAATTTAAAATTATGGATGCATATGAAATATAGGTAACATTAAAAACAAATTAAAATGTTAAGATACTTTGACCGCTTTTGACCTCCTACTTCAATAGCATTAGCTTGCACATTTCTTACATCTTCTTCTGTACATGTGGTGAAGCATAAATTGCATGCATCTAAGTGCTACATTGGTTGGATTTCCCCACAGTCCCAGAAAATTTGTACCTTATCCAAGTAGCTCCATTTTACTTGATTACTTTTTTGCCTTTCTACTTCAAAGTCTATTAAGTGACTTCCAGAAGGTCCAGCCAGGGTCTTGTCCTGGTGGGAGAGGCGCTTCAGGATTCATCCATTGAGCAAGGTGTGTTGTTTTTGTTCTCCATTAGTTTAGCCCAGCCTCTTCTGGTTTAATATTTGAATAGTACAGGCTGCTGATAGAATTCTATTTGTAATGCAGCTTGAATATACCTCGTTGTTGTTCTGTGCCATCGTCAGAAATGAAATAGGGGCCATAAGAGGAGTTTCAAGGTAAGTGAAATATTTAAGGAGTGGTTTTACCAGTTGCACACACCCAGTGAGTTTCCACCACTGAGTGGGAATTTGAGGAATCCTAGTCCACCACTCCATCCATTTCAGCACATTGGGTATCTACTCATGTTACTGAGAAAATAAATTATCTGTAACTATGCTTCATAAAAAATCCTACTGTGACTAAGCAACATCAAACAACAACAGCACCCAGTTATATACCTACACTAACTAATTTGCTCCTTTCTATTTCTTTTGCCTGGGCTTTTGTGCTGCTGAAATATAAAAAGTTGTCTCATTATTCATGAAAGAGTGAGAATCTTCCTAGGCAAAACAGTATTTCATGATAAAAAAGCAGTTTAAATTTTGAAAAAAAAAAGTCAAGCTTCTCATTCCCACACTAGAGACATTTTAATATGTCATCGAATATACTCTTTTCATGACTTGTGTTAAAGGTTGAGAACTGTTGCCAATATGAGAGTAGCCCTGCAGTCAGCCTGTCTTGTTTGGTAGGGCAGATGCTGATTTTTTTTGTTTTGGTGGGACACTAGAAAGTGGTGATGGAAGGAGACCCCAGAACATTGGGGGCCTTCTACCCATTTCCTCCATGAACCAATTGTGTTAACATATATAATGAGGTGAATGGAAAAATAGTATGTACAGGAATTATATGACCAACATATGTTTTGGTTCATAAGGGGGGGAAAGGATATTAAAGATATTGTAGACAAGGGAATACCAAAAAGTGTAGAACAAATTAAATGGTTTATACCACGAGTAGGAAACTAAATGTGAGATCTGATCACAGCTGTTACTGGTGGGACCACTTGGGAATTGTTAATTTTTAAGGAACTGCTTAATTAGTTTTTGAGGAAACTGCTACTTGGAAGCACATAACAACCAGTTAATAACTAGTTTTGAACCTTGTTTTTAAAATTCAGTTTTGATTTTATTTTACAATAACACCAATACAAATAATGAGTGTTCAGGCATGAAGAAAAGCATATTACTATGCAGCCATACTCAAATATTTCAGGAGAGTGTTCTATTCATAAACTTATTTTTGAAGTCAAAAAGATGGAGTCCTTAACTTTGTAAAATATTTACTACATAATAAGAGTTCCTTTCATAAACTTATAGAAGTGCTGGATAAACATGCATCCAATCTTCTTGAAAGATATTAGCTGTGGGTCTGATGGCAATTTTAATTGTATTTTAATTATTTTATCTTTTGCTGTATTGAATTTTAATTATTGTAAGCCACCCAGAGACCTCTGGGTAGTTTGGGCGGCATATAAATTGAATAAATAAATAAATAAATAAATAAATAAATAAATAAATAATTAGACATGGGCTATTCGTATTCTTATCTCTGGGTATGCAAATATGAATAGTGGCACCACAGGTGCCACTGAGACCCATTCCCTCCCACCAGGACTGGCAGGTCCACTCACAGTTCACAGCGTGGTGCTCAGCTCCGTTGTCATAGTTGTGTCAATAGTGGAAAGAGCCTTTTCCCCACCTCCCTGTGCAGCTGACCACTTATCAACTGAATGGGGAGACTCCTAGCCTTGCCTCTGTGCCTCAGAGGGATCAAACTCAGGTTGTGAACTCAGGTTGCAGTACTTCAATTTAACCACTGTGCCATGGGGCAGTCAATCACATTCCTCACTTGCATGATCAGGGAGCTAACCCCAAGCCTCTTCATGACTATATCCCAAAGTCTGGAGCTTGCAAAAGTTACTTTCTGGATTACTTTCCCGTGACTTGCCATTCAGTGACCATGGTGGTTAGGAGATTCTGGAAACTAATCTAAAAACAGTGACTCTCTGAAGTGTTATGTTAGCTGTGCACCTAACTTTGTCCGAGCCAGGCACTATGACAGCTGGTTGCAAGCTAGGGCTTGGGCTGACACTCTGGGGAGAAGCTGGTGGTTTCTGTAGGTCTGGCACCTTTCTAGTATAGAGAGATATGGCAGAGAAAGCTGAGAAAGTTAACGTGAAAGAGTCAGCTCAGGTTCCCCAAAATAATGCCTCACTTCGTATAAATGCTCATAATTTATAGCTGCATGTGATTCAGGAAGGTGCCATAATCTGGCCCATAATGGCAGATATTTTGGAAATCTCTTGTAATGTAATTAATGTATGGTTTATGGGCCCTTCCTGTTTTCTTTTTATCTCTCTAACTTACTTCAGTAAAACATTTTTCAAATAAACTGCTTCTCATCACCATCTTTCCAAGGAAGGCAGAATGCTCGGCATTATATTCGTGAATGTAATGTTTGTACTAAAGCTGTCATGATTTTTAAAATTAAAATAGTGATTTAGTGTTCTGGCTTATTCCCAAAATTCTTTGTCACAAGTTGGAGCCCCACTTTAAACAGTAAATCAATTATTATTAAGCATTTAATTGTGTGTGTATGTGAGAGGGAGAGTATGTGCATGCATGTGCGTGCGCAATGGAGGTTCACTGCGATCGGTGCGTATTCCCTATGAGTTATAAAGTCATATAATTACCAATGAAATACTAATTACTTGGGTTGATTATTTTGATAGTTCATTTTCAGCTTCGATAGCAGAATGAAAGGTTTTTCTGTTGATTTCCTTTGGACTCACTCTGAATTCAATAGGGTTTTTATGCAGTGAAACAAAATAAGAAGGAAGCCATTCTCTACACAAATCTGTTTATGAGACACCTATGGCTTATAATAGGACACCTATTAAGGTGATATTTCGCAACTCACAACAAAACTCTCCCCGGGGGGGGCACCCCAACTTATGTACAAAAATCTGTCTTGTTTTAAAAACATGCCCCCTTTGGTGGAGAAAAAAGAGAAGCATTCCCTTTGGTGGAAAGTTCAGAGCTTTTAAGAAATCACAGCTATGTACCCTTTTGTGAAATCATTTATTAAGTGTTACTCAGAGTGTACAAATGAGTTAATGACCAGAAACAGAGACTCAAACATGTGCTTATTTACAGTGACATTTTTATAGGACGGCAGTCAGTTAGAGAATGTTTATTACCATTTACCCCTCCCTCCTCAAAAAAAAGGGAGGGGGGAGAGAGTAATGTTGCATAAACAAAGGAACCTTTCCAATTCTTTTCCAAAGGAGGACACCTTCAGCAATTTCATACTGAGTCAGTGCTGTATGCTACTGAATCTCGGAGAAATCTTAGATAATCTAAGGTTTAATAGAAAGGTTTATTATTCCAAATTCAGTTATACTCTAGCAAAGATTGGAAATCTCTCCCTCTCTCCCTCCCTCCCTCCCTCTTTCTCTCTGGGACTGCTAATCCCAGAATACTTTGACCATAGTGACCAGGGGATATTCCAGGAGTTTCAATCCAAAAAGGCTACTCTATAGTCTACTTCTTAGGTTCTTAACCTGTGGCCCGGGGGGCACAATGTCCTCACAGGGGGTCTGTGAAGTCTTGAAGAAATGTTATGATCTTTTGCAGTTAAAATAGAAAGAAAGAGAGAAAGAAAGAAAGAAAGAAAGAAAGAAAGAAAGAAAGAAAGAAAGAAAGAAAGAAAGAAAGAAAGAAAGAAAGAAAGAAAGAAAAGGAAATGTAGAACAGAATTTTAATTTCCCTTGCCTGTTTGTGTAAAACTTGGCTTTCCTAACCTACCACCTCCATTAAAAGCAAAGACAAGTAAAAATTAGTTATGAAAATAATTATTTGATAGCAAATAACTGTTTGATATTTCTGTACACATTGAGAACATGAAAGTGAATGATGCTGAGTGTCTGATAGACAGCATGTGACAGTTCTTGCTACTTACTGCGCAGAGACAGTAGAAGCCATGGGAAGAAAGAGTTGGAGTCAGTCCGTGTCAGTGTGAGGTTTTGGATGGACTTCATGATCATTCTTTGATTTCTGCTAATAAAACCATTTGGTTATTGTTGGGTAAAGTGACTTTTTGATATTATCACAGTGAATTTCATAAGAATACATTTTAGCTGAGCCTCAGAACAGCTCGCTGGCTGAATCTGAACGGAAAAGAACTGACACTGTTGATGACGGTGAATCCTGTTCAAAGCAAAATGAAGCTTCTTCCAGTAATCTTAAAAAGTGTTGCTGTTATAGCAAGGAATATCTGTTGATTGGCTGTGTGTTGTGTTATGGGATATTGTCCAACAAGGCCATGAAACTATCAAAACTGTAAAGACATATCAATACTAAACATAAAGTGTCAAAGGAAATTCACTGAAGGAAACAATTTCTTTACCATACATTACAAAACAATTCTATAGAGTTTGACTAAACATTAAGTCCCACTTAATTCAATTGCTGATGAATGTACAGTACTGAAGACTTAATACGTTTTGCCCTGGTTTAGAGGGATGCATGTGAAGCAATATGTCACCTGTGCCTATCTGATCATTCAACACTATCAGCACTGTGAACTGTGACTCAAAATAACCATCTGGTTGCTGGATACATGTACAGTTCCCCATCTGTTTATCAGAAACTGCACATCCAAGGCAAAGGACTGGACTCTAATAAGAAGCAACAAACAATGTTGCTTGATGTAATGCTTGATGTAACAGAACATGCTCCCATACACCACATCTATGCAACATGCACTCATGCAGAAATACATAGGTGGTCATGCCAGATGCTTTCTCAGGTCTAGGTAGAAAAAATATCTTTAAAATTTATTGGGAAATAATCTTAAAACCGATTCTCAACAGCTGTGAACAATTGGACTGAGATAATATCTCTACTGCACTTGGAAAAGAAAATTGGTAGTCCATTCCCACTGCTTAGGACACAACACTTGCTTCTCCTCTCTAATTATTTGTTTATGTACATTGGGCATTTTTGTTACTTGCACATAAATCTATCCACTTTTCTTTTAAACCAGCATTATATATTAATATGGGACAGAAGCCTACTATACAGAAGCACCTATACTGAGTAACGAGGGTGGTTATTATCAGGAACAAAGTTGGATGAGGGTGCACCAAAATATCAGGAAAATCCCACATGCTTTTTGTGACTTAACAACAGGCAGTGCCATCTAGTGGTGCTGTGTCTCATTTTTGGGCTGATGATGAAACACAGATTTGTTGAGTGTATGTTTGTGTGTGTGTGTGTGTGTGTGTGTGTGTGTGTGTGTGTGTGTATACATTTTTAATTTATGTTTTTCCTGTCCCATGACCCAATTGCTCTGTCTAGAAATAGTTCTGAATGTGGAAGTCATTCTAAGTAGAGCTCCCATTTCTCTGATTGTGTGGCCTAAAACATCATCATTCACATACAAGACAGAGGAATCTATAGGCTTCTGGAAGGTTGGAGACATGCAATAAGATTTTAGAACAAAAGGAAACAAAACAAAACAGTTGAGGAAGGCTATTGCAGCATCTTACTGGCTTGTTTTGTAGCCTATAGCTTGAACTGAGCAGAAAAGAAACTACATTGTTCAAATGAAGGAACATTTTTCCATTTGATTTACTATATCAAAAAAGCCATACGATGAGGAGTCTTCCAACGTTATTGTAGATGCATAGGAACTGTTTCTCAGCAAGCAGCTCACACCACAGAAGCATCATCAAAAGTGAAGGTAGGAAATTAAAATAACTTTCCCCATAAAATTGATTTCACACCAGTAGGTTCCCAATTCCAGGATCACAAGAATCCTTGTGATTGAACCCACTTGCATGTTTGGGTCATTCAGTCTGCACCTCTACACATATGTACCTGGAAGTAAGAGCAAAGGAACTATTAGGACTTCTTTCTGAGTAGGACTGCACCATGCAAGGACCAAAAAAGATGTGAAGGCAGTCAGGGTTAAAGCATTATTCTGTATAAAAGTCTTGGGTGAAATCTTTCATTCATAAATGTATTTATCACATGAGTTGTTATATGTTATTTATCACATGAGTTGTTATATGTCCTTAACCTACTGCTTGCCAACATATCAGTGCTTCCATAGCAATTCTTACCAAGGGTGCGGGGAGACTCTTCAAGGAGATAACTTTGAGTGTCACAGATTGGCAATAAATGGTTATTTTACCTGTTGTGGATGCATTTTTTACTTCCAGGAAGGGGGACAGCTGTTTGTGGGATTTTATCCTTCAGGAACGTGCAAAGTGTGGCTGGCCTTGAGTACCATCCGCTTTAGGTGAAAATGGCACCGTTTCCCACCCCAAGCGCCCAAATGATTGAGTTGCTCTAATTTCTACATGTAATTTGAAACCTGTTTATAATATTGTACATTTCTACAATTAGATGCGATTCAGGATACATGTAGAGTGGTTATACCCATAAGCCATAATGCCTCATCGTGAGGGCACAGAGGGCAACACATCAAAATTTGGGGTTGAGGAACTCCTTCATCTCTGGCCATGATTATCTGCAAGTATGATACCCATGGCTACAAAGACACATCTGCTTCATTTCAAGACAGTCAAAGAAAAGGGACCTCCACTCAGATTTGGAAGATGTGTGAGAGAATATAAACTAATGCAAACCAGCAGACTTTTTTCTTTCTCATTCCAAAAGATTACGTTGAAGAAGTTCGATTTGCCAAAACAGGTCTCAAAGATGAATTCTTCTATCTCATTTGCTCTTCCTCATGTCTTCTTTATAGGCAGTTTCCCCTTTAAGTCAATAGATTTGGAACACTGTCTTCTTCAGCAGTGGTTCCCAACCTTGGGTTCCCAGATGTTCTTGGACTTTTTTCTGGAAATTGTAGTCCAAGAAAATCTGGGGACCCAAGGTTGGGAAACATTGCTATATAGGAATCCTGTTTTAAAAAATAGGATCTAATTTTGGGGAAGGTTTGTACAGAACAGTATAGTACTGTGAATGAACTGCAGGGTAATTCCTTGGGCATTAGAATGACATTTGTCCAATTAATGGCATGTAGCACTACACTTTGCTAGGCATGATTCAAGCCAGCTTTCATCAAATCAGGATTCTATAGTGCAGTTTGTTTCTTCTATTACCATCTCTGCCTGGCAAAATAATAATTAAAAAAGGAAGAAGCTGCAACACTTCACCTCAAAGGGATGTTATGAATATAAATACAATAAAGATTGTAAGACACTTTGATCAAGTTGTCCAAAGAAGTAAGTTGGATAGTGTTTGAATAAAGACATGGAATGAGTTTTTGATTGCATTTCATTTCTTCCAGATGTCTGGGTTTTATGTTGGCCAACTTGGATACTAGTTTTTTTAAAAAATTCTGAAATTTCCTCTACCATATAGAAACTCCATATTTATTTTAGCTAACTGAAGTCCCCCACCCCCAACCCCAAGAGGACTCACATCTACTTTAACACATTGGATGGCTTTTCAAATATAGATCATTTGTTTAATGTAAAGAATTTAAGAACATGTACTGGCCACAAAAGTTGGTTTGGACCCCAGTTGAGTAATTTCAAAAACAGCTCAGTTTGGCTTACACTCATTCAGAGGTCTGATCCTGGACCCAGCCCTAGTTCAGATCCAAAGCTTTGGGAGTCTCTGCTGATTATCTTTGAGAAATCCACAAATGGATATAACATCTTGGGTTTCTGACACAATTATATTACATTTGCAAGCTTAGGTTCCAGCTCACTGCAGGGTCCCCTTTTGCATCCTGTGTGGCATTTGGCTGGACGAGGTAAGACCTGATTCCCCTGGTCTCATTTCAGCTTCCTCAGCAGAATGCACTGCTCATGCCAACTGCCAGGAACACCCTTGCCCACCTCAGTTGCCTGATCTAAATGGCCATCTGGTGGGATGGAGGTTTGTGGCTCAAAGCATTTCTGGTCTAAAAGGAGAGCATGGAAACATGCCGACCCTGCGGTGCTGCTGCCTTCAGTCCTTGATCTTCTCAGCCCATCCTGTATGGTTCTCATGAGGCCTTTAGCACTCTGTCTGTTTCTTCATATCTTTAGTATGTATTTTCAACCAGATCCAGTTTGGGGGGTGCATAGGGTATGTATACTCAGGCCCCCATTGGGGGATTCCTTCAAAGGATCTTGGAAGTTTAGGTCTCAAGACCCCCATACAGCTTGGAGCAATTAGTCTTACTTCATCCCCAAGTGGCAGGAAAATAGCACTCACAGGCTGCTATGTGGGCTTCCATATTCTGTCACCTCATGGTTTGTTCTAGTTCACTGGTTCTTAACCTTGGGTTACTCAGGAGTTTTGGACTGCAACTCCCAGAAGCCTTCACCACCAACTGTGCTGGCTGGGGTTTCTGGGAGTTGCAGTTCAAAAACATCCGAGTAACAAAGGTTAAGAACCACTGTTCTAGTTGACTGGGTCAGACTGCTTAGTTCTGCAGGCTGACCATCTGAGGCTTTAGATCTGCACTAAAGGTATTTCCTCTGTAACCAATAAAGTTCTACCAAATTTCTCACTTCGGTAATGTGTGTGAATTTGTGTTTTAACTTGCCTGCAGACTCTGCAGTGCTTCAGCAGTAAAAAAAAAAAGCATTGTCTACATCAGTGCTTTCCTACCTTTGGGCCCCCAAATGTTCTTGGACTACAACTCCCAGAAATCCTAGCTAGCACAACTAGTAGTGAAGATTTGTAGTAGTTTTAGTCCAAGAACACCTGGGGACCCAAGGTTGGGAACCAATGGTCTACATCAAAGGAGACAAAATCTTCCAAATTTCAGACAGATAAGAAGAGGGATCCTTGTGCAAGTAGCATTTTCTTTTTACTTTCTTTGTATGAAATGCCAATAACTTGTTTCATTTCATGACATACCTGGATTAAATTTGCAAATGTAGAAGACTCTTTTGAGGAGGTGAAGGTTAACAGAATACAGACAGATGCGTTTGGGGTGGGTGGGTGTAGAATGGCATTCCTAGTTTTAGAGTTTCCAAAACTGGATTCACTTACCTTCTTTACTTGGTGGGAGGGGCACAATTTGTATGGTAGTCGCCATAGTATACCTCATAGTAGTGCCCCTAGGGAAATATTTTTGCTAAATTTCAGAACCTTAGGGGCAGAGATTTCTGCCAAGTGCTTTTAAATTTGATTTTAGGTTGGTGAGAACTAATAACTGATTCTCTACCTCATGGATTCAATGACAATTTGTATGCGTTGAAGTATTTCTGAGTAAGTCATCTGTACGTTTCAAGAAAACAGATGCAGGAGCTTGTGAGTTAAGAATGAAAAACAGGTTGTTTTGTGGACCATTAATGGCATCAAAGTTACAGAAACCTGAAACAATTCATCCTTGATAGAGTGGAGGAACGATTTTTTTTAAACTGAGAAAATAAATAACATAAATCAAATAGTGCATTGTAGAACATGTGGATTCTGTGTCGACTTTAGAAAGCAGTTGCTGAAGTTTCTCCCAAGAGAGCACCAATGAGCAATCCTGCATTTGGGAGTCCCAACTGGCCAGCCAGCCATACTTATGAACAATGTGATGGGCCTCTGCTTTTGGGAGAGATGATGAAAAAGAGCAAGCATGTGCTGCCTTTACATACACCCGTGAATTTCACTGCTATGAACAGGAGCAGCTGCATATTGCTATCAGCCATTTGGTGTTCTTCAGAGTTAAAAAGGCAGCTGCAGTGGAAACACCCGAGGGAAAAAAAAACACATCAATTTGCCTGCTTAACTTCAGCACTTAAAACATCACTCAGGTCAACCTCAAGAAAATGAATGACATCAGTCAAAACAATAGGATATGTATATCTCTCGACAGTGATTATCCCTATGTAGTACAAAAACTTAAAATAATTTATGCTTTGAAAAATGTGATGATTGATTGGCTTCCATTAAGCTGGGATTTTAAAAACATTCCATGAACTCTAAGATAAAATGGCACTAAAATGTTAATGCAATAGCCAAATGAATCATATCTAGCTAGGGTGTATATAAGTACTTTAAAACATTATAGGAACGGCTGTTTGTGTATAATAAAAAAAGCAAGGAATGTAATCAATGGTGGATTTTTTAAAAATGCCTGTTCATTATCCAGTACATCATACACTCTTGCTTTATATCTAGCCTTGCTGTGAAGTTGTGAAAATTCACAATTCTAGCAAACATTCCTGCAAGTGTTGCTTCCCTCCTTTCTCTTTCTCTTTCTCTTTTTTTCTTTTCATCTCTCTCTCTCTGGCGTTCTGTCGCTCTTTCAATGGTGATAGAGGTGGTATCTTCAGTTTTTGTGTTCAGAGGATAACTGAGATACTACAACACTTGATTAACATTGTGAATTCAGTATTTTTCACTTAGCACCATTAATGAAGACAGTTAAGAAGATATCAGAAAGTCTTTACAAGTATGTCCATTTTTTGTTCCATGTTGGGAAAATAGGCAGCTACAATTATATTTCTTCTTTTTCATGTTCTACCCCTTTCTGTCCCTGTTCATTATGTAGAGATAATAACTATAAGATACAGTTCTCACTACTTTTTGATATCCTGTTTGTATTTTGGATAATAGGATATAGCCACAAAATATACCCTCTTATGAAAAGAAAATCGAGAATTGGAATATTGCCATCTTTTTTTCCATAGATTCTTCTGGAATAACATTCAAGTAGGTTTTTGGTTTTTATATTTGTTGTTTTGTGATGGAATATTACTAAATATGTCAGATTTCATGGAAAAACTGTCTTTGTCTGTGAGTAGTTTTTCAGCTGTTTTACCCTCACTCATCTCAATCCACTTATTCTGGAATAAGGTTCACCACGTTTCCTATCTGTACCTAAGCCTGTTCATGCATCTTTTCCTTCAAACACCCACATCAAAGATTAAATTATAAGGAAGCTTTAGCCACACTCTAAACCTTGTCTGCTTCAACCAATTTCAGTGCAATTTATCCTGGCTTTTGGCCATAATCTTCTCCACCAATTAAGTGAAAGCTTAGGTACATTTGAATTTTTGAACATTGACTCCTTGTGACTTTTTTAAAGACTTCTTCTGTCTTTCCCCCCCCCCTTCCCTCACAATCAAAATACCAATATGACTTCCTTCGGGAAGGATCCAATGAGGCAAAATGTTGCTTATGAAACCCAAGGAGAAATGCAGCTCATTAATCCGTTGCCTCTGGATAGCACAAGGAGAAGAATGAGCAGGACTTGACAATGCTTTAAGAAGAAACAAAGAAAAAAAAACCCACTCAGTTTCAGTGTAATTCCATAGTTTGTCATACCAATATAGTTGTGTGGTGAGTTCCTTGGTTTTTCTGATCTCCAAATTTATTTCTCTTGCACTACAAGCAAACCTCTGAGCCAGTGAAATTATACAGCCGTGCTGTCACCTTTTTCCTAATTTATGCTAAGAGGAATGTAGTATTTTACTTGTAAAATTATTGTTTCCTTCTTTGGAAGGAAATAATTCATGCTATATGGCACTTAGGAGGTTACAGATTACAAATGGAGTGGAAAGTGCTCTTTTTTCTTCAATTTAAATTCGATGTGGTAGGAGCAGAAGGATTAAATCTATCACAACTATTGACTTTCTAAGAACTCTAGCTGAGCATGGATTAATATGCTATGGAATATTTCATTGTGATCATTTGACCATTAATAAAACACACTGGATGTACCGACCATACATTAGCTATCCCTATATCTCTACTAAAGTCCAAGTTTTTATTTGTGTCTAGTCGCGCTGGCCACATGACCACAGATGATTGTCTTTGGACAAACGCTAGCTCTATGGGTTGGAAACAGAGATGAGCACCGCCCCCTAAAGTTGGATATGACTGGACAAATTGTCAAGGGGAACCTTTACCTTTTATACTGAGGTGAGCAACTTCTGATAGTCTGGGGCAAACTGCCATCCCTAATCCACCTCAGGCTGCCAGAAATGGAAGTGGCCAGGAGTCCACTTCCAAGAATGGTGTTTTTTCAGGGGGGAAAATGACCCTTCTTTTAAAAACAAAGGGGGAGGGGGCTGCTCATTTTGATTTAAAGGAGAATCACTGACCTTTTAATTCAACTATATTTTAACACAAACTTTTGGGAGGGGATGCAAATGTTTTGTGAGTACCACAAGGCCCCTACCTGGTATATATGAACCAACAAAGTGAGTTCTGGAAGCCTAATATCTTGGTAGGCTCAGAGGAATGCTGATCCTAAGGTGTCTTTTTTTGGGGGGGGGGTAAAAAGCTCCTGGCAGGTGCTGTCATCATTTTGAGAAATGACCTAGAGGGTGACTCAACATCTGGAGCCTTGTACGGTGCAGGAGCTTGTTTCTGAAAGAGGTAACTCAAAAGCTTGGACAGTCACAAAGTACTCATAGTTTGACCTTTTTAAATGGTATGTAGAATATGGTGTTTTGGGGTGATCTTTGTACTCATGATCCCATCAGTTTGTTTCAGCTTCCACATCTAATTTGGACCTCCAGGAAAAAAACACTCAGACCTCTTATCCCTGGTGTCTTCACCTACATTGTTGTCTTACTACCGTGTTTCCCCGAAAATAAGACAGGGTCTTATTAATTTTTGCTCCAAAAACACATTGGGGCTTATTTTCAGGGGATGTTTTATTTTTTTCATGTACAACAATCTACATTTATTCAAATATAGTTATGTCATCTTCTTCTGGATCCTGCACAGTGGTGGAGGGCGAGGTTTCACTTGACTGGGGCTTATTTTGGGGGTAGGGCTTATATTATGAGCATCCTGAAAAATAATACTAGGACTTATTTTCAGGGTAGGTCTTAATTTTAGGGTATTTATATATTCATGGGCATTTGTAGTCATCATAAATGCTTTAAATATTTTAATGGGTTAATTTGAGCTGCCCTGCAAATGTTCTATCTTAAGAGGGTATACATTTTTTATAATAAGCAAGTACAAGAATTTGATCCTTAATCATGTAGCCCAGTTTGTTTTAATTTAGGTCTACTATCATCCTGAATAAATAGATGTGCTGTTTCTCACAACAAGTTCTATGCAATCAGATGAAATCACTGCAAACAAAGCTAAATGGATTCAAAAAATATTTGCTTCTTGTAAGAGCAATAATACTGATTGAATTAACATTTCGCATCTATTAGTAATCATCCTCTCTGGGGGTCTTTTAATGGTCTTTTTAAAAGGCTGTGTGAATGCTATATCCTGTCCTGTTTCGCTGCCACAGACATAAGTCAGTAACTCTGCACAATAAATCCCCTCTGCTTGGAATTAGCAGAATGTGCTCACAGTTTATTATCAATGGCTTTATTGGGGTGATTATCAGCCCCGATTGTCTGCCAAATGGCATTAGCCTTAACGTTTCCATCCGCCTCATCATTAGCCACATGTCAAACTCAAAGTAACAGTGGTAATTTTGGCAATTAAGGTCCCCATTATTGTTTCCTTTCCTTAAACGGGGAGTCCAAATTGCATGTTTTAAATGTAACCACAAGTTACTGTGCACACGCAGTATTTTGTACAGCAGGAGAGACTTCTGTAGACACTTAGCTGACCGTAGGTTAAGTCTGCTACTGAAAGCTATTTAAAAGGCTGCATTCTCCAGCATACTTTTCTCTAGAAAATGTTGTGCTCTGTGTACTTTTGAAAGAAAGGTATGCTGCCTGAAATTATAGTGTCTTTTTATTTTTATTTAAAGAAAAACTAATTTGTGAATGGTGGGAAAGTATAAGAGAGAATAATTTTAGGCAAAGCTCAATGCCAGTGGTGCTTTATTGGCCGGTGTTCCATTGTATTCACCACATTAAGCCAAAGTCCTTGGCCTGGCTAGAGGAAGCATCGATTTCTGCACCCACTCAAAAACATATCCCTTCTCTATAGCTGGAGGATGAGCCTCTTCATCATGACCCGCGCGCTCCATTGACGTGGCCGTCCATTAGACCAGGAATGAGGATGTCGCCTTTGGAAGCAAATGCTGACAGGCAGCAATCAGCAGCAAGGTGCTAGTGGAAAGAATGGTTTGGGCCCTAGAGTCTGCCCTGCATTCCTAGCTAGTCACCTTACCCCTGGTTGCTCTGCTTTGGGGAGGCTGATTCACATTTCCCTTTGTGTCATAGGATCAACGGAACAAATGTGAACCAGCCTGTCCCAAACCCATTGTATTCCCCACATTTTTTTTCCCAAATCAGTATGGTCACCCCTATACAGGAAGCCTCCTCAAATACTTCAGGAACTGTTTTTTTTCTGATCCCTCCCCCCTGTCTTGTGGAAAAGGTCTGAGTCCTTTTTCCTCAGACAGTCCCTTACCCTGAAGAAACTGTGAGAGAAGGTGGAGCAGGGCTAGAACTTTCCCTGTTTGCAATGTCAAGTTAATCCATTTTGGGACCTCGGAAGAGAGCTACTATCAAACCGATCATTTTGGCAACATGGATGCATCACTTGCTCCATGACATTTCACCTGCCTGTGAAGATTCTCATCCCACTTTTGCAATATTTCATGAGGGAGGACTCTTTAGGGAAAAGTGCCCCACCATTTTGGCTCAGACCTCTCTTTTTCTTTAGTTAAAACTAGTTTCATGGAATTTGGAAATGAGCATACTGGAACCAGCTACATTGAAAACACAAGGTTTTCTAAAGTCCAAGCCAAAGCTCAAAATGGCATGGATCCAGGTTATCACAAGGAACATACGTATCCCTTCATACAAGTCTCAGCCTTATGATCCGCAAGAGAGGCTTTGCTTTCTGACCCAGCACCTTCAGTGTCAGGTGAGGACAATATAAAGGGTCTTCTTGGTGGTTGCTCCCATGGCATGGAACTCTCTTCTGAGGAAGACTCGGCTGTTCATCACCTCTGAACAGATGCACCTTTATTCTTTTCAATAGCACCTACGTATATTCTTTTCAATAACTGTTTGTTTCTCTGTGGCATTTACATCCCACCTTGGCTGGTTTAGAAGGATTCTTGTGCAATTTTTGAAAATGGTATCCATTCAGGTTCTGGGATGAAAACATTTTCTACAATGTTGTAATACTTAATCTACAAAATTTAAGGCGTGCTAGCAGAAATGTCATTTCAATATGGCCGCCAGGCAGCAGAGAGTTGTCAGAAGCGTTGCCGCATTTAATTTCTGACTTAGAGTGATATGTTTTGTTGGTTTACACAAACTCTGTTATCTCTCTCCTTGAAGTCAATGCCTTCAAATAAATTTCCCCCTGTTCTTCTCCTTAAATGAAGAGAGTGCCTGGCTAAAGTGTTCCGTGTAATATCCCTCAGCTTTGACATTGTCATTCTGGCCTGTAATGAATTAGAGCTGTGCTTGAACCCCAAAGACCAGCAAATTAACAGTTAATTAGGAGTTGATAAATAACAGTCACATAGGACCTCCGATTTAGCCTGTTTTCGGCAGCACCCTTCCCCTCATATCTTGATACAGCAAGTGTTTATGTGCTTGTAACAAGTGCCTGAGTGGACTGTTATGTCTGCATTTTGTCATGCTTTGGGATTGTTCTCCTCCCACTCTGCCTCTCTTAATGCGCTTTTGAGACTTTTAACTGTCAGAGCAGTTTTATCTGAATTTATTCCAAGATAAAGAAACAACCATTTTTTAAAAGGCATTACATCATTCTTCTCCCCAAGCGAGGAGACCTTGTTTTGCTCAGCAGTCGTGGTAGTAAGCACTCTACTGGCTTCGAGAAAACAAGCGGGGGGCGGGGGGCGGAGAAGCAAATGCTTGCCCTCAGAATTGGCCCTTTTAATGCATGATTAAACATAGACATTCAGATTCAGTTTGTCTTGGCCTAGATTTAAAAAACAAAACAAAAAACAATCCCACTGCTTCCAACAGGTAGCAAATATATCTTTCAGGAATTGAAACATTCAAATAGATACACTGGCAATTCTAGATTATAGGAACAGAGTGTTTATATTACAACCATCAGTGACATGTTGAAACACTTTCCAATCGCAAGGTGACCATGCAATGAAGTGCTTTTGGACATTTTCTGTACTTCAGGATAAACTGTACTATTCGTTTGTTCATTAATTCAGTTCATACCCCACTGCTCCACTGAAGTAAGTGGTCAAATCAGCTAACAAGAAGGTTCAAATAAAATAAAATACTTATTGAAACAGTAAAACTCACCCAAGAGAATACCAATAAAATGTGTCAGTAAGAAAGAAATAAGACCGCAAATACCAGATAAAAACCTACTGAACTGCTATTCAGTATTTATTTGCATTGCTTTCTCAGGATCGTTTCTGAAGGTTAGAAGGAGGGAAAGGTCAGCAATGGAGTGTTGACCTATATCCCGTGAAACACATGCGACATTTATAGGGCAAATAGCTAAAATCTAGTGGAGAAACAATGAGTATAGATATTGCTTCAGGAATCCTGACAAAGGATTCAGCCTCAGGAAGACAAAGGAGATATGGATACATTAATCTCAATAGTCATATTTTAGGATTTTTGCAAAGAAGTCCTCTTCATTCATTAACAAGTCCCTCTCATTCAATGGGTCTACTCATTAGGCATATTCAATCCCCCAATATATCTCAGATATATCCTAGATATATTGGGGGAATAAAGTACACCCAAGCAATATATTGTTTTTTAATTGGATAGAGAGAAAGAGAAGGAGAGAGAGGGGAGGGGAGAGAGAATTAAAAGTCAAAACAGTATGTACCTATTTTATTTTATTTTATTTTATAAAATAAAATAAAATATAAATTTCACAACTAAAGGGGGGGAAAGGAAAAAAAACATGCATGAGCTTCAAAATAAAATGTCCAAATATATATCCATATATTAGTGCATGCTTTTCATTTTTGGATGCTGCATTGAAATAGTGGTTCTTCTGAACCAAACAGATGGCAATGGAAGACCTATTCTAAACTCCACTGTTTACATTTATTTTGCAGAGAATGGTAGGTTTGGAAGAAAACAACAACCCTAACATGCAGAGCATACTATTTGTTCTTCACTCAAGGAGTCCAAAGTACCCAGTGGAAAAAGGGCTGCCCTGTGGTGTGAAAAAGGCTTGTCAGAGCAGCAGACAGCAATAACAGATACTCTTAACAGAAAGGTATTCCGGGGGGGGGGGCTCCCCACCTTTGCCACTTCATATCCCCTTGTTCTGACACCTAGTTAACATTTTCCCTTTATGGTGTTTTGGGCATCGAACACCTTATTAACGTCAGGCAGCACAATCTCCTTTGCTGTAGTTGGCAGCTGTTCACTAATTCAGGTTTAAATGTGTTCTCACTTCTTGGGGGGTGGGGATAATGATTTTTTCGTGGGGACCGTGAATTAAAAGTTTTCTGGAGGCAAATGTTCTAGTTTTATGGCTTTGGTGCTTTGATAACATAAAATCTCTGTTGTTTACAGTGCTACCTGACAGGTTGCTGGCATTCTTTTTCATTAAAAAATAATAATAAAAGTAGGGACCTGCAGGTCCAAAATGACTGGTTTGTCAAGAAATGAAAAAAAGCACTTAACTAGAACATAAACACTCATTTTTCTCCAGCCTTTCAGTAAAAATACTTCAGCTGCTTAAGGGGTGACCAAATCCAGTCCTTCCTCCCTCTTTCACACTTGATTAATTATCTGCTTTTACATGAGGTAGGGCTGACTTGAAATGGAATAGCTGAGGTGTGTCTTTACCAAGATCCACAGCATGAAGCCAGATAATATTGCTGAGCCAGGATTATGGCAACGTGGGATTAATATTTTGCTTCTTCTTTATATGTTACCAAAATACAACTACAAGATCAGAGGTAATGCACATGTCACATCGATGTGAAATATATGAAACATAGTTCAGTAAAATAATAGAATTGTAGAGTTGGCCGGTGCATTCGGCTGTCTCTAAACAACTGCTCTGGCAAAGACATGATCAGATTTTAAAGTCTCAAGAAGAAAGACGATGCATCATGGAAGGGACATCTGCTGAGAAGGCAGCTCCATATGTCCTAAATTGAGATTAGATAAAGTACTATTCTGAACTCCAAGACCAAAGCCAAAATCCTCTCATGTACACTGATGTTCATGCAAGCTGATGGCATCATCAGCCATGGGCGTTTATCACCTATTAAACGTTTCCCATTCTACCTCATATGATTCTGAGGCTCCCTTAGTATCCCTTTGGACATGGAGAAGAAACTGGCCCTGCCACTGCAATCAGATGATTTTCAGGTATTGAATTCTTTACATGAACACCGCTATGATTCGGAGCAAATTATGTTTTAACTGTTTTTGTTGTAATCCCAGTGGTGGTGATCCAGCAGTGATTTTTGGCTACCAAAGGCTTACCATCCCCATTGCAAGGTTTCTCCGAGGCAAAAGGGCCTTAGAACCTGAAGTGGGGGAATAGGATGTTTTCAATTAATTTAAATTAATTACAGTATTGACCCTCAACAGATGATGATATCATCCTACTTGTACAGTATAAAGTTGCACAAGAGGATTTTTGCCAATATGTAAAAAATGGGAAGGACTATGATTCTTTGCTAAGCGTAGTAAGTGCCACCATCACTTCTGAGGTGAGATGCTTCACAGGGCGGATACTGAACGTGTGAGAAGAAAATAATATGAACCCATCCAAGTTCTTAAATTAATGCCATGCTAGAGCAAGTGTTATAAGTAGCAGAAAAAAGGAGTAAAAGATCCACTTCAGTAAAAGCTTAACACAAAAATCCCACATGTTCACAGCAGTAATCAAGCTGTATCTGGTTGTTGTAAAAGCTGTGGATGGAATACATTTGTACAATAATATTTTGACCAGTGCGCTGCGTTTCATACATTCAAAAAACATGGATAAATGGGCAGGTTTTTAGGAAAGTCAGAACACATCTTGCCTTTTGAAACATCATCATTTGAAAGTTATCAGAATTGCTTATGCCGGTTACAAACATAACACTGATTCTTTTAAAAAAGGTGAAGATTGGAAATTTTAAAGACATTGAAAGTGAGGGACTACTCATCATAAGATCAAGTTGTACTTTTTAGTCACAGCAATATTAGCAAAGAGAATGAATAATTCTATTATTAAAGATATTAAAGAGGATCAAACTGGCTTCATGCCAGAAAGGCTAAGGCCCAACCTGGGAAGGAGAATACTAAATGGAGTAAATGGAATATCAAAACAAAAGGTCAAGGTAGGTATAATTTAATTAGATTTTTTAAGGCCTTTGATTTGGTGGAATGGCCACCATTAAAAATGATAATTAAGGTACTAGGTTTTGTAAATGCCTTCAATGAGAAGTATTTAGAAACTACTGCATTAGTGTTAGTAAACGATGGGGCAACTGATGACTCTACATTGAGGTACTGGATAGAGATGTCCCCTTTACTCACATACTGTTCACCTTATAGAATTATTCGTCATTTAGTCGTGTCCGACTCTTCGTGACCCCATGGACCAGAGCACGCCAAGCCCTCCTATCTTCCACTGCCTCCCGGAGTTGTGTCAAATTCATGCTGGTAGCTTCGAAGACACTGTCCAACCATCTCATCCTCTGTCGTCCCCTTCTCCTCTTGCCATCACACTTTCCTAACATCAAGGTCTTTTCCAAGGAGTCTTCTCTTCTCATGAGATGGCCAAAGTACTGGAGCCTCAGCTTCAGGATCTGTCCTTCCAGTGAGCACTCGGGGTTGATTTCCTTTAGAATTGATAGGTTTGTTCTCCTTGCAGTCCAGGGGATTCTCAAGAGCCTCCTCCAACACCACAATTCAAAAGCATCAATTCTTCGGCGGTCTGCTTTCTTTATGGTCCAGCTCTCATTTCCATACATCACTTCAGGAAAAACCACAGCTTTGACTATGCGGACTTTCGTTGGCAAGGTGATGTCTCTGCTTTTTAGGATGCTGTCAAAGTTTGTCATTGCTTTCCTCCCAAGAAGCAAGCGTCTTTTAATTTCGTGGCTGCTGTCTCCATCTGCAGTGATCATGGAGTCCAAGAAAGTAAAATTTGTCACTGCCTCCATGTCTTCCCCTTCTATTTGCCAGGAGGTGATGGGACCAGTGGCCATGATCTTAGTTTTTCTGATGTTGAGCTTCAGACCGTTTTTTGCACTCTCCTCATTCACCCTCATTACAATAGAATTATTAGCAAATGCTATTTGAGAAGATAAAGAGATGTTAGATATCAGTATTAATGATAGGATTGAAATTAGTTTATTTGCTGATGACTCTTTATTAAAAATGGAAAATCCACTAAAAGAGTTCAAGAGGGTTAAACTACATTTAAAAGTATTTTGTGAGATAACTCAGTTGCAGATAGAGCATAAATCAGAATTTATGGCCTTTAATTATAATAAAGAGGAAAAAGAAAAATATCAAATAGAAATTAGTGTTGATATTTGAAAGCAATACTTTAAGCAATCTTGGAAGATTGAAATAAGAGAATATTAAAATATTGAAATAGGCAATTACTAATAAGCTGGTTGATTTAAGGACAATTGGACTGTCACTGTTTGCTAGAATTGCAGCACATAAAATGAAGATGCTACCTAAGATTCAGATTAATTCATGATGCTTTTATAAAGATTAGTGAAGAAGAGTTAAAGGATTGTCAAGAGAAGATTAATAAACGTTATAGTGGAGATAACAAATCTAGAATTAATAAAAGGAGATAGTATGAAACTGAAAAAGGTGAGTTTTTTCCACCAGTTTCTCCATTATGCCTGTTGACACAGCTGGAAAAATTGCCAGAAAAACTTAAATGACTGAGAAGTTATGAGACCTTTAAAGACTAGTTTTAAAAAAATGAGGAATAACAAATTATAAGGATGGTATAATGTTACTCAGTTAGACCAGTAGACAACGAATTTGATAAAAAGAAACAGCAAATGTAAGGAACTTGTGATCTATAAAGGAATTACTGTATATTACAGAAAGATGTGGTGGCGCTGCGGGCTAAACCGCAGAAGCCTTTGTGTGCTGCAGGGTCAGAAGACCAGCAGTTGTAAGATTGAATCCATGCGACGGAGTGAGTTCCTATTGCTTTGTCCTGGCTCCTCACCAACCTAGCAGTCTGAAAGCATGTAAATGAGAGTAGATAAATAGGTACCATCTTGGTGGGAAGGTAAACAGCGTTCCGAATCTAAGTCGTGCTGGCCATGTGACAACGGAAACTGTCTTCGGACAAACGCTGGCTCTACAGCTTGGAAACGGGGATGAGCACCGCCCCCTAGAGTCGAACACGACTGACTAAAAAAAAAATGTCAAGGGGAATCTTTACCTTTACCTTACCTTACAGAAAGAATACAGAGGAGGGGCTAGATTGTTCTCAACCATCCCAGAGTGCAGGACACGTAGTAATAGGCTCAAGCTAAAGGAATCCAAATTTAGGTTGAATATCAGGAAAAACTTCTTAATAGTTAGTGCAGCATGACAATGTACTTTTACCAATTACCTCTGGAGATGATGATCACTCCAATGCTGGAAACTTTCAAGAGAAAATTCCATATGTCTGATCTGCTTTGATTTATATTCCTGCATTCAGCAGGGGGTTGAACACAATGACCCCTTCAAACTCAATTATCAAATGATTCTATGGTTCAATGAAACAATATGGGAATTTGACTTGGGAGAACAAATAAGTTTTAATGTTTGGAAAAATAAATGGAACACCAGAATATTGCGATCTACATCAACAAAGATAAAATATAATTTTTATAAATTAGTGTGGAGATTGCACATAACCTCAATGAAACTTAATCAAATAGATGATAATTATTCTAAGATGTGCTGAAGATAGTGCCAGAAAATAGGAAGATGTTTCCATATGTGGTAGGAATATGTATATAAACAAAATTTGGAAATTATTTTTTAAAGAAATAAATGGAATACAGTACGGAAATATTGATGGGGAATCAGTTCTATGATCTACTGCGGATATGAGGGAAACATATATACAATACACAAGGGGGCAGGACAAAAGCCACAAGAAGTGTCCTTGTATGTTGTATATATGGCTGCAGCAAACCATGGATAAGTGAAACGGCATTAGGGATCCTATTGTTGTTGGAGAAAAATAGCAACCTTGCAGGCTTACTAAAACTAGCTTTCAGTGGAAGAGATGTTTCAGAAGGCTTTCTTGCACTAAGGTGACTGCTTACTTTTCTCACTAACCAATTAGTGGTTACTCTGTTTTCCTGGACTCGAGGCAAACCACTCCCCTCTTCCTGCCTGTCTTTGCTTCCATTGTGTGTTTATACTCTTCTCTCCTGACCTCTAAGGAGAGCAGACATGATTTCTCTCTGCTCCTGACCTTTCGCCATGTAGCTGCAATGGCAAACAAAGTCTCTCCACATGATTGATACTATAATTCCTTTATTTTATTTTTCATTACATTTTAAATTGTAGCTGAAGAATTAACTGTGAGTAAAGATGCCTTTTTATTATTTCTATCTTAAGCTAGTTGTAGTGTAATTTATTATAAACAAAGGGAATGAATTGGAAGCTGGTCTTTTAGCTATACTTTGTCACATTTTCCTCTTCTGTAGCTGGCTTATTTTTATACTTTATACTTTGCTAACAAAGGAATCAACCAAATTCCTAAATAAACATAAGAATTCCAACCAATTTAATTCTATGTCCAAAACAGCACCTTTATTAATATGTATTTAAGAAGGAGGTAGTCATTTGGATACATGGAGAACTGGTTTTCAATTTGTTAACAATGGCAAGATTAATTATTGCTAGGAATTGGAAAACAGCTTATAATATTACATGAAACAGTATAAGGAAGTCTGGGATACAGCAATTAATGATATATGTAATGAAAAAGTTAAAAGAGGAATAACTGGGAGATATGTGCTTGTGGACATATGGGGAGAATTTAACACCTTTTTAATTAATAAAAGGGAAGATATGAAGCCCAACTCAAGAGTCTATACAATTTTGGAAGAGGAATGGGGCTCCAAAAGTGTAGATGGTATAAGTGGTTACTGCCAAATGGTCCCAGTAAAAGGGAATAACTGTGTATGTAATTTTCTTGCTTTTAGCTCATTTCTATTATGTTTTGAAGTTTAATAGACACTTCACTGTTTGCAGCATCACTATCTACAAGTCAATATTTTTGGTTCTAGCTTGGAGCAGTCAGAGCAGAGACTTTTAATGACTTAAAACCATTTAGTAAAAGGATGGCTGGAATTTTTGGTAAAAACTGAAATATGTTTTGCAAAGGGTAATTTTAAAGTGCTATGCGGTGTGTGTGTTTTTTTTTTAATCCTCTCTGAAAGTATGTGAACCCACCATTCAGAAATCTTCTTTGTATGCTTATCAAGTGTTTATATGAGCTTATAAGAGGAAACATATTACACAGTAAATATTGTACAGAGTTAAGGATCTGATCTCCTTCCCTTCAACAAAAAAGCTATGTATCATGTTCTCAGCATGATTCTTCCTGTTCACACCATTGTGTATGGTTGCATTCAAATATGTTCTCACTCTCCAGAAATCATTTTTTTTAATTGCTGTTGTCATGATACAAGATTAAACTGAATTTTTGAGAAAACAAGCCCCACACCAATTTTTAATGTCTCAGTTATAACATAAACTGACCAAAATTGCAGTGGTGTTCATGTAAAATGCATAATTTCTTAAATTATGGAAACTTTACAAGAATACCACTACAATTCTGGGTCCCTAAAGCAACATATTCATAGTTGTTTTTGTCTGTAGCAAATCATTTAAGAGTGTTTACCACGGGACAGTTTAATTACATATGCTGAATACTCTGTCATCTTGAATAACTTTTATCACAGTGTACATGATTTAATTCTGCAATTGTGGAGGCTGGTAACTTGTACTTCCTGGAAAGTGATTTAAAAGCAAGGGCAGGTGATACCTTTATTGGACCACTAAAAAAATGAACAAACTGCTAGCTTTCAACATAAATCCACCTTCCTCAGGCTGTGCACCAAAATATTGTGGGTGGTGCATATATATGAGTCTCAAATCCCTGGCAGTTGTCTCTGACCATCTCATTCTCAAAGGTGAATTTAAGAGGTGTGACTGCCAAATAGCATTGGGGGTGAGGTTTCAAATTCTGCCCCTGCTAGCCATTGGCTGAATTTCACTCCCAACTTTTTAAACAAAGAGACACCAAATAATTTTCATTGCTTTCCACCCACCACCCACCCTCAACGCATTGCCTTTTATTGAAACTTAAAGTTCTTATCTGGCCACAAAAAAAGGCATTACACACAAGTGGTGAGCCCCCATCAGAGAAGTGGGAATAAAAGTTGGTCTACTCACTTGGTAAAGCCAACTGAAGCCAAATTAAACTATCTAGTGGCTGGAAGCAGGTGTAATCTTCAGTTTAAGAAATTTAAGAAGTTGCCTATGAACAAAGTTTTATTTGTTGAATTGCCTTTCCCTTTTTTGAGAGACTCTCAGAAAATACTATACTCAAAAGTTTAATTTTGTGAAGCTGTGAAGTATCTCAGTTTTAGATTCTATTTAAAAACACAGATTTGACTTTATTGCAAATTTAGGGAAGAGAAAAGACAAAATGAATACTTTATTGTTCTGAATTTTGTCTCTCTTCCTATTCTAATCTTTATATTTTCTTTCTTGTCAGATAACAGAGAACTTTTCAACAGGATGTTATACTAAAGAACGGTGATACCTAGTGTGGTGTAGTGGATGGAGTGACAGACTACGACTCCAGAGATCTGGGTTCAAATCCCTGCTCAGCCATGGAATCTCGCCAAGGGAGTGGAACTGGTGAAACCGATTCTTAAATATCTCACTTACCATGAAAGTCCTATGAGGGTTGCTATAATTTAGTTTTGACTGGACAGCAGATAAGAGCATCATACAAAAAAACTAACTAAGAGACTGGAAACAAACTGTAGAAATCTGATGGATTGTTTAAACGGTTGCTGGCATAACCTTTATGCTCAGAAACCATGAAAAGACCTTAGACTGAACAGCATATAGTGGGAAAATCAGAATGTAGGCTGGAACTGGAGCCTAGGAGACCAAAAGACCGAAGACCGACTTGCAGATCTTTGTGTGATTTTCAGTATATCAGCAAGAATCTCTGACTCTCAATGGCTTAAAAATAGCAGCAACAAAATGCCATCTCTCTACCCATCTCAAATTTATTTTAGTGAGAGCAAAGGGTAACCAGGTATGGATTTTAATGTGAAATGACTGTGAGCTCTCTGCAGGTCTGGTTCTGGTTCTGAAAATGACACTCTGTCCTTAGGATGGTCTCAAGTGTACATGTTTTGCACCTGCTTCTAGTTCATGGGTGTGTGTCGTCAGGCTTCTAGTAAAAATGAAAAGAAAAAGAAAAGAAAAAGGTGCCAAGCCTGCAAGTCTGAAATGCAAGACTGAAATGTGACTGTCCTTGAGTTAAAGAGATATGACATCAATTGCTACCAGTTTTTCAAATGAATTTCCATCTTGTCAATTTACTTAGTACCTTTAATGTAAAATAAATATCACCTCACTTTAGAAAGGTAGTTTCAATCCCAGTCAGATCAATCAAATATTGTTTAGGAAGTTGCAATTTCCCCTTCCTCGGATGTATTATATTTTCCTGCCGTACCAGGAGACTACACTTTCTTACTGAACCATTTGAAGTAAATAAATGTATTCCAGAGAAAAATTTGGTACAGAAGAATTTATTGCTGGAGTTAACTCAGATAAAGGCTTTGCATCTATTTTGTAAGACCATACCATATTCACTGGACCAGTTTAACTGATGTTGGAATATACAACTCTTCCATATATATAAGGTCTTGGGTTGAATCAATATATATATATATACCTCTGAAGTATTAATTTATAATTTAATTCAAAACCTTAAACAATAAACCTCAGAGTGATACTGTCACCTCATAGCCACAAGCACACTGTCTCCCCCAGTACACTTTTCCATTAATGTGTGAGGCTGACAATGAGCTGCAGACAGAATATGAAAGTGAGCTATGGCCAAATAAGCTTCTAACAAAGTCTGATGACAGAAGCCATCCCCTTAGTAGGTTTTGTCCATCTAAAATGTAACTGTTGACAGCCATGTCCTTACGAACATGAAAAGAACAATGGCGTTCCCCCATCTGCACATTTTCTACTGAATCAGTAATTGCTTATCTATTTCTAGCTTTACCTCTTCATTCAGCATATAAGTGTCCTTGTGGCAAAGCCATATAACAGCACACACAGGGAAAGAAAGGGAACTTTATTGTTGAAGCTTTCTGTATTTTAATGTGTAATAAAAGTGTCTCTTTATTATCTATGATGACTGTGAACATGGCACTAGCAAAGATGAAGTCACGGAAATGCAATTTTTTAGTTTCTAAATATGGTTGCTACTTTTCAGGACTAGTCTTCAGTCTCTAGGTCTCAGACTTCAGACCTAAAATCTCAGTGAATGAGAAGCTTCCAACCTGACAACACTAAATTGTCTTTATTCTTCATTACCCTGCATGCTTGAGAGCTGCTACTGGAATTCACACCCTGGCTTTTGAATTAATCCCTGCATTTCGACATTGTCTACCACTCACACATGATTTTGCAGTTGATGGGTCTTCCCTCTATGACATAATAAAGATCAGCTCCTTGTGACATCACAAGGACTTGCATCTAGGTTACAGAATGTGGCGAAATGCCAACAGGTGATGTCATTCCTGCCTGTCCATCACAGAAGCTCAAGAGGGAGGAGCCAAGGATAGGGCAGGAGGGGCAGAGGGACAGGTGGGGATGTGAAATGGCAGTTAGAGTTTAGGAGAGAGAAGAAGAGGGTTAGTGAAATGAGCTGAGAGAGTTGAGAGAGAGAATTGAGAAGGTTAAAATATATTGAACAAGCAGGAATGAAATTATAAGCACTATAAGATAGATATTGATTAAAAGTATATAGTAGTTCGGAATAAAGGTACTTGCAACCCCATACATAATCAAATCCTTGGTAGTACTTGATACAGTTCATACGTGATTTATGTTTGTGATTTACTTGACAATAAACGAATATTTGTTACTCAAACCTCTGATTCCTAAATTCAGTAAACCTTAGCTTTGGCAGCACACATGTATAACATACATAATCGGTATTAGAAGGATAATACCTGGTGGCAGCTAGAAGAGAAAAGGGTGTGAGCCTTTGTGAGGGCCAAAATAAACAGAGGCAACAAGGTCGAACGCCACACAGACTTTGGCCCTCATCTTTCAAGGAATGGGATATTCCTGGCCTATAAGTAAGCTATAGAACATAAGTTCTGGGCCCTTTTCAGATTAATTTGCTATGGATTTTAAGGATGAAGGGAGGGAGAGTTTACACTAGAGAGAACCAATAGATAAAATGTCAGACTAGGTGTCAGAAGACTGAAGTTCAAATCAGAGATGGGCACGAATTTAAAAATGAATTAGCAATCATAAAAATGGCTAATTCATAGATTTATATTTGTATGAATCAATGCCCTGGTGAATATGAATCAATGGATTTTTAGCTATTTCTGATTTGTTTGGCTATAAAATGGCAACCCAGGCAATTAGATGTGCCAAAATTGTAGGCACGCTTACGGTGAATCTCCTCTGAAATCCCTCCATATTTGGAGAAAATTTGGTTTCAAATGTCAAAGTTATACACCCACAAAGAGGTCCTCCCAGTAAGTTCCTCCCAGACACATGGAGATACCAAAATCACAGAGAAGCTTCCCTTGATTCTCTTCTACAATCCCACCAAGTTTGATGAAAATTGAGTTTCAGACCTCCAAGTTATACACCCACAAAGTGAGTCCCTCCAGGAAATTGCCTTTTAGCAGCTGGCTTGGGGAAACCCAGTCTTCACCAAACTTAGAGGGATTATAGAGGAAAGTCAGTAGAAGCTCCTCAATCATTTTGGTGTCTCTAGGTGCCTGCGGGAAGCTTTCTTGGGGAGACCTCTTTGTGGATGTATAACTCAAGTGTCTAAAATCCAAATTTCACCAAACTTGCAAGGCCTGTAGAGAAGAGTCAGAGGACACTTCCCAGTGTAAATGGTGATTCTAGGTGCTGCAGGGGGCATTTTATAAGCTTTTAAAGTAAAAATTAAAGAAAAATAAAAGAAATTGTAAATTTCTAATTCATGATTTGTCAACCTTGATGAATCACAAATCAAAATAAATCACAATTTTTCTGATTCATGTCCATCTCTTGTTTAAATCCATGGTGATCTGAGTGTGTGGCTTGTGTGATAGTGATCACTATCTGTTTAATCTAACCTCTTCTGTCCAGCAATGCTGTTTTGAAGGTAGAGGAAGGAGAGAGTTGTTCAGGCCACCTAGACAAAGGCTGGGGCAGATGAATAAATGAAATCAATGCTTGTTTTGGAACAGACAAATAGCTTTGGCAGAAGAAGTATATGGCAAGCTTTTGAATAAAATTCCAACCAGAACACACAGCTATTTATCCATTATTTTTAAAATTTATTCCCAACAAGTGAGTCTGCACCATCTTCCAAACAATGCCCTACAACCTATTCCCTGGATTCGGGGAAACCAGCTATGCTTATTTGATAGCTGTGCTGATGTTTTATTTATGAGAATTCATAATATGTATTTTAAATTACTTCGTTCTAAAGGTATTTTTATTTTATTTTTATTTATTTAATTTATATCCCGCCTATCTGGTCGGGTCAGGACCACTCTAGGCGGCTAACAACATTAGTGATACAATAAAAGTGATATATAAAACAACTATTAAATAAAAAACATTACACAAAGTGAACAATAATCCCTCAATTCAGTTCATGAGCGTTCAGTACCATTGCCATAAGGAATTTTCCATAAGAGATGGAGAGTGGAGCTGCTGAGAGAACAACAATTAAATCTATAATTAAAACAAAACTGTAGAATGTTATAGTGGCATTTGTTCATCTAAAATCTTCTCAGAGCTAATCTTATTCAGAGTTAGAGGTAGCAGTAAATTAGATCAAGGATTAGGGTTGTAGATTAAGCTAAATAGTTATTTCTCGACCATTTGATTTCCATCATGCCTCATATCTAAAACACAACCCTTTCTACAGTGTTTCCTCACAACCGCATTATGTTTTCAGACTCCTTTTGCACGGTGTGCTCCAAAAGCACATGCCTTTTGTCAGGACAGTTGTACCCACCTATGGAAGTTTTTGTTCATCACAATTTCCATTGTTCAGCTACACACTTTCTTAAGCCTCCTCAACTTTGCCTTGAGTTTACCCCCACGAAAGAAAGGGGGCTCGCCTCTGTTTTGTTGTTGTTGTTGAGTTTAATCAGAATTGAGTGTAAATAACACTTTGCAATTACGAGTGTTTAAATTCCAAATTTTTCAGGCTAATCACTTTCAGAAACAAACAGGAGATTGAATTTATATCGCCTGCAGTTGTTATTGGAAAGGTACGGCCCGAGATTGCTAAATGAAGTCAGTCCCACTGCAATTATGACCACTCAAGCGTGCTTTCAATGTATCGTGCCAAATTAGGTAGATTTGAGCAATTTGACTTCCTGTAACAAATCTCCAGGGCACCTTTGAGAAAGTACAGACTGTTTACAAACACTCTCGGATTTCATGAGTAACTCTGGGCAACAGGCCTTTCAGCAGCGCCCAAGCACACACCTGTCAAACTATGACAGCATTGGCTTTTTTATGCCACATGTGCTGGAAAGAGAGACACCCCCACCCGTTCCAATGTTTTGTTATCTTTTATTTGCAATTTTTTTAATGAAATGGCCACCAAAGATTTAATTACTTGTTCCCCTTCCCTAAAAAGAAACACCAAAGGATTGCAATCAGCAAAATACAAATCTACAAGGTGGCAGTATTCTGGTTTTTACTCATTGCACTCACTGCGACTACTTTGGAATCTCAGACATTTTCTGTGTTACCGTAACAGAAAATTTATCTCCTTGGAAAAGCAACTGCCATTTAGAACCAACTCTACCCTGCCTCCTGTTTTCTCTGGAAATAGAGGCAAAAGGCATAACATGATTCAGGCCAAACTAACCATTTAAAAGCATCAGTGACAGATCTTGATTTCAGTGGAAGAAATGAGTCATGTGTGTACACCTTTCTCTTTTAGAAATCAATTGAATTGAAAAGTGCCATCAAATTGCTTTGACTCATACTGTAACAAATGCCAACAGCTGAATTACTCTTCTCACTGAGATGCTGAAATCATAATCAGGCTTATATATATATTCTTGACAGTGTCCAATGTTCCCTTTATTAGACAGAGGAAATATGGATAAACAGGCCACATTATGGCCAGCTGAAGTCAATATATGACAAGGTCTGCAACACACTATGAGTAGGTTTGCCATAATAACTCATATGTTTATAAGGGAAGAGTGGAGAGAGAGTATGTGTAAAATCAAATACAGCAGAGGTAGTTAAAGTAGAGCATTTGTTAGTTATGCTAAAATATTTGATTCCTGTCTGTCTCTGACACCTTGTATTTTCCTGATTTCTGCAATTTACTCTCTCTTCCATTTTGTTTCATCGTTCCAACTTACATACTGCCCCGTAGTATTAGAGCACTCTCTGGGTAGTTTACAACATAAGTATGCAAGAAACATATATAGAGAGTAGGGGAAAATCTTTGGAAATAAACCTAACACCATCCCCACCACACACATACAGAAAAAGAGGGGAAGGGGGAAAGAAGCTAATGAGGACTATTTATGAACAAAATAATGAATGAATGTTGAGGAGAGGCATCAATATTTGTGAAGAGGGGAAAAACTGGGGAGCATCCTGCAGGAAAGCACAGTTGGCTGGCTACAACCAAACAGGTTTTGCTAAAAACTGTGTTTCATTCAAAGTCACATTTATAAATAATGCATTCTTTCCAAATGAATCAAAATGTAATTCAAATGAACAACCTCATTCCGAATGAATTAGAGCAGACCGGATGTGCATTATGGCCTAATGTTGTTGAACTGAACTGTATACTTCAGAGCAATATTTTAATAACCAAGACAACGTATCTGAGTGATGTATGTGCCTGGTGTTCATCTATGCAATTGCTTAATCTCCAGATTCCCAATACATACCTTTAGCTTCATGAAAGTTACTGTAGTTAAACTCTCTGTGACCTTCCATCTCACATTGCACATGTGAATGGAATCCACCTGTGAGCAAATAAATTATCCAGAAGTAATGTATCAACCAGCCTACAGAGACAGAGAAAGGAATGGCTCTAGATGTTCCCATGGAAAAACAATCAGGAAATAGCTAAATTTCAGAGGATTAGAAATATTAGCATGTTACAGCAAAAACAAAAGGAGATGCCTTCAAAAAATAACAAGCTAGGTTTTTTGCCTGTGTGGTATTAGTTTCCATAGATCCTATTGTATCAAATGCATTAAGTGCTCCCTTCATTTGGAAGATACGGACCAAAAATCCTGTGCTTACTGTCATAAATTGTACCAGAACAGGCCCACTAAATCAATGGGGATTTGGTGTGTCAACTCTCCTGTAAGTTCCTTTGATTCAGTGAGTCTACTCTAGTATGATTTACTGCACTAAGCAACAGGATTTTGGCCATAGTCTTATAATATACATCTATAGAAAAGAACAGCAAACAACATCAACATTTAAAAAGGGGGAGGGGGAAATACTGGCCATTTAGACGAGAGGATTCTGGGAATTGTAGTCAAAAAAAGTAATATTTCTGAAAAAAAAAATAATGGAATCCAAGTCCAGTACCATGAACAACATTTATGTCAAAAGCTGATTATATATACACAGCAGACAGAATGGAGTTCACTACAGCAATACTAAAATACAGAACACAAAATTGCCAGTTTCTTAATCCCTTCCCTGCTGTTACAAATGCAGTAGGAAGCAAGGTTGATTGTGGTTAGTTTATTGATGTTTTGCTTTGCATATAGGTGGGCTTTAGACACTTTGCATAGTTTAAGAAAACAAAAATATATTAAAAGCTTTGTGGATATCGTTGACTGCCGCAAAAACTGGGCCTTAGACTAGATCAAGCTGAAGTCTCTCTAGAGGCAAAAATAAAGAAATTGATCCTGTTGTACTTTGGCCACATCATGAGAAGACAATACTCAATGGAAAAGATGATTGTTCCAAACTGGGCTGACTTGACTTGGGATTCAAGGTTCAGCCAAACCAGCTGCATAGCCATAACAGAAGGCTTAATACAATTTAGTATAGATTAGATGACAAACTTAAGTTTTTAGGTATCTGGCTTTCGAGACAGATACCTAAAGTTGGGATTCAATTCCCCACTGTCCCTTGACAGGGGCTGGACTCAAAGATCCATAAGGTTCCTTCCAGCTCTGCAGTTATAAGATGATGATGATGGTTTTTAAATTGCATGAATATGACCATCACTTCTTATACACACTTAAAAAAACAGTTAGAGCTGAAAACACGCATGACATTTCACTGGACCCCTTCATTTTGCCAAGGCCGGGAAACCTTTCTGTCTGTAGTAAAGACAAGCTGAAAACATTTTCCTGTGAATCAATGAACTAATTTATGGATTATACCCATGGTTGTTTCTGGAGATGCTGGTTTAGGTCATTGTAATATATTCTGATAGTCTCTGTAGCAGGAGTAAAGGAACTCCCCAAACTACAAAGAGTTCAAAGCTTTTGATTACACCCAGGTCCTTGAAGCTTCCAATCAAGTGCTTTCTCTTACGCATGAGCTCAATTGTGAAAGAGCACCCAAATGACAGAAGGCTAACTCCAGACTTGTGAGAAGGGCTGCTCAAGCAATTCTTTCAAGATGTCTGTAATCAGCTAAGTGCAGACATTGAATCAATCTCTCACAGCTATTGCCAAGGAGGTTTCAAGTCTGCTGTGTTTCTTAAGGAACCATTATAGTTAATCTTAGTACTTGGCAACATGAAACTCTCAAGAAGGAGATCCAGATTTTGCATATGTCACAGCCATGTTTCGCATCGTTACTACATTGCTGCAGCCTCTATGGGAGTATTTTCAATGCAGTTTTTCTCTAGTCCTGAAAGTGCTGTGATTCCTAGAATTCCCATAATGGAGTCTTGGGATTCTCTAATGATTCTTACAGTTTAACAGCCAAACCCAAAGGGTAACTCCTGCATATTTTCTAGTCATTTTTCCTGCCATTACACCTATGGGTGATGCACTCATCACTGGTGTCACAAAGCTATGAAAGCTATACCTGCTCAAACCTCAGTGCCTTTGTCCCCTGAATTCTTCTGACATGTACAGGTGGACATAACTGTGCCTTTCACATGTAAAAAAATATATACTGTAGTATTAATTCTCCTAAGTGGACTGTTGATCTGAAATGCGTTTGTACCGTGACTTAGGTTTATTGCATACTTTAATTGTATGTGCTATAATTGTTTTTACTGCTGTACAATGCCCAGAGTGACCATTGGCCAGATGGGCAGTCTAGGAGTTGAATGAATGAATGAATGAATGAATGAATGAATGAATGAATGAATGAATGAATAGTATACTCAGATATACTCTGGTATTTGGGCTCAATATTGTTCTAGAACTATTTCTATCTTAAAGTCTAGACAAATAGTGAACTTTGTAGTAGTGCAAGAACAAGAAAATATACTACAGTAAACAAACGCTACTAATTTATTTGACTTTAGCTCGTTAAGTTACCACACACTTAGCCAAGCTTTGTATAAATGAACCTCTTTAAAGTAAACCTGTACAATTTTGCTGGTACATTCCTTTTAGAACTCTTAGCTGTTGAAAATGCAGAAACTTGTATTCTTGTATAGGAAGTTTACTCAAGTTGTTCATGCTGTATGTTACACATTTTTAAAAACTTCATAGTATATAGCAGATGCTCCGTGGACAATGTATTTTCGCTGTAGCTGCTAGCCATGACAAATTAATGAACCACACAACCAGAAAACTTTGGCCAAGGGTTTGCTGAAAATAGAAACACTGGCTAGTTTCTAGTGGACCATCTAACACCTGTTTGTTGCTGATATTTTTGCACACAATTTGTTAGCCAAGTCTAGTTCCAGGATAAGTCAAGGGGAGTTTGTTGTTTCACTGCTGTTGCAAGTTGAGTGAAGAAAATATTAAGCTACTCTGGCAATTCAAAGATCAGAAATTAAACAAAATAAACATACATTTTGTGCATTTGCCCATAATTTGATTCAAAGGGGGCACTGCTGTGTTCTGTACATAAATCTGAGTCATGTCCAAGTTGTAACAACAGCTGAAACCTAAACTGCAACATCTGTCCAGATGAAGGGCATATTTCTGCACCTGTACAGGTACTGTATATGGCTGTAACTTAAGTGTGTAACTGCCACTTATCATAATATTGTCATAAGGTAAGTGACACTGAAAGACTTTAAGTAGCTGGCTTAAAATATAACAGCTTTTTTACTTCTGGTAATAAGAAGGTTCCAAAGATATGAATGTCTTATTGAGTGACTTAACATTTCCTGTATTATTTTTTAAAAAGATTAACATCTAATCAATTTCTTCTCTTTAACATTATGCCTTCTGATCTAGCATGGCAATTTTACGGCAACACACTTCACAATATGTAGCCACCTGAAGAATTTTTTCCAGCGCTTGCATTCAATTGCACACGTGCACAATATAGAATTGTTGGAAGAAAACAGTCTTTTGAGTTTTAAGAAGAAAGAAATATATCCAAGCAGAGTTCTGATTCAAAACAGACATTCTGGGCATTTGGGTGTAGCGTTTGATTCAAGTTCAGATCTATTTCATATGCTACCATAGTCTATCAGCTGCTAATTACTGTTTGCATCAGACGTTATGACTAAATCTTAAGATTTGCCTTTGATGGTGACTTTGTATTTGCTCTTTTGTTGAAAGCAGCATTAATTTTCCCAGTTCTGAAGGATTCTCTTTTCAATCAAAGGACTTTAGTAAGACATTATTTATATCCAATTGGTTCCTTAAATGGAAAACAATGCTGTTGCATTTGTATAATGCATTTATAATTCCTGTCATCTGGTGTAGAGTGAATGTGTGAGTGCACATGCGCACACGTCTGTGTGTTTAAACAGTGTGAACCAAACGCTGAGAAACATGGGGCACATTTTGTGTATCTTTCTCAATATCCTTTTTCACAGAGGGTTTGAAACCATATGATTTGTGTTGCCTCAAATTCATTTGCCTAGGGAAGCTAGGCTCACATCGAACATCTGGTTTTCCGTGTGTTCCCGATTTTTGCTTTGTTTGGGGCAAACTGATTGAGACATAAGGACAGCAGGTGACTTAAGGTCACATATTGGGAATGAGACACAGCTGGTATTTAAAATTAAGATGCTTCCAGTCTAATCATTAAGGGCCATTTTTTTTGTTTTGTTTCGTTTCTGACATTGGAATGTAATTACTTGCATAAGCCATGCCAACCATTGGCTTTAGTCATCACTATGTCCCTTTAACTGAACTACTTCCCTGACAGCTTTTCACACCACCTTTTTTGGAAGGAAAGTCAATGTACTTTTCCAACTCATAGGCTCAAATAGATATTTTTGTTGTTAAGAAGACATTATGCTTTCTACACAAAACCCTACATTTTATTGTTCAAATACCCGTGATGTATCTTGAGGCCTTTGTATTGTGACTGAGGATTGTGATTGACGGGGAGTGTCTTATATAGTAAAAAGTCTTATGTAATGCTATTCCTCCCTGTGTTTCTTCAGGAGCCTGTTCAAACAGGATACACTTATTTTTGTCAATGATTAAAAGCCACTGGAAGTCCCTCTTCCTTCAGCTAAGCTTTTTAAAGCTATTGCAATATTTTATACTGAAATGTGTGTCTAATGACATAAATACCCAATTATTTGAACATTGCTCAGACATGCTCCTGAGTTCTCAAGAGAGCGTTGGCAAGTTGCTTTTTTTATTTTTTTGGACTGCAGCTACATCTTTGAATTTGCATGGCCATTTGCTTTACAAACCTTTGGATCTCATTTGAATGCCATTTGGAACTGCTAACAACAAGTGTGAGCGAGAAAGAAAACACATCCCCAGAAAAGAAGACACTGACTGACATGAAAAATGGCATGGACTAATGTTTATGTGTTGATCCACATTTGAGTTACTTGAAGCCACACAGAAAAACAAATCACCATGATGGGGGAAGTTGTGACCTGGTGACCTTTGGGGCAATCTGCTCTTTTCAGGCACTACCAGGAGAGGTCCCCCAAAATCTCTTCAAAAAAGAAGAACGCCTCATGGAAAACAGTAGGACATTCCCACCCTATACAGACAGTAACACTCATGATACCAGCCTAAAAGGCATATATTTCAGAATCTGATGGCCGGAAGAAGGAGAAGAAGAAAAAAGAGAGAGAGAGATAGCTTATCAACAAAAGAGGCATCTCCTCCTCAGCCCCATATTATAAGGCTTACAGGAAAAAAGAGTATATGCACCTCAACCAAGTTTACAGGATTCTTTGTATACACAGGGACATGTGTAGGGCTCATATGCCACACGCCTCCTGGTACCTTTCCTTTTTTTTGTTATCAGTGGTGCACTTTAGATTCATAAAGCAACCAAGTTCCAAGATCTGAAGCAGCTGTTCAAAACTGAGAAGAGCTTTGTTAAGACAGAGGTGTGCCTGCTTTGATTTGGTCCAAAATATTTGTGGTAGAAATTGTAACGAAGTTGCTATGACCTGATTTGTAGCTTGACTCTTCTATTTCTATCAAAATATTTGTACATGGATATATGGGCTTGAAAAGTGGGGAAAAAATAACAGCATAAAAATAGGGAAAAATAAAGGGTTCTGACCTGGGATGAGCAGGGGAAAACTCAGTGTCATCAATTAATGCCTGACCTCCAGTATGTGGCCAAAGATCCCACCATTTTGCCTCCTCCCTTCCCTGCCTTCAGCCAGGAGCCAAGCAATTTAGGTAGCTTAGGTCCTGTTCCTAGCGCTACTGTGACCTATACAGTGTGGTCTCGACTTACGAACGGCTCTACATACGAACGTTTCGACTTACGAACCGCTCTCATAGGAATACATGGACTCGACTTACGAACTTAGATTCGAGTTACGAACTCTTTTTTCCCCTTTTTTAAAAAGCTAAGTCATCTTAGGTTAAAAGGAAAAAAGAAAAAATATCCCCCTCTAGTGGCAGAAGGCGGAATAGCAGCTTCCCATTAGTTTCTATGGACGAAAAGAGCAGATACGGATTAAATGGTTTTCAATGCATTCCTATGGGAAATGCAGATTCGACTTAAGAACTTTTCGACCTGAGAACTGCCTTCCAATACGGATTAAGTTCTTAAGTCGAGACCCCACTGTACCACTCAAATTCGCACAATGGCAAGCATTCACACAGACAAGAATTCAGTCAATTAAACTCAAATCTTCTATATGAAAAGAAAAGAAGAAAAAGGATCTAATCCTTCCTACTGCCTAACAATAAAAGTGATGTGAACCTCTATTCTGATCATGCTGCCGTCACCAAATGGCCACCAAGCACACAGACAGAAGGATTCCTTCTTTGAGGCTCTGTAATTTGTATTTTGAGGAGAGCCTAAGCTTTTCATTTGCTTTTGAGCTGTCAATCTCCTTTTAATGTGGGCTTTCTGGTTCAGTTGTGTATTACAGTATTTTCATTTTCCAAGCTGAGTAGATTGGGTTTAAACACACACACACACACACACACACACACACACACACACACACACACACACACACACACACACACACACACACACACACACACACACACACACACACACACACACACACACACACACACACACACACACACACACCCCACATGATGTGTCAAAGCAATATTCAGTGCTTTGGAGAGGCTTGCTTTGATTCAGGCACCATTTTGAGCTCCCTCCCCTCACATTGGAAATGGGCAAAAAAAAAAAAACCACTCAGAATCTGAATAAATTCCTAATCTGAAACACATCCTTGCTGAATAGCAATAATCTAATTTGATAATCTAAAAATACTAAATGAACTTGCTGAATTTTTAAACAAAAATGTATGTATTACCTTTTAATTTTTACTTCTGTCTTTTTTACCCTTTTGTTGTTAAGTCCTCTGTCTACTGGTTGATCTCTTCTTTGTATAAAGGTGTATCTTTTAGTAATGTAGTGAGATGTTGGAGAGATTCTTTTATTTCAATGGTTTTGATTTCTTCAGTTGATGTGTACCGTGTTTCCCTGAAAATAAGACAGTGTCATATATTATTTTTTGCTCCAAAAACACATTAGGCTTATTTTAGGGGATTTTTTCATGTACAACAATTTATATTTATTCAAATACAGTCATGTCATCTTCTTCTGGTTGCTGCACGAGGGTGGAGGGTGGGGTTTCACTTAACTGGGCCTTATTTTGGGGGTATGGCTTATATTACGAGCATCCTGAAAAATCATACTAGGGCTTATTTTCAGGTTAAGTCTTATTTTCTGGAAAACAGGGTACGTATATGGTTGCATATGCTATTTATTATTGTAATTGGAATTTATATGACCACGAAGGTAATAAATAGAAAACAATCACTCTCATGCTTAAATCTTGGAAAAAGAGAATGTAATACTAGCATCACATTTCCAATACAATTTTAATAACTTCTCTCATGGAATTTGCATTATACTTTCATGGATTGATCTGAAGAGCATCAATGGGTCCATGTCCCATTCTTCTTGCCAGCAGTAGAATGATACTTTAGAAGGTGAAGAAACCTGATCAGAAGTGCCAGAACTGAGCTGACATGTTCTGCTGTTCTGGAGGCGGAGGAGGAGAGGAGGTGGATGAGGAGAAGACATCAGGTCCATTCTGACTTATAGAGACCTTTTCCAGGGTTTTCAAGATAAAGAGTACTCAGAAGTGGTTTACGATTCCCATCCTTTGGGACTCTGCAGCTTGCTTGAGACAACACAGGCTGACTGAGGAATTGAATGCCAAGCCTCTGGCTCCACTGCCAGAAATCTAACTCACTGAGCTATCCAGCCAGCTTTTGACAAGGAGTAGTCATTTTCAAGTATCTGTTTGCAAATCATACTATACGGCATTGAAGAGAACACATTTATACCGTCTGAGTTAAATCATTTGCTTCTTCCAAAGAGACAAACTACGTGGAATATGATCATTCCAAGGTGGGATTTACCTTGTATCTTTATTTCTAAATATCAAGGCAGCTGTCAGGATTTTCGAACTGGCCGAAAATAAGTGATTCTGGGTAGGATCTATGTGTGAACCACTGTGTAGTGTTGCAGATAGCATTTTAGCTCAACTTTGGGCAGACACAATAAACCATTCCAAACCATTAAAAAACCAGTGAACCATTTCAAACCATTTCAAAACAAATTCAATTTTTGCTCTAGATCCAAGCCGATCCACAAGCCTCTGACTGACTTGCATTGAAAAACCAAAATGGTTAAAATTTCTTTTTGTTTTGCACTGATAGAAATGAAATATGGAGACATGAGAAGTTTTGAAAAGAGGAGTAAACCTGCTTGATTTTAGACAGCTCACTTCTGTGGTTTGCATACCTGTCTAATTTAAAGAAGGGTATGTGTTCTTACCATCAACTTTGATTCAGTCCACCTTCTTTGTCTTACTTCAGTTCTTATCAGAATATTCCAAAGTGTATGTATTGTACATATAATAGGGAGGGAGCATGCAAATGAAGAAAATAAAGGGCTCTAACATGGGATGCAGGGGTGAACCCCATCAACTACTGCTGGACTTCCTGAACTCTGACAACATTCCCACCATTTCCTTTCCTTTCCCTTCCCCTGGCCAGGAGCAGTGGCATTTAGATAGCTTAGGCTGAGTCCTAAACCTACTGTGACCTATCCCACTCAGATCCTGCACAATGGCACGACACAGGCCCTCAGTCAATTGGATTGAAATGTGCAGCTGCTTATTTATTTTTTAAAAAGGAAGAGAGGGAAATCCTCCAGTTCTCCCTACCAATTGAAAATGAAACCAGTCCCTCGGTTCTTCAACATGCTGCCCCCACAACACAGCCACTGAGCACATAGCCAAAGGACTGCCTTCTCATGAGATCTTTGATTGGTGTTTCCAAGGGATACTGGAAACCCCACTCACCATGCTTTAGCTATCTGTCTCCTTCTGCTTTGGGCTTTCTGGCTCTGTCACAGTATTGTTTTCATTTTCCCAGTGAGTCCCCCCTCCTTTTTTTTAAAAAAATCCAGCTTTTAAAACTCCCACCGTGACAAAGAAGTATTCAGGATTTCTAAGGATTTTAATTGGAATGTTGCTTCTGTTTCCCTTGCTTCGTTTTTGGCCACTTTAGAAATGGACAAATACCCCCCCCTCCACCCAGTTAGTTTCACAATCTGGATAAATTCTCAAGCCCAAACACACACCCACTTTAAAGTTGACTTCATTCCAGAAGAAGAGAAAGGGTGATCTCCACCCCATCCCACTTAATTTGTGCTCTGGTCACAAACTGGTTTCTAATTATTATTTTTTAAAACCAAATTTGGCAGATTCTCTTCAATCTGGACTTCATAGACTAGAGTGTAACCCTGAATCAGGCTGATTCAGTGAGCAGCTGGGTGGATTATCTTGAATCCATTGCACATCCCTGCTTTTGTGAGCATAGAATTGGGTGTGAGGAGCACAGACATCCATGCTGCCTTGAGCTCCTTAGAGAGAGTATAGGATTTCAAGGTCTTTTGAATGACCAATGACCCTTGCCTTCCACATTGGCCTAGTGAAGATTGCATAACCCCTTAGAGGCCATTAGCCTTGACACACAACAGGGGAAGGGCTAAGAAGAACTACTTTTCTGGACTACATGTCCCAGAATTCCTCATGTTAGCTGGGTTATGCAGGGCCCGGTAGTTTGTTAATTTGTTTGTTTGTTGTTTAATGTTCAGTGGGCCTGGGTGGGCTGGGAAAGTCCATGTGCAACAGACAGGCTGTCTTCTTCTTCAAGTCAAACTAATTGCAAGATCAAGATGTGTGGTTTTGATTGGGGTAAAGGCATGGATCTGGCCTGAAGGCAATTAATTCCTGCTTTTAATGCTGAAAAATGATATGCGCCTCTTGCCCCTGAAACAGAAGGAAGAGCAGGATTCTACTGCACACTGTATCAGTTGCACTCCAGTGAATGGTGAAATAAAATAGATAAACCACAGTAGCAATCTCCATTTGATTTCCACCTTTCTCACATATTTTATTGCATTTAATCCTAAAACCCTGTTTGTGTCTCCTTGAGACCAGAGAAAGAAGATAACAGTAATTATCAGAAGTCCCAGAAGCCCTAACGGGCACAGTTAATTTCATTATCTTCTTATGTCCTTGAGCTCTACAAACAACAAAATAAGATCATGCTGCTTTTCCAAATCAACACTTTCAGGCATCGCCCTGTATCTGCAATCAATTAGTCCAAAATGGTACCAATTTAAGTTATAATCATCTTAATCTTCCTATGCTTGTAAATTCCTAAATCTCAATTCAATATTTTGACAGTTCATTTATTTTATTTGAGAACACTAGCATTCTGCATAGCATCACAGAGGATGAGAAATATTGTCTTTTAACAAAGAACAGAACTTGTTAGGGATTTTTTTTTAAAAAAATGCGGTGAATGGTGGGAAACACTTTGACATGCTATCTGCATAAGAAGCCTATATACTACCGTTATACCGATGAACTTTATATATGTTATATTCTATCCCAATGCTGCATTCTAGTTCACATATTTTCTGTACAGATGGGAAACCTGTGGACCTCCAGATGTTCTTCGACTCCAGCATGACCGTTGTTTAAGGTGATGGTTATTCCTTGCCCACCTCTGCCAGGGTGACCGAATAACAATGGACTATAATGTTTTTTGTCGTACCTTTCTTCTCTTTGTCATTGTTTTACATAAATGTGTCTTCTTTGAGAGTCTGTACATGCAGAGGATCAAGCATGAGTATAAAGAAAACCTCACGCAGATCATGAATAATATTCTCCCTTGGTATACAGTATTAACTGTCAATGGACATCACAGAAGCACACAAAGAGTGATAAGGCTTCAAGGAACAAGATAGTGGCTGAAATCATCTTGCATAACCTTACACTGCACAAGTAGGATGATCCTGTCATCCAGCAACAGTAATATTGGTTTTAATTTGAACTGAAAGCTTCCTATACCCCCTCAGGTTCTACCTCAGTTTCCCTTTCCCTGGGAAACACTTCGGGAGCCTTGGGACACAATGAAATGAAGCCTTTAATATCAATATCACTGTTGGTGGTGAGCCCAATCCTGACCTCTTTCAGGAACAGGAATGTTTGACAAAGAAATAAGATGTGCACTCTTCCTCTTTTTAAGACCAAAAACGTTATTTTTCTTGTGTCTCAAACTTGTTTAGAGAAACCTAGCCGCCTGTCTTTTTTGAATAAAATCAGGATAGCTGAGATTACATGCAGAAACTGGATTTTCAAAAGGGTACATATATCTGTATTCTTGAAGGCTTTATATCTAACGTGATCTTCTTCCTTGATTTTAACAGTGGCCCCTCAGCTTTATTGGTCTGTTTTATATTGGAAGTCTTTTAAAATGAAAGTCTTTCGTTGACAAGAGTGAAATGTTTCACTTGCAACACTCTGAATAAAAACAGTGTCTGAAAAGCTATTTCATTTCAATTGTACTGATGGATATATAAAACATTTAATAATGATCTAAACACACACACAAATTCAAAAGTTTTCCAAACTTTGGTCTAAGAACTCTTTCCAACTGACACCTTGTCGAAAGCTTGTGGCCTCCATATGTTTTGAACTACAACTCTGTATATTCCAGACCATTTATCATGTTGATTAGGGCTGTGGGGGAACTGTAGTCAAACATATCTGGAAGGGTCCAGCCTGGGTAGGATGCAACAAGATGGACTGGAATTTTTGGAGGCTGTGGCTGTTTTCTTCTTGCTCAACCACAAAAAGACATAACCTCATCCTGCCTTCATCACTCGCCAGAAGTCCAGACAAAGAAAGAAACCAAAAGGACATTGAGATTCTGATGTTTAGCAGAATGCAGAATCTTAGAAGGTGGTATAGTCCTAGAAAAACACAACCATGAGGGGCATGATGTGGCTGTCCTAAAGGGATCCTGCACTTCTTAGTTTGCCATGGTAACTCTGACAGTTCTGTGACACCAGTAGCAGTTCTGACAGACAGACAGACAGACAGACAGACAGGAAGATAGATAGATAGATAGATAGATAGATAGATAGATAGATAGATAGATAGATAGATAGATAGATAGATAGATAGATAGATAGATAGATAGATAGATAGATAGATAGATAGATAGATAGATAGATAGATAAGGCAATGTCTCTTTCATCCATTTTCTCTTCTGACAGGAAAAAAACTGTGTTTGATGTTTTTCCTCCTCATAATATGAACAGATGTGGCTTGAGAAATTCTTAAGATCTTGTCTTCTCAAGACTTTGAGGTCTTTCTGACATAGCCCAGTTTATATGTTTGAAGCATGAGCACAGATACAATCCACTATACAGGGCTGCACATGCTTATGTCTCACAGTCCACACAAGTAGAATACAGGCAGATGTGAAAGTAATGATCTAAGTGCAGGTTACGCACAAATAGAACTGCTTGCAAGAATTTGCTGCATCTGGAGAAAAGTATGCAAAAAATAAACTTCTAGGGGTTCCATATTTGTCTAAGAAATTAGTTTTTGAAGCTGCTTGATATTTTTGGCTGTACTCAACTTCCTATAGCTTTATTGGCCAAACTACACATTACATGGGAAATTTCTAATTCAGTCTTGAGTATTTTATTTTAATTCAGTCGTGGAACAGTTGCCAATTTGTTTCCAGCATCAGCACTGGCAGAAAGAGTGCGCACTGCTTAGTCCCTTCCAGGGACAAGGAAAGTTGCATTTTAGGGCCACAGGTCCAAGAATGCTCCAGTAAGCATAACTACTTTATAGTCGTCCAGGAAAGCCTCTTTCCTCATCTCTGCTTCCTACCACATTGTTGCATCAAGAAGCCAGAAGTAAGAGAACAGTCTTGGAAAGACAGAGAAAGGGTGGGCATTCTTCAGCTCCTTGTGCCTTTTGAAACAAGGCACCCCAGTGTCATCAAATGGACTGGCCCCTGGTCTCAGATGTTGACTCCAAAATATCAGGGAATGAGACAATGCAGACCTCCTCAGTCAAGATTTTCCTTTGTTTTCTTTTTGCTATTTTATTATCTACTGTTTAATAAATATATATCCTGCTTTTCTACTTATTGGTAATGTTGGAGGTGGCTTACAATCATGAAACACAATACACAATAAAAACAGTAAAATCATTAACATCCAATTTAAAGCAAGGAAGACCATAAGATCAAGCTTTAGTTAAAATAATCTCATTGAATGCCTTCCAACTGACCCATGATGGCAGGAATAGTACACTTCTGCTGCTGATGATCAAGAAAACATGATAGGCAAAAAAAGTTCATTCCTAGCATCATTTAACCTACCATTCATGAACAGAGCTACTGGTGGCCTATCTGTTGCTACCAGTATGTGTTGCTGGGTGGTGAGGGGTGGGATCAGGAGAGACAGCCATGGATGTCTTACAAAGCACACAGTTAGTCAATGCACCATGCACACAATTGTGCAACAGTTTGGGAATAATGCAACACTCGACACCTGGATTCCCTTTTTTGGTTGATTAAAGAAGTTTTCTCAGCAGTCTGCAGTTGAGGAAATAACAAATGCTGCTTTCTTTTTAGTAATGGTAAATAAATCTAAATATTTAGAATCCAAATGTCAAATGATTTTTTTGAAGAACCTGATGAACAAATAGTGTATATTTTCAGATTGTAATGAATACATGCACGCACAAACAACTAGGAAAACAGACTTCCCTTAAAGCAGAAGGGGGAATTGCACAGCCCTCTAGCTACCTGCAGCCTGAAGATGCAAGCAGAACTGGGGGGAAAAAAAACAGGCCCAAAGTGGAAAACTGTATTCTTGAAACATGCAGTTCTCTATGCAATTGTGATCCCCAAACTCCAAAATAGCCCCCCAAAAAACTCAACCTCCGTTTCTGAAGAGCTGCCTTTTGTGTGCTTCGCTGTTTCTATGCCTCCAAGTGAATGAACTTGAAGAAACACCACAAAGATGGAAAACTGACTGATCAGATTGTGTCAGCCTTTGAAAGCGTCTTAAGTTTTGCTCTCACTTAAAAGCACAGACCCTCATGCTGCAACGCAGGTGAGTCAAATAGTACCTGTTGACGTCACTATATTGAATAAGCTATTTAAATACCGACATTGCCACTGCATTTTTGTGTAACCTAAGCTCACCTAACCTATAAGTGCACTGGAATGCCTTGGCTCTCATAATGGTGAGAGTCATTGGTATACCGAACCAAGTATCTATTCATATCCTAGGCCTAAAAACCTATCCTGGCCTATCCTGGGCACTTGTAAAAACCAGGAGTGCCCAGGAAAAACTTGCCAGTTTGTCTGATTGCAAATGGAAATTATTCTTTTTATCCCATTAAGACCCATCCCAGAAAGAGCAACCCCTGTCGAATAAACTCACTGGGCAGCGTTCAGAATTGACATAGCATTTCCTAGCTTGTTGGTGAGCAGCCAAGGAAAGTTAATGTATTTCAAGGTTTCTCTTCTAGACGATAATATCAGCACTATTGGTATCACAAGTACTGTATGATCATTACACATGCACATAATACAAATACTTGGATAGTACATCATTATTATGCAATGTGAGATTTTCAACAAATCACCAATCCATCCATCCATCAAGTATAGTTTTTCTACCAAGAAGTGAGGATTTCTCTGCCACATCTTTTCCCCTCTATTACTGTCATAAAAAAATAATCCAGAGCTATTTAGGAACCAGAACAGATGCGGAGGGAAACATCTGTAGTAGAACTGCACAGAAGAAATAGCTAAGAGAAGTGACACAGGCAGAGAAGAGGGTGATCAGATGACAGGATATGTGAGCCAGTTTCATAAGATACTCATCCAGAGAGAAGAGATGTTTTTTAAAAGGGTGTCTTTGCCTTCAGCCACAATATAACTGTCTGAGTGTCCAGTTTGCTGGTCACTGAATGTACAAACACTGAATGTTACTTTATATTCTGGACTGAGACTTAAAGAAACAGTCTTTGGTTTTTAACACATCAAAATCAGACTACTGTATCAGAGCAGATGTTCCCTCCATTGTTAGCACATGCATTAAGCTGATCTATGGCATTTGAAATGGCATCTCATGCAGCAAATCTCAAGGGCCACGTTCCAATGAAGTGAAATCTTGGAAGACCAAAAACTGCCTTATACTGAGTCATGCCACTGGTCCGTTCAGTGCTGTTGGCTTGTTCTGTTTATTTTTATTTAAGGTGGGTTTTTTTTATCCTTTTTCTGCCCACCAGGATTCCTAGCTTCTGCAGACATTCTTCAGGACTGCAGAAAAAAAATATTTTCAATACATACCTGGAGATGGCTTTTTGGGTCCTTTTAAGGAGAAAGGCAAGGCAAGCAAGCAAGCAAACAAACAAACAAATGTCGGAGGTTGGAGGTGGGACCTTCTCTGTCCAAAAGCAGCTCGCATTCCCTGAGCAGCAGCCCTGCAGCAGGCAGAGAAACGTAGGATATGGACCAGAGGTTGAACCAAGAATTTGCCAGGTCATGATGGGTGAATCTGGTTAATATTTTTGTAAAACAACAATTACAAAACGGCTGGCACCCACTGTGTGGTGTTTGCTCATTACATATCTGTGGGTTGCCTGATGAATGGTTAAAAACATATCCTGACTTCCCCAGAATACACATTTTGCATTAAGACACAGCTGACATATATTTATGCTCATTTTGAAATCAAAGTTCTGTAAGTGTTTTCACAGTTCCTAAAAACATTTTTTTCTGCCAAGACCCCTTGTCTATTTCAGTAGCACTGATGCTCTAAGTGTGTGTTTAATTTAGACTGAGATATTTGCAGGATAGCACATAACTATCTGCCAAAAGATCATTCCAACCTGTTGAGAATTAGCACTACTATAAGATTTCTAAAATTGAAGATAGATACACGATCACTGTTCAGATCAAGGAGCAATATTTAAAAAGTGAATACATCCTCTTTGTCTTTATCTCAGAAGTCCAGACTATTCCTTTTCTTTGGTACACAATAAGGGCCCATCTGTGAACATAGCTGGTGTGCAGCTGCATGTTACTAACATCCTGGTGAGTCACTTATGGACCGAATACTCTCAGAGATCTGGAATGGATCAATAGGCAGAGCGCTAAACATCTCTGTCATAATGAAGGCCTAAAAGCATCTGCCCTCTACAGAGCAAGCAGACTGTAGAGTCCTACAAGAGGGAAGCTATGTTTCAGACTCAAACAGCAATTCCTTTAATGATTCAAGTGAGCAAGCCATGCTGCAACTAAGAGGCAGCAAATCTCAGTCAGTCTGGGAAGCAGGTATTTCCCAAATACAACTATGGTGATGATCCTGGCAAAAACAAGCGATAAGTGTGCAAATCTTTGCAAAGCAAATTCCATTGGGATGCAACTTTACCCCACTAAGAGAATGTAATTCATTTTTCAATTGAAAGGGTGAAGGCAAAGCTACATTCAAAGTGGACAGATGAAAGATTCCATCACAAACTTGCTGTCACTCCAAATGGAACATGTAGCTAGGCAGGAGGGATAGGCCAGTCGGTCACAATTAGCAGAACTTGGTAGGAATACCTACCATAAAAATTTCAGTGTTAGATCAAGACTAGGAAAACAGAGGTTGAAACAGCAAGAAAAATGTGAATGGATCCACTGTGAAGTTGTGCCCAGGAAGTCAAGTTTCCCAGGGTGAATTTGCTTTAGCCAACCACTCAGAAGTTAGCACAGAGAGAGAGAGGAGGAAATGGACAATTAGCCTTGTTTGGGTAGGTCTGCTGTGGCCATCCTGAGTTTCAGGAAGCATGGCTACAGCAAAGCTACCTAAATAAGCAGCAAAGAAGTGCTGATTAACATCCCCCCCTTGATCTCTGCTGACTCTTCACCCTGGCACAATGGTACTTAGCTTTTTTAAAAAGAGAGAGGCAAGGGGGTGGGGAAACTCAGGCACCAGATTTTGGGCAGAAGAGATTCAAACAGCAGCTAGTTGCCTGTTTAAATAGGCCCACTGCCCTGCCAGGAACAAACTGTATGTATAAGTACGAGGAGTCACACTTCTTGACCCTGTTCAATTACATTCAGTGCGCACGCGCGCGCGCACACACACGCACGCGCACACACACACACACACACACACAGAGAGAGAGAGAGAGAGAGAGAGAGAGAGAGAGAGAGAGAGAGAGAGAGACCCAAATGGAGTGAAAAGAATTCATGGGCTGGGAGGACTGCAGGCCAATTCACATGGACTTATAAATCATGAACTCAACAGAAGGTAATGTGAATCTGACCATCCCAATTCCAGAGCAATTCACTGTATTATTTGTCAGTGTAGTCACCCCCATGAAGCTGATGTTTGGACAGTTGCTATCCTTCTACCTCATCTACCTTTCAAGGTTCTTGTGAGACTAAAATGGAATGAAGAAACTTGAATTTCTGGATAGACAAGTGGTTGAGCTATCTGGCTGCTGAGCCAGAAGTTGGGAGCTCAGTTCCCCACTGTGCCTTCTTGACATGCCGGACTCGATGATCCATAGGGTCCCTTCTAGCTTTGCAGTTCTAAGGTGATTGTGATGATGTTGATGCCAGCAGGAGCTCCTTGGAGAAAACAGGCAATATTCATAGAATAATAAAATAAATGAACAATAGAAATATTCCCTTTTAATATCCTCTAAGCCAAAGGGTATCACAATATCTTGAGGCAGAGAATCCCATAGGATAATTATACGTCATACTCAAGCATATGTTTCTATATTAGTGTCATTACTGTTAAGGTCCAATGCCATACAATAAAGATTTGTTTCAGCAAGCTGGTATCTGGCTATTATACTAATAGGTAAAGTGATAATCCAGAATTCCCTCAGTGAAACACATCTGTCAACAGTAATGGCTAAGGAGCTAATTGTCAGCCATATTATTTTTTCCTTATAAGAGACCCACCATGTATTAGACAAAACATCAGGACAATGAGACGAAACAGAGGAGCAAAACATAATATTTCCCTCGGTCTGTATGTATTTCCACTGTTAATCCTAAAGTGACAACTTCTTTTAGTTTGCTGCCTGAAAAATGAAGATTACTTCTCTCAGCGCTGAGGCAGGATCTATCACTTCAGTAAATCAAATGAGTTCCAACAGGCTCTCCGCTGCCCTGTGATAACATCAGTCCATTCAGTGTTCAAAATACCTGCTAACAAGGCGGCAACAGGAAGTAGTTGAACCAGAGAGTGAAAGACTGATAGAATCACGGCAGGCTATTCACTAAAGGCATAATAAATTCTTATTTTTACATGACTCTGTTCTAAGTGGCATTTCACCAAACACAAAGAAAGAAAAGAAGCCTTCGTTTCAAAGCTAGAACAAGCGTGTACATTATTTTTAAATTACAGCGTAAATCTGAAATCTTTGACCCGTCATACCACAGAAGCCTTTAACAATAGTGTCTAGGTTTTTAAGGACAGCTTTCTCAAAAAGGAGCCTCTTAATGGGTGTGTTGAAATAGGATTATTTCAAGCATTAACAATAGTAGGACACAATACTCTCATCTGTACTGTTCTGAACCTTGAACCATTTCCCAGTGATAATACTTCTGGGTTATTACCATCATAAGCTTTCTGCAGCTTGTTAGATGCTTGCTGTTATTTAGTATATAATTTTCTAAAGTGATTGAGTTTAGATTAATGATAATTTAAAAGTATATCTCCAATAGGCCCTGTTTAAAGTGTTATGTAAAGATACTATCACAAAGGGTAGCTTGTTGTTACGAATGTGCCCTGTCCCCTCTGATCCAACCTATGCCCACATAACGGCACACATGTTCATGCCCAAGCCACTCTGTACTTTGTGGATACACTCCTACACAATCTTTTTTCTAGGTGCATGATGGTCCTTGTGCATTTCCAGATCTCTGGGGAAAATATCAATGTGAAGATGAAGGGTGAAACCCCACCAAACCCCAGAACCTGGAAGGGTGGATTAGGAAACTTTTAATGAGCGATCAAAACCCCGCAGCTGATGATATCACCAACTTGCATGGGCATAACTTCGACCTCACTTTTCATAATCTCTGTATAATTTTTTTAAAAATTCTGTGTCATAGTTTAATTTTTTTAAATTCATGTTTTTAATTATTTGTGGGTTGTTTTTTGTAAGCTGTCTTGTTCGCCACAGGGGGTGAAAAGTGAAATAAAAATTAAATACCTAATTACTAAATAAATTTATTTGTGCGGAAAGGAATGGAGGGGTATAATCAGTAGCTCCAATTCTGATTTTAGTCGTGTTTAGAATGGATCCATTGCAATCCAGGGGCCTTTAGTCATTGTAACATGCTACTTTGTTTGAGTAATAAGTGCACAACAGAAACAAAAATGAAAATATTGTGGTACCTTTAAAGGTCAGAAACAAACATAAGAAATAGCTTGTGATTAGAAGAAGGAAGTTGATCACTACTGGGAACGTCTCCTGGCTGAAGCTTCTCTCATTTCCAGAATTATGCAGATTAGTTTTTTTTGTTTGGTTACTGGTCTGCAGGTGTTGCGCACAGGTTTCCCGTGGAGTCCGATTTCACAGACATAAAAAAACTGTCTCAGTTGCTTCTCTGCAACATGAACTTCCTTTCATCTCTGATAAGATGTTGTCTCCAATGTCTGTTTCGGACTAACAATTTTATTTGCATGTGAGCAACGTTCTTTCTAAGCTGCACAGTCATGCATCCATGCAGCGCTGCATTGGTCCACTGCACCCACAACCAGTGTCGCCACTTACAGTGGTGCCCCGCAAGACAATGTTAATTCATTCCATTGAAATAGCTGTTTTGCAAAAACATTGTCTTGCGAGAAGTGTTTCCCCATTGGAATGCATTGAAACCCGTTTAATGCATTCCAATGGGGAAAAATCATCGTCATCCAGCAAAATCGCCCATAGCAAAGCCATTTTGAGAAGCTGTAAAATCGCTGTCTTGCGAAAAATGGAAGCGCCGATCAGGTGTATAAATCGCTGTCTTGAGAAAAACGGTCTGCAAAGCACGGACCAAATCATCGTCCAGCGAAATTCCCCATAGGAAAAATCATTTTGCGAATTGCTATAGAGATCACAAAAAGTCATTGTCCTGCGGATTACCCGTTTTGCGGGGTAATCATCTAGCGGGGCCCCACTGTATTTGGTTCTGGTCATGGTGGAAACACCGACCCCTGTGCCCAAAGTTCTGGTTGCGATCAGAACCAAACGAGCAGCAACACACTGGCTGAGGCTGCACTGGACTGATGAGGCACTGCACGGCTGCACAGCTCAGAGGGAACATTGCTTGTGAACTTTTGTGGAATGCAGTCCTTCAAACACACCTCTCTCTGGAAAGTTCATAATCTCATTTTTTAAAACCTGAGTCACTGTTACATTTATTGTTGTTATTATTATTTGTTCTAAAACATTTAGAAGCAATTTTTTGATTTTTAAAGTTTATTTTTGTTTAAAAAGCAAAAAATAATAGTTTCAACCAGGAGTAGTTGAGTACATTATACTGTACTCCTAAAGTAACATGTAATGTGTTAACATTTGGGGAACAATACTTTTTAAAACAGTGTTGTGTGCCCTAGTTGGATCCAGATTTACTCAGAACAAACCCATCGTCATCAACGGGATTTCAGTCACAAATAAGTTAAATCCTTTGTTTTTACTGTGTTTTCTTAACGGATCATTAAATCGGGATTCATTCCAAAAGGCAAAATGATAAATACTATTTAGTTCAGAGGGACTGGACAGACTAGATTCTCATTCTTCATCCTGTCATTATTATAACATTCTGATGTCTTTGTACGTTTTTTCTTTTTAAAGGGAAGGTTGAGAGAGGATAGCTATCAGAGTAGAGGGTTGTATTTCCACCTCCACAACTCATTTCTGAGTCTCTTGGAACTATGTGATCCTTAGACAGGGTGGAGAACGCTACTTGTCTCAGCGCTAACCAGGCTGAAGGACTTGGGAACGCTTCTTCAATTGGCCATAGCAAAAGCTGACAGGCTATTCCAGTACAAAGAAGACAGGGTGCTTGAAAAGCAGGCCGTGGTGTCCCCAGAGGACGTCCTAACAGTTTGAGAATTCCACCTACTCTGATTATCACATCTTTCTAGTCTGTTAGGAATCACTCAGGCATGTTGCTTTTATTTGGCCACTAAAAGTGCTCTGGAATGTCATTTTAGGCCTTTCTGTCAACCTTGGTTGAACAATTTAAGGAGGTGGACATGCTTTTTTCAGTTTAAAAAAAAAACAGAGGGGGAAAATAGAACCATTAAGTTACACGCCAGAAATTAGAGCGTATCTGGGTTTGGATTGACCTTAGCCTCTTAACAACAAGTTTCTTTCATTGCTCTGGCATGTCAGTGATTATTCTAATGCTGATGCTTGATGGATAGGTCTGAATAATGACAGCAGGTACCCGCTGGAGGCAATGGTTTTCCTTAACCTACCCTCCAATTAATTATGCTCAGCTGGTTCAAAGGTCAAACGCATGGACGCCTGTGATTGGGCACCTTGCAGAGAGTGCATGGTCCTCCGAGAAGCCGTTGACATCTTTGATTTCCCCTGCACAGAAACTGTTGGTGAAAGTCACAAACTCTAGGCTGAAAGGGTTGGGCTGGGTGATTGGGACGGTTCCTCCCCACAGGCCAGAACTGCTACCCTAACCGTAATGTTCGCTTTCCTTGGCCCCAGGACAGGTGAGGTGTCAGGCTACAAAAAGGCACAGATGGAAACGGATAGGATTAAGCCATCCTGATTGCAAATATTACGCTGCTATAATGATTGAACGACCATTATAGCACTGAGGTGGGGATGAAATCAACCCATTAAACTGTTCCATTCATGCACAACATTTAACCAGCTGTCTCAGAAAAAAAAAATGATTTCCCCCTCTATTTTTTTATTTGTTTTTCTTTGTTTTCAAAAGGTGGCCTGGCTTTTACATCCCCTGTCTCCTCTGTAGACTTTTCGCTTCATTTCTTTTTTGTTTTGGATATGAACATATTGCTTATTTTAAATGCAATGCTTCCTCTAAAGTCTACTGCAAACAATGGCAAGATTCGCGGGTTCCACAGCTATGGCATTTTATAATTGTCTGGAGATGTAGTTTGACAGTGGAGTTTGGCTCCCCTTCATTTGAGGTATTTAAGAGGAGAACGGGTGGCCGTGTCTCACAGATGCTATAATTGCATCCTGGACAGAACTTGGACAAGTCATATTTTTGAACTAGCCAGCCGACGTGGGCTAACTGATCTTGGACTGCAGATCTTGCATTGAAGGAGTTGCACTACAAAGTTGGGAACCACTGTGCTAGATGATGGCAAGTCCCTTCTGATTCTACTATTTTGTTATTTCAAGTCTGTTTATTGTAAAAATAGGCAAAATAGGTTTTCTCATAAAATATTTTCTCTGGGCTAAGCGTTTGTGACTTTGGGCATCAACTATAATACAGTATGTGATATATATTTGTATACATATTATCATACATATTTACACCAGTTTAGGTATGTATATCTTATGAGCTGGCAAGTCGGAACTGACTGACAGCAACCTTAATAAGGTTTTCAAGGTAAGTGAAGTATTTAAGGGGTGGTTTTACCAGTTCTGACCCCCAGTGAGTTCCCATGGCAGAACTGAGGAACTGAACCTGAATCCAAGTCTGTCACCTTCTGGAAATCCCAGATATTTGTTTACCCTGTGTATAAATAGATATATCTTTATATATTTCAAGTTATAATCCATTCCATCGTAAAGAAAATTTCTATATTTGAAAAAAGTGATCACACTTTCCTCTCATATTTAGTTACATTTAATTTATTGACCAATTTACTGCGCAATATTTCTGTGTGCATAGGGTTCCAGCCACTGATCTGCCAGAGAGGTGGAATGAGCTACTAATTACAGGTACATGCCCAAAACTCATCAGATTGCCACAGCATCCGCAGCGTATGATCCACATGCATAAATATGGCATAAGATACTGGCTAATATTTTGGTTTCTTCTAAGGAATGACTCTAAATATCAATTAGTTTGTATTGTATTGACCAAAATCCTATGGGGGTGATGTTCAGTATATGCAAAGGGAATTAGGTCACTATCCACAGGAGATTATATTGATTTAAAACATCCTTTTTCTGTTGTGGGTACATGTGACTTTGCTGTATTGTGGGCACCCCAAAATAGCAAAAGGAAGGTTTTAATCAGAGTTATCAACTGCTTGCTGCTAATGATGTCATTCATATTGCAGATCTCTGCAACAAGATTTCAGCCATCCCTGCATTAAATATATGTATTAAATAAGGAAGAAGCACATTTGTAAATATGTTTCTAAATGGATGAAATACATACATTAAACACATATTCAATATATGTTTGATGCATGTGTCTGGTTTGTGTGTATCATACACACCTACACACATGTACTGTATGTACTTTTTTGTCGCTAAATATAAATTGCTCTATTTTCCTGCAACAAACATACAAAATGTTTTGGAAAAATGGACCTAGCTGCTTAGCAAAAAGAAAGACTTAACTTATTTTAATTTTCACTCTGATTATGTTTCTACTGTGTTTTGTTATTGCCACTGTTGTAAACTGCCCAGAGTCACCATCAGTCATATAGGTGGTATAGAAATTGAATAGATGAGGAGAAGGCGGTGGTGGAGGAGAAGATCTTCACAGGGAGTCTATTTATTTATTTAAACTATTCTAAAAATATAAGTATTTTATATGAAGATGCATCATAAGAGACTTTTGTTGCTGAATGTGTTTCAACAGATTGAAATCTCAAAAGGTATAACAATGAACGTTCATCTGGAATCTATTACACCAGACCCAATTTCCCCATATGCCATTGCAGGTTTCATTATTCATTCATTCATTCATTCATTCATTCATTCATTCATTCATTCATTCATTCATTCATTTGGAGGGGAAGAATGGTGAAATGGCCTTTCAGTTTGATTTTACATTTAAAATTATGTTGGTCCAGCAGTCCGTGATTTGATAAACTGCCACCAGCATCCTTTGTGTGCCTGACATGCCACGTGGGAAGAAGCAAAAATTTAAAGATGCAAAGATGTTTTAGAATATAAATTAATCATTCTTTATACAGCTAGCCAGCCTGAATTAAAATCTTATCACTGAAAGAAAGAAAGAAAATGGAGAAGTCAGTCTGTATCAATATTGAAATTTACCTCAAAATTAGAATTATTTACCAGGGCACCTGTACTAAGCCTTTATTCCAAATCCAAAGAAATTAATAGGGATATGAATGATGAGTTTTTGTATATTTCGTTTACTCTGGATTATTTTAGGGGGGCAGGGGGGCTGTTTCTTTTTTCTTTTCTTTTTTTTCCTATTATGCACACCAATACTTTCATTTTACACAAAAAGAAAAAGCCTCTTTTAGGTCACTCATTTCATTTTTCCCTATTCATATTTTCTAGTCCTCCAAAATTCCCCAAAAACTCTTTAAAAGTAGTTCAAAAAAAGCAAAGGTAAGACAACAGAGAATCAATCTACTCCAAAAAGCAGGTCTTAGTATTATCCAATCATTGTCAATTATTCAAAACAATATTTATTTATTTTATTTATTAGATTTCTAATAGTATGAGTTCAGTTCCACTTTAATAGACTCCTTAGGCCTGAGCAGCACAACAGGAAAGCAAGGAAGCAGAAAGATAGATAGGCATTGAGTACCTGGCACACAAAGCTACCCATTTGCCATAGCAACCAGTGACAACACAACACTAAGACACAAATGTCCAATGTTCTCACCAGCCTACAACAGCAGTCGTCAACACAGCCAAATGGCATATTATCACAGTCCCCAAGTCCAACCACTGGCCCACACAACCATACAGAAGCAAACAAAAAAGTGAAAACAAACAAACACCAAAACATATACAGAATTAGCAGAATAAATACATAATAAATTAACCAAACAGCAATGTTTAAAGATCAGTGAAAATGTCCATCCACACAGTAGCAGAAAAACATAGCAAAGAAAGAAAAAAAGAGGGGGAGGGAAACAGGCTTGTCTTTCAAGAATCAAGAATCAGCAAGCCATAACCCCCTCCCAAAAGAAGTACAAGAATATGGGGATAGTTCTCTTTGCCTACCACTTGATGTCTTTTGCTCTGGATCTCAGAGTTCCAGTGGATCCACTGATTCTCCCAGGTCCTGGTCTGATGCTCGAACTCCTTTACCACATGAATGCGGTAGTTAATAGGAGTTCAGCAACAAAGCACAAACTTTGGCTGAAGTCCCATGTAACCCTACATACCACATTCCCGGGAAGAAAAGAACTTGTGCCTGAAACACCTGGAGAACTGCGGTCAGTCATTGCTAGCCAGGCTGAACTAGACAGACCGAGGTTGTGAATCAACCTTCTTGTGTACCTTGCTCAGCAGTGTCATCATGTGCTAAAACGTAGATGCCATTGCTCTGGGTTATTTTTACTGCCATTCCCTATTGCATACGTCAGGGTGTTTTTTGGTCTTGAATGGTCCAGTGAGAGCCACTCAATTTACAAAAGACCTACTCCTCAGCAAGTGGTTCATATACCAGATGACTTCAAAACACTCAGAAAATTGTAGATGTGATGTCACTATGAAGGCATTGGGAATAACAGGACTGAGGAATAGCAAGAAAGCCATTTTAGAACATTTCACAGCATGTAGTAGTCAAGGCACATAATGCTTTATGCATGTTTGAGTATTAGGTACAACAGAAATGATGTTCCCAAGTCAGAATCCATGTGAAAGCACAGAGGTTGAGAAAGGGTTTTTTAAAAAAACCAAAACCCTACATCTCCAGAACCTCACTCTGCTAGCTACGCAGGCTGACAGTCTAGGAATTGCAATCCAAAAAAGTAACTTTTCCAAAACCTGTGAAATAGAGAGCAACCCTCCCTCCATTTCTAGGATATTGATGATATCGCCTGTGATGGCTAGTACTGACATATCAAACAAAATACATATGTCTGCTAGACTGGTAATGGACCCAAGAAGACCTTTTGTTTTCAGAAGGATCTCGCTAGATGCCATTTCCCACATGTCACAGAAGGAGGACAGCCTTGGTTCGTCTGCCATGAGTAATTCATGTATGGTTTCTCAGAAGACAGTTTTCAGAAAACAGGTGGGTCCCAGGCATTTCTCAAGTAGGTCACGAGGGGGATTGGATTTCAGGCCAGCATCTGTTACGATAAGGCGTACAGCCACAGTAAAGACATCCATGTGTGTCATTATTTCCTCTTGGCTTAATGCTTTTAGGAAGAGTGAAATAAACATGCTTTGGAAATACGTCTCAGAATGTCTAAGAGTAAGCCATTACAGGGCAACATCAAGGCACCAAACATTTTATGAAAAACCATTGCAAATTTTGCACCCTTGTTTTTAACAGTTTTAATAAATGTTGGCAATGCTCTGTAGCAACTCTCCCACCTTTATTTGGCTCTGTTTCACAATTTTTCTAAAGTGGAAATGCTTTATTTATGCTGCCATGTCTAGCAGAAACAAAGATGGAGAGCTGGCAAGCTTGCCGGGGTGTCCTCGAAGGCTCTTCTCCCACAATACTCCGTGGGAGCTAATGGTCTAACACATGCGTGAAGATCAAAAAGCTATAAATCTGGCACACAGGTGCTATCCATTTAAGCCACAAGAAGAACTACCTAAAACTTGAAAGTACAACGAAACGACTTCAGAGTTTCAGAAGGGTGTATGTATGTATGCACACCGAGGCAGAAACAGCAGTGAAGGTTCAGGGCTTTCCTTGGTATATAGCAGAAACGACAAAAATATGGATATAAAATGTTCTGGCACCAAATCTGTGACTGAATTTGGTCCAGCTTCTATGTTCCCTTTCATTTTGTGAGTAGGGTTGCAAGGGTTGAAATGGGAGGGGGTTAGAAAGGATAGATTCCAGATGTGGGCTTTAAAAACAAGCCCAAACCAGGTTAATCCCAACAGAGAATGTTCTTAATCAATACGCTACATATTCTGGTGGCATATGAGGCTTACCTCAGACTTCCAGTCCCATTTAACCTAGGCATTATCTGTGCCAGCCGTTTTTTGACTGTATTTGTCTTACAACCTCATTCATATTCAGCGGAAGTGCCCTAGGTCAGCAAGTGTTCAGCTAGGTAACCCCGAGGTCGGGTTTAATTGCCTTAAAAGGTGGCACATGGCAACGAATGATCTCTAATGATTTAGATAGTATCTATTTCACATCAAGCTGTTTGGACTCTGAAGAGACCTCATCGAAAGTAATCTGAAAATTAGTGAAAATAAAAACCATGCACAGTTTCCTAAATACCTATTTCCTTTCATTTAATGCCCTAAACAACCTTGTCACAGAGACATTACGTTTCTTTCTCATTTTCACTTAGACACAATCACCTAAGAAAAATGTTAGAAAATAAATATTATTGTTCCAAAGAAATTTCAAATACAAAGAAAACAGAGGGACAAAACAAATAAACAAGTAACTTGATTTCAATGGAAGATCTTCACATCCAAGAGAACATCAAAGTCTGTTTCTTGATGAGCTGCACTTTGTCATGTACATGTAAGCATACTATAGCACATATCCATACTATACAAAGTATAACTTCAGACATCTTAGAGATAGGATGGAGGAGAGACAGCTAAAGACTGATGAAATACATAAAGATATACAGTATATATATATTATTTTTAAAAGAAGGCTTTTAACAAACAAAATCAATAACTGCATTCCAGATGGAACAAAGTGCTCTCTACCTTACCTGCAAGGAGAAGATGGTTGCCAAATTCAACCAACAAACCCATTCCTACCACCACTAAAAGCTAAAATTTTGGAAAATTAATAGGTCTTACTTGTCATTTCAAGACCAAGCCACCCCAAAATACTATGCATTGCAGCAAGGCCAGCTCACTAACACAAAATGCATGTCCTTCTTCTCAGCTCCTCTGTGGACTGCAGTTAATTTCAAATGGATCAGAGCAGTCTGGGGGGAAAGGAGCAAGAGGGTGTAACCTTCTGCTAATGGAACTGTACGAGTAGTGAAGGTGGTAGGACCTGCTTTCACTCTGGCAGCCCTAGCTCTGCTATAACATTATTTGCTCTTCATGGGTAACGTGAAGGCATATCTGGCTTCCATTAAATGTATTGTCTTCTGTATCTGCAGTTAGCAAATCTCTCCCTGAGAAATCCATAACTTCCTTTATGGAAAGGAATGTAGAAGCCTTTGTGCTTTCTTTCCTGTTCCACTACCGATGCTTTGCATAATGGCAGAACCCAGATCTAATTGAAAGATAAGATATGCTTTTTGGCACAGGGGGAGATGTCCATTCCAGTCTACCCAGCTTGTGGTTTTTCCCAGTTCAACATCTAGATACTTTTTTGATTGTGGAAACATTGTCTCTCAATCATATATGGATTCCCTGTCCTTTCATAATTTCTAAAGTCAATTAACAATACTGCAGGAATAGTTATAGTACAACTGGGAGAGGGGGAGTGAAGGAAAGGAGCTTCAGTGAGCAAGTTAGGAGGTAAATTCTGGAAATCAAAGGAAAGAAGGATGTATGAAATGTATGTCCTGTTACAAGGAAATGATGATCTTGCGTTGTAGAATTACATTCAGGGGCAGGGAGGAGAAAAAGTAAGAAAGATCATTACAGCCTTTCAGATCATTTAATGTGCTCAAATGGGATCCATGGCCTTCAAGCACTGCCAAAAAATGCTGATGGTAATAATCTGGAAATTCCCTGAATATGTTCCAAGATATACTGAATGCAAAAAAATAGGCATGCTATTCTGTCTACAGTATATGAGACTGGAAAAGTAATGTAGGATGGAACCTGCCATATTTGCACAGGAACTGGCCCTCTGCAAAGGCTCTGAGCTGCCTGGGTGGGACTTCTTTGCCTGCCCATCCGATGGGGTGAAGGCAAGGAATCCCATGAGAGGACGGGCAGGCATGGCTCTGTCTGAGCCTTTAAGAGACAATCCCTTGCCTGCTCCATCCTCTTCCCTGCCTGGCGAGCAAGTAGGAGAAGATATATATAGAAAGAGAGAGGGAGGGAGGAGAGGGGAAGCAGAATACAAGAGCAGCTTGGGTGGCTCAGAGGTTAACAGCAGAAGGAATAGGACAAAATGCATCCCAAAAAAGGTTGGGGGGAAATTAAAAGGAAGCAGCCAGCAAAACACAAGGCACCTGCCCATTCCCCTCCAAGAATTTCATCATCAGATGAGGAAGAATGGGCAGATTATTCACATATTTGGGAAAAGCTTAGTACCTTAGGGAGGGAAAGGGCTCAGGCCAGGTTGGCAGCTGACTGTAGAGGAAAGCGTAGGTCACAGAGAGAGTCTAAGGCACACAAGTTGGCCGAACTTAAAAGAATGGGAGACATTATGCTATCTCATATCGCTGATTTAGAGGGTGAGCATCCCAGCCCTTCTGAGCATCTTCTGAGATGATTACACCAGCAAGAAGGTCTTCCAGTAAGTGCTCCAGCACTGGAGGCATTCAAGAAAAACTTAGATAATCACCTGGCAGATACTCATTGATTGTATTCCTGCATTGAACAGGGGGTTGGCCTTGATCAATGCAACTTCACTTTTCCATGATTTCTATGATTCGGTGAAACAGGTGGGCCAAGGGAAAACCCAAGTACAGATCCCACACCAGGAAGCATTTCACACCTTGTATCAGCATATGGCATAGAAGGAACAACTAATAGGGCCATCCCAGATACTGGGTACAATTCTGCACTGTGCTATGCTCTCCTGGATGGTGACCAGTCCCTTCTTTTCAGGGATCATTTCCTACTGGCCACAGTTGAAAAAAAATTAATGATGAAAAAGTATGCCGATGTCTTGGAATTGTTGAATAGAGAATTGGAGGAGGAGGATAAGGAAGAGGATAGGGACATGGAGAAAGTGCGGACATGGGAGCCTGATAGATGCTAGGCCAATTGGCTTCCAGGCTTCCTCATTTATGCTGGCACTATTGTACATGTACAGCTGGAAAGGGCCTTCTTTAAAACACAGTATTTAGACTTAATCTACAGGGCATATGTCGACTTCCCAGGGCATGAGTGGCTTCTTTATGATGAAGGGTTCCATATGCGCATGGGACTGCACCCCCAACATGCTCTGGGACATGCCATACTATGGGTTGTGGCTTCAGTTTATGAAGCCAGCCCGCCTGCTGTTAGGGGAAAGATTCAACAGTGGCCACTTAGCGCAGAAAGCATTGCAGACCAATTCCTCCTGTACTTTGGCAGGACAGGTGGTTCAACCCTGCTTAGTCTGCTGGGAATTTAATTCTCAGGGATCCTGCAACTGACAACTCTACAAGTTTAGACATCAATCCACAATATGTGGTGGATCCAAGACATTGGTCACATGCTCTAGGGGCAACCAGGAGGAGCAGGGGAAGGGTGTCTGGGAACAATTAGAAGCTGCCTCCCAGTTCATCCAGTCCTACCAAAATGCCTAAGCCCAATTAAGGTCACAGTTTTGGAAGAGGCGAAGTTACCCTGATTACACCAAATTCCTGACTTAAGGGTTTGCATTAGATTTTTGCATTCCTGCAGCGGGGGTTAGGGTTACCATCTTGACCAAAAATCTGAAGTTGGTCAAGGGGCAGGAAGACATAGTTAGGGCTAAGATAAACAAGGAAGTTTTGGAAGGAAGAGTTCTGGACCCGTTTTTGGCCCCACTTGTTCTACATCTGGTAGTATCACCGCTAGGGATCATACCAAAGAAGATGCCAGGTGAATTTAGATTAATTTATCATTTGTCCTTCCCAACTGGAGATTCTGTTATTGACAAAATACCTCAAGAACTACACAGCATGAGTTACACATCTTTTGATGCTGCAGTACACATGGTTAGGGCCTGCAGGATAGGGGCAGAGTTGGCAAAATGCAACATTAAGTCAGCCTTTTGGCTCCTCCCAGATCACCCTGAGGACTTTGAAGTGGCCAATATGGTGGCATACCAATGGTAAAACAAAGGATAGTGTTTCTGATAGTGGGAGCCATCTTGTTATGGGCAGGGACCTGGACCAACTCCTGCATTACCTTCTGGTGGTGGTATATGTAGTCAATTCTCTCACATCCAGATCCCATAGGGGAATGAGACCCAGTGATGTCTGCAATTTAACATAGTATTTCAAGCTAGACATGTGCCACAGTTGGACAAAGCACTGGCTGATGCTCTGTCCCGTAAATAGATGGACCAGTTCAGGGTTTTGGCTCCCGGGACACAGACTCAGCCAGATGTCCTCCCAGAAGAGGTATGGAATCCTGGAGGGTAGAGGCCAACAGAGCCATGAGCTTAGCAATGACACCCAACACTTGGCGCAATTATATCATGGCATGTACCGAGTTTTTCTCATTCCAACAGGGGGGAGGACGACCTAGTACAATTTTGTGTATAGCTACACCAAAAAGGTTTAGGTCAATACAAGGCAAGATATTGGCATTAGCTTTTTCTGCCAAAGCACAGGGATTTCAGGATAACACAGGTGACGTCCATATTCAAAAGCTATTAGAAGGATGGAACAAAGGGAGAGTTGGGGTAAAAGATATGTGCATACCTATTTTGCCAGCAATCTTAGTAAGACTGGAAGAAGTATGGAAGTCAGTATGCTCAGATTATTTCAGGGTATGCCTTTTTAAGGCAGCAACTCTCGCTGCATTTTTTTTTGGTCGCTCTGAGTGAGTGAAGTGGTGGCATCAGGAAAAAAGCAAAACGAGACGTCACTTCCGCCAGGATGGCGAAGCAAGGCTGAATATCTGTCTCTTCACCCGATATCTAAAAAATGAAGATAAATGCCTTTCTTCCTGCGGGTCCTGTGAGTAAATAACTTTTAAACTCCTTATGAAAACTTCTGGCAAATATAGAAGGACTTTTGAAGCGTAGCTGCATTGTCTTTAATCTAAAAGAAAACACTTTCACTTTTGACCGGAGAGCCGGAGGCTGAAAAGAGAAACAATGTGGGCTCTTGAACACGGCTTGGCTTCCTAAGTTATAAATCTCTGCCTTGTTTATACATGAGGAGAGGTAGAGATAAGAGTAAAAGCTGGGTGCGTGTGCCATCACAAAAACCTTCAGATCGCAGCCTCGATAGAGTTGCCCGGTTACAAAGAACAGAGGAGGGGGGGGAGTCGAACTTTGCAACCACTATGGAGAAAACAGTTTCAGATTTGGTCTCCTCCATGAAAGGAATGCAAAGCCAGTTTGCACAGCTTCTCTCTAAAATGGATTTGATGTTAGAAGGGCACCAACAGATGAGTCAAGATTTAAAGAAATTTCAGGGAGAAATGACAGATATCAAGACTAGTCTAAATAAGACAGAGGGCAGGTTACAACAACTGGAAGATTTTCAGGGCAGCCTTGGCCAAGGTTTTCAGAGCAAAGTTGAAAAACAAGAGGAATCTATTAATGACCTAAAGAGAAAGCTCATCTATTTTGAAGACAATGCGAGACGTAACAACATTAAAATAATGAACTTTAGTCACAAGAAAGAAGTGAATTTAAAACAAGAGGTAATAGACTGGATTAACACAGTGATGAACTCTCAACATGTGGCTGAGGAAGATATTGAGAGAGTTCATTTTGTTGGAAAACCTCAAAGAGACAGAAGACCTATAATAGTGAAATTTTTCAATTATAACAAGAAAAATCAGTTCCTCAAGGTCATTAAAGAAAAACCTGAAGTGTTAGTTTACAGATCAGACCCAGTTCAGATCTATCAGGATTTAAGCTCTGAAACTATTCAATGGAGGAAAACAATGAAACCTATCACTTCAATCCTAATTAAGAATGGCAAGAGATATAACTGGGGTTATCCTGTTTTTTTGAAAATATGGAAGGATGGAACCCTACACAAAATACACTCTTTTGACGAGGGAAAACATTTGTTATTGGCTTGGGGAATTTGGGACCAGAGTGTGCAAGAGACAAGCAAGCAAGTGGCTCTGTAAGGACAGCTGATTTGGAAGATACCCTCAGAAGATTTTTTTTTTGAAACAATTTTTTTGATTGGAAGAGATTAAGAGAACCATTGGATATTGATATAATCTGGTTTTTTTCCCCTCCTATTTTCTTTCTTTTTTCCCCTGCCTATTGTCCCCTTTTCCCTTTTTTTTTAAGACAGTTAATTTGAAAAAGAAGATACTATTAGAATTTTTTTTTTTGGATTTTTGAATTTTTTTTTTTGATTGGAAGAGACTAAGAGACATTATAGGATACTGGAATAATCTGGTTTTTTTTTCTCTCCCTAATCACCCTACTTTTTTTCCCTCCTGCCCATTGCCCTTTTTTTCCTTTCCCCTCCCAATTCCCCTCCTTTTTTCTTCTTTTTTCTCTTCTCCTCTCTTTTTTCTTCTTTTTTTTTTCTTTTTCTTTCTTTTTTCTTTTTGGTAAGGGGGGAAATTTTGGGGAAAACTCTGTTTTTTTGTTTGTTTGTTTGTTTGCTTGTTTGTTTAATTTCTCTTCCTTTTTTATTTTCTTTTTTTTAATAAACAAAGAACTTGTGTGTTTGTTTTGGGTTTTTTTTTCTTTCTTTCTTCCCTTTTTCTAATTATAAGCATGTGTTTTACAAGTATGTGCACACATATATGGGTCAAAAGGGGGGAAGGAGGAAAAAGGAAAGAGAAAGGGGGGGAAGTTTTGATTATTGTTATTGGTTTGTTTTGTTTTGTTATTGCTCTGGATTGTCCGATTAAGATGGGATTGAACAAATAAAAAAAGGAAGGCATTTGGATATATATATGTGAATAAATATATGATGTGGGGTGAAGAGGAGGTGGAGGTTCGGCTGGGGTCCAGACTGGTGGGAGTGGCGTCTCCCCCCCTCCCAGATCGCGTGTTCAACATTAGTGAGACGCGGGGAAGCTGGAGGGAGGAAAAATGTTTATATGTAGGGAGGAAGGGTAGGGATAGAGAATTAGAAAGAGGTGAATTTAATTTTTTTAGTTGTTTTTGTTTATGTTTTGGGAATTGCACAAAGGGACCAACTAAGAAGCAAAAGATTGAACAGACATGGGGAAAAACATAAGAGTAGCCACTTTAAATGTGAAAGGCCTAGGAGCTGTATTAAAGAGAAGGAAAATAGAATTATTATTAAAAAAAGTAGAGTTGACATTATCTATCTACAAGAGACACATCAATTAAAGGATGGAGTCAATGAATTGAAATTGCAAAATATACATATATATGAAAAAACCTTTGGGACATCCAAATCTAGAGGGGTAGCAATATTAATATCTAAACATTGTGAATTTATAGTAAAAGAAGTAATAAAAGATAGTAATGGTAGATATTTGATAATCCAAGGACAAATGGGGGAAGAAGAATACACATTAGTAAATGTGTATGCACCAAATATGAACCAAGGAGAATTTTACAAACATGTTATTAAAGAAATGGAAAAAGTTAGGAAAGGATATGTGATTATGGCAGGAGATTTCAACATGGTCTTAGATAAGTTGAAAGATAAATCTACACATAAAAAAGATGAATTGCATAAAAGGGATACCCCCCTAAGTAAGATAATAAATACTACCGATTTGAAAGATATATGGAGAGAATTGAAGGGAGATGAAAGGAGGTTTACATATTATTCTGCGGTACATAAAAGTTACTCTAGAATAGATTTTATGTTTATATCACAAAATTTAATTTCAAAAGTAGTAGACACAAATATTAATGTGATAAAGATAACAGACCATGCATTGATGGTGATGGAAATAAAAGTGAAGAAAGATTATAGAGAAGCTAGGAGATGGAGGATAGACTCCAATATTCTTCAACATACAGAGGTGATAGACAAAGTCAAGAAAGAATGGTTGGAAATATGGTCATTTAATGAAGCGGGTGGGAATAAAATAGGTGTGTTATGGGACACCATGAAAGCTGTTATGAGAGGAATTGCTATAAGAGAATCTTGTAGATTAAAAAGACTGAGAGAAGGAAATGTAAAAAGGATTGAAGAATCGTTAAAGGATTTAGAAACTAAATATTTTATAGATAGAGACAATAAAAAATTATTAGAGATACAAGCTAAAAGAAAGGAATTGGAAAGCTTAGAACTAGAAAAAGTACAGAGGGATCTGATATACACTAAAAGGAATTTTTTTGAACATAGTAATAAAAATTCAAAACTTTTAGCTAGAATGGTTCATACCAAAAGAACAAAAAACAACATTGGTGTGATTAAAGATAAAACAGGAAAAAATTGCAGTTTAATGAAAGAAAAATTAAAGATTATACAAGATTTTTATCAAAATTTATATAAAAGTAATAGCGCATCAAAAGAAGATATAGAAACTTATATTAAAGAAAATGTTAAGAGTGAAATATCAGAGAACGATAAAAAAGACTTAGATAAAGAAATAAAAGAGGAAGAGATTATAGAGATAATTAATAAACTAAAATATGATAAAACCCCAGGTTTTGATGGACTAGGTCCGGAATACTATAAAACCTTTAAATCAATATTGATCCCTAAATTAAAAGTGCTTTATAATGAAATCTTGGAAGGAGAGAGGATACCAGATTCATGGAAACATTCATTGATAACTCTTATCCCAAAACCTAATAAAGATCTAACAGACCCAAGTTCATATAGGCCTATTTCTTTACTAAATCAGGATGCAAAGATATTTACAGCAATACTTGCAAATAGAATTAATAAATTTATTATAAAATATATCAAAGAGGATCAGAATGGTTTCTTGAAAGGTAGGCAAATGGAAAACTTAACAAGGAGGGTTTTGAATATTATACACAATATAGAAAAAAATAAACTGAAGGCAGGCATTTTATCATTAGATATATTTAAAGCATTTGACTGTGTGGAATGGCCAACATTAAAGACTTTGTTAAAGGGTTGGGGTTTTGGAAAAAAGTTTAGGGGGATAATAGATCAATTATATTTAGAGAATACCTCTGTAGCAATAGTTAATGATGGGATGACAGATCAAATAGCTCTTGGCCGAGGTACTAGGCAAGGTTGTCCTCTCTCTCCAGTTCTGTTTTGCCTGGTTATTGAAATGTTAGCAAATGTAATTAGGAACGACGATTTAATTGAAGGTATAGGAGAAAAGAAGACAAAGATTAATTTATTTGCGGATGATTCTTTATTGACAGTGAAAAACCCGTTAGAATGTATAGATAAAATTAAAACACACTTAGAAAAATTTGGAAAAATAACCGGATTAAACATAAACTGGCAAAAATCTGACTTAATGTTGTTTAATTATAGTAGAATAGAACAAGAAAAGTTTACTGAAAAACATGATTTTAAAATATGTAAAACAATTAAATACTTAGGAATAGATTTAGCGAAAAATATTCAAAAGATAAAGGATTATAATTATAACAAACTAAAGGAAGTAATTAATAAGAAACTACAAGAATATGATAAGTTCAAATTATCTTGGTTTGGAAAGATTGCATTGGTAAAAATGAAAATTTTACCAAAAATTAATTTTCTATTCAGAATGTTACCAATGCAGTTAACAGAGGATGAGTTGAAATATTGGCAAGGAATAGTTAACAAATATTGTAATGAAGGGAAGAAATCTAGAATAAATAAAAAGTATTGGTATAAAACAACAAAAAAAGGTGGTATAGGTTTGCCAAATATAAGAAACTATTATTTAGCTAACCAACTGAGGTTTATTGGTGAAATTATATATAATCCGGAAAGGTTAATTTGGTGGGAAATAGAATCATCAGAACTACAAGGAAATATAGAAAAACATTTATTTGCTAAAGGTAAGAAAGATAAAATAAGTCAAGTTAATAATCCCTTTTTAAAGACACTGTTAAATATATGGTATAAGTATAAAAAGAATTTATGTTCATCATACTCTCCATTTAGATTAGTGACAGAAATAGAAGATTTTCCTACCAATATGAAGGTGTATATGGATCTATTTAAAGAAGAAAAAGTGATTAGACTGAAAGATTGGCTGTATAAAATGAGATCGATAGATCAAATGAAACAAGTATTTCAAAACAAGACTATTTCATGGTTGAACTATGCACAACTGGAAAGATGGACTAAGGAATGGGCAAATAAATATAATAAAGGTAGAGAGCACACAAAATTTGAACAATTTTTACTTTCATATGAGGACATTCAGATGACTGACTCAGTAAAAGGTACAGTGAGTAAAATTTATTCACTTTTTAATTTAGAGGAAGAAGAAAGTGAGAAAGAAGGATTGAAAATGGTGTGGGAACAAGATATTGGGAAAAGAATAAATGAAGAAGAATGGACGAGGATATGGAAAATGAGGATTTTAAGACTGATGTCAGTAAGAATAAAGGAAAATTTTTTTAAACTTAGTTTAAGATGGTATTTAACACCGGTAAAATTAAACAAAATCAACACCAGTCATCCGAATGTCTGTTGGAAATGTGAGAAAGAAGTTGGTACATACTTTCATATGTGGTGGGAATGTGAAAAGGTACAAAGTTTTTGGAGACAAATTTTTAAAGAATTAAGTTGTATCTGTGGAAAAGATATAGAATGTAAGGCTGAGATTGCTTTGTTATCAATATATGAGAATGTGGAATATGACAAAATGATTAAAGAATTGATAACTAATCTAATAACAGCAGCTAGATTGATTATTGCTAGACAGTGGAAATTAAAGACTGAATTACAAATTGAAGAATGGTATAAAGAAATATGGAATATAGCATTAAATGATAAATTAACTTGTAATTTAAAGATGAAGAAAGGAGAGTTGAAAAAGAATAATTTTTATGTAATATGGGGTAAATTTTTGGAATATGTGTTAATAAGGGGAAAAGGGAGAGCTCCAAATCAAGAATCTATGCAGTTCTGGAGAGGAGGACAATAGAAGAAGAAGAATGAGAAGAAGAAGAAGAAGAAAAAAAAGAAGAATATGGCAAGAGGTCCCGTATATGGTGGTGGGGAACACTGTTATTGTGTTGTAAGCGTATATGTTTTATGTATATGATTTTTTTTTGTTATAGTTAATTAAAAAAAAAATTCAAAAAAAGGAAAAAAGCAAAACAAAGCACTGAACTCCCTCCCGTGCACTTTATTTTGCATTGGCAAAACAGATGCCCATCCGTATTGCTCCTACTGCCACCTTCACCACTGCCGCCACTGTCGGATCCCGTGGCCAGGAGCTGGGCCTGCTGCCTCTGTGCATGGGCCTGCCACCCAGCTGATCTGTGTGATCAGCTGGTAATCAGGTGGACAAAGCAGAGGAAGCACCCAGGCTCCTGGAGGAAAAGCCATGTTGCTGCTGCTGCTGCCACTGCCAGTGTGGCAACATGGTGGCTTGACGATGGCGGCAGTGGCACAGCAGCATGAGAATGACCATGGTGGCACAACAACGATGGTGGAGACATAACTATGATGGCATGATGATGATGGTAATTTGAGGCAAGCCACTGGTGAGACCTAACTAATCATGCTGTGATCTGAGTTGCTAAGGGACTTGTCATAGGTTCAACATTAGAAAAGACCAGAATTACATGGCATGTGTAATTTGACATACTATGCTGACTCACTGAGAGCAACCAGCAAAGTGTAAAAATGCACTTGCCTCGTCCAGGCTGCTGACATGCATCTCATATATTTTCCAGAAAAATATGGTGGAGTATTCTGGTAGTTTCCAATAACAAACATCTAGCCCACTGGTCTTCAACTGGTGACTTATCTAAAAGCAAATTAAATCACACAACCAAAGATGGGTTATGTCACTTATTCCACATACATATACTTTCCTGCTTATTTATTTTCTTTTTAGCGGAAAGGGAAAATGTAGTAGAAGGAGAGCCAGAATAGATATGGTGATGGTATGTAGCTCAGTAGAAAAAGCATGTACATTGCATGTAGAAGGTCCCAGATTCAACCCTTGGCATCACCAGGTAGGGCTGAGAAAGACTGCTGTCTGAGGCACAGATCACACTTAAGGGAAGTTGTGTTCCCCACTATTACATTTCTCCCCAGGTACAGAATTCCTTAAAGCTCCACGCCGAAGCATTTAGAGTTGCAAAGGCAGTCCATGTTTATCTTTCAGTAATGAATTGCATAAAGAAAGTAAGATAATTTGCAGCATGCAGAGTAAAAGGAGTTAATACAGAAATCATTTTCCTGCCCAAGGGAGCTCTGTTTCTGATGATGCACTAAGTGTATCATCTAGCTCTGCCCTGAAACCCTGGAAAGCTGAGATCAGCCAGTGCAGAAAACATGGAACTGGATAATCTCTGGGGAGACCTGGGATGCGAAAGAGACCTGAGCAGCATCTAGAAGGCTGAGCTAGACACACCCAAGTTCCTCTATGGTACAATATAAGTCAGCTTCCTAAAAGAAGCCACAAGTGTTAGGTGAATGGAGTGTCCAGGTGATTGAGCAAAATAAAGATTTAGGATATGACGTGCTCTTTCTTCCAAAGACGCTGAAGAAAGGAATAACCATATTCCAAAACAGAGCACCGGGTCATTATCCAGATGTTCTTCATATGTTTAAAGAAACATACCTGTTACTGTTTCTGCTTTCTTTAATGATGCAGGTATTTGCTGTAAAGCAAGGACATGGTAAAATATAATTTGTATTTGTTAAGATATTGATCCCAGTTGTACCACTTAAAGCCCACAAGTTTCCCCAAATTCAATAACAGTGTTTACATGCAGTAGTCAAAGAGGAAATTGCATGTGAAAGCACTTTCTAAGGAGATGGTATTTTGTTGCAATTATACATAAGCTGTATGTTTACATGGGGTTCTTAAAGAGAATTCAAAGCATATCTCCTTTTTGTGATGCATCAACAAGCATATCAAATGAGTGTTCAAACGCTTGTTCACTTAGTAAAATAAGAACCAAATGGCTGAATAATTTCCAAGCCCCAAATTGCTCAAGCAATTCCATGGTCTATTTAGAACATATTTAGAAAACCTTTTAAATAATAAAAGTCTACACTTGAACTTTTAAAAACCTACCAGTTCTGTTGGATTCACATTTCCAAACACTGTGCCTTGCAGAACCATTACATTAGATACAGGGTTTTTTCCCCCCCTCCCAAATCATACATGCCATAGTTCATCTTTATTAGTCCTTTGGTATCTCTTGACAATATCCTCCCCTCCACTTTTCCTCTATGAATGAGCTGGCTTATAATTCCACCGTTGTGAACAAAGAACAACTCTTCAGTCTGCCATTACAAGATTGATGGCTTAGTAGCAGAGACAGAGTACAATTAGAGCTCAAATCAGGTTAGTGTGAGGTCCGGCTGGATCATTAACCTAACAGAGGTCATAATTTTAAGTGGTGGTGCACCAGAATCAGCACGTTTTCGAATCCACCTGCAACTCTACACATCCCTGTTCTTGAAGCCTTACCTCCTTCGACCTTCCAGCTTTTGCGCTACCTCTTCAAGTGGCCTATGTAGGATGTCCATGTCAACTGTCTTATTTCCCCCCACTGTGCAGCATCCTCAACTCTGTCAGACTCGGGCATCAGAGTTCCCCAAACCAGACTTGGGCGGGTACCTTTCTATTTTAATGCACTTCTCCATCTGCAATGTAAAGGTAAAGGTTCCCCTTGACATTTAATCGAGTCATGTCTGACTCTAGGGTGCAGTGCTCATCCCCGTCTCCAAGCCGTAGAGCCAGCGTTTGTCCAAAGACAGTTTCTGTGGTCACGTGGCCAGTGCAACTAGACATGGAACACCGTTACCTTCCCATCATGGTGGTACCTATTTATCTACTCGCATTTACATGCTTTCTAACTGCTAGGTTGGCAGGAGCTGGGACAAACGATGGGAGCTCAGTCCGTTGTGTGGATTCGATCTTACGACTGCAGGCCTTCTGACCTTGCAGCACAGAGGCTTCTGCGGTTTAACCTGCCGCACCACCACATCCTTCCATCTGCAATGATCTCCTGCTAAAAGATGCAGATGCAGCAGAAGTAGCAACAGTACTCCTATCTCCTTTCTGAGTTCTTGGCTTAGAATATTTGAAGCTAAAAACAGGAAGACATAAGTAAATTTTGATTATCTATGTAACTTTTCCCCTAAAAATCTGTGTAGACACTGAGCTAGTGGGAATTGTGATAAGAAGATGGGTGAAGTGGAGATAGTGGGAAGCTGTGGCTTCAAATCAAGGATGATTAGAAGTGGAGGGTTCATAAATCTTCCTGAGGTCGCACATTCTGCAGTATCCCTTGCCCCCTTTTGTCCTCACAAGAGCCCCCATGTAAAAAAATTTCCACAACATCTACATAGATTTTGGGGGGAGGAACGGTAAAAATCATCCCAGCCTACATACTCCATTGTTTGTTGCCTCTGCTTCAAATGCCAACTTTGAAAGTATTTCTCAGAGTAAGATATCCAAGAAAGTATGTAAGCCAGTAACTTTCAGTTATATAAATATCCCATGGATATTTTGGTAAGACTTGGTTGCTGTGGTAGGAACTGATTGGGGTAACCAGGTAACCTGATTGCTGTAACCAGGTTACAGTAATCAGCTTGAGACGTTTCTCTCCACCCATCCGGTGGACATTCTTCCTGAAACTGATTGCTTTAACACAAGTCCCAGCTATCCAATTATATGATGGAGTTTACAGTCCATCTGGTGGTGGTGGTGAATTAATAAAAAAATGTAATTCTGAAGTCACCAAACCCCTTTAGTTTTGAAGCAACTGATTAAAAATATGCTAGTAGAAATCAGTGGTAACAACCTATGTGCCATTCTTGGTTAACACCACTACCTATTTTGACACCAACAATTTATCAATGGATTGATAACACTCATTCAACAAATCCAACATTTTCATGTATAAACATTAACAGCAACAAATTATTTCCCTATTTCTTATGAAAAACCAATGAATTAATTTCCTGACCTAAAATTCAAACTTCCTGAATTCCACCTATTTTTGAACAAGTTTCACACCTTAGATGATGGGCTTGGTTAAGAATATAGCTGCTAACCTGATGCATCCCATCACATTTACTCCAAAATGGCTTCCATGGAAGCCATTCATGGAGTCTTGCTGAAAAGTAATTCACTGGTTCACATTCTTCTACGAAAAGGCACTGGCTTGTCATTCTGGTGCACAGTACTTCTTCACAAAGGTAGCCTGAGTTCTTCTCTGGACCTTAAACTTGGGCTGTTTTATTTTCTCCATCATGTTCAAGTCACAGGTCTCAAAATATATCAGAAAGAAGGGATTGCAAGCCATAATTATATGTGACTCTTCATCTACATTAGAAGTAGTGTAAGCAAGCTTTTCTTCATGTGTTATGCAGCTAAATCACTTCTGGCAAAAATAATCAAGAAGTCAAGTCTACATGCTCCATTATTGTGAACTTAGATTTTTTTTTTAAGAGGGTAAGAGAGAAAGTGAATAAATGGTGATGAACTCTGGAAATGTTGTGGTAAGAAAATGCTTGTGAACAAGACCATAAAGAAACATTAAAAGCTTATGTTTATTATTTTTATTTGATTATTATTTATATTTATATTATAACAGGGAAACAAGGATCCAAGATTTTATGTCTGACAGGAAGGCTTATCTTTTATCCAAACTGAAGACTACTTGATTCCAATGTGTCTTCTTAAAAATATATATTCTGCTTTTAACAAAAGTGTACCCTGATGCATCTGTTAATAAGATGTAGGTATCTGGATGTAACATACGTAGGAACTGCTCTCTGTTATACGCTAGCAATGAATGTGTCTGCTAGTTATTTGTTTGAGTGAGCTTCTAGGGGTGTGACAAATCTAACATTTTGCATGGTCTGTTGGGTTTAGGGCTGTGGTAATAAAGTATTTTCTAAATCACTTTTCTTGGTGTGTATTTAACTGCATAGCATCCACAGGAGGAGTGGAGTTTAGTGGCAGGAGAGTCAAGCATTACTTGCATTCCCTCAGGTATGATGAAAAAGTAAAAATTTTATCTTTCTTTTTCATTACAGGGATAAAAGGCCTCTTGATAAATAGTCTGAAGCAAATGATTTTTGGCTTCTAGTCAGAGCTGAGATGCCATTATCGGCAGAAACATAGCCCACAAGCGCTTTTTCATTGCTAGTTAACCATGAATTTAAACAAAACCCTAACACCCTGTATGCTTTTCATGACAGATTTATTATTATTCCCATCATTCTCATTCAACAGGTCAGGATGTTAAAATCACGGGGGTGAAAAAAAAAACCATACACCTAAAAGTAATGACAATATTATTGTTACAATGGTACACAAAGCATCAACATGAAAAAGGTAAGAATATTTTAGGTATGGTATTAGTGCAATATGTTTGTTGCTGGTCTTTGTATTAAATTCAGTTCATTCATTCATAGGTAGGATATCTGTGCCCTCAGAATCAAGAGTGTGCCACAGGAGACACAATATTTTTGGCCAAATTTGAGATAGCTGGAAGGTTAGAGCTGCCAATTGGTGCATGTGTACACACACATGCACACAATAATTCTTAAAGCAAAACAAAAGCAAACTCTGGTTTATAATTGTGGGACATTGTGTTTTTGTACCTGTGGCATTCACTTCTGCTCTCATCTGTCTGTCACAGCTGGGCAGGGGAACCTCAGCCAATAAGAGGACGGAGGGTGGTGCAGAAGTGGGAGGAGCTGAGTTATATAAGGTGTGTGTGATGTGTGAGAGGAGATCAGAGAGATGAGGGATTAGAGAGATTGATAGTGAGTGAGAAAGAGCCTGTTAGTGAGGAAAAAGTCTGTGTGAGCTAGTGTCTGAGAAACAGTGATTGTCAAATTGATTTTATAACAGTGATTTACTCCTTTTATTTCTTGTAATCAATAAACACTTTATTTGTTTGAAAGAAACCCTTGTCCTTTTGATTTTAAGGATAGGTTGGTGGCAGCAAGTTTTGGTGAAAGGTAGTGAGCACTCTTAGAGGCCTGGATGGGTAAGGGCTTGAGAGTGGCCTGCTACAGTACCCATGATTCAAAATGCCAGGAAATGGCCAGATCTTGCTCCACAATATTGTGTCCACATTGCCAGCTGGGAAAAAAAAAACAATGCCAAGCTTTATGTCGGTGGGGCGTGGTGGCGCTGTGGGCTAAACCGCAGAAGCCTGTGCTGCAGGGTCAGAAGACCAAGCAGTCGTAAGATCGAATCCACGCGACGGAGTGAGCGCCCGTTGCTTGTCCCGGCTCCCGCCAACCTAGCGGTTCGAAAGCATGCAAATGCGAGTAGATAAATAGGTACCATCTCGGTGGGAAGGTAAACAGCATTCCGTGTCTAAATCACACTGGCCATGTGACCACGGAAAGATTGTCTTCGGACAAACGCTGGCTCTATGGCTTGAAGAGCGGGATGAGCGCCGCCCCCTAGAGTTGGACACAACTGGACAAAAATTGTCAAGGGGAACCTTTACCTTTACCAAGCTTTATGTAGCAAAGGGCAGCACCAATGACAGTAATCAAGATGGTGTACAGCAACAGGGTCCATGTGCCCATTAGGGTGCCTTGGCACATTTGAAGGGGAGCATAGACTAGAAACAATCTTCTCACACCATCTGATAAAGTTCATTATGTGATTTATGCAATCCTAATTTGGCCTACATTTCTTTCATGCTGTGTTTATGACCTTGCCCACCAAAAAAAAAAAAGAAAAAAAAAAGAAAAAGATTGAGAATGACTGTTCTACAGAATATCCTCTTGCACTCACTACCATTCACAAACTGGCACCAAGCAAGGGAAAATTCCATAAGCTGACTCCTTTTTTCAATTTACTACTTCTCACCCAAACATAACGCAATTGTCAGGGCTGATTTTTGACAAATGTGAATGGCAGTGAGCACAAGAGGGTATCCTATAGACCAGTGGTCCCCAACCCCCAGTCCATGACCCAGCAGTGGTCCAAAGCCTATCCAGTGCCGGCCACGGACACAGGTCTCCTACCCCCCTGCGAGCGCCCCCTCCCATGAGCACTGTTGCATGCATGTGCATGAGCGCTTCATCCCCTGCATGAACTGTGCACATGCGTGTGAGTGGGCCCCTGAGCATGACGTGTGCATGTGTGTGTGCAAGCTCCACCCCCCTGCAGGCACGACACACACCCCCAACCGGTCCGAAGTTGGGAAAAGGTTGGAGACCACTGCTACAGGCCATCTTGATTGCTACCATTGGTGTTGTCATTATTCAGGCTGCTCTTTGCTATGTAAAAGATTTCCCTCTCATAAGGCAGCATTAATAATTAATGAGCCATGGAACTAGTCCAATCAGGATGATTTTATTAGACAGAGTTTTAGTCTCAGAAGTACACACACACACACAGACACAGACACACACACACACACACACAGAGTCTGGTGTTAAGAATAAGATGTGAACTGGTGTCATATAATAATAGTACGTAGCTTGAGTACCTGTAGACATCCATTCAAAATGTTGGGTTGCAAAAGAGCTCCAGAAGGTTTAGGTGAACTAATTGTGTAGGTTGTGTAATATTCCAAATACTCTGGTATTCTCACATCTGAATTAACCTGAAGCATTTATATAAGAATAATTCTTACCATTATTAGAAAGTAAAAATATTTACTCAAAACAAGGACTTGTAATGTGCAAATGTAGTCCAAAATCCTAAAAGAGCTTATTAATTAGATGGAGTTACTCACTTCACATTCCTTGTTTAAAAGTAAACCTTGAGTGCTTACACTCCAAAATCGTACAAATATTTACTTATTTGTGCATTATATTTATACCCTGGCTGCCTGTACAAGGTACTACTTTAATATATATTTCAAAATTCTGATTTTCACCTGCACAAGAATATTAGGGATAGAATATATTTGTAAACTATCATGTTCTAAATCCGATTATTAGTCTCAATTAGACTTCTTGTTGTTTAGTCGTTAAGTCATGTCTGACTCTTCGTGACCCCATGGACCAGAGCACGCCAGGCCCTCCTGTCTTCCACTGCCTCCCGGAGTTTGGTCAAATTCATGTTGGTATCTTCTGTGACACTGTCTAACCATCTCGTCCTCTGTCATCCCCTTCTCCTCTTGCCGTCACACTTTCCTAACATCAGGGGCTTTTCCAGGGAGTCTTCTTTGCTCATGAGATGGCCAAAGTATTGGAGCCTCAGCTTCAGGATCTGTCCTTCCAGTGAGCACTCAGGGTTGATTTCCTTCAGAATGGATAGGTTTGTTCTCTTTGCAGTCCAGGGGACTCTCAAGATCCTCCTCCAGCACCACAATTCAAAAGCATCAATTCTTTGGTGGTCAGCCTTCTTGATGGTCCAGCTCTCACTTCTGTACATCACTACAGGGAAAACCATAGCTTTGACTATGGGGACTTTTGTTGGTAAGGTGATGTCTCTGCTTTTTAAGATGCTATCGAGGTTTGTCATTGCTTTCCTCCCAAGAAGCAGGTGCCTTTTAATTTTGTGGCTGCTGTCACCATCTGCAGTGCATATTCAATTAGAGTAGACCCAGTAAAACCTGCCTATTGCTGATCTACCCCATTCTGACTGACTTCAGTGGCCAAAATCCTATTCTCTAGTTATGCCTGTGGAGTGCCCTGGCTTCTTGCTGTCAATTAATAAATCTCTGTTTGGATTGTCAGGCATGCTTCTATCTACTGGTTTTACATGTGTCCAAAAATCCAAGCAGGGACTTGTTAATTACCAGCAAGAAACCTTTGCAAGTTATGCCATTGATCTTTTAGGAGTTACTAAAAAGCAGGATTTCAATCAATGGACTGCACAAATTAGGACTGAGAGCTAGATTTAATCCCAGGTGTAAATTTAACATTCATGAGGAGTTTACAACCACCATCCAAGGCCAATCCAAACTAGCACTTGATTATGGTAGCAAAACATCTGGATCACTTAAATAGACCAGAGCACAGAGTGCTGTCCTCTGAAGATGCCGGCCACAGAGACTGGCAAAACGTTAGGAAGAACAACCTTCAGAACCTGGTCAAAGAGCCCAAAAAAAACCCATAACAACCAATTTATATTAGCTCACACATGTCTCCAACTGCAGCGCTATGTAGCATGTGCTTGTATTATAAACATAAATGATAATGCATATGTGTCCTCTCAAGCTAGGAGATCTAGTGTGGTGTGGTGGAAAGAGTGATGGACGAGGACTCAGGAGCCCTGGCTTTGAATCCCTGCTCAGCCATGAAGACTCACTGGGGGTGTGGAACTGGTATATCACACTTGATTAACTTCATTACAGACTGCACCAACGATTTTTCTGCCAGGTACATCCTAGTGGTTTTCCCTAAATCTTTTCAAGCACTTCTTTGCTAATTGAATTCCTAGTGGCAACACGACCCCATCCATCTGGTTAACAGCTTCCTCTTTAACAGCCTTGACCCACCCACGAAGTTAAGTATTGATCTTTCAGTGTGAGTAATTTTTATTTTCCCCACACTGTCAAATTCCCTACATCAAGGATGATGACATAATTATCTCCTTCAAAGAGGAGTGCGACAAATCCTTACACTGCCTTCTCAGGCTTCTTCCAGAAGAGGACTTGAGAATGGCAGGATGCAATGACTGAACATATAGAAAGGACAACTCTCTCTGTATGAACTTTAAAAAGTCTGTGGAGCAGAAAGAGACAAGAGTGGCTGGCTTCCGTAATGTCCCACAGTTCTCTGGATTGCTGTCCTAGTGAGTGGAAATATAGACTTAGCCCTACAAACAAAACAAGTGTGCTGCTTGTAATGGAGTTGAAGCAGTATGGGATATGTAGTCAGAGAAATGTAAGATGGAGTCAGACAGGTTCTGTGTGAAGATGATTTGAGAGACCTTGGAATGTGTCTTTCTAAGTGCTATGAGAGTGTTTTCTGAAGTACAGTGTAGTTTGAGATAAAGCTGAAGGTTGGACCAAGACTCAACATTCCGAGCTAATTGGAGAAGAGACACCTAGATTTTCATGGGAATTGAGGGAGGAGGAAGATGTTATAGCCCCTTGAGGCTAATTGGTTATCAGCAATTAAGTGTCAAGAAGAAGGGAGGAGATAGAGAATGTAGAAAATGGATGATGGCTTATGTGGGAGAGGTTCGATTCCATGATGATGGGAGAGAAAAAGAACTTGATGGTTTGAGTATGTGGTTTGAATGTAAATGGAAAGAAAGAAAGAGGTGAAGCTAGCCCACCTTAGCCCAGCTTAGTAGTAATTATTTTAATAGGGATTAGTTATTGTATGTAACCATAGTAATCTTTGAATATGTTCTTTATGCCAAAGCTTGAGCAATATAAATTGATTCTATGAAACTCTATTTTTCTAATAAAAATTAATTGTAAAAATCTTTACAAAGGACTGGTCTCTTGAACAGCAGGGTCTGGCTAAATCCAGGAGGTGGAGAGGGCCACGAACTAGCTATATTTAAGAGTCCTACCTAACTGAGCTGTTGTGAGTTCTATGGAATCACAAAGCCCATGTGTCTGTACTTGCAAAGTACTGGGTAAAGGTAAGGTGTTCTTTTAAGGTCAGACTTGTTCAAAGGGCTTACACTATGCACTGTTGAGATCTTGGGACTTGCCTCAGCACAAAGGTAGTAGGTAAGTGGCCTGTTGAACTCTCTGATTGAGTGCTAAGCGCTCCTTAGGGAGGCACTACACTGCTTATATACCACTCCATAGGACTTAAAGCACTCCCTGATGGTTTACAAGTTAAATATGCAGGCTACATATTGCCCCCCCATGAGCTGGGTACTTATTTTACCGACCTTGGAAGGAAAGAAAGCTGAGTCAACCTTGAGCCGGTTACCTGGGATTGAACCCTGGGTCATGAGCACAATTTTGGCTGCAGTACATCAATTTCACCACTGCACCACGAGGCTGATGGGACCTGTACACAAACCTATTATTTTGTAGATTTCAGAGCTGGACTGGTAGACTCCAACACCAGAAGAGGAACAAAAGATTACTGACTCTTACCTCTCATTCTGGATTGGAATGAAGTCAACAAGCCTGATTTCTCAGCTGTGTTAGCAAATGTTTCAGCTTTGCTTTCATTCCAATTTTGTTGCTGCAGACATTGTCCAACACTCCTTTTCCACCTTGGTTGCAACATTCTGTCACCAGATGTCATAACTCTTTAAAAATCCAGTTCAGTAAGATGCCACCACATGTCAGGGACAAACCCAATGCATCTTCTGTAAATGTCTTAGTAAGGCTGTTTTTATCACTTTCTATGATGTTCTGCAGAAAGCTTTTGGCTGAAATTTTGTTGCTCAGCATAATAAGAGTAGACTCATAGAAGTTTCATTGATTCAAAAGGGCCTGATCTAACGGAAATATACTAGATTACATAACTAAAATCTTCTTCATGGATTGCTGCCTTGTCGTGGCGAAGGGGCTTGAGTAACTCAGAGAAACTATGGGCTATGCCGTGCAGGGACACCCAAGACGGACAGGACATAGTGGAGAGTTCCGACTAAACGCAATCCACCTGGAGTAGGAAATGGCAAGCCACTCCAGTATCTTTGCCAAGAACGCCCCATGATCAGAAACAAAAGGCTAAAAGATATGACGCTGGAAGATGGGCCCCTCAGGTCGGAAGGCGTCCAACATGCTACTGAGGAAGAGCGGAGGACAAGTACAAGTAGCTCCAGAGCTAATGAAGTGGTTGGGCCAAAGCCGAAAGGACGCTCAGCTGTGGACGTGCCTGGAAGTGAAAGGAAAATCCAATGCTGCAAAGAAAAATACTGCATAGGAACCTGGAATGTAAGATCTATGAACACTGGGAAGCTGGAGGTGGTCAAACAGGAGATGGCAAGAATAAACATCGACATCCTGGGCATCAGTGAACTAAAATGGACAGGAATGGGCGAATTCAGCTCAGATGATTATCATATCTACTATTGTGGACAAGAATCCCGCAGAAGGAATGGAGTAGCCGTCATAGTCAACAAAAGAGTGGGAAAAGCTGTAATGGGATACAATCTCAAAAATGATAGAATGATGTCAATACGAATCCAAGGCAGACCATTCAACATCACAATAATCCAAGTTTATGCACCAACCAGCATTGCTGAGGAGACTGAAATTGAACAATTCTATGAAGATCTACAACACCTTCTAGAACTGACACCAAAGAAAGATGTTCTTCTCATTCTAGGGGACTGGAATGCTAAAGTAGGGAGCCAAGAGATAAAAGGAACAACAGGGAAGTTTGGCCTTGGAGTTCAGAACGAAGCAGGACAAAGGCTAATAGAGTTTTGTCAAGAGAATAAGCTGGTCATCACAAACACTCTTTTCCAACAACACAAGAGGCGACTCTATACATGGAAATCACCAGATGGGCAATATCGAAATCAGATTGATTATATTCTCTGCAGCCAAAGATGGAGAAGCTCTATACAGTCAGCAAAAACAAGACCTGGAGCTGACTGCGGTTCTGATCATCAGCTTCTCATAGCAAAATTCAAGCTTAGACTGAAGAGATTAGGAAAAACCACTGGGCCACTCAGGTATAATCTAAACCAAATCCCTTATGAATACACAGTGGAAGTAAAGAACAGATTTAAGGAACTAGATTTGGTGGACAGAGTGCCTGAAGAACTTTGGATAGAGGCTCGTAACATTGTCCAGGAGGCAGCAACGAAAACCATCCCAAAGAAAAGGAAATGCAAGAAAGCAAAGTGGCTGTCCAACGAGGCCTTAGAAATAGCAGAGAGGAGAAGGGAAGCAAAATGCAAGGGAGATAGGGAAAGTTACAGAAACTTGAATGCAGACTTCCAAAGAATAGCAAGGAGAGACAAGAGGGCCTTCTTAAATGAACAATGCAAAGAAATAGAGGAAGATAACAAAAAAGGAAAGACCAGAGATCTGTTCAGGAAAATTGGACATATTAGAGGAACATTTTGCGCAAAGATGAACATGATAAAAGACAAAAATGGGAGGGACCTAACAGAAGCAGAAGACGTCAAGAAGAGGTGGCAAGAATACACGGAGGAATTATATCAGAAAGATGTGGATATCCCGGACAACCCAGACAATGTAGTTGCTGACCTTGAGCCAGACATCCTGGAGAGCGAAGTCAAGTGGGCCTTAGAAAGCCTGGCTAACAACAAGGCCAGTGGAGGTGATGGCATTCCAGTTGAACTATTTAAAATCTTGAAAGATGATGCTGTTAAGGTGCTACATTCAATATGCCAGCAAGTTTGGAAAACTCAACAGTGGCCAGAGGATTGGAAAAGATCAGTCTACATCCCAATCCCAAAGAAAGGCAGTGCCAAAGAATGCTCCAACTACCGTACAATTGCACTCATTTCACACGCTAGCAAGGTTATGCTCAAAATCCTCCAAGGTAGGCTTCAGCAGTATGTGGACCGAGAACTCCCAGAAGTACAAGCTGGATTCCGAAGAGGCAGAGGAACTCGAGACCAAATTGCTAACTTGCGCTGGATTATGGAGAAAGCCAGAGAGTTCCAGAAAAATATCTACTTCTGCTTCATTGACTATGCGAAAGCCTTTGACTGTGTGGACCACAGCAAACTATGGCAAGTTCTTAAAGAAATGGGAGTGCCTGACCACTTTATCTGTCTCCTGAGAAACCTATATGTGGGACAGGAAGCAACAGTTAGAACTGGTCATGGAACAACTGAGTGGTTCAAAATTGGGAAAGGAGTACGACAAGGCTGTATATTGTCCCCCAGCTTATTTAACTTATATGCAGAATACATCATGCGGAAGGCTGGACTGGAAGAAACCCAAGCCGGAATTAAGATTGCCGGAAGAAATATCAACAACCTCCGATATGCAGATGATACCACTCTGATGGCAGAAAGTGAGGAGGAATTAAAGAACCTTGTAATGAGAGTGAAAGAAGAGAGTGCAAAAAACGGTCTGAAACTCAACATCAAAAAAACTAAGATCATGGCCACTGGTCCCATCACCTCCTGGGAAATAGAAGGGGAAGATATGGAGGCAGTGTCAAATTTTATCTTCCTGGGCTCCATGATCACTGCAGATGGAGACAGCAGCCCTGAAATTAAAAGGCGCCTTCTTCTTGGGAGGAAAGCGATGACAAAACTGGACAGCATCTTGAAAAGCAGAGACATCACCTTGCCAACAAAAGTCCGAATAGTCAAAGCTATGGTTTTTCCTGTCGTGATGTATGGAAGTGAGAGCTGGACCATAAAGAAAGCAGACCGCCGAAGAATTGATGCCTTTGAATTGTGGTGCTGGAGGAGGCTCTTGAGAATCCCCTGGACTGCAAGGAGAACAAACCTATCAGTTCTAAAGGAAATCAACCCTGAGTGCTCACTGGAAGGACAGATCCTGAAGCTGAGGCTCCAGTACTTTGGCCATCTAATGAGAAGAAAAGACTCCCTGGAAAAGACCCTGATGTTGGGAAAGTGTGACGGCAAGAGGAGAAGGGGACGACCGAGGATGAGATGGCTGGACAGTGTCTGCGAAGCAACCAACATGAACCTGACACAACTCCGGGAGGCAGTAGAAGACAGGAGGGCCTGGCGTGCTCTGGTCCATGGGGTCACGAAGAGTCGGACACGACTAAACGACTAAACACACACACATAACTAAAATAGGCCTATTTGAACCAATGGAACTCACAGGGGAAGCGACACAACAAATCCTGATTGATTCAGTGGGTCTGCTCTGATATGATGTACTATGCCAAGAAATAGGATTTTATTCTGTGTGGAATTTGCAGTCAAGTTCTGGAAGTCCATCTCAATCTTGTGTACCAATATTGCAGCATTACATGGGGGAAAGAGATGCTAACTTACAACTAGACTTGCTGGAAATGACTATGTAAGTCGGTTTCTTTGCAAAGCTTGAGTAGACAAGGAAGGAGCTACCAATCTTATTACATTTTTCATTGACTCACATATAAGTGTTGCCATAGAAGAAATCTGTAACATTTCAACTAGAGATGGGGGTATTTGTATACGAATACCCCCCACAGCCGGATGTGATGAGGGTTCGTCCCCCTGAGGCTGGACCATCCACTAACTTGTCCACCTCTAACACCGGCTCTGCTCTCCCTTCCAATCATTCCGGATATCCCAGTCGGTTATCCACTCATCAGCCTGGCAGGGAGACTCGTCTTCCCTCCTCCTGCCAGGAGTGGATAGTCAATCAGAAGCTCCAGAGTGATTGGAAGGGAGAGCAGAGCCAGTGCCGGTGGCGGACGGGTGAGTGGACGGTCTGGCCCCACGAGGCTGGACTCGCGTTACATCCACCTGTGTGTGGGTATTTGTATTCGAATACAATTACCCCATCTCTAGTTTCAACCATGTGAAGGTGGACAGTTGGAGTGCTTTGGTGCTTCCACTGTGATAAGATTGTTCTGAATGCTTCTGAATTGTCTCATGCCTAAACATTGTTCTGTTGCAGTAAATTTGCAGAGTTTTGTCCCAGCCCAGGCAGTCCAGTTGAATCACACATACAAATACAGCTTCTTCCAACACCAAGTATATTTACAATATATACAGAAGTTTTTAGCAGTACAAACCAGCAGCATGACATTCATTAGAAGAGATCCTACACCTTCTCCACATGTCCACAGTTACACACATGCACAATTTTCATATAGCCAATCAGTGAGGACATTGCATCACCCCAAACATTACTTTATTTAATACACATTCTGCATGATTCAGCATTTTGCACACCTGTCAAGTATGGCTGCTAATTATTATAGGCCTTGTTCTGCCTCAGTGTGGAAATTATCCTTGACAGGTTCCACATTATTTTGCAATGGAATACTCTAGAGCAGAGTAATCTCTAGTTACATTTGAAAACAATGTTATCCTGTTGGGAAACTTAAAAGATGTTCCACACTTAACATTGTGTCAGCTATTTCAATACAAATCCATTGTCTAAAAGCATTGTCTAATTTGGAAACCAGTTTTATAGGATATATCAGACCTGATGGTCCACCAGGCTGTGCTGACATAGATGTAGTGCATTCAGCATATGCAAAAGTATGGCGAGTGTCCCAATATCCTCCTGATTGTTTACAGATGGAGACAAACGCAAGATCATCAGCAGACATGGGAAGTTCATCAGCAGATGCACATTGTGCAAAGTGTTTCAGCAAGTTGTACATGAGGTGTATGTACTAGCAAAGGTACTAGATGGTGTTGCAATCTTGGATGATACAAGTCAGTATTTCAGAGAGCTTCAGCTTGCAGTAACCATCCTGGATTGATTTTTCTTCCCGTTCTGGCAAAAAGTAGTGGAACACCTGATGTCAAAATAGAATCTGTGGCAGGAAGGGTGTATAAGACATTAACAACTCACCAACTGACCCAGTGAGTTAAAAGAAAGCAGAATAAATGGCTGAAGTCCAGGGCGAAGGTGCAACAAGAGTAGGCCCATTGAATCAGTGGGGATTTAGGGAATCAACTGCTGCACAGGTCAGCTGCTGACCTGTGAGGTCACTGAGGGTTTTGCTTTGTTTCCTATGTTACTTACCTACATAAGTAAACTGTTGGGACAAATTATCTGGAGTTTTGGGGTTCGGTGTCACCAATATGTGGATGACACCCAACTCTACCTCTCCTTGCCACCTAAATCTGAGGCAGCTGCTTCGGCTCTAGATCAGTGTTTGGTATCAGAAATGGACTGGATGAGGGTAAATAAATTGAGGCTTAATCCAGTCAAGACAGAAGTGCTTCTAGTCAATCGAAAGGCAGATCAAAGAATATGGATGCAGCTTGTACTGGATGGGATTCCTCTCCCAATGAAAAAAACAGATGCACAGTTTAGGGGTGCGCCTGGATTCATCCCTGAACTTGGATGCCCAGGTCTTGATGGTGGCCAGGAATGTATTTGCACAATTAAATGTTATTTATTTATTTATTTATTTATTTATTTATTTATTTATTTATTTATTTATTTATTTATTTATTTATTTATTTATTTATTTATTTATCTATCTATTTATTTATTTATTTATTCATTCATTCATTCATTCATTCATTCATTCATTCATTTATTTATTTATTTATTTATTTATTTATTTATTTATTTATTTATTTATTTATTTATTTATTTATTTATTTATTTATTTAAAACTAGTGCATCAACTACTTCTGTCTCTAGAGAGATCTGATCTGGCCACTGTGACACTCACCCTCGTTATGTTCAGACTGGATTACTGTAAAGCACTCTATGTGGGGCTACCATTGGAAAGTATCAGGAAACTTCAGTGGGTCCAAAATGCAGCAGCCAAATTGCTGACTGGGGCTGATTACAGGGACCCACCTGTTATAGCAGTTCCACTGGCTGCTGGTTTTAGCATATAAAGCCCTAAATGACCCGGATCCAAGCTATCTCAAAAACCGCATCTCCCATTATGAGTCAGCTTGGGTGTTAAGATCATCAAGGGAGGCCTTTCTCTCAGGTCTGCTACCTCCACAAGTGAGTCTTATGGGGACACAGGACAGGGCCTTCTCTGTTGCTGCCCCAGATTTGGAACTCCCTCCCACAGGAGGCTAGGTGGGGCCCATCTTTGCTTCCTTCTGCAAGCAGGCAAAGTCCTTTCTCTTCAAGCAAGCCTTCCGAAGGTTACTAGCTAGTGGAGTGTGATTTTTAGATGGATAGTTATGCTTTACTTCTTTGACTAGATTATTAATACTACTTGTGTTTTCCATTTTTTGTGTTTTCCATTTCTCAGAGTGGCATTGGGTTTTTTTAATTGCATATTGTTCTTTTAATGATGCCTTTTAATGATGTAGGATGCCTCTTTATACTGATTGTTCTTACCTTTAAATATTTTTAACGTTGCTAACCACCATTGTATACTCATTATTTTCAACTTTTAAGTATTGCTTTTCAATGTTGTATGCCACCTTGGGTCCATTTCACGGAGAAAAGTGGGGGTAAAAATATTTTAAATAAATAAATAATCTGTGAAACATTTAAAGGAATAAAACATGATGGCAGATTGGAAGAACCAATGTCTTCAATATCAACCCTCTGGCGTCTCATGCAGGCTTTTCAAAGGCTTAGAACAACCCTGAGACACGGGCAAAAGAATATTATTGTTTCCTTGTCTGCCAACTTTTTTAATCTTTTGCTTTTAGCTAGGTTGTAGCCACTGAGCACTTTGGCCAGCGCCTGTTGAAAAGTGTTCAGTGCTGCTTAAGCTGAACAGTGGCCAGGGAACGGATTCAGTTGACAACCTTTTAGACAATAATAAGCCCAGTTAGAGGTTATACTCCTTGTAATTCAGCAGGGCCCAATTTAGCCATGACAGTTTTCTTTCAGAAATCCAGGCCTGCTGGTCTATGTGACAAGGAGGTAATAGAAATCCTTGAACAATGGTTCTCTGGAGAGGCAGGTGTGGGGAAACGAACCACTGTGGGTTTTTTTTGTTTTTTCCTAGCCTCAAGGAGGCCACACAAAGTGGTAAAGACTCTGTTACGTTTTTTTGGCCCACTTAAGGTTTTGTTTTCCCACATTAGACCTCATTTCAAGAAACCCCCCTGAGACTGAATTGCTGATTTCAAACAAAAAAGCTGTGCAGGTTTCAATATATTCATATAAATGCTAGTAAAAGGCATTATGGCTTTCATTTGTGTAAGATTTTTTTAAAGAACTAACATTACATTAATGCAGTTTTGCACTTTATCCCATGCTGTATTTTATGAGTGAGCGGATATGTTTATCTGCAACAGGCTGCTGAGAAATATCCAACTTTCTTTCCACTCTACCCTCTTACCTACCATTCCTTTTTTGAGGTCTGTCATATTTCATATTGTATTGGGCCATTCATTTTTCACCCAAAGCCACCAAAAGATTTTTTAGAACAGCTATAAATCTAAATGGCTGTGTGATTAAAAGAGCTGAGGGAAGCAAAATACAAGAGGACCCTTGATGGTTTTGTATGTTGCTCATTCAAACGAGGAATACAGATAACAGCACAGGTTGATGATTCTCTTAATATCATCTCTAGCTGCTCCTTGCTGTCTGTGGCACTCTCCACACAATGGTGGCATTGGCAGAGAAAGTACTTGAGGGCACTTGCTAAACTTTAGGGTACCTCAAACTGTAATGAATGTAAAGTTAACAAATTCATTGTACTCCATCAAGTTTGTAATCAAAAGACTGGCCCTAAATACTGAGTTCTCCTTCATGGATTGCTGCCTTGTCGTGGCGAAGGGGCTTGAGTAACTCAGAGAAGCTATGGGCTATGCCGTGCAGGGACACCCAAGACGGACAGGACATAGTGGAGAGTTCCGACTAAACGCAATCCACCTGGAGTAGGAAATGGCAAGCCACTCCAGTATCTTTGCCAAGAACGCCCCATGATCAGAAACAAAAGGCTAAAAGATATGACGCTGGAAGATGGGCCCCTCAGGTCGGAAGGCGTCCAACATGCTACTGAGGAAGAGTGGAGGACAAGTACAAGTAGCTCCAGAGCTAATGAAGTGGTTGGGCCAAAGCCGAAAGGACGCTCAGCTGTGGACGTGCCTGGAAGTGAAAGGAAAGTCCAATGCTGTAAAGAAAAATACTGCATAGGAACCTGGAATGTAAGATCTATGAACCTTGGGAAGCTGGAGGTGGTCAAACAGGAGATGGCAAGAATAAACATCGACATCCTGGGCATCAGTGAACTAAAATGGACAGGAATGGGCGAATTCAGCTCAGATGATTATCATATCTACTACTGTGGGCAAGAATCCCGTAGAAGGAATGGAGTAGCCCTCATAGTCAACAAAAGAGTGGGAAAAGCTGTAATGGGATACAATCTCAAAAATGATAGAATGATGTCAATACGAATCCAAGGCAGACCATTCAACATCACAATAATCCAAGTTTATGCACCAACCAGCATTGCTGAGGAGACTGAAATTGAACAATTCTATGAAGATTTACAACACCTTCTAGAACTGACACCAAAGAAAGATGTTCTTCTCATTCTAGGGGACTGGAATGCTAAAGTAGGGAGCCAAGAGATAAAAGGAACAACAGGGAAGTTTGGCCTTGGAGTTCAGAACGAAGCAGGACAAAGGCTAATAGAGTTTTGTCAAGAGAATAAGCTGGTCATCACAAACACTCTTTTCCAACAACACAAGAGGCGACTCTATACATGGAAATCACCAGATGGGCAATATCGAAATCAGATTGATTATATTCTCTGCAGCCAAAGATGGAGAAGCTCTATACAGTCAGCAAAAACAAGACCTGGAGCTGACTGCGGTTCTGATCATCAGCTTCTCATAGCAAAATTCAAGCTTAGACTGAAGAGAGTAGGAAAAACCACCGGGCCACTCAGGTATAATCTAAACCAAATCCCTTATGAATACACAGTGGAAGTAAAGAACAGATTTAAGGAACTAGATTTGGTGGACAGAGTGCCTGAAGAACTTTGGATAGAGGCTCGTAACATTGTCCAGGAGGCAGCAACGAAAACCATCCTAAAGAAAAGGAAATGCAAGAAAGCAAAGTGGCTGTCCAGCGAGGCCTTAGAAATAGCAGAGAGGAGAAGGGAAGCAAAATGCAAGGGAGATAGAGAAAGTTACAGAAAATTGAATGCAGACTTCCAAAGAATAGCAAGGAGAGACAAGAGGGCCTTCTTAAATGAACAATGCAAAGAAATAGAGGAAGATAACAGAAAAGGAAAGACCAGAGATTGGTTCAGGAAAATTGGAGATATTAGAGGAACATTTTGCGCAAAGATGAACATGATAAAAGACAAAATGGGAGGGACCTAACAGAAGCAGAAGACGTCAAGAAGAGTTGGCAAGAATACACAGAGGAATTATATCAGAAAGATTTGGATATCCCGTACAACCCAGACAATGTAGTTGCTGACCTTGAGCCAGACATCCTGGAGAGCGAAGTCAAGTGGGCCTTAGAAAGCCTGGCTAACAACAAGGCCAGTGGAGGTGATGGCATTCCAGTTGAACTATTTAAAATCTTGAAAGATGATGCTGTTAAGGTGCTACATTCAATATGCCAGCAAGTTTGGAAAACTCAACAGTGGCCAGAGGATTGGAAAAGATCAGTCTACATCCCAATCCCAAAGAAAGGCAGTGCCAAAGAATGCTCCAACTACCGTACAATTGCACTCATTTCACACGCTAGCAAGGTTATGCTCAAAATCCTGCAAGGTAGGCTTCAGCAGTATGTGGACCGAGAACTCCCAGAAGTACAAGCTGGATTCCGAAGAGGCAGAGGAACTCGAGACCAAATTGCTAACTTGCGCTGGATTATGGAGAAAGCCAGAGAGTTCCAGAAAAATATCTACTTCTGCTTCATTGACTATGCGAAAGCCTTTGACTGTGTGGACCACAGCAAACTATGGCAAGTTCTTAAAGAAATGGGAGTGCCTGACCACCTTATCCATCTCCTGAGAAACCTATATGTGGGACAGGAAGCAACAGTTAGAACTGGTCATGGAACAACTGAGTGGTTCAAAATTGGGAAAGGAGTACGGCAAGGCTGTATATTGTCCCCCAGCTTATTTAACTTATATGCAGAATACATCATGCGGAAGGCTGGACTGGAAGAAACCGAAGCCGGAATTAAGATTGCCGGAAGAAATATCAACAACCTCCGATATGCAGATGATACCACTCTGATGGCAGAAAGTGAGGAGGAATTAAAGAACCTTGTAATGAGAGTGAAAGAGGAGAGTGCAAAAAACGGTCTGAAACTCAACATCAAAAAAACTAAGATCATGGCCACTGGTCCCATCACCTCCTGGGAAATAGAAGGGGAAGATATGGAGGCAGTGTCAAATTTTATCTTCCTGGGCTCCATGATCACTGCAGATGGAGACAGCAGCCCTGAAATTAAAAGACGCCTTCTTCTTGGGAGGAAAGCGATGACAAATCTTGACAGCATCTTGAAAAGCAGAGACATCACCTTGCCAACAAAAGTCCGAATAGTCAAAGCTATGGTTTTTCCTGTCGTGATGTATGGAAGTGAGAGCTGGACCATAAAGAAAGCAGACCGCCGAAGAATTGATGCCTTTGAATTGTGGTGCTGGAGGAGGCTCTTGAGAATCCCCTGGACTGCAAGGAGAACAAACCTATCAGTTCTAAAGGAAATCAACCCTGAGTGCTCACTGGAAGGACAGATCCTGAAGCTGAGGCTCCAGTACTTTGGCCATCTCATGAGAAGAAAAGAGTCATTGGAAAAAACCTTGATGTTAGGAAGGTGTGATGGCAAGAGGAGAAGGGGACGACCGAGGATGAGATGGCTGGACAGTGTCTGCGAAGCAACCAACATGAACCTGACACAACTCCGGGAGGCAGTAGAAGACAGGAGGGCCTGGCGTGCTCTGGTCCATGGGGTCACGAAGAGTCGGACACGACTAAACGACTAAACACACACAAATACTGAGTTAGGAAAACTACTGAGCAGTGGCAAAACAGATCTATGGTTTTGCTGAGGTTCTAGAGCAGGAGTGGGTGCTCTCCAGAGGCCTGGGGGCTATGCGCGTTCTTCCAGAAACCTTAGAGAGCTGAGAGCTTCTGCAGCCCTACATTGCCAGTCGTTTTTTTCCCTTTAAAAAATTGTTGCTTGCTCCTTTACTGGCCAAATATATATATATTTATAAATATTCTTTAAAATTTTGGTCTTACGGAAGCAGTGGTGTTGGGCTAACTCAGTTCATGGCACCAATGAAGAAGAAACGGACATTTTGAACTGGAAGAATTTGTTTTTTAATGGCTTTAATTGGGAAATGGAGGAGCTGGATGGGGGGTGGGCTTTGATCACCTGGAGCTTGCAGAGAGGCCATATGCTGCAGGGGACCCTCCTCTGTTTTAGAGGTTGTACAAATGAAGTTGTTTCTGGTCTACTCTGCATTTTTCTATCCATGTTTATGACCTTAAAAATATTACTAACCTAATTCAGAATCGACACCGCATGTCAGTCATTGACATCCCAATCCTGTAAATATCTCAGTTATCTGCAGTTCTTGCTCCTGTCTGACTGGACCCAACATTTCCTGTTGACACTCAGAACTTGGAACACTACAATTTAAACGATCTTATTGTGGTACCATCACTCCTCTGCAGCTACATTGCTTTCCTTGTTATTTTCACTCTCACCACGCTGGTAATTCACTGCATTATGTGCTACGAATTTATTGCTTTGTCCTTATCGGAGGCCACAAAAATACAAAGAAATACTCTCTGGCTCCCTTTAGTGACCAAGCATGGTATTAAATCATGGAAACCTTTTTAAAAATACAAAAGCCAAAAGTCAAAGGATACTTCTCTTGCCACCTAGAATTGATTTTTAAAATGACATGAAACCTCGAAGATTCCTGTCAACATATATCTAAAAGTGCCTTAAAAAGCAGCTCTTGAAAATAACCAGGTGATGTTTATTACATCCCAGTAATTTAGGTATTACTCATTATTCCATAAAAGCAATTACACAGCTCTGCATTACATTGCTTGTTACTAGAGATGGGGGCATTTGTATTCATATATGAACATCCCCATGCAGCTGGACTTAATGAGGGTCTGGCCCATCCACTCACGCGGCGCTGGTCACACTGATCTTTCCAGTTGCTCCCAAAGTGCCACTCTCTTTCTGCTTGGCTGACCATTCCAGGCAGGGGGTAGGAGAATGAGTCTCCCTGTATGGCTGCTGAGTGGCCAGCCGAGTAGGAAGAGAGCGGGACTCTGGGCATGATTGGAAGGATGAGTGGGACACATGTGAGTGGATGGTCCAGCCCCAGGGCCCGGACCCTTGTTAGGTCCAGCTGCGTGGGTATATTCATATTTTGTATACGAAGACGAATACCCCCATCTCTACTTGTTCCCCAAAAGGAACCAGTTGCAGGTAACAATATTGTTTGCAACTAATTACCTGCAAGCTCCATTGTCAGTGACTCACAAAAGTGAGAAGGAAATCTTGAAAACATACTAGTAACTAGGACTTCAATCTAGCAGTTCCAGAACATAGAAAAATTACTTTAAATACAATGCCTAGTGTCATCTTCCCTGCCCCACCGCTGGAAAAAAGTAATCAGACGTGTAGTCACTTTCCTAAACTTTGAATAATCCAATGAGCACAATTTGATCCACAGGTTGATCCCACCAATCGAAGCAAAGACATGTGATTCTGTTGGTTATTCTTTCTCCTCACAGCCAGCACCCCCGGGCTCTCCTCAGAAAAATCTTTTCTGGGACAAACTGGGAGGTAATGCTGGGAAACTGTGTGGGGGAGAAGGAATCACCTGAGCAGACATGTCCGTAGACTTGAAGACTTTTCCATAAATGGAAGGAACCTGCTTTTCGATGAAGCCTGAAGCCTGGACTGGCAAGATGCTGTGGTGAGCAATGTCAAAAGGAGAGCCACTCCTAGGCCACTTCCCCCAATTTTGACTTCTTTAAAAAACAAAAATAACCCCTCTAGTAGCTATTTGGGGCAAAGTCACCATTGTCTCTCATCCCCCTGCCCAAGTTGTTCTAGAGTCACACAGAAGATGCCTTTGTTTATAACCTGGCCACTTAATTAACGGGAGGGGGAAAGAGCTTAAAACAGCGACAACAGAATGCTCAACAGTTCATTTTCTTCCTTAAAATGTTTTAAGGAAGAGAAGGGGGTTGGGGCGCATGGGGCACACTTGGGTCTACCTGGGGTCTGTGCTCCATATTTTGCCCACCCATCAACAAAGAAGGTCAGAGAGCAGGGCAGCTGTTTATGAAATACAAGAAGAATTGACAAAGCCCCAGAGCATTGTGGGGGGCACCAAATGCACACCCCAGAAAGTGGGAGATGATAGAAAAGCAACCAACAGTCCCAGAAGCAGGACCTGGGCTGATCACTGGAGAAAAAGGCAGGTTAAATATGTATAATCAATGGTAAATAATAATAATAATAATAATAATAATAATAATAATAATAATAATAATAATAATAATAATAATAATAATAATAATAATAATAATAATAATAATAATAATAATAATAATAATAATGATGATGATGATGATGATGATGATGATGATGATGATGATGATGATGATGATGATGATGTTTGGTAACCTCTTGCTGTTGTTATCTAACAGGGACTAAAGAACAAGAACTCCAGGCCCAGGAGTGGTTCTACAGAAATAGCACAAAATGAAAACAAAGCACTTTGTTAGGCTGATATGTACACAACGGAAGCATTAAAAATAGAAAAGACTGCTTATTTACTACAACATAGTAGTCCATCTACAAAAGTATTTCCCAACCTGGGGTTACCAGATGTTCTTGGACTACAACTCCCAGAAATCCTGGCTGGCACAACTGATAGCTAAAGCTTCTGAGAGTTTCAGTCCAAGAACATCTGGGGACCCAAGGTCGGGAACCACCGGTCTACAATTTTTAGTGCTTTCCCATATTGTCCTCGGCTAACATTATGAAGAAGAACCTGTTTGGCTGATTCAACTCAAGAGAAAAGATAATCTCCTGAAGCCTACAAGTATTAAAATACATTTTTTTAAACCCAGTTTTTTTTTTAAAAAAATGGTGTTTGTCATGCAATTTATATTTCAGATTTTAAATAAAATGTGCATTACTTTTATTCTCCCAGAGATTGCAAAGAGCTCTCAGGAGAGTCAGATTCTTGTTGTGCACCATCCAAGAACACTATCTGTTCTGTTATTGTAAATGGAAAGCTTAGGCTGAAATTCATGTTGCAGCTGTATAATGTAAACTTGTCCAATAAACAAAATTAGTTTACTAATCCAGGCTTCAGTCCTTGTAGATGTTTATGCAGGAGGTTTTTTTTTTCCTTGTGAAAGCTCAGCTGATTTCAATAAGAATAAAGCTCCTCGGGCACACAGAAAGTTTGAAAGATCAAGTCATTTGTGATGTCATTGTCTTCATTATTTATACCCAGGCTATCATTCTTGTTAATGTTAGCATTTCCTAATGACTCCTATTAATCTGATGTTTAGGTTTTGATCTACATATCAAAGCATCTGGGCAGTTTAAAGCCTGATTTTGTTTCTTTTAATCAATCACTACCTACTTAATGCTACTAAATGTGGTATCTGTTTTTGGTTGTTTTGGTCTAAGAGATTGGGACAAATTAGTTCCCGGGGTAAAGCCATTTAAATCACTGGTGCTTCCTAGAGATGAGTCTTTTTCTTTCTTTCTTTCTTTCTTTCTTTCTTTCTTTCTTTCTTTCTTTCTTTCTTTCTTTCTTTCTTTCTTTCTTCCTTCCTTCCTTCCTTCCTTCCTTCCTTCCTTCCTTCCTTCCTTCCTTCCTTCCTTCCTTCCTTCCTTCCTTCCTTCCTTCCTTCCTTCCTTCCTTCCTTCCTTCCTTCCTTCCTTCCTTCCTTCCTTCCTTTCTTTCTTTCTTTCAGTCTAAATTCCAGTCGTAAGAATGCTGCAGTAAAAGTGCAGATTTTTTGTTCCGGGGTGGCCAAGGCTTGAATATTTAGGAAACATTTCACAATAAGAGTCAGCTCGGATCCATATGTTTAGCACTTGATGACTGCAGCATGAAATGATGGCTTAAGAGCATTAATAGAATACTTTGGAGACTAAATCCTAAAAGCAAGAACCCAGGTTACACATATATACAGACTTGCATTTATACATTTTATTCTTACAAACTTTCAGAATGGGCCATTGTCTAACCGGAGACCATCTTAATGGAGGATTTGCAGCCCTCTGATTCATGCTTCTGGAGAAATGATACATGGCTTTGGAATGAAATCCTGTGGTGATAGGAAAGGTTCCCATGAAGATTCATCAAGCAGCAGAAACTGAATGATGTATCAGTAGATACAAAGCCATAATTGTGGTCCAGAATTTCCCATTTGGTTTTACCTCTTCATTTATTTATGTACACATTCCTCTCCCAAAGAAATAAGAGTAACCATCCAGCTACTGTGATAAATTTGGTAGGCAGCATTTATGACGGGCGTTGTATTGGAGACTTCTTTTTCCGGACTTAAAATTAAGTTTAGTCATCAGTATTTCAGTTTTTTCCTGTAGGAAAACTGCAGACATAGTAGCTGGAATTTTGTCTGTGCAGTCCCAATGATAAATTATTAATTATTTTAAATTAAAAGTTTCCTTTCCTCAGCTTCTGAGGCTTCTTAGGGGTTACTTTCTACCTCAGGAAGCCTTCTGGGTCCTTGGGACAGGAGAGCCTTTAATGTCCAGAACCTGGTGTCAGTCACTTCAGATCCTGGAGGTGTGACCAGTGGCTGTGATTTTCATTTTTCATTATTATTATTTTTTTTGCATTAAACACTTCCCCTGTCCCAAAGACTCAAAATTCTTCCCCAGGTCAAAAGAGATCACTTGGGAACCTTGGGACTTGAGGAAGGCAGTGGACAGGGAAAGGATACTTCATGTCAAAAGCAAAAGGCCTCAAAACAAGGCCAAAAAAAAGTGTAGTACTACTGCATGGCACTTAAAGCACTCTCTGGGTGGTTTACAATTTAATTATGCAGGCTACACATTGTCTCTCTCCCCCCCCCCCCCAGCAAACTGGGTACTCAGTTTATCAACCTCAGAGGGATGGAAGGCTGAGTGAACCTCGAGCTGACTGCCTGGGATTGAACCCAGGCTGTGGGCAGAGCTTTGGCTGCAGTACTTCAGTTTAACCTCTGCAATACGAGGCTGTATGAATAGGAGTCCATATATTGATTTGCATCTCAAAAATTAGGAACAAGAGTGCAAGACTGCTTAACTGGAAGAAAAAAAGCGATAAATTTAAAAATGAGACCCTTAAATAATATTTGCAAATTTAATAGTGGTGTATAGTATTTTAAAGTAAATTTGGCAGTGAAAAATAAATACTGTACCGTGATCCTTTTACAGTCTAATGTTTTGCTCACATTCCTCTTTAAAATAAAGCATAAAGGAAATTTTAATCAAGCTTTGCCCTTTGCTGTGTGGTGTGTCATTATCAGAAAAGGACCCCAGAAGACCTAATTGCCTACTGAAAGCAGTAAAGCTAGGGCAGAATCTTTTCAAGTTTGAATGAACAGAGGCCTCTATTTTGGACTCCTCCCTGTACATCTGCTGCCTTGGAGAAGCAGAAAGCATTATAATTCATTATCATTATTATGAGTTTTAAGAGAAGAAAAGAAGCAGACCATCTGATAATGGACTGGGGAGAAGTTTAAACTGTTTATTGAAATGCTGTGAAATTTGCTATTTTGGTTTTCCAAACCCTTGTCAGATGCTAATGGAAACCTCATCGTTTTTATGGGAGATGGCCAGATGCCATTGTTTGGAATAGCAAGCATGCTTTCTCTAATTTGGCTGGATTGCCAAGATGAAGGCAATGCCTGAGAGATGGATGTGGGAGGGTGCCAAGTGTCATTTTGAGAAGGGCTCTCATTGGTCTAAAGAAGGAAACAGTAGACACAAAAATTTTATTAGTGATAATTTATCTGCAGAAACCGACAGCTCCACTGCATGTAATCCTTGCTGAAACTACCTCCTCACTAATGGCATCCTTTGTTTAGAAAGCAGCAGATTTATGAACTGTTTCCAGTTGCTCGTCACCATAAAAGCCAATGGCAAATTGCATTTATTCTACCCCCTCCCATGTTGCAATTTCTATATTAGTGAGTAATTAATGAGAAATTATTTTCCTCAGGGAAAGCCAAGTTCTTTCCGTGAAGTGGAAGGAACCAATATACTGCAGAATTTATAAGAAAGCAAGCCTGCAAAATCAGCTCCTCCTCCTTTTGCTCACACTATGGTCCGCCAATATTTCATAGCTCACAACCTGGAGAAGTTGGGTGCACTAAGAAAAAAGGCCAGCATTGTCCATTAAGGAATCAAAGCCTCATTGGCATGAAAGCTCATTCAGAGTAATTGAACACAATTAATTAAAGAAACTCAGACAACATCTATGGCTCCATTATGGCAAACAGCTCCTCATAATGAAACTACAAAAACATTGTAGCCCTTTGTACACTTATGATTGTTATGTTAATGACTTCCAAAAAGCAAATTACTCAGCTTTTGCAAAATAAAAGTGTGGTTCCTTTATTGAGTCTATCCATCTCATATTGGGTCTTCCTCCTATCCTACAGCCTTCCACTTTTCCTGGCATTCTTGCCTTTTCCAGTGAATCTTGTTTTCTCATGTCATGTGCAAAGATAGCCTCAGTATGTAAATTTGACCCTTATTTTTGCCTTCCTAATGTTTGAATGTAATCCTGCTTTTGAACTTTCTTCTTTTATGTTTATCAGAAATAACTCTATTGCTATCCTGTCTACCACAACTGATTTATTTCCTCCAGTTGCTTTGAAAGTAGCTTTTATTTCAATATCTAAAACTGCAACTTCATAAAGGGATTCTTATTTCAGGGACTTTGTCATCATCGTGACTCTTCTGCATAGGAGTATCTGTCTTCTCTTTATTTTGCACATTTACGTGAGAATATATCCAACTGAATTCCATTGGGAATATTTCTCTTAGTAGATATATACAGATTTTAGCTGCATATTTATGTATTCATTGTCTCTGTTACAACATATATTAAACATGTTCCTTATTTGCATTCATTGGGAATGTATCTAGTGAGTATGCAAATTGCCCATAAACGTCCAGAGTTTGCTGGCTTCATTATGAGGAATGGTCAGAGCAGGCAACTTGTAAGCAGATTAAACTATCCCCTCTGCTGTAGTGAACGTGGAAGTCTTTTTACTTTGGGAGAAGCTCCGTGATACTTAGAAGTCTAGGCCACTTGTCTCCATAAAGGGAACAGAAAAGCAATAACAGGCCATGGAAGTCTATGCACTTGCTCACTCATTTTCCTGTCTGTCTTTCCACTGTTAAAGGAGTAAGTCTAAATCCACCGGTTAGTTCCAATGAGAATTAATGGAACTTTGGTAAATCAGCCATTGCATAGCTTCCATTTATTTGATAAATGATACTTGCCCCATGACACCATCCAACCATTTTCTGCGGTAGCAGAACCAAGAAATACATTGTATCCAAAGGAACCTTTGGGTTAGAGGTCAGACCACCCATTGTTTCCTGTTTTCAAAAGAGCTGCATAGCCTTTCATTCCACAATGTGATGTCAAGGTGATTAGCAACTTCTAGTTTCAGAACTCTAATGACGTGGGAAAACGCTGAGAGAACGCAGAACTTTGGAGGCACAGTGGTGGTGGGGATGGTAGTGTGGGGCAGCAGGGGAAGAAGCTGAATTGGAAGGGAAAGCAGCAAGCAAAAGAACAGAAGGAGCAGTCACTTGTTTAAATGGCAAACTCAAGCCTAAAACAATGTATGAAACTACAAGACCGAAGGCTGAAACCCTAACCTTGAGGCTGTTAAAGCAGAGTGGAACCACCTAAGGAAAGGGTTACACTATTGAATAAGGATATGAGTTAACTATGGGGCCGTGGAGTTCAAAACGAAGCAGGGCAAAGGCTAATAGAGTTTTGCAAAGAGAACAAGCTGGTCATCACAAACACTCTTTTCCAACAACACAAGAGGCGACTCTACACATGGAAATCACCAGATGGGCAACATCGAAATCAGATTGATTGTATTCTCTGCAGCCAAAGATGGAGAAGCTCTATACAGTCAGCAAAAACAAGACCTGGAGCTGACTGTGGCTCTGATCATCAGCTTCTCATAGCAAAATTCAAGCTTAAACTGAAGAGAGTAGGAAAAACCACTGGGCTACTCAGGTATAATCTAAACCAAATCCCTTATGGAAGTGAAGAAAGAATAGATTTAAGGAACTAAATCTGTTCTTTGGTGAACAGAGTGCCTGAAGAACTATGGATGGAGGTGTCAGGCTTTGTTCCTTTAAGTGAGCAAGGGGTTAAATTTAATATTGTAGTAGAGAATGCAAAGTCATTCCTGTAACATGAAGTCAATGGATGAGTGATAGAATACAGATGGGACAAACTTAGGTAATGCTTGTTAAACATGTTCAGCTGCCATGTGTGCAGTGATAGGCTGCTCTCAGTATATAAGCAAGTGTATGAGAGTACCATTTTGCCACTCACATGTGAGTCTGGTGGTCATTTGCTTTACTTGAATCTGAATATAATTTTGCTCTGAGACGTCTATGCCTATGTAAATGCTGCCATGTATTTATGTCTAATCAAGCCTAATATATTATGATATAAGTTGTATCAGAACTCTCTCTGTGCATTTTCTTATGTCTGCGTCTTTACTCTGCTAATAAAGGGGAAGATTTGAAGCAGCTAGATAAGAGGCTCTGTGAACTTGTTGTCTTTAGCTCCAAGGTTTGTTTTTTTCCCAAACAGAGTGCTCTTACAAGATTCATATCCAAGCTCACTCCAAGCTTTTGGAGAGGCAATAGCCATATAAAGCCTCTGGAGTTCGCCCCAGACTAACAGGAGGCTCATAACATTGTACAGGAGGCAGCAACAAAAACCATCCCAAAGAAAAGGAAATGCAAGAAAGCAAAGTGGCTGTCCAACGAGGCCTTAGAAATAGCAGAAAAGAGAAGGGAAACAAAATGCAGGGGAGATAGGGAAAGTTACAGAAAATTGAATGCAGACTTCCAAAGAATAGCAAAGAGAGACAAGAGGGCCTTCTTAAATGAACAATGCAAAGAAATAGAGGAAAATAATAGAAAGGGAAAAACCAGAGATCTGTTCAAGAAAATTGGAGATATTAAAGGAACATTTTGTGCAAAGATAGACATGATAAAGGACAAAAATGGGAGGGACCTCACAGAAGCAGAAGACATCAAGAAGAGGTGGCAAGAATGCACGGAGGAATTATACCAGAAAGATATTGATGTCCTGGACAACCCAGATAGTGTGGTTGCTGACCTTGAGCCAGACATCCTGAAGTCAAGTGGGCCATAGAAAGCCTGGCTAACAACAAGGCCAGTGGAGGTGGTAGCATTCCAGTGGAACTATTTAAAATCTTAAAAGATGACGCAGTTAAGGTGTTATGCTCAATACGCCAGCAAATTTGGAAAACTCAGCAGTGGCCAGAGGATTGGAAAAGATCAGTCTACATTCCAATCCCAAAGAAGGGCAGTTCCAAAGAATGCTCCAACTACTGTACAATTTCACTCATTTCACACTCTAGCAAGGTTATGCTCAAAATCCTCCAAGGTAGGCTTCAGCAGTATGTGGACCGAGAACTCCCAGAAATACAGGCTGGATTTCGAAGGGGCAGAGGAACTAGAGACCAAATTGCTAACATGCGCTGGATTATGGAGAAAGCCAGACAGTTCCAAAAAACAAAACAAAAATCTATTTCTGCTTCATTAGCTATGCAAAAGCCTTTGACTGTGTGGACCAAAGCAAACTATGGCAAGTTCTTAAAGAAATGGGAGTGCCTGACCACCTTATCTATCTCCTGAGAAATCTATATGTGGGACAGGAAGCAACAGTTAGAACTGGATATGGAACATCTGATTGGTTCAAAATTGGGAAAGGAGTACGACAAGGCTGTATATTGTCCCCTGGCTTATTTAACTGATATGCAGAATACATCATGGAGGAATCCCAAACTGGAATTAAGACTGCTGGAAGAAATATCAACAACCTCTGATATGCAGATGATACCACTCTGATGGCAGAAAGTGAGGAGTAATTAAAGACCCTCTTAATGAGGGTTAAAGAGGAGAGTGCAAAAAATGATCTTAAGCTCAACATTTAAAAAAAGCTAGAGTACTGTAGGTCCATTTGAATCAATAGAGCATTGGGAGAAATTGACTGAACACATCCTCACTGACTCAGTGGGCCTATTATAATGTAGCTTAGCATTATGCAACAGGATTTGAGTCATTAAGTGTTATCCAGGAAAGCCATGTGGTCCTTGTGCATAATCTGAAGAGGAATTGTTGAAATCAATGCATGCTAGATTCGGAAGGGGTGTTGAGTAACAATCTTGATACAAATTTCTATACATGGGATGAAGGGGCCTCTTTCACACAAACTAACTTGCTTGTTTGTTTGCATGCTGATTAATCAGAGGAGCTTATTTTCCTCTGGGGCTAGAGATACTCCACCCTTCTTCCTCCTTTCTCTTCCACATGTGTTTGGAAGATACCATTTACCTTTTACCTTTTGCAAGATGAACAACCCTAGGCTGAATCTCTGCAGCCTGGAGATCTTTTCCAGCCCGGTGGGCTTAGGAAACAAACTCCTTTTAACTATTTTTATTCTTCTGTTTTCTTCTATCAACTCTGAACCATGATAGCCTGCTGTACACCTGGAATAAGTGAGTAAAGTGGTTTGTAATGCTTTAATGCGTAAAGGCAGCCTCCTGAGTCTTATTTCAAAAAAGGTGCTAGTCTTTGGAAGAGGGTGGAACCTGAGTAGAAAAGAGAAAAGGGGCCGTCTGTGGCCAATTCTCACCTTTAGAGAGCTGGCCTTCCAGAACTCTCAACAAAGACAAGAGTGGGAAACATCTTAATTGGTTGGTTGGTTGGTTGATTTATTGATTTAATAAATAAATTAAATACATGCCTTTAAGCCAATTCCAATTTATGACAACCCTTCCTGGGTTTTCTAAGTAGAGAATACTCAGCAGTGGTTACTATCACTTTCTGGGCACAAATCTGGGGCTAGATAGCTTGTGCAAGGCTAGAGATACTGCAGACATAAACTAGCTTTCAACTTGACCCCTGATGAAGACTCATGTGGAGTCTAGACATGTCTTATGTCTTTGTGATATTTTTGTGGTCTAATAAAAGTATTGCCCACCCTTGCCCCAGAATTAATTGCAGTTAAAGGGTGAGCCATTATCGGGCAGGGATGAAAAAGTCACTGGGCTGGGACTTGAGAGTTCCACATTCCAGTCTCCACCAGATGCCACCTCCCAATAGGTGACCATGGGCTCATTGCTGTGGACTAAAATGTCAGACTGAAATGAAGTCAAATGCTACGAATCAAGAAATAAATAATTCTTGTCCTTTCCACAGTGATTAGAGCAATGTGATCGCATATAATAATAATAATAATAATAATAATAATAATAATAATAATAATAATAATAATAATAATAATAATAATAATAATAATAATAATAATAATAATAATAATAATAAAAGGATTATTTGCATAGCTGCTCAGGTCTCATCACTGAGTTGTTGAGGCATCATATTCCTAAGGGGTCTACCATTGCCACTATCTGCACAGCATTTAGGAATTAGGTACAGTTTCATTGCCACCACCTAAGAAAGGCACTTTGCCAGGGTCATTTTTCTGCTCCTGGTGCTGCCCAGTAGCTGCCCTTCCATAGTGCTTCTGCCTCCATCACCACTGAAACAACCAAATTTTTCTACTGAGGTAGAGGAAGGATGCATCGCAGGTCAGAAGCAGACATTAGAGGTAAGAAGATGGATGTTCTTAAGTGACAGCGTGCCACAGCACAAAGCTACTTGTATCTCCTGGACTATGCAGATTAGCTTCCTTTGTGCGATAATTCATCTTCAGGATTTAAGCCCTTGATTCTTTTGAGGTCTGATTTCACAAACAAGGAAAGACTGCCTGGATCACCTCTTGGCAACATTAAAGTGCTTTCAGCTCTATTTACAGATTTTCTCTAGCATCTGTTTCTGGTCTTGGTCTTGTATCTCAGATTTGACTATTCCACCATGGGTGACCCTAGCAGGAGTTCAGTAACAAAGTCTAGCCTCCTGTTGATATTGGTCTCAACTTTTCTGCCACATTCACCACATTACAGTGCTGGTTTGCATACAAAAGAGGAAAGACATACTTATGTATAGTGCTGTGTTGCAATATGAGGCTAACAATGTGGTAGAAGCACTTCAAATGTAAGATGCCATTTGAATCATGAATGGCTCAGGATCTTTCTCTTAAAATAAGCAGTTTTTGACAATTCTGCACAGAAGATGTTATGTGCTTCAACATGACTTCTAAGTAACAATTCCTTGAAGTCCAGTTGATTCTGATTTATGGCAAACCTTTCCAGGGTTTCCTAGATATAGAGTACTCAGTGGTTCACTAAATGTTTTAATAGAATTGTATATTTAATAGTTTTTAATGCAAAAATTTACCATGTTTTCAGTTGATTTGTAAGGTGGCCTTGGCTCTCTTCACTAGAAGAAAGGCAGCACAGAAATTAAAACTAACTAAAAAGCTAACTCACTAACATCTGGCTCTTCCACCAGATACCTAACCTATTGAGTGACTTGACTTATGCCTTCCTGCTTTCTAGATGTTTAAAAGTTGGGGAGAAGGATTAGAAGGGGTTCAGAATTATTATTCATGGAAAAACAGGATTCCCTGAGTCTGTCTGTGAAAAGCACACAGAAAGTACAGTTGACAAGTGTCGTGTTTTCCTACTGATTAGATCAAGTGCTGCCAGATTCATAGTCTTTTAACACCTTTAGTACTGCTTAATTCTGATTCAGAAATCAGCTACAATGCCGTATGATGATAGTTCAATTTTCTTCCCAAAATTCTCCTGAAATTGGGAGAGTGTCAAAGTTAAAAGTGTTGAACTACCTGCTGAGTATTATTTATTTTGTGACGCTTCTTATACCACTTTTCATTTCAACAATCCCAAAGCAGTTTACTATAGTACAATATTAAAACCCAGGAAACTCAGTAAATTCAGGTAAGAAGGCAATACAAGGGTGATAAAACAGATGATACCTTTCATTCAGATTACTAGGACTTTGTGCGTAAATTGAAGACATCTGCATTGGGAACACACCTAAAGGAAGTGCTGGCACTATAGAAAATGCCCTTTGTGTCTACACTTGACATCATTTGATACTCCATTTTAATATTTTTCCTTCAATAGCTGACATTTCTAAAGCATTTTGATAGCTGACATGTAATAAAAATAGTCTTGGACTATTTGGACTCCTTTCAGTGCATTCCACAGTGATCAGTGTCTACTCTGACTGTTTCAAGGAAAGGTGTAAAGGCACGTCTTTTAAAATTGGCATGCAATGTTTTATAATTTATTGGAATGACTGTGTCCACCGTGTGAGCATTTTAATTACTTGTGTTTCTTTTTATTTGAGTTTAATGATGCCATGGCTGAATTTGATTTTGCTTGTTTTTGAGATGCTTTATGATGCTGTTGAGCTTGCTTTAAGCATTACTTCAAAAGGCAGGGAAGAAATATAATACAGTGGGGTCTTGACTTAAGAACGGCTTGAGTTAAGAACATTTTGACTTAAGAACCACTCTCATAGGAAAATATTGACTTGACTTACATACTTAGATTTGAGTTAAGAACTGAAAAAACCCCACGTGGGAGGCAGGGAAAGTGCAAAATTTGAACTTTCAGTTAACTGTTGGCCAGTGAAAAGGGTGCCTGTCTGCTTCCTCGCTCTTCCCAGCGTTTAGAGAGTGGATTGGGAGACAGTCTTCGGACTGCCTGGTACTGGACTGCCTGGACTGTATTTTCCCTGCCTTCCCTGAACTTTTCTTGACCTAAGAAAAAAAGAAACAAAATATCCCCCTCTAGTGGTCGAAGGCAGAATAGCAGCTTCCCATTAGTTTCTATGGACGGAAAAGAGCAGATACGGATCAAATGGTTTTCAATGCATTCCTGTGGGAAATGCAGATTTGACCTGAGAACTTTTTGACTTGAGAACCGCCTTCCAATATGGATTAAGTTCTCAAGTCAAGACCCCACTGTAATAAAAATTTGGACTTCCGGCAACCCTTTTTAGGGGTTTCAATCAATCAATCAATCAATCAATCAATCAATCAATCAATCAATCAATCAACCTACCTACCTACCTACCTACCTACCTACCTACCTACCTACCTACCTACCTACCTACCTACCTACCTACCTACCTACCTACCTACCTACCTACCTACCTATCAGATTTCTATCCGGCCCATCTAGACAAAGGTCTGCTCTGGGCAGTTACTCTAGGTACAAAGTAGGATTGGTTTACCACTGCCTTCTTCTGGGAGTACCTGGGACTGTACAGGGCCACAGAGGGTTCCTCTTCTCCTTGGAGCTACACTCAAGAATTGAACTCCCAAGCCAGAGACCCAAACCACTGAGCTATCCAGCCAGCTAGAAATATAATGTAGTAGTAGTAGCAGTAGTAATAACAAAATATAGCAAGTGATGAAAATGACCTTGGGTGTATAACTGTATTTAATACTTTGACTCTATTGGACTGTGGCTGTGTTAGTTTGCACTAGCAAAAACTCAAGGCGTCTTAAAATATTAACACATTTTACTCGATGCAGCCTGTCCTGCACTGCAGGGCACTTTGTCTCATGGATCTGAGGCAGTGAGCTCCGTTTCTTGACAGATAAAACTTGCTCGTCTTTTCTTCGGAATACACATTCAGGTCTGAAATCTGAACTACTCCATGAGATGCATGTCTTTAATCAAGGAACTCCAAGTCAGACAACTAAAGGCCAAATCCGATGAAAGGGGAAATGCTCATGCACATCTCAAGTATCATTTGAAAAGAAAAGAGGCAGGAAGAGTATCAGCTGCTGTATGACTGAATATGTTTGGAAGGAAATTATTTCTTCCCCCCTGAGCTAACTCCTCATTGCCTCCCACCTTCCATCAACTACTTTTCCATCCAGGAAAAAAACTGCCATTTAAGGAGGTTGTTTTCACTGGAATTCCGGTGAGAGAAAGAATTAAATTACTCTCCTGATTGGTGTGCTCTCCCAAAGGAGCTGACGAAAAGGGAAAGCCTTAAATCCCCCACAGATCCTGAGCAATACCCCCCAAACACGTACATCATAAGGAACACCTCACCCCCAGAGATCCGACTGGCACCCTCGGTGGGAATTTTTAAAAACAAGTTGAAGACTTGATTCTTCCGGCAGGCCTTCCCCCCTCCCATTACATAGCTTCCTTTTCCCATATTCAACCCTGTTTGCTTTATTGATCTTTATCACGCTTAACAACCAAATTATCCGAATGCTGTTTTTATCTTTATATTCTGTAAGCCGCCCAGAGTAGATTCCCAAATCTAGATGGGCAGGGTAAAAATGGAACAAAAATATAAAATAATATAAAAAAATAAATATACACATCTGACATTTTGCTTTAAAAACAAGCAAACAACTGCATATATGTGAGATCCAGCTAGTTGGGGCCTAAGGCCCAACAAAAAAATAAAATAAAGGAACACATCTGCCACACTGCATTGCATTGCTTTCAGTGGGACTTCACAAATGTCTAAACCTCAGTTTGGGAACCACTGTCTGGTGTAAGCACATCTTCCCCTTCTGCAGGAATCTTACCACCGCTGCTCTCTGTGTTCCCATTTGACTGAAGAAAATGATTGATTCTCCACTCTGTTAAGTATAAATTGCATGCTATCAACCGGAAAGGGTTTGCCACAGTAGAGAGTCTTGATAAGGTCATGTGGTGACATGGTTGTCAACTGCAAATAAAGTGTCTTCACTTTGTTCCGTTCGAAGGTTGATCAATGGCTACTCAGGGCAACACTTGCTGCTCTTTCTGCCCTAGGAATTCATTAGGCGAGTGGATGGCTTCAGAGTACTTTAACAGATATTTCAAAGCTGTGTATTCAACTAGATCATACAGCCTGGTGATGTAGCAGGCAGACTATCGGATTTGGACTGAGAAACTGAGTTTCAAAACCCTCCTTGGTGGTGAACCTCACTGTGTGGGTGGTCTTAGATAGATTCTTAATCTAATCTTCTTGGGTGGGGAAGCATGGAGGAAGAGAATCCGATGAGATTTCGGTATCTCTTTGTATACTGTCCTGAGCTTCCTGAGCAGAAGTACAAATGTGAGAAGAAGTACAAGAAATCAATCTTTTCCCTTGATGTTCTTCATGATCAAAGGACCTGACTCTTAGGACAAGCTCAGGTCTTAAAGTCACAGAATTCATCAAGTCCAATCCACTACTGAAGGTCTGGTTCTCCAGTCTGTCAGGTCATCCTGAACCCTGATTCTGCCTTCCAATATGTTAGCTACCTAAGGCATTTGTTTGGTGGTGATTGCCAATTTGATGGCACCCCCACTACATCTTCATCTAAGTAAAGCATCCATGACAGATAGCCATCCAACCATTCTTTAAAAACCTCTTCTGTAAGAAGGTTTGCCACCCTTCAAGTTAGTCCATTCCATGTTCTTACTCTCAGAAATTTTAACTAATATTTAGTTGAAAACCCCTTTCTTGTTGTTCGAATTAATTTAGATGCTATGCTGTAAAGCCACTGAAAACAACCACAGTCCATCCTCCATGTGAAATTCTTCAAATGTATGAAAATGGCTACCACATCACTTCTCGTTCTTCTTTTGTCCAGGCTAAACATACTCTTTAACCATTCTTCAGACATTCCCCATATAGCTTGGTTTCTGTGGCTTTTATCATCTTAGTCACTCTTCTCTCAACACAGTTCAGCTTGTCTGTATCCCTCTTAAACTCTAACACCCAGAACTGGTCACAATATTTCAGGTGAGGGCTGAACACAACAAAGTAGATTGGTAATAATATTTTTTTCGACACTGTACTTTTGGTGATGCAACCTAGTATTTCATTAGTATTTCTTGCTACCTATCACTAAGACTGTAGATTCATACCACTCCCAAACCAGCTTCCACCCATTCTGTATGTGTGCATCTGATTTCTCCTGTTTAAATGTGGCACTTTACATTTATTCTTAGGTGGTGTTAGTGGTGCTGGTTGACCCAGTTCTCCAATCTGTCAGGTGATCTTGAATCTTGATTCTGCCTTCCATAGTGTTAGCTGCCAACTGAAGTTTGGTATCACTGCCAAATGTAATACGCCCTTCATCTACATTATTTATGTTTTGAAAACATCAAGCCCAGTGAAGCTCCACACTTGTCACACTTGTCACAGGATTACAAGAACAATTTGTCAACATGTATTCGTGAAGGCTTTCACAGCCATGATCTAATGGTTGTTGTGGGTTTTTCGGGCTCTTTGGCCGTGTTCTGAAAGTTGTTCTTCCTTACGTTTCACCAATCTCTGTAGTCGGCTGTCCTCTGAAGATGCTGGCCATGGAGACTGGCGAAACATTAGGAAGAACAACCTTCAGAGCACGGCCAAAGAGCCCAAAAAACCCACAACAACCAATTTGTCAACACTCTGTTCATATTACCTATCAACCAGCTGCAAATATTCACAGTCACATCATTTTACCAGCTTGGCTACAATAACATATTAAAAAGAACTTTTGCTTATATATATGTGTGTGTGTCAGGTTCCCCCTTGATTTCAACAAGTCATATGTATGTATGTATGTATGTATGTATGTATGTATGTATGTATGTATGTATGTATGTATGTATGTATGTATGTATGTATGTATGTATGTATGTATGTATGTATGTATGTATGTATGTATGTATGTATAATAAAAAATTCAAAAGGTCATATCCCCATGTCTGCTGACATTTGAGTAGTTCTTAGATCTGTCCTAGGTAAAGGTAAAGGTAAAGGTTCCCCTTGACAATTTTTGTCCAGTCGTGTCCGACTCTAGGGGGCGGTGCTCATCCCAGTTTCCAAGCCATAGAGCCAGCGTTTTGTCTGAAGATAATCTTCCGTGGTCACATGGCCAGTGCGACTTAGACACGGAATGCTGTTACCTTCCCACCGAGGTGGTCCCTATTTATCTACTTGCATTTGCATGCTTTCGAACCGTTAGGTTGGCGGGAGATGGGAAAAATGATGGGAGCTCACTCCATCGCGTGGATTTGATCTTACGACTGCTGATCTTCTGACCCTGCAGCACAGGCTTCTGCAGTTTAGCCCGCAGCGCCATCACATCCCTACTAGATCAGTCCTACCTATCAGTAATGTGAACATATAAGATATGCAAAAGGAGTGAGGAAAGTGGAACCAATTAAAGGAGGTGAGCAACATGCAGGGACATTTTTAAAACATTCCTGGGGAGGAGGGAAGAGATCCTTGCACACACTTTTTGAAGTTTTTTGAAAAGAAGGACGTTTTGCTCACAAACTCTCCTTATGCCCTCTAGGGCCCATAGGGGTGATTTTGATGTGGTGTGTGGGGTGATGTAGCCTCTTTGGCCATACCTCTCTACTTTTAGCTCTGTTCCTTTGGAGGCAGGGCCCTCATCTTTCACTCTGAAAAACGACCCTTGGCTCCATTTATATCATCTACCCCTACTCTAGATATTGATGGACTACAACTCCTGTCAGTCCTAGACATCATAGCCAGTAGTGAAGGATGCTGAGAGTTTCATCCTGAAACATCTGGAGGGCCACATGGTCCTTATTCCAGCTGTACTGAACTTCAAGATTGGCAACACACCTGCCTCGGAAGGGAATTAGACTGGTAGGGAGGGAGCCCTTTGTGCAAGGGCTCCAGCTGAAGATCTACCAGACCCCATCCTAACTGTCCTTTAGAAATGCCTGAAAGACTCTTTTCTATACCAATAAAATAACCCCCCCCCCAACAAAAAGCAGCTTTCTCAAGAGTTTATAAAGAGCACTGTGTTTTTACTAATTATTTGCTTTTCTTTCTTTTTTGGACGGAGGAGCCTCTTAAAGGTGTCCATTTTTTTAAAAAAGTGACACAAATATTAAATTAAAATAAATAAATAGGCTATGTGAACATGTAAAGTGATCTATTCCCATCTATAAAAAGAGAGTCTCCTAGAGAATGCAAAAATCTTAGGGTGGGTAGTCCCGTCACTCTTGATACGTTACCAAGAAAGGTGGTAATTCTAAATTCTTCCAAAATAAAGAAAAATTAACCAAATGAGAATGTCCTCTGAAGATGCTGGCCACAGAGACTGGCGAAATGTCAGGAAGAACAACCTTCAGAACACAGCCAAAGAGCCCGAAAAACCCACAACAACCAAATGAGAACGTTTCAGGACAATCAGTATGTTTCAGTGGCAAGGAGTAAGTGAGAAGCAGTGGCCCACTAGTGATCTTATAGGATTTCTTCTCCTGTCATGAGCAATCTGATGTGACCTTAGTGCTGTGCACTTTGCAGCAAAAGAGAGGTAATGAACCATGACAGCTAAGCGTATGTTACTGGTGGTAATAGCTGATAACACTAGTTCCATTGTATCAAAGGATTCAGATGACCAACGGTCAACCCCTAAATTGGCACTGGGGAACCTTTGGTACGTTTTGGCCGACACAAGTTGTTTTGGACCGTAACTCCCTTAGAGGGAACCTCCTGGAGAACGATGACTCCCAGGAAGCATCTTCCTTTTCTTTCGATATCACCAACAAGAAGCAAGGTTGGAGAAGTCTACAGAGCCTAGGAGGTAGGCCCCTTAGTGAGCAAAATATAGGTGTATATAGATAGTTATTTGTGGGCTGACCCTCCCAAATCCGACCTGGGGAATTCTTGGAGAATTCTGGAAGTTAGAGTTCAAAGAAAATGAAAAACCACACCCCCATTGTTTTGGTTAAAAACTCTTTTTGGCCACCACCTCTCTGCCATCAGATCAGGGCAACACAAATTCAAGATGTGCAGGGGGACATCCATGGGCCAGTTTAACCTCAGGAAGTTGAAACCACCACTTTAGAAAGAGGAGGTTTCAAAGCTGTAGGCTAGATTTTCATCTTGAAAAATATGGCACAAATGGTTTTCATGAAAAAAAAAATCAGTCTGTTTTTTGTCTTCCAGGCCCCCCCCCCCGGGTCTTCTCATCCTTCTCTCTTAGATTTTTGCTGCAGTTTGAAACTGGAACTAGATGAAGAAGAACAGCTTTCACCCATGATTTTTAAGTCTGCAATCTTAAACCTATTAAGCTCCATTAAAGAATTATATGGAATTACACTTTTTTTTTTTTTTAAAAGAAGCTTTGCCTATAGACACAAGCTAGGTGGAAAGGATGTCTAAATTGAATTTCATGCTGCCTCCTGCTGTTCAAACGCAATAACTGCAGGAAAATTATTCTGTTCCAAGTAAGGATAGAAAAGGCAAAAATGCAACCATTAATCTGAATGGGATGGAAATAGTTATATTTGGCTAATTAATCTTCCTCAGGACACATCACTTTGAAGAGATGAATGCTTTTAACCTAAATCACTTTCTAACTCAGTTGGGACTAGTCCAATATGGCTGCATCAAAGATCGCTGATATTCATGAAAATGAATTGATATATGGGGACGTATATCCTTATACAGATTGGCGGAGGGGGAGAAGTGTTATTGCATTTAAAATCAAGTATTTGTGATTTTTGGTCTGTACACACATGCAAGTATTAGATATATTACTCTGTGTTACATTAATAGCTTTATCAACCCTTGTGGCCCTGCCAGGTGTGGCAGCTTTGGTGGCAGCTTCTTCCTGCATCCTTGATTCCATAGAAGACACTGTAGAAGCTTCACTGACAAGGAGATGCAATGGGCTCCTTTCAAGGGTAGTTCTCTTCACTTCCCATAAGTGTCCTTTAGTGTCCAAAAGTCTCTTCCCCCCCCTGCCCCCGGGGCCAGGTTACTGCCACCAGTTCAGTCTCTTTTCCATCCTTTCTCAACAGGTTCTGTCCTGTTGTCCAGCCTCCTCCCTGTCCACAACCGGGAAGGTTTAGATGCTCCCCACCAAAGGCAGTGATGGCTGTCCCGGTTCTAACTGGGGGACCATTGTCCCTCAGCTGGGCATTGTTTTTCAGCTCCTGGAGTAGGTGCAATTGTAGCAAGTTCATTGGTCTGGGCTTCTAGCTGCCGATGCCTCTAATCCCAGCATTTCCTTTCCCGACCTCCCACCTAGTAACTGGGCTTGGGAAGAGGCTTAGGATTTAAGTGCCTTTCAGCCCCTTCCCAAGATATTCTCAGTTGTACCATAACCCCAGTCCAGGGACCTTCTTTGTATAATACTCCCAGTCACCTGGGGGCTCTAGTTTTTCTGGGGGGGGGTACCTCTCCTTGGTAGCCTTTCTGGGGCTCCTCTAAGGCATCTCACCAGTACCCCGCCTTTTCAGCCTCTCCCGTGATCACATCTGCAGAGCATTCTCTCCTCTGCTCTGCTTGCTCTCTGTCTCCCTCATCTCATAGTCTTCCTTTCCCGTCTCCAAAGCCTGCTTTATGTTCCCTAGATCCCAGCAACCAGATGTCCCTGCCTTCTCTAGGGGGCATTCCTCTTCACCTGGGTCTTCTTCTAGTGTCACCTCCTAGGGATGCCAGTGGAGATTAGAGATTCCCAGGCCTCAAGGTCACTACCTCTGGGTTTCCCAGCTGCTCTCTCAGCTCGGAGCACATCAGCCAGTCACTTCGGGAGCTGGTGATCCCAAATTCTTCTGGCTCTGCAGAAAGGGGAGATGGCCTGCCCATTGGTGGCTTGGGGGTGGTGTCTTTCTCCTCACCATTCTCCAAACAGGAATAAAATTGCTTCAGTTACTGCAATTAAAACATGACAAAATATAAATTATATAAGTATAAATAGCATCCAGTTTTCTATCTGGGAACTCTCTTTTACCTTTTTTCTTCTTCTGTTAGAGAGTTAAATTATGCAAGGGTGAAATGAAAATGCAAAGTGAACAAGTTTCTTACACATGTCTAGTGTATTTTTAAATGTATTTTATTACTCTTTTTTTTAATCTGAAAGCTGTGTTTTGTTAGAAAATGAAAATTTAGATAGTATCACAAACTGGACCCTCTGAAGTCACTTTTTAAAGGAAGGTACATTTATCCCAAGATGGCTGAAAGGCTTTAGATAAAAAATACATACAGGCACCCATCAATTCTCCCACAGACAGATCAGCTAGCCTACTTTAGCCAAATATGTCATTACCTGGAAAAACACTTGTAATGGACATTTGTAATGCTAGCATTCAACATGTGTTTGAAGCTACGGACAACAAAAGATAAGTACTGCCTTTGAAAAAGACTTCTCAAATTGATTGTTGTTTGCTTTTAACCGATTAAGTCCCTCAAAAAACTGGAACTGTCCAATAATTAATGCTCACCATTCTATCGGACTGTTCTTATTTATCTATCATAATGGACTGCAAGAGTTGTGTGTGTGATTTCTTTTTTAGGAATCTATCCATTTCTGGAATTTAACACTGTGATGGAAAATGTCTGCAATACATTTTTAAAGAATCTTAAGCTTTGTTATGAACTTTTTTAAAAAAAAAAATTAATTATTCAAAGTGTCCAAAAACATGATAACACAAAGGGACGATGCTTCTATTTTCTTGATTGGCACTGTGCAACATATGCTCATTAAAGTCTTTCTCCCCAAACTGGGAGGGGTGCACCCCTCTGGGAGGATAAAAATATCCCAACAGGAGTGAAAGTGTGTAAGCTTTATTAAGGGGGAGGACTTCTAATTGCTTAAAGTTTTCTACAGATAACAATGTTTGTTACTAGAATTCAGGATTTGTCAAGAAAAAAAATCTTTTATAAGCTTTGTGTTTAATTTTTTTATTAACTTGTTTTTTTTTGTTTGATTATTTTGTTAAAGGGGGATTGGATGATGGCAAAAAAGATGTGTTTCTCAAAAATAATTTTTAATATATATGATGCTGAAGAGTTTGGAAACCTATAATTTTGTAAATAGAAAACCATTTAGGAATAAATTGGAGATGTGATTATGGGATGTAAAGTGTGCAGAAATAGTACTAAAATAATTTCTTCTTCCAATAGTGAAGGAGCATTCATTTTATTTTAGTAGTGGAACTCAGTCCTTTTGTGGTGTCTCTGTCACATTTAGTTAGCTTTATAATGCAAGGCATGAGTCCTTGCTAAATGTGGAAGTAGAACAGCTTGTGGTTCCTGTGTTGTATTGTGCTGCTGTCTTGGTTGTAGGTGTTGAGGTGATAATAAGGGAAATGGGAGAAAGAAATGCCTTGTGTAGCAGGCTAAGTTTGTGAGATCCAGATTTTTCCAACAGCTCAAATACATTATAAGTGATTATTTTTGTCCTTTTCGACAACCAGAGAGTATTTTTGAGAAGCAGAGAAAAGACTAATGTTTTAAATATTGTAAGATCATGACAATTAAGTTTGGGAGGACCTTAGACCTTAGAACCTTAATTAGAACAATTAAGTTTGGGAGGACCTTAGAACAGTAACAGCAATTAATTACTGTTATGAAGTAATTTTCCAAGCATTGAGAAACAGGAATAGAACCAATGAGAAAGAATACTATGGCTGACATCTCGTAGCTGTTATGGGGAAATGAGAAAGAAGGTCTGTTTAGTAGGTGTCGTCTGTTGACAGCTCATGTCATTGTCATTATCCAAGAAAGGGAGGGGGGTTGTCAGTGTAGAAAGGCCATCTAGCCATCTTACCTTTTATCTCCATGAATTTCTTTTTTAGTTGGGGGGGGGGGTTAGGCCCAGTGGTTGGAATCGTTTGACTAAGACTAGAGAGAGACCCTGGTTCAGATCTCTCGATGGCCCTAAAATTTATAGGTTCATCTTGAACTCGCCATTATTCTCAGCCCAGCTGCCTTGAAACTTCTTGAAAGAACAGTGGGATATACCATCAAATAATGATTCTTCAATATAAAATAATCATTGCAAATGTTGTTGACTTCCAGCACAAAGATAGTCACTACAAGATGACATATAAAAGACTGTGGGAAATCAGAAATAGGGACCTGCACTTAATATACAGTGTGTGACTTTTTACAGTACTTGTCCCATGGTGAGCCACTGAATCCCACTAATTTTATATTTTTTCTTTAATCGTAGATGAGCTTTTGCCACCCAGCCAGAGTGAGGTAAGCTAGTGTAGGCCCTGAGGCAACTGCAAATTGCCCATTGCTGCAGTTTTCGGGTGCCGACTCTACTGGAGCAAACACCACGTCTTGGGGTCTGAAGCTATTTAATGCCGGCTGTCATCACTTTGAGGAACCTCTTGGAGGAAAAATGTGTGCCAAACATGTGTGGGTTTCCTACCTCCAAGTGCCTCCTGCCCTGTCAGTTACAATAAAACAGGCTGAAGACTTTGAGAGGCAAATTGAACACTGATTCGAGTCTTTCAGCTCTGACAATACAATGGCTGCTATATGAGCTTTATTAAACCCAGGGAGCCTACCTAATTCTTAACAAAAAAAGACAAGACCCAAAGGAATAGAGGCAGAATCTTTTCAATACAGGCAGGCTTATTTAAAGTTTTTGTCTGCTTACATCCATATTTCGTGTTTCTCCATGCTGTATAGATATATATATATACACACATGCACACACAAATCAGGAGCTTTGGTTTATTTGCTTTAATTACAGTCCAAGAGAACTTAACTTCCTCCTTTAATGAGGAATATAGCACATCAGCAGCCATCAGCTTCACGCCTGACATCCTGACAGGCAGCCTTCAAACACTGCAGTCCAATCAAGTCATGCCAAGGGCCTATAAAGTCCCTTAAGTCTGCATTCTGTTATGCCTGGCGTGTTTCGCGTTTACCACAAAAGCGGTCCCACAAAACTCTGGGCGTCTGAGTATGCCTGTGTCTTCTAACAGCCATATCTTGATGTGCAGCCAGGTTTCTTGTTTGTTAGTTATCTAGCCTGTTTGATTTGCTTTTTTAAAAAATTCTACCCCAAATTTGAAGTAAGCCAATGGGCAACCAGCACTCCTTTGCTCCACATCTCTCCCCATGGAAGACAGCAGATGATAACTGTTTTCACTCTCACACTGTTGACCTGATCTGGATTCGGTTTGGTGACTTGGAGATGGAAAAGCCCCATTTGGTATCCTGTTACCATTCACTTGAGCAAGTGATACCCTACTCCTTCGCTCACACATTTTTCACCAATGCCATAACTGACATGGAGAAATAGGCAAGAAAACATCCCTAATTGAAAAAAAGATGGCATTGATCATGCAAGATAGAAGTGGCTCCATAAAAGATGTGGTGGGCAGCCATTTCCTTCCCTCCTCAACCCTTTTGAGGAGTGTTTTGCTTAGCATGATGTGGTGCGCAGGATGGTCACATCCAGCAACTGAGAAAAATCTTCTTCTGCGTTGTTGGGGTACTGAATGAGTATAAAACTGAGTAGCTGTGTAATACTCCTTTTCCTTTTCTGTTTTTTTCTTTTTAATTTCCCTCCCTCACACTTTTTTGCCCTTTTATTTTCTGGCTCTGAAACAAAGAAGATGAGGACAAGCCCTCTGGGTAGCTAGAGGACAAAGACAGACCGTAGGAGCTGACTGGCACATGTGTTCCCTGCTGGATGCTGCCTAAAGTGGAACACATGTACGCTTTGAGTTTACTTGTCCCAATCAGCTTGTTGGGGCTGCAGGTTAAAAGATCAGCCTCGGTGCCAATCAGATGTTTCTGCAAGCTGGGAGCAGGGAAATGGATTTAATTCCCATCCAGACCAGCTTCTGAGCAGCCTGAATTCCCAGCGTAGACCAAGTTGTACCTTTACGCCTTTGGCTAATTTCTGTGCCCGTGTCCACAATGCTTGGAATGCAGCAGACAATGAAAAAATCTTGCTTTTTAAGAGGGGTGTCAAACTTCAGAGGGTACAGAAAGCTTTTTTGGAGGGGTGTACATGGGGTGCTCTGAGGGCCATGTCAGCCACCACAAATGTGGAAAAATGAAAGCAGAAGAGGCTGGAAATCCACTTCTGGTTTTGAAACCTCCTGGACACTCTCAGTGCAGCAATTTCTTTTTCTTTTTCTTTTTTCTTTTTTTACTGGGAAATGCTCTTTCTGGGTAAGAGTCATTGGAGTCTGATGAGGCCAGGGTTTCACTTTGTTTACCCCTGTTTTAATAGGAGACAAAAAAGTGGATTATAATTGCAGGAAACAACTTACAACTTCTCCTCCTCCACTTACATTTATATCTGATATTTAATTTCATGAACTCCGCACAACACACACGGTTGTCTTTCTCTTTTCCTCACAACAAATAGTGAACCCATCAAGCCAGTGTGGTGTAATGGATAAAAACTAGGGCTTAGATGACCCAGGTTCAAGTCCCCACTCAGCCAGGGAAACTCACCTAGGAGGCGACAAAGGGAAAAAAAAACCTGATCCATGAACGTCTTGCCCACCTGCAAAACCCAGTTAGCCTTGAAGAAACACCACAACTGAAATCCTGATCCAAAACTCTGACTAATTCAACAGAATGGTTCCCATCAGAAGAAATATTTTAACTATACAAGTGGTATTATAGTGGAACAGACTGTCTCGGAAGAGTGTGACCAGGGATGGAGTGTCAGATTTTTTGGACTCTCACTTCCAGAATTCACCCAGAATTCCCTGGGTGCATTTCCGAGAATGGAACCCCCAAAACAACAGGGCTCAGGGCAGCTCCCCCTGCCTCCACAGTGCTCCCATTTGTGGAACATGGGCCATATAGAACGTAATGGGCACTGAGACAAACCCCTGTGAGACCTGGTACCACTGTGACTTCCAGGGTCTTCTGGGGCAGTTCTCTCTCTTTTTTCTCCAAAGGAACTCTATGCACAGTTGGCCCTAAGCCGCCTCCAATTTTTGCAGTCCCACTCTCAGAATTCTCCCTATGAGTTTCTGGCTGAAGTCCAAAAAATATGAAAGTCTCGTCGCAAGTGGCGACTTCTCTGTCATGTCAGTGTTTAAGCATGAGATGGAGAACCATCTGTTAGGAACATAGGTAGTTCATGTTCTGAGCAGGAATGGTGCCTCACACCAACATTTCAGTGGGAGATCTTCCCCTGCTCCAAACATGGTCTGCCTATGGTCAGGATTGCCGTAGCATTGTCAACCCTGCACTGAGCAGCTGGGTGGACTATATGACCACTTAAGTTCCCTTCACCTTTACAGACAAAGGGTTACAAACATAGGACACTTCCTGCAAAGCAAGGTTCAGCTAGCCCAGTATGGTCAATGCTAATTGGCAGGGACTCTCCAGGGGTTCGGGAATGGTTCTTTTCTCAGCCCTAATTGGCTATTGTTTGAGACCTTCTCCACACAAAGACAGCCTGTGCTGCAAACTCTCCCAATATGGCAGCCCATGGTAGTTACCCATCCAAGTATTAAGCAGACCTGATCCTGCCAAAATCATGCAAGGTCAACATACTTAGCATGATGTGGTGTTCAGGAGAATATGGTTGCATGGATCATTAAAATTGAGAGGGTGAGGGATAAGATCTTTGTGCTGTTTGACAAAGAAATCTGCATCTGGGGATCTTCAAAAGCTCTGAGTTTTCAATTGGATACATAGGGTCCCATCTGTCCCACTGAATACGGTATGACTTACTTCTGGGTTAACATGCATAGGACTACACTGCAATCCCCACCCCACCCATGCTCTGAATGATAAATTAAAAGTGCTTTCTTGGTGAACTTTCACATGAGAATGAAAGGAAGCCCAAGGCAACCATGTGTATCCATCATTCAATCAATTGAAATTCTCCTCACTTGTAATTAGTGAGGTGCAGAGAATCGTAAAGTCGACTTGAAGAAATAAGGAAAATCAGCTCCTCGTGTGGAGCTTCTCCACTGTGGTACTGTGAATCTCATCAAGCTTCTAATCCACCCATTTTCACTCAGGTTGGAAACTTTTGCACAGCTGCCTCGCTCATCGTCTTTGCTTCTGGACCAAAATGAAAAGAGATGTCAGAAATGATCAAACCAAAAGTCGGCAAGAAGTCAATTCATTTTCTTTGTATTCAGAGAAACAGCAGCTACAGAAGGAGCATGTATTTGTTGTAGGGATGGGTACAAACCACGCTTTGGCAGTTCAGCTGGGTTCAGTGGAGCACAGGTGTTTGTTTCCACAGGCGCAGCGTGCTTCCCTCCCCTGCCGCAGGTGGGAGGGTGAAGGTGCTCACCCGCTCACCAGCTGCACTGCACTTCCCTGCTCTGCCTTCTCCACACAATCTCCATCCAGGCAAGGAGATGGGGCAGGGCAGCCTGGGGTACTGCTGATGAGTGAACAATTGTGTGGAAAAGGCAGAGGAAGGAAGCACACCACAGCCAGTGAGTGGGCGAGCGTGGGGAGGAAGTGGGTGGGAAGTGCTCTGTACCCATGAAACACCTGTGTGGGTGCTGCGCTGGACAATGCTGAACTGCTGAAGCACAGTTTGCGCCCATCTCTAATTTGTTGTTTAGCATAGTAAGTCACAGTAGAGTAAGCCCATTCAGACACTGGGGATTTAGTGAGTTAATTCCTCTGTAAGTTCAATTGATTCAAATGGACCAACTCTAGTGCAATATGCTAAGTAACAAGATTCCAGTCCTAATGTCTACCTACGTCCCCATTCTCTCACCCACCTATCTCTCTGTGACTGTGTAAATGGTTCAGTAAAATCTTGAGCTGAACTCAAAGAATTCAAATCTATTGGAATCCATCCTGAACCAGACTGGATTGGGTTGGACTGGGTTCAAAGTCAAATAGCTAAAAACAAACAGACAAACAAAAAACAAAACCCCACCACATGAATCACAGTCCTGATATGTCAAGTATAATGAAGTATGCAAGTCGAGTTTCTACTCTGTAAAGCATTCCATGTCCCCCATCCAGCCAAAGCACAGCAAATGCCTTAGTATTTCCATTGTACACAGATCCTTCCCAGGCGAAACAATTTGAAGAAAATTGTTTGAATATTTTCTCTCAACCTTCCAGCATTGGAACAATTGCCAGCCAGTAAAACCGCCTGGCGGTACATTCAGAGAATGGAACTTTGATCACAGAATGCGCAATGCATTTATAGCACTCCCTGCCCATGACAGTTCACTTGCTTATCTGCCATTGGAAGATGATTAGAGCGCAGGAAAATTTACTTTCCCCACCCATTACAGCACTCAGAACCCCCCAAGAGGCTTGGCCTAATAATAGAATATTATTTTTCTTTTCATGCTGCTTGTGAGCTTCCCACAAACATAATTAATACGTATGTCCCATGAAATCATTTCTAATTTACAGTGAACCTATAAGAGGCTTCTACCTAAGTAGAAAGCTCTGAGAAGTGGCCTACCGGTCTCTCCTTCTGGTGGTGCTCGGGAACCAAGCAGCTTGCCCAAGGCCACACAGGAGGCAGGCCACATAACCTCATCAGCCACACACACGCTGGGTGGTCTTGGCCGTTCCCTCTCCCAAGATTGCACTCCCACCCACCGCCTGGCCCTGCAGCCAGGGGCTCCAACCCAATGGACTACACCGGGTGCTACAAATGTCTGATTTACTTCAGGGTTAGCTTTTGTGGATTACAATACCTGTGTGCTTAGAGAGGTGGATTGCAATCTACAAACAAGTTACATGCTGTTAGTTTTTATTTTGTTTGCTACATCTTTGACCTTAATTGTTCCTTGTAAATGGACATGTGCTTTTGTATAGTCACTTAAAAACACAAATACGTACCCACAATCTTTCAGCTGAATGCGAGACAGATTTTGCTTTTGTCTTCAGCGTTGGGTTTTTAAGTGTGCACCTCTGTGGCACATATGTGGATGGCTTCTCTATTGCAGAAGTACAGCTCCATCTTGTGGGCTGTTTATTCATGGTTTACCAATTCTGTTTTAAAAGATGCTCAGTGTGTGCTTTGTTTAATTAACCTATGCCGTGGGTGGTAATCGTGGTTCTTTAATGTGGCTTTTAAAAAATAAGCAAAGAGTGATTCCGGTTTTGAAAACTGCAAGTAGTTCTATGGCCTTTGTTTTTATGTTTTTTATATTTTTCTTGTAAGACACTTTTATTCTTTAAAAAAAGCATCCAAGAAAGATAAATACTAATAAATGAGGAGGAATTAAACATGATTTTTGAAAAATCCACAGTGTCATTTGATAGATTTTGCAGTTCCTAGACAGCTGTTTTCATGCAATTTCATGAATTTAAAAAAAATTAAAAAATTCTGGAACAAGTCAAGAGCCAGGTAAAGAAATCATTATGATATGAATAGTATAATGAGTCACACTTTATAAACTGCTGCTTTCAACACTTGTAAAATATTGGCTGCAGTCCTGTTGCTTAGCATAGTAAGTTGTACTAGAGTAGGTCCACTGGAGCAGTAAAGATTTAATCAGTTTGTTCATAAGCTCCATTGATTCAAATGGGTCTACTCTAGCTAGGACTCACTTTAACATAGCAGGTTGCAACTAGAGCAGACCTATTTGCTTCATTGGACCAAATCCCCACTGATCCAATTAAAGCTACTCATATATATGAAGACAGATGCCCCAATATATTCAGTGGCCCTTAACCTTTTGTAAGTTTGCAACAAACTGCATTCTTCTTCTAGTTCTTGGGCCAGTGCCATGTAGAGATCAGACTGTTGCACTAGCACTTATGAGACCCGGGTTCAAATCAACACTCACCCATGAAGCAAACTGGAGAAGAAGGAAGAAAAACACATATGGTGCCATATGCATCTTGCAGAAAACGTGTGATAGATATGCACCAGATAGATAGATAGATAGATAGATAGATAGATAGATAGATAGATAGATAGATAGATAGATAGATAGATAGATAGATAGATAGATAGATAGATAGATAGATAGATAGATAGATAGATAGATGGATGGATGGATGGATGGATGGATGGATGGATGGATGGATGGATGGATGGATGGATGGATGGATGGATGGATGGATGGATGAATGAATGAATGAATGAATGAATGAATGAATGAGGGTGAAATAGGAGAGCACCAAAAATGGTCTGAAGCTCAACATCAAAAAAACTAAGATCATGGCTACTGGTCCCATCACCTCCTGGCAAATAGAAGGGGAAGATATGGAGGCAGTGACAGATTTTACCTTCTTCGGCTCCATGATCACTGCAGATGGTGACAGCAGCCACAAAATTAAAAGACTCCTGCTTCTTGGGAGGAAAGCGATGACAAACCTAGACAGCATCTTAAAAAGCAGAGACATCACCTTGCCGACAAAGGTCCGTATAGTCAAGGCTATGGTTTTTCCAGTAGCAATGTATGGAAGGAGAGCTGGATCATAAAGAAGGCTGACACCAAAGAATTGATGTGCTGGAGGCAACTCTTGAGAGTCCCCTGGACTGTAAAGAGAACAAACCTATCCATTCTGAAGGAAATCAACCCTGAGTGCTCACTGGAAGGACAGATCCTCAAGCTGAAGCTCCAATACTTTGGCCATCTCATGAGAAGAGAAGACTCCCTGGAAAAGATCCTGATGTTGCGAAAGTGCGAGGGCAAGAGGAGAAGGGGACGACAGAGGACGAAATGGTTGGACAGTGTCATCGAAGCTACCAACTTGAATTTGACCCAACTCCGGGAGGCAGTGGAAGACAGGAGGGCCTGGTGTGCTCTGGTTCATGGGGTCATAATGAGTCGGACATGACTTAACGACTAAACAACAACAACAACAAGCTGATATCATATGTGTTCTCATGCTTTTAAAATGTTCCAGCCTGCCATGTATGTGGCAAGAAGGTCTGCTTTGTGTGAGAGAAATTTGTAATACTTAGTAGACAAACAACATTTTTTTCAGCTCTTAATCTCAGACGCAGCAATCAGATTCAATCCCTTCTTATTCACTCCCATTCAAAACTGGGATGAAGTTTCCTCTCACAGCCCAGAGTGCTGTAACACAAAATGGCTTCTAAGTAAAACAGCACTGTCTGTTCCTTTGTACACAGTTTGATCCAGTTTGAAAATAAAGAAACCAACACCCATTCTATACAAAACCTGAAATATTTTACTTTTAAAATTTTCATCTAAGTTTACTTAGATTTCATGGACTTGATACAAGAGCATTTGATATGGATCGGTAAATAAAACACTGTAATAGATAGCCACAATAAACTTTGTTAGAAATGTACATGTTGCGAAAATAATAATAATAATAATCATAATAACAATAATAATAATAATAATAAAACCAGCATGATGTCTGTGTTATATTATATAAAGGCTTGACAAGAACAAGATACTAGGGAAGCTTAAAAAAACCTGCTCGGCATAACCCTGGGGCCCTATTCAACTAACATTTTTATGCTTAGAATTCAGACCCAATTCTCCCCACTATATCTGTAGAAAGGTTAGTTAATAAGGCCTCAGTTGTTTTCTGTAGCTGTTTTTTTTTCCTCATGGACATCACATCCAGGTAATGTGTATATAAACAAAGCTCATAAGAAATGTACAAATATAAAAAGCTACAAACATTAATAAATTACATCATCACAAAACACAGAAACACTTCACAAGGTGCTAATAAAATAATTGTATCCCCTCATAATACAAGAATTGAAACAAGGAGCTGGTATTATAAAGTTGAAGATTCTTCTCCATATATGTCTTAAATAGATCATTTTTGTACTAATATTTGATTCTGTAGTAAGGCTGCACAAAGTTTTTATTGTTTTTCAGGCAATGCCAACATTTTTAAAAAAAAAAGGGGGGGGGAGGAAAACAAAATAAAAACAAGGACAAAAATTTCTCTCTTAAAGAACCTAAAATACAACCATTGATAATACTCAGCAAAAAATTTGCATTATAAAGGTTAATGAAGTATTCTATAGAAAGAAACGCCTAAAGATAATTTGCTCTTATAAAAAGAAGGTATATTAAAAAGCTATTTACAGGCTACATTCTATGAAAAAATATGTTTTAGGAAATGTATCTATAAATGAAAACCTGGAATTGCCTGAGAAACAAAGTTTGACTCCTCAAGTGTTTATATGCAGACAAACAAGTTTAATGTAAAATAATGCACTCTGCACCAGACACTAAGTTTTAAAAAACAAACTAAAAGTATCCAGTTAAACTTTAAATAAGCTTGACTCTTGTCTTACTGGACACCTGGGTTCACATAGCAACCTCTTTCCTTCAGACCAAAAATTCCAACAGGAAGTGCTTTCGTATGCATGTCAGAAGCCTTAGGTGCATCACTGACAAGGCCTCACAGTCTTCCCACCTCACTGGTATCTAGGCATATATAAACTTCTGATCCATTATGTTCCCATTATTGATTGGATGTACAGGCATTAAAACCAAAATATAGTTTGTGTCCATGGTACACAGTCACTTGATGTTTTTTTTTTCTTGCTACCTGTTGATCTTCCCACAACTGGAAGCTGAAACAGGGTTTGGCGATGGGGTAGAAGATTAGTGCCTGCTTACATTTTGGGTTGTCCTGAGAGAACTTTCTAGTTCATGAATCTCTCCGATCTGTGTGTATGATCTAGGGATGAATCAAGGCTGCAGCAAACAGAAAATGATGGACAAAGAAAGCCCACAAATTAACAAAGCAACATTATCCACAATGTCTCATTTTAGGGGGCAGCCAGGATATAGCCATTTTTTCCTTCCTCCCAAATGACCAGAGAAGGCATTACTTTCATCACTTTTTTTTTCATATAGCATTGTTACTTTTCTCCCTTCCTTTTACTGAAGATACACCAACTGGTTTTGTTTCTATTCTTCTAGTGGTAAAAATGCTTTCTTGGGCCATTTGAGGGAATTTGTTAAAAATTCAGGCCATTTTCTTTCTTTTGGATACCAAAAATAAGGGACTTAAAAGCAACTAAAAACAAGGGTGAAATGCTTCTGCAAAGTTAGTGGAAGTGAATTACTTTTATTTTTTATTCATTTTATTAGACTTCTACCCTGCCCATCTAGACCAAAGGTCTACTCTTCTAGGTGCTTTGCAATGAATTACACAACTAATTACTCTTAAAAAGTAACTTTCCAAACTCTAGAAGGAAGAGATCCTGCTTAATTAGTTATTAAATCTTTGATTCATTTCAAAGATGACATAAATAATTGAGTGTAGTCATGTGAAGCTGTGTGTGAACTGTTGGACATCACTGTGAGATGACAGTGACCCAAAGGGGTAATTCCCCCAAAGGACAAAAACGTTCAGCTGAAATTTCATCCCTGTCTTCACTTATGGGCCACTGAACTCAACAGAATGTGTCTCTCAGGAAATGTACAAAGGACTGCACATAATACTTTTGTGGCTTGCCTGCCGTATCCACCCAACTGGGTCCCACATCAGTACACAGAGAATAAATGAGGTGAGGAGACTGTGGGGAGATGGCAGATGATGGGGTGACCTTGCATGCCAAGGGCAGTGTCTGCCTGTAGTACAACTGTCTTTAGAAGAAACAGGACCTTCTGCTTCAACCACATCAAGTTTATTTTTACACACAGGGCACTTGGGAAATCCAAGCAGAAGCAGCCATCTTGCTACAAAGTTAGCACAAGAATCAGCCCCAAGACAGGGAATTCCCCCCTCTGGTGAGTGGACATAAATCATCCTGAAATATCAACCCTGAACTGTCTAGAAGGAAAAATTAGTCATAATATTCCTCCACTTTCCATGGCCATGTAAACAAGCCCCAAAGACAGTCACTGTTTTGTTATATCTGGCATTGCAGTAAGCAGTTTCCTGGTTGTCCACACCTATTTGTGAGATTTTAGTGGTGTTTTTTTTAAAGTTCTGACAAAGCAACTCCTACAGCCCATTGACTTGCAGTGATGAAAACAGACGATGAGACTAGACCACATGCTAATTAGTGCTAAAAGAAAAAATAACCTTGTATAGGAAAGAAAATGGTGGGAGAGTTAGAAATTTCTCAGTGGATATAGTTATAATGCAGCATCTCCTGATATTAATAGGAAAATTTCCACTGTTTTTTGAAACACTATATCCACTTATTGTATATTATTTGTGATCCATATGTGCTAGAAGTCACCTTGCATTGCACATAAAATAAACTAATTCACCCATGGTTATCCAAGGTCTGATTATAGAGAAGGATCTAGTAGTGTTGAAGTGCAATTTCAACTCTTCTACTGAACAAAACATATTTGTCATGAGCTAAGTAAAGAAAACTATTTCATTACTTATATTCTTTCTGGCATGTATTATCACCACACATAGAAACGGCAGACATTACTTCTCCTTTGCAAGTGAATCTGAACAAATTTTAAAAACCGATCTTTTGCCATTTGACCAGATACCTCTTTAAAATTGTTGAAGTTTTGATTAATGAAGCATAACTGAAATTCATCTGCATCCTGTTAAAAATGACTGCTTTTTTTTCTTCACTTATAAACAAGTTAAAGGGAGGGATACTTTCCTAAAACTGGAATGATCCTCAGCGCCTCAGCGTAGTAACTTCTTGCGAACTCGTCACTCTCAGCAATTTGAGAAAGGACATCTCTATTAAAAAATATTTATAGCAGTATTCTGTACATGTTTAACTGCTGAAAGTTAAAAAGAATTTATTAAAGTGGTGGCAAAAAGTTAACTGGTATTGTCCCTAGGATGTTGCACAATATTCCTGTAGTCCTTCAAGAGTTGAAGAGTTAGTATGTCAGCTCAGGACATTCTGAACTTTTAATATAGTCTCTGCTGCCGCCAGGTTTTAAAGGAGAAGCTTCCCATTCCGATGAATTTTTAAAATCTTCCCAAGCCTTTGCTTAGCTGTGGCCATGCCTTTTTTTGTACGTTTTCCTAGAAGCAGGAGAAAAGGGATGCATTAAACCATAAAAATCACATATGGGAAGAAGAAACTAGAAATCTGTGACCAAGAGGGGTGAGGATCTGTTTGTAGAAGAACCTACTGCACTTCCATGCCTAGGCGAAGAATTAATCGCCTTCTTTGTAGGCTCTCTGTGTATGGAATGCATACAGCAATGCAAAAACAATAAACAAAGACCTGCTTAAGTGTGTAGTTTTACGCAATACATTGATTGAATCCTCTCTTCTCATCTATTGATATGACTGAGGTTGAGAACAGTTGTTTGTCAAAGGCTACCTGATAAATTCCTGGGTGAGGGGGCATTTAAACGTGGCATTCCCAAGTCATCATGACTCTGAATGCCTAAGCATTGTACAACTCTTAATTCTCTCTCTCTCTCTCTCTCTCTCTCTCACACACACACACACACACACACACACACTTTTTTTTTTGCATAAAAATGCAGCATTTGGGAGTTTCCCGCATGTACAAAGGAGCCATTGGAGACCGTCAAGGACTGTCTTCAGAAATCTGAATTCAGCTTCTTATTCAATAAATAGAGCCCAGATCTGAGAGAAAATTCATGGTACAAATAGTGATAAGGGATTTTTATGTTCCAAAAGCCCCATCCAATGATACTAGACTCTGTCACTGACACATGCATTTCCGGTCACGAGAAACAGCATGGCAACAAAGCAACTCTCTCCTTTCTTCTTCTGTTATCAGGCAGTACCAATTGCATAATAATCTATATTATGCTGGCCTGTAACAGATAATATCTTAACAATTTAGAACACCAAAAATTCAGAAAACAACTTGAAGGAACGAGTCTTTGGGAACCACATATTAACTTTGCTCGTAGCTGCCATCTCTTTATGCCATGCTAGGGAGTGTTCTTTGTCCGTACAGCCTGTTCCTTTTTCTTTATTGATGTCCATTTCAGGTTTCAGTCTAAATTTCCAGGGAGCTGTTCAAGGTGCTGAATGCGTCTCAGGGACAGGGCTCAGCACTTTGGACAGCTGTAAAGCTTGGACTCAAACCCAGAGTGGACTGACCACACCCATGAAGTCACAGTCACTGGTCAGCCTACATGGCCTAAATCAAAATGGCTGCAGCACAAGAAGCTATTGCTTCTTACTGTTCTCTCTCTAATCGGTTCCACAGAAAAAGTGCCCAGTGTTTGATTTACCAGTGGTAAGTGTGATGTCAAGAAAATAGAGAAACCTTGTAACAAAGGAGTGAAGAAACAACCTTAAAAGTAAAATGGACAGCACCATTTTCCGCTCCGAAATAAATGATGCTGTCAGCAAAAGATATCTTTGCCATTTTCGGTCTCAGCCCATCAAACGTTACCTTTGGCAGCTGCGTTATTCTGTGATGATGCTGAGGGCCTCCGCTGTGTCAGGAAAACTCCTGGAGCCATGGGCTGAGACCCTCGGTTTACTTGGGCCACCCCAAATGTGCTTGCGCCAGCTGTATACTCATGGTCAGCTAAACTCGTGCTGTGAGGCTCCAGCTTGGGTTCAGGAGAGCTGCCTTCCGGTGGGAGTTTGTTTGTGTTGTTGGGGGACAATTTCTTTTTGGTGTTCTTTTTCTTCTTGCCCTTTTGCTCCTCCTTTCCCAAAGAAAACACAATCCATTAGCTTCTATAGAAGGTATATAACACCTCATATTACATCTCTTAAAAAGTACGTGGTGGGGGAAAAATGCAAGAAAGTAAGTAAATCAGGGGCTAAACTACACACTGCTTTAAATGCCTGTGTTGGGAGTATAATTCAATGGGAGTGTGCACTAAAAAAAAACAGTGTAGATTCAAGCATGAATGCACTGTGGGCAGTGGGCTGCACCCCAGTACCACATGCTTTAGAGCAGGCACGTCAAGGCAGCCAAAAGGCCCAAGTGGTGCAAAGAAACCCAACAGTGGAGGCACTAATTTGGGTAAAGGGGCTCAGCCCAATTAAAGTGGCAGTCCTCGAAATGTGGCTGCGAGACTACCCCAGGAAGGAAGATGGCAAGTATTTACTAGCAGGTTTCAAGGGAGGTTTTAGGATACCAGCAGTAGGAGAAAGGAAGGCATTTTTGCACAAAGCCTGAAATCCATACACATTATGGAAAGGGTTGTACAGAAGAAAATTGATAAGGAGGTGTGTGAGGAGAGACTGTTGGGACTGTTCACAATGCCTCCCCTAGATACATTGAGGGTATCGCCCTTAGGAATTGTTCCAAAGAAAGCACCAGAGGAATTTAGATTAATCCAGCACTTGTTCTTTCCTGAAGGAGGCTCGGTTAACAATGCCATCCCTCAGGAGTTATGTACAGTCCATTATATGTCCTTTGATGAAGCAGTAAGTATGGTCCGCCAATGCGGAGTGGGGCCAGAGATGGCTAAATGTGACATTAAGTCTGCATTTAGGATTTTACCAGTTAATCCATTAGGCTTTGACTTGTTAGGATTCCAGTTTCAGGGTTCCTTTTATATAGATAGGGCGTTACCTATGAGCTGTTCTATCTCGTGAGCGGCTTTTGAGTGCTTTAGTTCCTTTGTTGAATAGAAGCTCAGAACGATAGTTGACAGCAATAGGACAACCTTATCTTTTTTGTGGGGAACGAAACACTGGAAGGTGCAAATTTATACTAGAGGCTTTCCGGGTAATGGCTGACGAGTTAGGCCTCCTGTTAACTGAGGAAAATACTGAAGGGTCAGCCTTGACCCTGACATTCTTGGGAACTGAATTGGATACAATTCATCAGACATCTAGGCTCCCACAGGAAAAATTGGATGATCTCAAGAGTAGGGCAACCTTGCTGTGACACAAGAAGAAATTGACATTACGCGAGATGCAAGAGTTAGTGGGCCATCTGAATTTCGCATGCAGAGTATAAGCACTGGGCCGAGCCTTTTTGCGTCAGCTTTGCAAGGCTATGAGAGGGTTGCATCGTCTGTCCATTCCACAGAGGAAGGGTCACAGTTGGTATCAGGGAGGACTTAGAAGTCTAGATAGAGTTTTTAGACCAGCACAATGGCATATCCTTTTGGAGAAGCCAGAGGCTGCTTAAACCAGAGCTTCAGGTCCAATCGGATGCTGCAGGCTCCGCTGGTTTTGGGATTTACTACAGTGGCCGATGGTATGCAGGCATGTGGTCAGATGAATGGCATCAGCCAGGTATCACGAGGGATTTGACATTTTTAGAGTTTTTTCCTATAGTAGGAGCATTGTGATCTGGGTAGACGAATGGTCTAATTCTGTGGTACACTTCTGGTGCGATAACCAGGCAGTGGTCCGCATTGTTAATAGTATTATATCCCATTCAGAGAGGGTCATGGCTTTGGTTAGGGCATTTACGCTGTGGGCATTAAAGTTTAATATATTAATACAGGCCTGGCATGTACCTGGTGTGGACAACAGCTTAGCAGATGCCTTAGCAGAATCTTAGCAGATGCGTTAGCAGATGCGTTCGCAGAATCAACAATAGATTCAATGGTTCAGGGAGCTAGATCCAGGGGCCAGCCAGTTTCCAGAGATTCTTCCCCTGGAGGTTTGGCTAATTGGCATGAGGACGCAGAGAGGGCGATAGGTATGGCCCTTGCACCAAGGACAAGGAAAGGGTACTCTGCAGTGAGTAGCGAGGTCCAAAAATTTAGAGAATTACTGAGCTTGGAGCAGGCCTGGACAGTTCCTGTCGAACATCTGCAACAGTTTATACTACACTTGAATAGACACAGCTTGGCACCAGGAACTATTCAAGGCAAGTTGTATGCATTAGCTTTTTATGCAAAAATTAGGTGCTTTCCAGACCATTCATCCGATTTCTGTATACAGAAAATGATTGAAGGCCGGTCAAAAGAAGGCGGTAGGGTGAAGGATACAAGAGCTCCAATATCACCTGAGCTTTTGAAGGGTATATGTAGGCAATGGGAGGTTTGTAGCGACGAGTTCAAGTTCTATTTATTTCGGGCAGCATCCCTATTAACATTCTTTGCTGCCCTGCGGATTAGCAAAGCAGTGGCCTCAGGAAAAGGGGACACATCTAGGGCAGTGCTACACTTTACCGATGTTAAGATAAAGGATAAGATGGTGCAGCTCCACATACGTCATTCTAAGGCCAACCAATGGGGTAAAGGAGTGGTAGTAAAACTAATTCAATGCTATATTAAGTTTATTTTCCCAGTCAAGGCCATGGTAGTGTATCTGGAGATCAGGGGTACAGGCCCAGGTTACCTTTTCATGCAGTGACGAATCCCCCTTGACAAGGTACCAGTTCTGGAAGTTAACAGATCTGGCACTTCAAAAGGAAGCAGTCCAAGGTCTACGATTTGGCATGCACTCATTCAGAATAGGTGCGGCCTCCACAGCGACAGCACTCAGCTACAGTCCGGAGGATATTAGGCAGCTAGGATGATGGGCATCATCATCTTATAGGAGATATGTTAGGGCACTCTCTAACATGTAGGCAGGGGCCTATTGTGTTTATATCTTGCAGGTGCCCCGTTGGCAGCCAGACAGAGACACATCGTGATCGTGGGCCATAGTTATGTTTTTTGGGCAGCAAGATACGCCGCTGCATCCCCATGGGGGAGCAATCTCAGCCTTGACCCATGGTTCCAACGTTGAGTGGAGGGGGTGCCGTGGCATGCTGTGGGATCAGCTCTGTCGAGTGGCTGCCTTTGGACGACACCCGCCGGAAGTGTTGGTGATATACCTGGGTGGCAACAATTTGGCACGGTACCCTGGAAAGTCCCTGATCCTTGATGTGATCCATGACCTCACTTGGTTGAGAGGCACCTGGCATGCGTATCGTTTGAGCGACAATCATCCCTCGTCTGTTTTGGAGAGATGGGTGACAATTTTTTACCCCTAAACACTGCCGGACGGAATCTTAACAGAGAAGTCTACAGAGCTGTTTGCAGAGACCTAGGATCTGTGGTTGGCCACCACAGGATCCACTTGGATAGGCCAGACTTTTTTCGGTTAGATGGCGTGCATCTTTCTGAACGAGGTTTGGATGTCTTCTTGGAAGACAACAAGGGGGACCTTCTTTTAGAGCTGGATCAGCTTGATGGCAGGCATGGGACTTAGCATGGCTAGTCCCGATGCTGTGGCAGTTAGTGCGGATTAAGCAGGTATTTGAAGTGTGAAGTCAAATCATAATAACATAATTATAGCTCATCTGAACTCCCAGCACTGCAGATCATGTGATTACAGTGCTTGCAGGGGGGGGGAGAGATACATTGGGGACACACCCAGACCATCAGTCAGAACAGAGAGAGTGGCACGAGATCCAGGGTGCTCAAATTTGGGCTGGCAGATTTTCCCACTGTCTTCAAGAGGCCAGGGTTTAGCACACTGGTTGTTTAGAAGGGTCCTTTTAGACCCAAGTTTGAAACCTGAATCCGCACTACGGCAGGACCCCCCCCTTTGCCAAATGATTGGCAACAATGATGATATTTCAATACAGTGTGGCCCATGTTTAAACCCATATTTTGGTCTCATGTATTTATTCCGGGATAAGGGGCAAAGACTGCTAGCTGAGAGGTACAACATGCATCCTTGAGCCTTTGAACTACTTTCCAAGAAGGGTGCACAGCATATATTTGCCATATTGTTGTGGCAACTGTCTCAGGCTACTGTCTCAGTCGGCAGATGTTGAGGAGCAACAGTGACAGCCTCTTGACTATTACTCCTAGACAGTTCAAAGTCTCATATTTGCTGCAGAAGTTGTTCTAAGACCCTTAGGACATTTATACTGGAGAACAGTGTCCCAAGGCCACTGTTGAAGTGAAACTGAAGTACCCAGCCTAACAGCATTCTGTACATGGAAGGTCTATGGGGCACCACTTTGTTATTCCACACAGCAAAAAAGATGTTTTCACCTGACCTCAAAAGTTACTAACTTTCCTATGAACATGATGTGAATAGGATCCATAACAATCTACCTGTTTCCTTTTTTAGTATGAGAATTTTTTATCCCATGAAATCAGTTACAAAGGCCTAAATCCAGCTGTTGGCTCCATCTAGAGTAGACCCATTAAGTCAGTGGTGTTTGCAGAGGTGTTGACTTAAACTTTCAGCCATTGGGTCAACAGGTCTAGTCTAGCTGGGGCTAGCCATTGGAACTTGGCCAAAATGTCCTTTCCTTTGAAATGTCATGCTGAAATTCCTAATTTTTTAAAATTAAAAGCTGCTTAAGAAAGTCATTCCTAGCAAGCAACTGTTTTTTGCTTAGAACTTGCAGATGTTCAGAATACAGTCATTCCTTATTATCACAAAAAAACCCCTCATGTGATTAGTATCAACAACACAAACAAAGCGGGCAGGGGGGACAAAGCGTCTGGAAAACAGCATTTTCTAATGGGAAAAGTTCTGCTTAGTCAGCTCACCTGCTGGGATAACTTGGCAGCCGCTGCCGCCAGTCCAGTTTCAATTGAGGCGACTCTTGTACCTTCTCGGACAGGTCTGTCTTGCCGAGGTACTGATGGACCAACTCTTGCTAAAAGTAGAAGGCAAATATTATAAAGAAGGCAGTGTGAAGGTATAGATGTACATCTGTACAGTCAACATAGCATCAAGCATGCTGAAACCTGAAGTCAATGGGTGTTAGTGAACTTATTGCTGTTGACCGGTACCCTATCAAGTTTCCACTGAGTGGAAAGTCCTGCCAGCTTAGCGGTGCAAGACTGCATCCCTTGCTTTAAACACTGCTACTGAATAAGCAGTAATCTCCCTCTGCTGAAGCAATGGTAACACAGGCTTACAAGCAGCACAAACCTGCACTGGTGGGGCTTTCAGCTAAGCAAAAGTTCAATACGGTCATCCTCATTGGGTGGGACTATGACTTGGGTAAATGAAGGTAGCAACCTTCAGAACAGGGATTAGGAATGTGTACACACTCCAGATGCTGATGGACTACAATCCCATAGCCTCTCACCACTGATTATGCTGGCTACAGCTAATGAGATCTCTGATCCAGACATCATTGGGAAATACTTTGGGGCTGGGCGGAAGTCTGTTTCTCTATTTATTTACTTTAAGTATTTTAACCTTATTCTTTGACTAAATTAAGGCTCACGGAGCAGTTTACACAGATTAACAATGAGATGGTCCCTGCCCTTAATGTAACTGTGATACACAAGTGATAACTGGAGGTGGAAAGAAGACAGCATTCCACATATTTGATCCAAATGTTGTCCTTCTGCACCTGTTTCTGGATAAATTAAAAACAACAACTGCCAGCATGATTCTACAGTTGAACAGTTAAGTCCCAAGGAAATAGAAAAGGCTACAAAATACGTGTGGAATGTCCCAAATCTAAAGCCCAGGCAACTTTTTTTTAAAAATCCATATTCAGAAAAAACCCAATCTCATTTATGAGATCTATACATGGGGAATGTTTGTTTCTTATATGTCTCACAGAATCTTAGCCATGGGATTCTTGGAATTATAGTCCAAAAAACAATTGTTTCCCATGTCTAGTAATGCTCTAAGATCTTTGCAAAGCTACTCCAAAATACTACCTTTGATTATACCAAGGTTGGGGAATCTTTGGGATTCCAGACATTTTGAGTAAATCTGTGTTCGGCTGATGGGATTTGTATTCAAAATGTCTGGAATCCCAAAGTTTTCCCATTCTTGGTATAATCAGATGTAGTATTTCTGAATCCAATCAAGAGAAAAGTGATGCCGAGGAACCTTGCCTTCATCAGGAAAGTCTATTGTAACACATGGGTTAACCAGGACAAGAGAAAGTAAAGATCCCTTGCCAGGATATGCAAACAAGAACAAGATGTTTTCTACCCCAAGCAGATACTGAAATGTACCTAAGCATTATCAGTGAAATCTTGCAATGAAGAACTAAATGAAATTTATTGTGGTTTTCTGTGTACTGTATGTCATGCTTTTAAATATTGGAAATGTTACCTGTTGGGCTATATGGTGCATCATCTGAACTTTTCCTTTTTTTTGATCTAGATTTGAACACTGGATTATCTTCATCCGATTCAAGAGAGGGATAAACTAAACGTGAAAACAAATATCATTAGAGATCCCCTTACAACAGTAGCTTCCCATAGAATTTCATGGAATGCAACAACAAATTCATAGGTCTGAAATATTAAATGGGTGAACCATGTCTAGAAGAATACAATACTCAGCACTCAAGATCAAGTATCAGTTTGCCACAGCATCCTCGCCTATACTGAGTAGTTGAACTACAGGAACAAGAATCCTTTATCAGCATCTTGGTATAAGAGCATACATGACTTTCATGTCATTCCTCCAGTGAAATTTAAGCATGTGGTTTAAATCCTTGGAATCTGTGAGCTGCTATTTTCATGTGTATTTTAATATAAATTTTCATTTTCATCTATCAGGGAACACTGGGAGTGGAATATATTTACAAAATTCATTTTTTTTTTTAGTTCCAATGACAGCAGACCTGTTGAATCAATGGAACTACAGAAGTGCTGTTTACCAAGTCCCATCGGTTCAATACCGATCTCGTGGATCTACCCTAATTTCAACTAACAAATAGATTTAGGCACACCTATTTACAGCTTTCCTACTGATCTGATGTGAACTTCAGCCATTTCTCTGCACATTGGTTCTCCTGAATTGGGAATTCGCTCTCTAACTGCATTTAAAATAAAAAGTAAGAGAAAATATGAATTCCATATTTGAGCAGCTTATCTAATCTATCTATTCTAGGATGTTCTTAATTCTAGACATCTTGTGTGTTTGGGAACATATGCTATTTATAGCTCCCTGCCTTGTTAAAAACAACCCAAACCATGTGGGGAGCTGCTCACACACATATTATTGCATGAAGCGGCTGCCGAATAGCAGTTGTTTTTAATGAACAGATCTCGAAGACACAAATTCCTTCCAGTCAGTTTTTACCCCTGTCATGACAACTAAAATTTGTCACAGCCATAAGCTTTTTTTTTTGTTTTCAACGAATCCTCAGCTCTGAGGCTAAATAGCAGCAATTCTGCTAGCACTGACCAGAACTGAGCAGCTCATCTAAAATGTGGATTTAATTTTCTTTTTCTTTCTTTTTCTTCTTCTTCTCTTTTTTTTTTTTTTGCTAGGGCAATATATGATTTTTAACTAATTGCATCAGTCAAGCCACTGACTGAAAATGTGCTGACCAGATGTAGGACTAGTGGAGCCTTGGTGAACCAAATCATCTTACTACAAAGAGACCCTATTAAATGGTAGCATAAATATATACTTAGTAAGAAATGCTGGTCCTCCTAATGCGGCCCTCTCTTCTTTCAGAATGTCATATTTAGAGCGTGTCTGTACCTTAGACTTGCCTGACGTTTTAAAAGTCATTTCACTTGAGTGATAGGCCTACAGGTACTGTAATTGTAACTTGAGCTTATGTTTTGTCAAACATGTGCCTTCCCCCCCAAAAAATGGAAGAGAGCCTTATTTTCAATAGAACTTCAGAGGATTTCAGTGTGTATTTTTAATATTCAGCATGTCAAATGCTGACAGCAGAGATAAATTACATGTTTTTAAAGGGTCAAGGCCAAGACAAAAATCCTTTAAAAAAAAGATATTGTACATATGTTACTAAAAGAGGTATCAAGTTCTTTGAATTATTACGAAATCTTTTATGCTTATTCATTGGACACTTCAGTAGCCATACGCTAACCAGTACAATGTGAAGAACGTCACCGAAGCTACGTTAACAGTGTAAATGTCTCATGAAGTGCAGCTTTGATGTCTTTAATAAGTCTACGTGCCTACTTGCTTTGCAAGTAGACACAGAGGTTTGCATGCATCCAGCAGGCCAGAATGGGTGGGAACAACTGTAACTCCCACAGTTCTTTACTGCTGGCCATCTTGAGTGTGGGTGATAGGCAGCTTTTTTGCCATAATACTAGAATTTGGGCTCCTCCAATAAAGTTGAATGGTAGAAAATTTAGTTCAGATAAAAGGAAGTCCTTTTCCAAAGAGAGAAGAAATGATTTCGCTTTAATAGTTGAAAAGTTTTATTCTCTAATGTTGGTCTTATTTTATATATATATAAACTACATACTCCTCTCCGGAATAAAGGGATAATCTGCCTCTGTGTATTAAGTGTGAAGAACATGAGTGGGAAGGTACAGTCGTACTTATTGCTGTTCTCCTCTTGGGCTTCCTATAGGCAAATTGTAGGCCGCTGTGTGGACAGAATCCAGCAAGGCTCTAACAAGTCCCATTCATTTCCTTGGGCCTACTCTCCATAGAACAAATAGCAGATTTAGCACTGTGTTCCCCACCCTTTCTTCCTTTCCTGTTCAATCATCTCCACACAAAGCATCAGAAACTATTTTTTTAAACTTAAAGAATCTAAAGTTTGAAGGAGCAGGGAGTAGAAGCAGTGAAAGAGAAAGTTAGTGGTGACAGGTAATAGCCACTGCACATATATTTATCTGGAATAGGGCCTTTTATAGAAATCCAGAATAATGAGAACATGGGATAATATTTCTGGAAGATAATATTCATTCAAGAGTACTCATAATATCCAGATCTAAGCACAAATCCTGCGCAACAGCAGAGGAAGTGGCTCCTTACTCTGGCAAGTATGACTACGTTATCTAATTTTTCTGTCAGCCACATACAATCGCTTGACAAACTTCATAACTAAAGTCCAAAGGGCTGTGTCAATGGACCTGCAATATGCTTTTTTGGCAAAGCAGGCTAGATATAAATGCCCCTGACCTTGTTCTCTTACCACAAGGAAAGGCTGAAAGGATAACTTAAATAAATTACCTTTTTGAAACTACAACTCTCAGAAGACCTTTGCCAGTATGATCCCTGGCCATACTGGCCATGGCATTCTGGAGTTACTGTATAGTGCAAAAGACATAATCTGAGCCTTGGTTGAAGACTAGCATGGGGACTATTGAGCCAAGCATTCCACCCCACCCCACCCCACCCCAGTAATGGCATTTGGGCCTAAGCTGGGGTCACTCTCCAGGTGTAGTGCCCTGAATGCAAGCCTTGAGCAGAAAATGTCACAGACTCCCAGCAAATATTCAGGTCTCTAATTCAGGATCTGCTGAACAGGAGGATAGGATGCCCCAACTCTGTGTTTGTTGCACAAAAATTTGCACAAGAATATATGAAAAGTCACACCCGGCGATCAAAATGATGTAAATGTCCCATACCATAATCAGAATCTTTAAAACAGGCATCTAAGTGATCCTGGTCCTCGTCGTAATCTTCAATTGCAATGTTGTTTTTCGCACTCTTCTTCAGTAACCTCTTGCCTGCATTTTTGTTGTTGCTCCCTCCAGATTTTTTGGCATTTGGGGCTGAAACAGAGTTGTTCTTGGCCTGATTGGTGCCCCATGAAGGCTGTAGGCAGGACTCGGAAGACTGGAGGTTTGCCATGGACAACATCCCTTGGATTGCTTCCTGTGTGCTGGGGGACGCAGGTGGCTGGCTGAAGGAAGAAGAAAAGACGGTGGGGAGAGAACTTTGAGGTCTGGGCAAGTGCAACAAGAACAACATAAAAAACAATGTGTATTAAAAAGCAAAAAGCAAAATATAGTGCTTAAAGCACTCTCTGGATGGTTTACAAGTTAATTACACAGGCTACACATTGCCCCTCCCAGCAAGCTGGGTACTCATTTTACCGACCTCGGAAGGATGGAAGGCTGAGTCAACCTTGAGCCGGCTACCTGGGATTGAACCCCAAGTCATGAGCACAGTTTTAGCTGCAGTACAGCGGTTTAACCACTGTGACATGAGGGTTGAGATGTCCTCAAACATCGTATGTACTATCACTTGACAGAGATGCTCTTCCTCTGAATCCAAAGGCATCCTTGCACCCCCAAAAGGTCATGGTGGCCATCACTAACAGGATGGCCATTGTCTCACATTGTCATGCTCAATACACTGCATCTGGATGCTAATTTACTCTACTTTTGTGCTGCCTGGCATTCACGGAACTGTAGTATAAAATGTGCTCCACAGATTTTTAGAAACCTTTTTAACTCATGGTTCTGTACCCAAAATAAGCTAACTTGGTCTTAGCAGTTAGCAGCTCCATGAGCTTTAAAGACTATTTGCTTATTTTCCCCAACAGCTTCCTTAAAACCTTGAACCCCAGATAGAGTGGAAATGGACCATCAAAAGCTGCCTGCCAAATGGGCAAATTAGAGCGGAATTGCCTGAAGCAAGGCAGGCCTTAGCAAATCACTTGTGGGATCTGATCAAAACCAGTGGCTCTGGAGAAGGAAAGGAAAGGGAAAAACCCAGGCCACGCACTGATTGTTTAATAAACTCTTAGAATGGCAAAATGTTCAGGTAAAATCTCTGAGCAGAGCCGATTTTGAGAAAGCCCTCTGCATTTAAGAAGAGGCTCCTGAAAGAAGGCGTCCTTTAATTTAGCATCCTGTCACTTCGCCCTTGGCTTCGCCATCCTGCAACTCTGAGACTAAAAGTACTTCCTTTAATATCAAGGAGAGATGCTTCAGAGAGCACAGGAGATGCTTACACTGGATTATGCCCAATGTGTTTTTCATTAGGCACATTTGCAGCTTCGTAATTCTGGATCTGCCCGAAGTGAAATATGAAACAGGAAACAATTATTAAAGTCTGGAAAGGCACATCCCTTTTCTGTCATTTCAGGGATTATTGGGGGGGGAGTGTTGTAAAAAAAAAGTATATGAAAGAAAATTCTCTGTGAACTGAAAAATTGTGAATGAGAGCTTCTTTAAAAATTGACTGTGTGTGGTTGCAGCCAAATGCTTCACATCAGAAAAACCGGCATGCTGGCTGCATGGCAGCTTTGAAGCGTGGCTGAACATTACATCAAAACAACGCTGTGTTGCAGTTTCAAAATCTCAGATGGTTCTTGTTCACAGGAGGGACAGTTCTACCAACTGTACTTGCGGCTCCATCCAACTGAGATATTTCCTTTTTTTCCCCCTCCCAGCTCTGTGCTGCAAAACAAGCCTAGTTCTCTTGTCTCTGAGGTATATTGCACTTAAATGCACATACCTCACCTGCTAAATTTCTGCTGGTCTCACCCCACTTAAAGGGAAGATCATTTTGTCCTTGTTATTAAGCCTGTTGCTAAGCCAATTTAATTTTAAAACTCCAAAAAGCATTGACTGTCTAGTTTAACATAATTATAATGAAAAATTCCAGCACAATATACATGGTGATCATTTACCACTTAGTGCAACATTCAAGCACTTTCAATTTTGCTTTCAGCCGCAGTCCTTTAATTTATCCATTTTTTCATATGTCAAGAGTCTTATGGATGGAACATTAGTGGGCTTCTGATAATTCGCCCAGATAATTTTGGTTGAGATCAACAAGCAGAGAAGAGGATTAGTCTAACAATTTATTTAACAAGACCAACCATTGCCTTGAAATTGGGTGTATCACTTGCAGAACTAAGATCCAAGTGTTTTGCCACTGTGCTGAAGCCCATCAAAGTGTGTTTCCACCATGCAGGCCCCAATTCTCTTACGCGCTTAGTGCCTAGCAGAAGCAGTGTAACCTTTGGAGGTGAAGTGCCTTGCGTTAAAAAAAAAATCACTGTAGACATTATCAGTTGCATACGGGGTTGCATGACTCAGCATTCAACTGGTAATGTCTACAGTGATTTCTTAACTTGGGGCAATTTGCCTCTAAAAGTTACGCCATTTGCATTGCTATGCAAGAGGATTTGGGCCACAAACTGACTCATTTGCCAGATTTCTGGGACAGCACTGTCCCAGGTCTCAGCATCCCAACAGAATCTTTTGCCAGTGGTATTCCTGAGTGTCTTGTAAAATCTGGCCTAAATATTTCCAATATTACATCAGCCCAGAATATAATGGGATACAGATGGGCAGAAAATTCAGCCACTGGTAACATTGCTCAGTGTGCTGATGCATGGCACTGCTACATGCAACTAAAAATCCAGAAGCTCTGCTTGTAGCTTGCGAAGTCTACCCAGTGGGCGCCACACAGCAGAATTTCCTCAATAATGGTACAACAACTGAGGAACTCCCTTCTGACAGAAACTCAGCTATCCTCCTGTTGCTATCATTCAGGTGCCAATTGAAAGCATAGCTGCACAGGTTTGAGGGGTATAGGAAACTGATCTTTTCTCCTCTTCTGCTGATTCTGTCAGCCATTCTGCTGCATTTTAACATACATTAAAAATAAATTATCTCAATTGTGATCACTTAAATGATGCTCCCCAGTCACGCTGGCCACGTGGCCACGGAAACTGTCTTCGGACAAGCGCTGGCTCTACGGCTTGAAAACAGGATGAGCACTGCCCCCTAGAGTCAGACACGACTGGACTGAAAATGTCAAGGGGAACCTTTTTAAATAGATTTGCAAAGCATGTTTTTGTGGAGGAGTACTACAGTTTTGTAACTGCATTACAAGCATTTTGCAGGTACAAAACAGCAGCAGTAGCAACAACATCCAAAATTTACACGGAAGGGAAACATTCTTGCAAATAAACTTTTGGCTATATGTGTGTGTGCACAAGATTTTAGCAAGCCTAAAACCCATCTGCTGGAGCAGCAGCATGTTCCTCCCTTCTGCAACCTTCTGGAGTACTGTTGTTGTTGTTGTTGTTGTTGTTGTTGTTGTTGTTGTTGTTGTTGTTGTTGTTGTTGTTGTTGTTGTTGTTGTTGTTGTTGTTGTTGTTGTTTTGACTTATATACCACCCCATAGTGCTAGAGCACTCTCTAGGTGGTTTACAACATAATTATGCAAGGAACACTTTGTCTGTCCCCACCCCCTGTATCCTCATTTTACCAACCTCAGAAGGGTGGAAGGGTAAGTCCGCCTTGAGCTGGCTACCTGAAACCATTAGGATCAAACTCAGGTTGTGAGCAGATTTTGGCTGCAGTGCCTCAATTTATTCACTGCACCACAAGGCTTGCTATACTTGTAGCCATTGGGCATAAACTCCGAGGGTACATAAAGGGCTACAAGTGTGGGGATGCTCTGGATTGCCCATAAGGGAAGAGAGTTCAACCAGCCCACTGTATTCCACTCAAACTGTATAAAGACTGATTTTGACTCCTGTTGTGCCTACCTGTTCGTGTTGTACTCTAAACCTCCAACTTCCTTGCTTGCCTGCAAAAGATCCAGGATGCCTGCTGAACTTGCAGTCTCTTTCTTCCCTTTTGAATTGCGAGCTGGCTTGGCCTCGGTATCAATGTGGAGAGAATCTTCATCGGAGGAGTCATCACTCTAAAGAAGTCAACAGGAAAACATGGAGAGATGAGAAGAGATTGTGCTGGCTTTTGGGGTGCAATACTGGCATCTCATTGTGTTTTTAAAATTGTTCTCTTATTTGCATTGTTCTTTGAATTGTTTTGTCCAATGTTACACCAGAAAAAGAGATGGTGATCCTCTAAGAGTGTAAGAACCTGCCTGAAAGTGAGTTAGACCGCTGACCCATCAAGCCCAATCTGGTCTACCTTGCCAAGTCAAGGCCATCTGGGGTTTCAGACAGGCAACTTGTCTTAGCCCTCCCTGGAGAGGCTTGGACCTCCTCTATGCAAAGTATATAGCAAGGAAAACTATAACAAGGAACTTTTAGTCAGCACACAACATTGATCAATGTGCAACATTGTATAATGTGCAACAGAGTATAATAACACAACAGGAAAATACCTTGTACAATACAGATTCCACCTTTGGCTTCTTCACTGGCGTGTGCTGTGTTGTTTCCTTTTTATCAGATAAAACTGGGAAGAAATTGAAATACAGTTTTCATTGTTAAGAAAAAAACTGTGTGTTACTTCTTAGTACTATTATCAGTGTTACGTCACTTCTGCAGAGGTGCCCTTGGCCTAAAGAGTCTTACACCTGTAAACATAATTTTAACAGATGCATCAACACAGAACAAAAAAAGATGAAGGGATGTAATACTCCTTGCCCCGCCCCCAATTTTAGAGCCAACAATGCTGTCCACATCAGCACAACCACTTCTGTTCTATCTGGAAGAACAGACTGGGACTGAGACCAGTGTAATTCTCCTCCATCAGCCGAAAAATGACTGTCCCACGTACCAGACATTACATTGGCTGGCCAGCCCAGGGACATGCCCAGCAAGATATTCTTGCTACCCTGGGACAGATCACTGGCTTAGCTAATTGCTTAATAAAAGAAGAAACCATCTTACAGGATAAATCTCTTTTTGCAGTGTTTTTCTTCCTTCTAATTGGAAATTCATCAATTTTCAATTCTCCGTCATCTGAAACATACTCATATTCATCTTTCACAGGTTTTGTTTTATCTTCTTTGAAATTTTGCAGGGATCCAAATATACCAGGGTTCAATGGAGTTTTCACTCCTTTTGACCTGTTTTGACAAAGAAGAAATAATCACAAAGACCAATAGTGGGACAATTATCTTACTATCATTTTTTGGCACAAAATAAATGTCAGGTACACATAGCTGACTATAATACAGAGAAGAATACAAGATATTCAATATTTAATATTATTCATTAAATAGATAGTCAGATATACAGCAAAAATCACAGCTAGGCTTCACATAACTTAATCTAATGGTGGTTCTTTAAAATAGATAATTACATTTTTAGGTCATTCTAATGTTCAGCTCATTTACTTTCACATTAACAGCTTATGGAATGTTTTAATTGACAGCAGAAGTAATTATGCAGTTTCAATAACACATCATATCCTTTTCTTATGAAGGATTCCTCCTAATTTTCTTAAGAAAGCAAGGAGTCAGACTGCAGTTTCTGAAAAAAGCCAGACTGTTCCCCAAAATAGCAAAAACCCTGAGCTGAAAGATCAAGCTATTCAGACGGACTGATTTCTATTAAACTTGTAAGTCTGGAAAAACATTTTAGCTATGTTGTGTTAGGTATCACCAATCTGACTGACCACAGATCACAGAGGAAAACTCTGAACTGATTGTGTTCACCGTCATTTTCACTGTCACATTTATTCATCTGTTTTAATAAATGCCCCATACAATTTCTACAGCCAGTATAAATCTGTGTGGGGAACAAAAGTCACACGGAAGGAAAAGATTCATTTAACAAACTCCTCTGTTGTCAGTGTGTAGATTGAAGTCATTTGAACTCAGACTCAGTTCAGTCATGCACATCCACAAGAGGAAGACGAATTTTGCTTCCAGTGCGTCTTAGTCTCTTCCCAACTCATTTTGAAAGCCAGCTTCCATATGCTGTGGTGGATGTGCTCATATCTAGCCACCCATGAAGAACGGACCACCAAGCACAGACTTCCAAAGAGTTTTTCTTAAGGCTGCAAAGCACTCTACAGCCATGTGATTTATACCATAATAAGAATTCTTCCCCTCCGAAAATATGAGACTATTACTCAACATTTTCAGAGATTCAAGGAATATGTCATTTGCATCACATTAACTTTGCATTAAATGCCTCCCGTGAGAAGTAGCCCTGCTTCATCAATTATGGTGATGATTTTGTGCCTGAGTCCGACCCACATGTCCACATCAGGGTTTTATCTTTGGCCTACAGACAGCAAAGTAAACATTCCACACACTCTCTACTTCTGTTTTTTCCTTAATTGCAATTCAGGAAATTCCAATGAGATTCCCTTTTTTGTATTTGCTTGGCTGTAAGTCCAACGGATATCTATTTTGCATATTACTTAGTAATATGCAAAACATCTTTAAATGAATCTGAAGTTCTTGGCAAAATTGTTATGGGAAGTATATATCTTACTACTCAATATTTATTGCAAAAAATTGTGCTTACCCGAGTAGTTTCTTGTTGGAAAAAGAAAACATAAATTTATTGTCCTTGTTTCCTGATAATGGTGTCTTCTCTTGCTTGTGTTCCTCTTCCATTTTTAATAATGAATCAGGTTTGCTGTTCTGAAAATTGGGGTAATAGGACAATTATAACAATTATGATTTAATGGGTGACTTCTTTCCCTTCTTAAGAACTTAGAACAGATGGACTATTAGTGCTATAGAACAAATACACCAGTAACACAACTGATGATAGGAAATCCATTCCCAGTTACAGAACCCACTACACAAATAAATATATAGGATCATGTGGAAGTAACGCTGCATTGAATCAGTCCAAGGCAGTGAGGTTATTGCTGCTATAAAGCTGCTATAAAGCAACAGCCCATGAAGTCATTGTGAGGCACAGAAATAGCAGTTCTTAAAATAAAACTACATTTGGATGCTGGTGGGGAGGGGGCAGAGGCAGTCAAATGCATCCATAAAACCTGAGATCTGTTCTGGTTTACAAGATAAAAGGAAAGACAAACAACTTCAAGGAGGAAAGGTCTGTTCTTCAGGGCTACAAAAACACTTTGGAAAAACTTACTTTTTTGCACTACAACACACAGAATCTTCCAATCAATATGGACATTTGGACTTCGCAAGTTGTAGACCAAATGCTGACACAAGATATTTATTTATTTATTTATTTATTTATTGAATTTATATCCCGCCTATCTGGACTATAAGTCCACTCTAGGCGGCTTCCAGCATATAATAAGAATAGAATACAATTAAAAAACATGTGCATAAACATAAATAATAATTACAATCACAGCAAACAAAAAGGAATATAAGGAAAATTAGAAAAGGGATCAGGAATTGATTGGAGGGAAGGCCTGGATGTATAACCATGTTTTTAATTGAGTTTTAAAAACACCCAGCGTAGGGGCCGCGCGAATCTCTGGAGGAAGGTTGTTCCATAGGCGAGGAGCCACCACCGAGAAGGCCCGGTTTCGTGTCTTCTCCTTCCGGGCCTCTCTCGGCGTCAGGCTCCTCAGCCTCACCTCCAGACTCGCGCGGGTGAACCGGGTAGACCTAGGTGGGAGCAGGCGTTCCGCCAAGTATCGAGGTCCTAAACCGTTTAGGGCCTTATAAGTAAGCATTAAAACTTTGAAGTCGATGCGGAAACGGATGGGCAGCCAATGCAATGCGGCCAGCGCTGGAGAAATGTGTTGGTATTTTCTCACTCCGGTAAGGAGTCTGGCCGCTGCATTCTGCACCACCTGAAGTTTCCGCATCAGCCTCAAAGGCAGCCCCACGTAGAGCGCGTTACAGTGGTCTAATCTTGAGATTACGAGCGCATGCACCAAGGTAGTGAGTGCCCCCGTGTCGAGATAGGGCCGCAGCCGGGCAATCCGCCAAAGATGGAAAAAGGCGGTACGGACTACCGACGCCACCTGTGTTTCCATGGTGAGCGTCGGGTCCAGATGTATGCCCAAACTGCGGACCCCACTCTTCGCGGCCAGAGTTGCCCCCCCAAATGTGAGAGAGTCCCCCAAGCCGCTAACCACGGGGCCACCCACCCTCAGAACTTCCGTCTTGTCCGGGTTCAGCCTCAGCCCATTCTCCTGCATCCATTGCAGTACAGCCTCCAGGCAACGCTGAAGGGACAGGACAGCATCACCTGTATCAGGTGAAAAGGAAATGTAGAGCTGGGTGTCATCAGCATATTGGTGACACGAAGCCCCACATCCCCGGATGACCCCACCCAGCGGCCTCATATAGATGTTAAACAGCATTGGGGAGATAATCGACCCCTGTGGAACCCCACAATTGAGACTCCACGGGGCCGAGACACTCTCCCCAAGCTGGACTCTCTGGGGACGGTCCTCCAAGAAGGAACGGAGCCAGGCAAGAGCCGAGCCACCAATTCCCAACTCGGAGAGCCTCCCCAGGAGGATACCGTGGTCGACGGTATCAAAGGCCGCTGAGATGTCGAGGAGGACCAACAGAGACACTTTTCCCCTGTCGGCCTCCCTCAACAGGTCATCATACAGGGCGACCAATGCCGTCTCTGTACCGTGGCGCGGCCTGAAGCCCGACTGGAATGGATCCAAGGCATCTGTTTCATCCAAGTATGCCTGAAGCTGGTCGGCCACCACCCTCTCCACCACTTTGCTCATGAAAGAAACATTGGCGACGGGCCTATAATTGCCAATTTTGTCCGCCGCCAAACTAGGTTTCTTTCTTATGGGCCTAATGAGTGTCTCCTTGAGGGCAGAGGGAAACCTGCCCTCAAGGAAAGACCCATTTATTATTACAGTGGCCCATTCAGTTGTTATCGGCCTGGCTGCTTTGATTAGCCAGGCCGGGCAAGGGTCCAAGGAGGAGGTGGTGGCACGACAGCGGTCAAGCACCTTGGCCACAGTATCAGGGATGACAGGCTGAAAGGAGTCAAAGGTCACCGGGCAAGACGGAGCGCTGGACATCTCTGCTCGACTCACTGTATTCAAAAACGGAGAGAGGTCCCGGCGGATGGCCTCCACTTTAGCTTTAAAAAAGGCTGCAAACTGGTCAGGCGAAAAACTAGGGGGAGGCCTATCACCCGAACCAGTTCCGGATAGGTCGCGCACTATACGGAAAAGCTCCGCCTGCTGATTTGATGCTTCGCTTATCCAGTTAGCGAAGAATGATCGACATGCAGCCTTTACCTTAGTTAGGTAAAGGTTAGTTGCGACCCTGACAGCTATCCAATTAAAATCCGTCGGGTTCTTCCTCCACCTACGCTCTAGCCTTCTCCTATATCGCTTCATCGCTCGAAGCTCCTGGTTGAACCAGGGCGCCGGGCGAGTTCGGCGGCGGAGAGGGCGCTTAGGCGCGATCATGTCTACGGCCCTGGCGGCAGCAGTGGACCAGCTGTCAACCAGAGCCTCAACAGGGGCGCTGGCCAGGTCAGCCGTAACCCCTCTCATAGCATCCTGGAATCCGGCCGGATCCAGTAGCCTTCGAGGGCGGACCATAGAAATAGATCCCTGCTCCCCGCGAGGGGGAAGTGCCACTGAGAGGTTACATTTTATTAGGTGGTGATCTGACCATGACAAGGGGACCGACACGAGGTCAGTCACCATCAGATCACACTCGTTCCACGTAGTGGTAAAGACCAGGTCTAACGTATGGCCTCCCACGTGGGTGGGGCCGATAACATGTTGGGACATGTTCAAGGAAGCCATGGTTTCCAGGAACTCAAGAGCTGGCCCAGTGGTCTCTGCCCCCGCATGCACATTGAAGTCACCCAAGACCAAAAGCCTCGGGGACCCCAATAATGCCGCGGAGACAAAGTCGGCCAGCTCCGGCAGGGAAATGGCTGGATCACGGGGAGCGCGGTAACCCAGCAAAATCCCAATGCCATCCCTAGCCCCAATCGACACGTGGAGTGCCTCTAGGCCTGGCTTTACCACCGAGGAACGCCTAGTAACCTCTAAGATGGATTTGTAAACAATGGCTACTCCCCCTCCCCGCCCCTCCAGTCTACCCTGGTGCTGGACAGCATAACCGGGCGGGCAGATGAGAGCCAGGGGAGGGGCACCCTCCCCACTAATCCACGTCTCGGTTATGCATGCCAGGTCTGCATCCTCCTCCAGGATAAGATCATAGATCAACTGGGGTTTATTGGATACAGACCTGGCATTCAGCAGCACCAGATTTAGAGTGGAGGGCTGACTGAGCTGGCCACCTCGATACTGAGGGTTGGTCACAGTCTCAGAACAATGAACAGCAGCCAAACATCTGTTCACCGTTCTTCTGACACAGGTAGGGACTGTGCCAACGCCATATCTCCCTCTACCCGTAATCACCGGAATGTTCCTGGGCCCCTCGCCAGGCGGACAAGCCTTCCACTCCATTTCCAAGGGGGGAAGAGGGAAAAAGGGAGGGAAAAAGGCAAAAAAGAAAAATAAAAAATAAAAATAAGAAAACAAAAAAACAAAACCCTAAATTAATAAAACACACAAACTTAAACACAAAATTACTAAATTGCAAATACAATATTATTAAAAGAAGAACAATCCAAAGTTATAAGACCCTAGTGTATAAAATAGATAATTTAAACAATTTAAACAATCCATGTGATTGTGATGTTGTTTTTTAAAAAAATAATTAATTGCACTTTAAAACCACTCAGTAATCAGACTTGTACAATACAGTAAAATGTGAAGTACAAACAGAAGATAGCACATAATAAAACCAAGGTAAAATGAAAAATAAAAACATTGCAACCAAAGTAAAACCAGCTGTTCAACAGAAGCAGTATAAGACAATAAACAGTACAAAGCAAGATAAGAGCAAGGTCTAGATACTGATGAAATGTTTAAGACAATCAGTGCACAACCCAACACACAGTGCAGAATCTGGTCCTCAAGGAAATCCCTTTGCTGCTACCTTTCAGGATTGCACTAGAATTTATACAGAGTAATCTAATCAGAGTGAGAGGGGCCATACCTTGTATTTCCACTTTGCTTCTGTTTTGGTCTTATTCTGCTCACGGATTTCAAACTTTTCCACTTCATTTTGCTTTTCAACAGGTTCTTTAGCAGGAGCACTCAAAGCATTCTTGGCAGCCTAATTCAAATAAATGAATAAATGAATGTATGTGTGTACAAATCCCACAAATAAACTGATTACCCATACACAGGGGCAATATAACATCTCTCTCTTTCTCACTAGTTGCCATACATCAATTTAGTCAGAGTGAATTTTCACTTTATTAAGATAGGACTGCAATGTATTTATTTTGACAAAGGTAACTGAAGTATCAAGTGTTAAGTTTAGAAGAAACAGAGAATTATTTCTCTTTATTATGAGCTGAATGCCAAGACTCGGGTAGCATTGAAAATAAGTCCGCCTGCCTATCTCAAACTGCATAATATATAAAGGTATCTCACACTTGCCAAATCTTCTTATCAGTTGCATGGGGCCTGTGTTTCTACATATATGATACTTTAGGAATACACTGTCTTTTGGAGAAGTCCACTACAAATTGAACTTTTCACCAATATCCAGAATTTGAGTGAAGTGAGTTTAATTATTCTTAGTTAAGAAACTGAAATCTTGCCCAAATCGTATATTGATAAGTTACCTGTAAATGGTTAAAAAAAACCGTACAACAACCCAATCCCACAGTCAGTGAAAACAGCAGTATTTTTCAAGGGTATAGCCATATTAGTCTGCTGCAGCAAATCAACAAAATGTCTTGTGGCACCTCAAGGAATAATAGCTTTATTATAGCATGAGTTATGGACTGTTCATGGACTGTTGCCCACTTTATTATAGCGATAGCTGAGCAAACAAATCTTTATACACCAGTGTGTGTAGGAGGCAAATGCTGAGGAATAGGCATACAAAACATAAAAAATGGTGATTGTTTTAATAATAGTTTAACAAGCAAACACTGAAAAGTGACAAAGACACTTCCTCAAGTTTAAATATGTGAATAAATATCAGCCTATTCAGGGTAGTACTCTCTGTAGCTCATCAGGTGGGACACATTCCAGTCCATCCGCTTGGTGAATGAACAGATTTTTGGGAGCAACAGATGTTGGGGGCATAAGGCATCACATGGCATTAAGGCATTGGGGGTCAGTGGCCCATCTCTGCTATTCTTTCTAAGATATGAAGGTTCTTCAGCCCGTAACTAGTCTTTATCAACAGCCAGAACGTCTCTGCTCACCTTGCCTTTCTTTGGTGTTTCAATCTTTGTTAGGGCCTCCTTCGTGTGAGCCTCAAGAAGATCTAAGTTAGGAATGGCAGGTGGAGGAGCTTCTTTTGCTTTCTTGTTTTTCTTCTTCCCTTCTCCTTTGACTTTGGGCGTCTTGGGAGGTTTGGGGGGTTTAGGTGGCTTGGGTGGTTTTGGTGGCTTGGGAGGTTTAGCTAGTTTGGAGGGTTTGGGTGTTTTCGTTGCTTTTGGGGTCTTTTTCTTAGAGACTTTTTCAACCGGTGGTGGCGGCGGTGGCGGCGGTGGAGGAGGAGGAGGAGGTGGCGATGGTGGTGGAGGTGGTGGTGGAGGTGTCCGTGGTGCAGGTGATGGTATTTCTTCTTTCTCCACTGGGCTGATCTGCTCAACATTCACATTGGCAGCCACTTCAGGTTTGCTGACTTTCAAAGCATTCTAGAAGAGAAAAACAAGAGGAATGTGTATTTAGGGCCCGCTTTCAAAAATGGATATTCCACCTCTGTTCAGCATAGCTGTATACTGTATAAGAAAGCCACAATGGGTGTTTCTAAAGACACTTTTTTGCATGTTTTTAGAAATGAAGACCAAAAGGGGATCTGGAATTGCGGTGGCGCCCAGTTTTCATGGTTAGAAGAGCAAGTGGCTGACACTCCGCCACTCCTTCCTTCTTTGGTTCAGTAATGAGACAGTGTAGAAAGGAGAGAACACTTAAGAGCATGTGAAAACTTTATATTGTGATCTAGTCTCTGATGCTGAGAGGGTTTTTCTAGATTGCTGATACAAAGGGGCACAGACTATGGAACCTGAATGGTAAGAACAGTGCAGTTCCTGAAATGTAAGAACTAGCTGCTTCAATTGAAAGGCTATTAAAAACCACACATTCAGTCCAAATTAATCTCCCATGTCCCCATTGAGTTGGTGATGGTCAAAAGCTCTCCTCCCGCTCCAAATATGAAGACTTCAGCTGACCTGATCTGACTAGTTTCTACTAGAAGGTACAGTAGGATAGTTCAAGAAGGACTGATCTAGGGAGAGTTAATTTATCACATGATATTATGACTCCAGGAGGCAGCAGAATACAGGAGGGCCTGGCATGCTCTGGTCCATGGGGTCACGAAGAGTCGGACACGACTTAACAACTAAACAACAACAACAATTATGACTTTGGCATGCCACTGAACTATGGCTCTATCCGTTTGACAGGTCTTTCAGAAAAGTATGCCCACTGCTGAAAAGCCTGTTGTATAAAATAGAAAGGAATTTAATGAAATGTTACATATTTTGCTACCAAGCATCATTCTGGCACCATGTACTTATTTCTTTGCATACTCTATACAATTTTCATAGATGTCAAAGGACAAACAGAAAGGGGTGGCCCAGCATCATGTAGAAACTATGCAGAACTTTATTATATAGTCACATGCTTTCATAATTCAGGAATGCCATCTGTGTAAGGAAAACGATTGCCACCTAATTATAATTATTAATGTAAAAATTACTCTTTGCTTGGCTCGTTTTCTTGTTCTTGCTTTTACATTTTCAAAAATCCTAGAAGTCTCTGACATTCCTTTGTTTTTGCTAAAACAATAGGAAATAAAAAAAGGAAATGAAGCAATGCTTCATTTAAAATGCAAATCAGTTTTAAGAGAGTGCAGTTCAAATTAATTTGCATGCAAGGAACAAAACTGAATTATGTTTTTCTCCAGGTAAAAGGAACAGTAAAAGATGTACATTAAAAATGAACAGTGTGTGACTAATTAAATTGAAATTATTTTTTATATATGTTGCCATTAGACAAATGCAAAGAAAATTAGGCTTTCCATGACTGCTCCTCACTTTGGTCATATATTACCTTCAATAGCAGAGTGCCAGGTGTTACTGCGTTTATACTGGCTTGTAGGCTTTCCATGGGAATCTGCACGACCACTGGAGGATTTGGCACACCTTTCTTCTTATCCACCAGGGCTGTTCTTATGTGCTTATAAAATTCATTAAATCTGATTTTTCTACTTTCTGGGAACTTTCCAATTTAGTACATAATCCTAACTATCCAGGATGTCTGTGGGCTGGTTGGGCTGATTTAAGGCTAGCTTGAGGCACTGCTGAATCAACCTCTCACACACACACCCCAGTTTAGGAATGTTAGAAATTACTCCTGATTATCCCAGCTTATTGTTGTGTTGGAATTAGTGACTATGAGACTGGAGTAAAAGCAGTTTGGATCTCACATACTTCAGCTCCTCCTCTACTCTTCCCTTTCTCTGCCTTTTGGGGGCGGGGGTTCACTCGATCTCATTGGGCAGAGGCATAGTGGCAGTAGATGTGAGATCAGTCAGCACAAGGAGCTTGTGCCGGCATAAAGGCGGCTACTGTATATCAGCACAAGTATGGTAACTTTGGCCCATTCCAAACCCAATGGCACTGTTAGTGGATCGCCTTGTTAGTGGCATATTAAATGCCACTGATTTCATGGCGACAAAGGCTGCAATCCCACACAAACCTTCCCATTGAACTCAATCCAGATTCATGCCTGCATCCTCCCTACAAAATCTGTTGCCCAACAACTAGCCAAATGAAGACCAAATTCAACACTTTAAGTCAATTTAAGATATGTTTGCAATATAGTGAGTTCAATATGTAAATAAGAGATCAATGGTGGAAAATTTTAAGGCCTTCTACTGTATGTGCACTTGATTCTGCTTGGCGACACAGTTCTTAGATTTAAAATCACAGAAAAATATTAACTTCATATGGAGAAGGATTCATAACTCTAACATAAGCAAGCCCACCTTCTTCTGCTCTAGTTTCTCTGTGTGCTGTATTTTCCAGGAACAAGGATGTTCCTGGATATACAAAGAACATATGATTTGAGTTGGTATCAGGTAGAGATGGGGCCAAATCAGAAAAGTGGGATTCATTTTGATTTGTGATTCATCAAGGTTGATGAATCACAAATTATAAATTTATTTTTTTCTGATGAATCAACAAATCATCAATTCATTATTTTTATTTTAAAGCCCTATAAAATGGCCTCCAAGCACCTAGAGATACAAAATTCACAGGACAGCTTCCCCTGACTCTCTTCTACAATTGTGTCTTGCAAGTTTGGTGAAGTTTAGATTTTGGACATTCAAATTATATATTCACAAGGAGGGCTCCCCCAGAAAAGTCCCCCGTAGGCACCTGGAGGCACCAAAATTATAAAGAAGCTTATACTCACTGTCCTCTATGGTCTATCAAAGTTTGGTGACGATTGGGTTTCAGACATACAGGTTATACATCCACAAAACAGGTTCTCCCAGTAAAGTGTCTTCTGGTAGCTGGCTTAGGAATACCCAATATTCATCAAACTTGGAGAGATTGTAGATGAGAGTCAGTAGAAGGTTCTCAGTAATTTTGGTGTCTCTTGGTCCCTGGGAGGAACTTTCCTGAGAAGAGTTTCTTTATGGGTGTAAAACTTGGTTATCCAAAACCCAATTTCATCAAATTGGTAGGGACTGTAGAGGAGATTAAGAGGAAGTTTCCTGCAATCTTGGTGCCTATAGATGCTGGAGTGGGGGTGGGGTGGGTGCATCTTACAGCCAAGCAAATTGACAAAATCGCTAAAAATTAATTCCTTCGTATTCATCACGGGCATTGATTCATATGAATACAAATTGACAAATTAGATAATTTATCAATTTTTTTCCAAAGTAATCAAATTTGATGATTCATTTCTTAATTTGTACCCAGCTTTAGTGCCAACCAATTCAGCCCTTGGACATATGGAGAGTTATTTTTAGCACTCAGTGGAGAGATGCAAGGAAAAGGTATTTATTTAAAATAAAATACCAAGAATACCAACCTCACTTAATCTTATTTCTTTGGCAAGGTCCTTAATGAGCTGTGCTGGTTTAAAATTCTCTGGCAGTTCATCTTCATGGTCCACTAAAGCCTTGAATAGAAGAAAACCAAATAAAAAGGGCTTAATAGTATGTTGACCAACCTCATGAGGTCATAGTCTTCACATAAGGCACCATGAATATTACTGAGCTCTTCAGTTCAAAGGAGCAACAAACACTGTGGGTTCCATCCATGAACAAAATGGTCTCTTCCATTCACAAGAACGCCCTTTCAGTGAATGTGAATGGGACTGATTCACCAGAGTCTTCCACAACAGAGAACAGGAGTTATTTTTTCCCAATTTCCCCATCCCATCTCACTTTAGCCCGTTTGCTACCTCTCATAGTTTTCTGTAAGGTCTCAAATCCTTCCATTCAAGGGACCTACTCTTTGAATGATTAAATCATACCCATCTGTTATTCATTCTTATCTAGAGCAATGGAAATGTTCTCCTTGTCATAATCTAGATTTTGACTGTGTTATCACCAAAGCAACACTTTGGCATGAAATGAGAGTGGCATACGAAAGGACCACTCTCTCTCAAAAAAAGTCTATATGTTTCTTTTTTAACACATCATACATTATGTTTTTTTTCCTCTTTCAATATATAAATCAGGATGCACACACACAAAAATCTATGTCACTGGAAATTTGAGGAATGAATAATTCACCCTACCTCTTTCTAGGGCTATTGTTTTTGCCTTTTATCTGTTATACAAAATCGAGAGTGCAGAAAGATTTTATCTGCTATACAAATCTAGAGTGCAGAAAGAGCCTTACCTGCTTTTTAGTCCAAGACCGGAAAGCACCATTTAAAATTTTGGCTCCCTGGACTAAATGGGAAGGAGGCTGCTTTCCAGCCTTGTGCAATCCTAAGCAAATAAAAGAAGACAGCAACATTGCATGAAAGCCATTTTCAAAACAAAGGAAGAAAACACTTCTCTTTATGAAGAAGAAATAGGAATAGAGGTGGGCAGCCTATTGTTTGTATGTTTGTTTGTTTGTTTGTTTAAAATATCGTTATTCCACCTTTCTCCTTAAAAAGAACCTAAGGTGACCTAAAAACTGATTTGGTAGGGACAGTTTCTAGAGTCACCAATCTCTAGTTCCAAGTTTTGGAATCTACGTAGAAACTAAATTTGATGTTTACAAATGGATCATCTGCTCATTTATTCTGAAGCCTGACAAAAAAATTCCACTTTTGGTGACAAAATTCAAATCCAACGAATTCTTTGCAAATCTTGCTGTTTCAATTCCAGATCTGTAGGGTGGTTCCCCTGTTGTGAGCATGGGAATACATTTGTGCATGAAAGCTACTTTCTCTCTTGAAAAACATGGGACCGTCAAATGTTTGGACAGAGGCAACTTTTGTGGGTAGCCTCCTTCTCCTGGAAGGCTGCTTCCATATGGTTTTCTGCAAAATCTGATCCCATCAACATCCCATGTTATAGCGCAAAAGCTCCCGAGAAGCACTGAAGATTGTAATGGACTTGATACAAGTTTTAAAAAGGACACAAAATAAAAATTAAATGAATCCACAGTGTTCTGCATTCTTTCTGACTAGATGGGACACCCATGTGCAGCTTTTCCACTGTACTTTTTGTTTTTCTGAGGTGGAATGTATATTTAATTTTATAGCCACCAAAACAGATCCTGAATATGATTATTCTTAGTGAATTTTAAAGGGCAGCTGATATGACTGTGTTTACTATATAGTAACTGCCTCTAAAACACTATAGGTCATGTGAAAATGCTGTGGTCTGCATTAACTGTCAATAATAGAAGCTTTGGATATAATTTTAGCAACGCATTGATATACTTTTCACTTATAAGTAAGATTTGAACACACAAGACAGGTCTAACATGTTTTACCATTACATTTACACACTGCTCAAAAAAGAGTCGAAACAACATGTACAGCACAAAGTCTACAACTCAATGTTCAAGTATTAAGGCATTGGTTGACTTGTAAATCTAAACACAGCAGATAACTGGCATTCTGTTTTACTTATTTATTTAAATTAAATGTGGGCTAAGATACACCATATATGTTTACATTTATACAAAAGAAAGCAGCATTCTGAAACCTGTAATGTATACAAAGACTGAGTAGCATTTGGCACAGCCTGCCCATCCTATGCCTTTGTATCCTCTCATAATAGGGACGTTAAACTTTCTAAGGTATTTCAACCCACCCCCTTTGTGTGTGTGTGTGTGTGTGTGTGTGTGTGTGTGTGTGTGTGTGTGTGTGAGAGAGAGAGAGAGAGAGAGAGAGGGAGGGAGGGAGGGAGGGATTTAAATGTGAAGATTTCTCTAGAAAGGCACTGGCCTCCAGTTAAAATGAATGGGGAAAGTACTGAATATCCCCATTGTGGGTGAGGAATAGGTAAGGCATTCTTCATAGAAATTGTGAGTGAAAGACATAGATAAACCTGCCTGCCTACAAAACCCCACTCAAGGAGAATTTGTGGAGAATTTTGGTTTGTCATTAATGAGCTACTGACTGGAGCAAGCCTCTCCTACCAGTCCTCCTTGCTTCCTCCTACAAGTAGAAGTGGCTGAAGTAACCATCTACATATAAGAGCAGGAAAGATCAGACCTTAAGTTGTGAATCTTCTTAACAGGCCCAGAGCTAATTTCAAATCCTAGCTTCAAACTACAGCCTGTTAGATGAGTGATAAACCATGGTCCAGATCCAGCATCAAATTTTTTCTTTCCTGTAAGAAAGTTTTTGGATGCTGTAGCCACTCTCTTTGTAGGACCATCCAGGACAAACATACTGGCTGGACTCCTTTAGTGTTCAAATGATGTAACCTGCTGAAGTTAACTGATGCTAATTAACAATGAGCTGGGGCCCATCTCAGTTTCACAGTCAAGCATATGAACACAATGTGACCCAGCATCGTGTCAATTAGCCACAATTAGCCATGAGAGATTACACAAATATTATGCCAACACCAATAGGATTGTGGTCATTTCTCATTACTGACAAGCAGTAATTCCCAGTAGTTCTGGTCTACTGCTTTCTGTTAAAAAATAAAAGCTGATTCACCCTTCTATGTTGATATAGCTGTCAAGAGTTACAAATCCTGACTTATTTATTTATTTACTTAAATCCCAGACTACTGCATTTCAAAATATAAAGAATCAAACAAGGGTTAAAAAAGAGATCTTCAAAAGTATGCAACCAAAATCAGAACAGGGATGTTTACTCAATCAATTAGGAAATAACATTTAATAAGAAGTGGATATGTAAGGGAAAGAAGGAAGATTAGGCAGGCCAAGGAGACAAGGGCCAGTATCCTTTTGGAGCGAAAAGAGTGTACTGCACAGACTTCTTTGATTTGCCTTAGTACATGCGAAGATTGTACTTGCTCAACCCCCCTGAGAGCACAGCTGCTGAGACAATGGATCCTGGCATGCATGAAGTGAAAGGGATAGGGATCAATGTCTGTAGGAGACTGAGGCTAAAATGAAGACCACCAGCCGGGAAACTCGGGAAGAAATGGGAGTATCTCCATTAACCTGGAGAAAGTAAATTCTCCAGGACGTGAACCACGGAGCTTTCTTCTGAGCATGTTAAGTAGCTTAAGGAATGTTCATCACTTAGATGAGTAATTTAAATAGTACAAGATTTACCAATTAGAATTCATGCTTAACATGCTGCATGTGTTGTCTCTGGAATATAACGACCCCCTTTGATTCAGACCTCCTTTGATCTGAAGTGTGATTCTTAACATTGCAGTCATTATAAATGCCTTCCCACTGGTAACCTATTATTCTTCAAAAAATTTCATATTTATACATTTAATGGTATTATTTCTAAAAAGTTTTTTTTCATGCTGATTTATTTGAATCCCAGTACCTCATTAATGCAGTGCTTTTTTGCAAACTCTTTAAGAACATTATTTAAAAAGTGACTGTGACTGGTAAATTAAGTATTAACAGAACATAATGTTAGGATAAAGTATTTTACAGAGAGGAAACACACTTTTATTTACCTTTAAATGACTCTAGCAGGTGCCTTCCCGTGTACCAACAAGCCGTTTCAAAGTTTGGAAACTGGGTTAAGCTGACAATTTTTAATCGCCTTTCAACTTCATATGCTCTATGATACATGGGAAAAGTGTTTCAGTTCAACAGATCACAAGCAGCTTGGCAAACCCAATAAATAAATTCTTGTCCCCTCTTTGCCTCATTGCCTCATTGTTATGTGGCTTTGACTTCCAGCTGCTTCTTATTAAGCCAATTGTCATAATTTGTCAACTGCTAGAAAAGTGACTAGAGTAATTTGGAACAAAAGAACATTTCACATACTTTGAAGTAAAATACAATGTCAATTGACCACATATTCAAGAGCAGCCTTATTAAGTACAAAATAGACAAATTGTATAAACGTTCAACCAAATTATGAATGCCTAAATTAATCATTCAAACTAGCCTCACTGAATCCATGAAATTCATTTTAAATGCTGACTTTCCAAGTTCTCATAGATTCAGTGAGTCTACTTTAGCTGGACCAGCAAGTACAAAAAAAGTCACATTCCTAACATACATGTAAAGTGCTATCATTTATGTATGTGTGTATGTATGCATGCATACATGTATCATACATACAGGCATACTTCTCTGTTCAGAAATAATGTCCAGTGGGATTTGCTTTTAGTAACAGCACATAGTGTGTCAACCGAAAAGCACACATTCTTTGATGCCAAATATGAACATTTCAGCAGTTATTCATAGGACTAAGAATAGTGCTTATGGATAAATATATGAAAATTTCTGAACCGAGCCTACTACAGCCTTTTTATGATTGGGGTAAGAATGTTCCTTGACAATTTGGGCTGAAGCACTTCCCTTTTCAATTCATAGCTGACCCATGTAAGATGAAGGCATGGACAGTTTTGTTGTTCATCTCATTATCAACAACTTAAATTTTGTTTCAGCAGAAAAAGTATAGTTCAAATTTCGCAGCCCATATTATAGTCATGTGACAATGGAAAACCAAGGAGGAAATATTAATTCAGCTAATGTTTTCAAACAATAAATGTTTTCAAACCTCATTTGATAGGATCAAGATTAAGATACAGGGCACAAGCATGAGTGGAAACAGAACTTCCTTCACCTTTCTAGCTAATGACAGACTTCTGGCCCCATACTTCCTATGTTCTACACTGGGAGGAGGGGGGAAGGGAACCCACTTCCACCAGCCTTGCTTAAATCTACATTCATTCCCACATCTAATCAAATTATGGTATGGTTTGTTGTTGTTTAGTTGTTTAGTCATGTCCGAATCTTCGTGACCCCAAGGACCAGAGCATGCCAAGCCCTCCTGTCTTCCACTGCCTCCCGGAGTTGGGTCAGATTCACGTTGGTAGCTTCGGTGACACTGTCCAACCATCTCGTCCTCTATCGTCCCCTTCTCCTCCATGGTATGGTTAATTATTATCAAATAAAAACATGTAGAAACAGCATACCTCATCTGCATTTCAACACTTAGGCTATGTAGGAAGTGACCTGCAAAGGCTAGGCAGTCAACAGGTGTTAAAGTTGCATAAATCCACCCTGCAATAGAGAGGGAGAAACATTGCACTCTTTAAAAACTGGATTGTAACTACTGGCCTCTTAAATGTCCTCAGATACTATTGCAACTATTTTTCCTTTCAAGAGGCACAAGAACTCTAAAAGACATTTGAAGGCCTTTAATACTCCACCTCAATTATTACATCAGAAATCCTTCCTCCTTTCATGAAAGACCAAGTGTGGCATTTCAATTTCACACTTAAAATGTGAGCTATTCCAAAATTTGCAGCGGTGACAATTAAGGAGGTACTAAGTTTCAGAGGGTGACGTGGCGTGCATCAGACAGGCAATAGATGCCTGGGAGTGGGGGTGACTTAGCCAGTGCTCTCATCACTCAGTTCCTTGCTTTTTGGAAAGGCGATGTCTTCCAATCTTTAGTGGAAGAAAGACCCTTGAGAGTACAGGAATGGGAAAGCAGCAGGTGGTGGAAAGAGACTAAGTATCTCCCACCATTGGTCCACCAGTGCAAATCATTCTTCCCCTCCACCTTGTCTCTTCTCCTCTCAGTGGTTCATTAGTGACTTAAGATGTATCTGTACTACACAATTACATGTCTTTGATACCTTTTTAATTGCCATAGTTCCATTCTAAGGAATCTTGGACTTAAGAGTCTGGTGAGGGAGATAGTTCAAAGGAGTCTCCTAGCACAGGATTCTAAGTACCTCACCAATCAACAGATCTCAGGACTTTTCAGGATGAACCCATGACTGATCAAACCAACATAACCGTGCAGATACATCTTTCCTTTCTCAGATGCAAGCTGGCTACAGAGCAAACACCCAGGGATGTGAAGGGGGATTTTAAGCTCTCATGTCTCCCTCATAATACTTGCTTCCGCCCTTTGTAAAATAAATTGCAAAAGTTAAATAGGTACAATTTTATGTTACCTGTTGCTTTTTTTTTCTTTCATGGACTAAACAAACAAGTCAAGTCTGCATGCTGCCATTCCAGAAAAAAAAAATGTAGAAGGCTACAAGCCTGTAATTCTGTAAAATGCCACTGCATTATTTAAGTCGACAAGTCCCCTCACATGCAATTTCTACTTCTAGATTTCAAACCGACTAGTATTTTCAGTACAGATGCCCCAATTTTAATTATGACAACATCCTCACCTGAGGGGATAAAAAGTGTTTGTCCTTGTTTAACTGTGCATTTGTAACATTTATCCACTTGGTCAGCAAAAAACATCTCACTGTGATTCGCTGCTGACTGCCAGCGTTCGTAGAGGGAAATGTTTGCAGAGGTTGGCTTGATCAGATAAAATATTTTTTCTCCCTGTAATAGAGAACATGCTTAGTTAATCTCATTCATCTAGCTTTTAACTGGGGCTAACAAGTGGATTTAATCTTGTATGTTCAAACCACATTCCTTACCTCTCCTTCCTCCCCTATTTTATAAATTATTTACCTTACACAGAAAGGTCATACATTATTTCTTTGCACAAGATAAATTATTTACCAAAATGCTGAGCGCATCGCATGTCAAAACATATTGTCAGCTTTTTGCAGACCCTTTGCGTGTATTTTCTTTTCACTATTTCAACCTCTCATCTTAGAGCAGGGCTGACACAGGAATTGAAACCCACTTTGGGAAAATTGGCATTATAACATATGTTATGAAACACAAAAGAATAATGTCTTACTTTCAGGACATGATACCAGGCGGAAGCTCCACCAGAGTCTATGTGGAAATCTGTGTAGCTGTCCTTCACACAGATCAGGCAGTATTTGGTCACTTTGGGCTTTGCCAGTAAAGCATCATCAGGCCAATGATTTTCCACCCAAGAGAGTTTTTTCACTATATCAGGAGATTCTACAAAACTGGACATTCTGTTAGAGAAACAAAATAAAAAAAATAAACATCTAGATCAGACGACAGCACTGTGTCAGAACTTGTCCTAGTCAACACGCTATTCGTGGCACCATGGCCAGTTCCCTGAGACAGCATAGCCTTGTAAAATTATGTGTCATGAGCCTTGAAAGCATTTCACAAGCCTCAAAATGGTTAGGATGCAATAGGACATTTTCAGGGTTGACCATGACTTCCTCTATCTCTGATGGCAGAGGTAGGACTCTCTGTAGTTTTTGTATAGCCAAGAGTTCATCATCCCTCCATTCCAGGAAGTCCTGCTGCTTCCTAGTTTTGGGAAGTCCTGGGAAAATCTGGAACCAATGAACTCTAGAGTGCAGATTTTTAAGCTCAATGGCTCATAAACTGTTGGGCTTTGAATAGGCAGACAGGATCACTATCCTCCTGACATCTTTAGCTGGGTTTTTCGAAGCCAGCACATATGGGGAATAACAGCAGGATTCAAAACCACCAAGATCAAAATGTGGGCATTTAAAAGATTATGTATACAATTATTTAAGTAGCAAGTCAGAATAAGCAGGGATCCTAAAAATAGCACTTAAAGCCTAACACCACATCTATACTCGGTAGGCCTGTACTCACTTAGTCAGTGACTACTTTTGTTTCTAATTTTTATTGCTTTTTTTAAAAACAGATGCTTGTAAACTGTGGTGTGCATATAATGTGTAACTTTAGATCTGTAGTTTTAGGTATCTCTAATTGGTGATTTTAAAAGTGTGTTTTGATGTGAATTCTTATATACTATTTGAGTCTCATGAAGAAGGGCAAGATATAACAATAAGAATAACTGATATTTTTTCAATAAAGCTTCTCTCTCTCTTACTCTGTTCACACCCGACATATCTGATCCTTCTTATTAATTGTGCTTTTTGCCCCATCTGTCATTATATTTTGGCTCTTACTGCTTTTTTGTGGCTGCTCCCAGATTTGGCCGGTAACACGGGGGGGGAGGTCTTTTAAAATCAGATTTCTAGTTTTTAAATATTTTTTAAAAATATTCATATATGATGGTTCTAGCCTTTAATTGGTTTTCTTTAAATTAACAGTTGAATTGTGGGATGGATGGATGGATGGATGGATGGATGGATGGATGGATGGATGGATGGATGGATGGATGGATGGATGGATGGATGGATGGATGGATGGATGGATGGATGGATGGATGGATGGATGGATGGATGGATGGATGGAGCGAGCAAGAGAGTGAGCAAAGCCACCCCACATTGCAAAACTTTGTTACAAGCCCTACTGTTTAATCAAATCTGAGGAAAAAAATTATTTTAGGGTGCAAATCTATGCCTATCCATGAGTAAGTCTCAGGCATTACTTCAAAGTAGTTCATGGGAATGTAAGTGCAACTAATTTTTTAAAAACCAATCAGTCCAACAATTTATAACCAAAAATTACAATTATTTTTACCAAACTGTGTTACCAAATAAAAGCAGAAGCAAGCAAACAGCACTGTCAATCTTCTGAGTGGTTATTTATTCAAAGATCTGGAAATCTGGCAGTTTACTAAAACAAATATAGATTTACTTTCATTTCTTAAATACCTGGTTAGTAAGAGCTTAAGCCTAAAATGCACCCTTACATAGGTGCATTTATCTTACATGTCAAGGCAGCGCTTTAGGTTCTGTTGATGTGTCATGTTCTTTATCGAAAAATACTATATTTGTCAGTGGATTATTAAATCAGTAGTATATCAGAATAGTTTCAATAATCCCCATGAATAAAATGCCTCCCATCATTATTGTTTCTGGAGTAGAGAAAAGACTGTAAAATGCCTATTGAAAAATACCTATAATCAGAGAGCTTTTGAGCTTTCACGCACAAGGAAGAGGGTTACATTATTAAACAATAAATACAGCCTAGAGGGCTATAGATACTGTGAAAGAAATGATCTTGCAATTATCCTCCAGCTTTTCTGTAATCTGCATTAATTATCGCTCCTTTCTCCCACCAATAAGATGGAATTCTCTTCTAAAACAGCTATTGTTTATTTTATTTGTCCCAGAGCTCATCACTTTCTCTGTTTATAAAAGAGCATTCTCCTGCCTCATAATAATCTCTCTTTTTGTCTATGTAGATTACCCAGAAATCCTACAAGAAAAAAAGAGGTTTAAATTACAGGGTTCAGCAAATCATAAATTCATCACTCCTCCATAAGTGCTGCTCACAGAACAAAATTTCAGCAACAGAAATGCAGAGTTTGTATAATTTTCCTGGAAATGCTTTTGTAGTCTGTAGAGTAAAACCAGAAACCATTGATTCTGTTATCATGTAGGGCACCGACAGATTGCTATCTTTCTTAGGAATCAGATGCTAAATATGGTGGAGGAAAGCTGGCTGCTCACCATCCTTGCAGTGAATGGGCAGGCCCACAGTCCCGTGTTACCTTGTATCTGAAAATTCCAAATTGGTGACATTAAGGACTCTTTTCCTGTTAGTGCTGTAATAGTAATCGACAAATTCCTTTAGCTTCATCTTGCAATCTTTCTGTTTGGTGACATCAGTGACATCCACGCTCCTTTCTGGTCCTGAAGAAGAAAGAAATGAAGATCAACTCAATGAAAATAGGAGCTCCTTGCACATCTTCTTTCTACCTGAAACTGGTTTCCCTTAAAACAAGGTGAACAGGGACCAAGAATTTTGTTTTTGAATGTGGAAAGATATTCCTTTCTCTCACTATCCCATATAATTTGACAGTGGTAGATTGCAAGGCCCTGGAAGCTGCTTGCCTAACCGTTATGCTGTGCTGTTTTATTATACAGTGCGTAAGGTGGAAATGGTTCCCTTTTCTCATGGTGCTGTGCATATGCCTGTTGAGAACACATTCAGTATGGCCACTTTCCATATCTACAGAAGAATGTGAGCCCTTAAAGACCTTCCCAGGACCCAAAAGTACAACAGTTGCCAATGTGTTTCAGGACTGAAGTGATAGCGGTGGAGATGGCTTTTGAATTGCCTGGGACATCAATATTTGTACTTCTTCCTTTCTATATGCCTGCGGAATCAATCACACAAGATCTGCTAGAGAGGCCTTCTTTGATGTCACTCTGTTGGAGGCAACATCCTCTGGAAGAGAAACCTGCCAACCATGACATCCTAGCTGTGGAATGCAATTGACACAGAAGTCCAGCTGGTTGCCCACCCCTGGATTCATTTGGCTGCCAAACTAACATGTGGCTCTTTATGTCATGGGACTTCTCTAAACAGCCACTTTCTGTTATTTATTTATTTATTTATTTATTTACTTATTTACTTTTTGAAAACCACTAGTGGAATTTCCTGGATGACAGCTGCCACCGTGGTACACAACAAAGGCGTAGCAGATGGGACATATCCTGGAAATGGCTGTAAACTGTGTGGTTGGTCTACCACAATGGCAGTTGTCATCCAGAAGTTTCCAGTAGTGGTTTTCAAAAATAAATATCTTCAGTTCTCCAGGCAAGAATGTGACTAAATACGGCCTACTTTAGTGAAAAATGGAACTCACAAAACAACCACATTGTATAAACACAGAACAAGGTGACCTTGGGTGAGACAGCTGTGAATGGTGGAAAAAAAATCAGAATTCCAGAGTGGAGGGAACATTAAACCCCATGATCCTACCAGCTACGTATGGGCTTCCGAACAACAGGGTATGCTCCAAAATAGCTAAATTTGTTCCTTGATTTATCAGATACCAAAATGTAATACATTCCTCCTGCATACAACTGCAAAACACACAGAGAGCCACCAGGGAAAGGGACTATAGAACACCATCATAGTCAGAGAGTTCAAGTGTTCCCCTTTTTTTTTTCTTTGCTGGCCATCCCAGAAACTCAGTGGCCCTCTTAGCTGAGGATTTTGAAAACTATAGGCCCAACAAGTCTCTTTCCAAATCTTTGCTGACCCACCAGATCTCCCACTTAACTTTGCTCTCAATGAGAGCAGTTCTTGGGCGTAGCTGGATGATTTCAGCTGCAAGGTAAAGACAGAGTCAGCAGATGCTGAGGAGTCCTGGGGTCATGCAATCACATTTGCTAAGGACAGCAGAGAGCCAAGCTAAAAGGACATTCCTGCTGGGGACTTCTGCCAGGTTATTTTAGAGTCTGGGAACAATTATTGATGCCATTTTAATACACTGCTGTATACGGAGCTCATTTCGATCAACATTTGATACACATTCCCATTTTAGGGGACTAGTCAATTCCAAACTGACAGTACTTTTTTTTCCTAAAAAGCTGGAATTTAGCAGCTGAGGTTAGTAATTACTACAGCAGAATGAACTGGTCATACTGAGTGATGGAGAGCTGCAAAAACCAGCTCCCATGAAAGGAACAGTTGCCAACACCTAGTTCAAATGAAGTTTATATATTTATTTATATGGTGTTCTCCCAGAACTGGTACTTATGGTGGCTCACAATAAGCTTTAAATTATGTCCACTTCAAAAGAGACCCAAAAGTATAATGCTAAAACACACCAAAACAAATTATAATATTAAAGCACTATTGAAATAAAAGCAAATTTAAAACACCAGAGCACAGAGTTCTGACTCCTGTCCTCGGGAGACTGGAAAAATGTTAGGAAGAAAAACTTCAAGAACACGGCCAGACAGCCCGAAAAACCTACAACCATCAGATCCCAACCATGAAAGCTTTCGAGAATATAAATTTAAAATACATTGACAAAAAGAGACAGCACTTGTCAGAGGCTGCACAAAATGTACAGCAGTCCTTTGCAGTGGTCCCCAACTCTTTTGACTCTGCAGACCAATCTGGGGGGCAGGGTCCATGTGCAGGGGGTGGGTCACCCCCATGCTCGTGCGCATGTGTGACGGGGCAGGGGTGCTCATGGCCGTGCATAGACTCACACCCATGCGTGAAGGGGCTGTGGGACGCATTGGGGGAGTCCATGTGGGGGGTGAGGTGGGAGATCTGTTTCCGCAGCCCGATCCGGTTGAGGCCATGGAATGGCACTGGGCCACAGACCAGGGGTTGGGGACCCCTGTTTAAAGGCCCCATGCTCAACATCCAGTCAGTTGCTAAAAGGCCATCTGAGTAAAAAAGTCTTTGCCTGACAACAGAAGGACATGAGAGAAGGGGCCACCCTACTCTCCTTCTCCAGGGATGCCACAGCCTGTGGGGATCCAATGAGCAGATGATATCTGCACCTCAAGGGAACCCTCAACACATAGTTCCCCACTACTACGTCATAACCCAACATATCTAGAAGAGACATGGTTGCAATAGGCTGACAAAATTTCTTCAAAGGGCTGCTTAGGTGGTCAGATGGATGGATGGATGGATGGATGGATGGATGGATGGATGGATGGATGGATGGATGGATGGATGGATGGATGGATGGATGGATGGATGGATGGATGGATGGATGGATGGATGGATGACTGACTGACTGACTGACTGACTGATTGCATTTCTGCCCCAGCTTTTCTCCAATGAGGTTTCTCCTCCACTTCATCTTCACAAGATTACTAGTGTGCTTTAGGCTCACTTGGCCAGTCCCAGTCTACCTCCCTTATTGCCACACCACACAGGCTTTGCGGGCATGCTTCTTATTCCAGTAGAAACAAAAAAACCCCAAAAAAACCAAATACATACCAACATAGTTTTCAACATCGCTAACATAGAACGTTGGTGCAGGTACAGATAAACCCAAGCCATCCTTCTTTGGAACAAGAATAGGCTCTGTGAATCCATTTTCTTCCATGTACTCCACGGTCAGTTGGCTGCCAGTCACTTTTACCACCACGTCTTCAGCACTAAAGGTCAAAAACAAATTTGTTTTCTCATTACAAACTGATTTCATGCCAAAGTCAGTCTGTGCCCTTTCAATTGAGGAAATGGCAAGTACTGTCCTCTGTATTAAGACACCATTGACATGTGATACTTTGTAACCCTTGCTTTATTTAATCAGGTCAGAGGATCATAAAGAACTTCAAAACAATGTATTTAATTTCTGCTACATGCAGATTAATAGCCGACTTGTACTAATGTCACCAGAGTTCACCATATCCTGTTTTGGAATACATGTTTCTACAGCTCATATTGCTTTGGTGCCTTATAACTCAATCACCATCTCTCTGAAGAATTCTTACCCAATTCAGAATCTGAACCGAGCTTCTAAGTTCTGGGACAGCTATTTCCCAGGCTGCCTGAGCACCCACTAGGGCTGTCAGTTGCCCTACAAACTACATGCTCCATGGGTCTCTGCACTTAGGATGCTGTCATCAACATGTTCTTCAACATCCCAGGAATAAGAGACCACAAGGCATATGGTCTGCAAGGTGCTTGAAAAATCAACTAATCAAGTACCCTTGAAATTAGGTACCCAGGGTCTCTGGCAAAGGAACAGAGCAGTTTGCAGTCTTCTCAATGGTGGCCTTATAAAGACACTGCTCGTTTACTGCCATGGCTGCTGCTGGCCCCCATCATTGAAATTTCAGGTGAACTGGCAGTGGGGTGTGGATTTGTGGCTGGCAGGGGGCTCATGCAAGAAAACATTCCATTCACATTGTCTCCCCAGTGGCTGCACAACCAGAAGTTCTCAATTCTGAATATTGTAAAGAGAAACAACAAAAACAAAGAGCCGTCTTCTGATTTTTATGAAATAGCACTTCCGTAAGTTCCATCCCATTCCAAAATGAGCAGAGTGCACTATTACTGAGATCACCACCTAGGGGATACCAGAGCTTAATTAAGGCAATTTATTCAAAGTCTAGGAAAATGCTGATTGTGGTGGACAATCTGCCCCTACCCTTTTCAGCACATATAACTATCTAGTGTGTCCATAGCAAAGATCTATTGTTGGCCACATTTAAGATTCATTGAAATCAATGCGATAAATCAAATGACATAAATTGTCCATTGATTTCAGTAAAATGTAGGTGCCATTTCTCTGGATTACACCACTGGAAAGCAAGTATCAGGAAATTGAATTGTGTTTTGTATAACAGAGTACAGTGTTGATGAAACTTACAATTTCCTAAGCTTTATATCTTTTTAAAAAGTGAAACAGAAATGCACCCTCTACTCACCTCTTACAATAGTCAGCATTTAGCTTTTGTTGTTTATTCAATGCTTTCTTAATTTTTATTAAGCCAAACTGAGTTTCTACTTCATTAGAATTTACCCATTGATTTAGAAAGAGAAGCTAATTGTTTCACAACATAAGCAATTCTTAAACATTAACACTGATTACTGCACAGAGTACAAGGTTAACAAATCCTGTGCATTATTTTTGTAACGAATTAGGCCATGTTTGTAAGCTTGTTTTTAAAAGCACTTCTTTAAATGATACCCAGGCAGCCATTCACATGTACCGTATTTTTCCGTTTATAAGACGACCTAAAGTCTAAGATGACACTCCCCCCTTTTCTAATCCCAAATTTGAAAAAGCAGAGATCAAATAGCTCCCTTTTTGCTAAGCACCCTGCCTTGGCAAAAGGCAAGGAAAGCGGCTGTCAAAGTGATTGCCACTTTTTCTTGTCTTTTGAGAAAGCACGGAATTTAGCAAAAAGGAAGGGAGCAACACCTCCCCTTCCTTTTTGCTAAGCCCTGTGCCTTTGCAAAAGGCAGTGGTAAAGACCTGCCTTCCATGTATAAAATGACCCTCCATTTTTCTCAAATTATTTAAGGAAAAGGTGTCATTTTATACACAGAGAAATATGGTATTTTGTAGGCAAATGTGGATGCATAAGAACAACAAAATCATTTTAAGAACATGTATGTTATTGGATTAGATAATTGTTTTCAAACAGATTATTTTACATAAATTTGTCCTTCACAAAACCCCGCTATCAAATTTTTCAAGGGTTGCAATTTTAGAACAACAGATTTTGTTGTTGTTTAGTCGTTAAGTTATGTCCAACTCTTCGTGACCCCATGGACCAGAGCATGCCAGGCCCTCCTGTCTTCCATTGCCTCCCGGAGTTTGGTCAAATTCATATTGGTTGCTTCGGTGACACTGTCCAACCATCTCGTCCCTTGTTGTCCCCTTGTCTTGCCTTCACACTTTCCCAACATCAGGGGCTTTTCCAGAGAGTCTTCTCTTCTCATGAGATGGCCAGAATATTGGAGCCTCAGTTTCAGGATCTGTCCTTCCAGTGAGCACTCAGGGTTGATTTCCTTTAGAATGGATAGGTTTATTCTCCTTGCAGTCTAGAGGACTCTCAAGAGTCTCCTCGAGCACCACAATTCAAAAGCATCAATTCTTTGGTGGTCAGCCTTCTTTATGGTCCAGCTCTCACTTCCATACATTGCTACTGGAAAAAACCATAGCTTTGACTATGCGGACCTTTGTCGGCAAGGTGATGTCTCTGCTTTTTAAGATGCTGTCTAGGTTTGTCATCGCTTTCATCCCAAGAAGCAGGTGTCTTTTAATTTCTGCTGTCACCATCTGCAGTGATCATGGAGCCCAAGAAAGTAAAATCTGTCACTGCCTCCATATCTTCCCCTTCTATTTGCCAGGAGGTGATGGGACCAGTGGCCATGATCTTATTTATTTATTTAATTTATTTTTTTGATGTTTATTTATTTATTTATTTACAATATTTTTTAGCCGCACCATTGCCAGTGGCTTCTGGGCGGCTTCAGACCATTTTTTGCACTTCCATTTTTCCCCTTCACGGATTGCTGCCTAGTCATGGTGAAGGGGCCTGAATAATTCAGAGAAGTTGTGGGCTATGTCTTGCAGGGACACCAAAGACAGACAGGTCATAGTGGAGAGTTCTGACTAAATGCGATCCACCTGGAGCAGGAACTGGCAACCCCCTCCAGTATCTTTGCCAATAAAACTCCATGGACAGAAACAAAAGACTAAAAGAATAACAGATACTATGTACTAAAAAAAGGTTAAAAATCATGAATATGATCACTCACTGTGGAGTAAGAAAGCATCACATGCATGTAAAATATTATGTAAAACATTATGTGAGTGAAAAAACATAATTGACTGGTTTCCAAACAAACCTTAGCCAAAGATCATGCTTTATATACAGCATTTTGTCCATGGTCCAGCCTTTCTAACTTGTATGTTTCTTTGTTTTTGGTGTATTTTGTTGTTTTTGTTTTTGAAGGAACAGGCACCTAACGATAAACAAATGCACAGTTCACAATCAAATCCATGAACAATGCCAAATGATCTTGGAACTTGTTCTTGAATTTATAGAGAGAGGTTATTTATTGGATATTTATGTATGGGTTAGATGTAAGGGTCTACTCCTAACTACATGCTTATGTGTTAACTTGAAAATATGTGAAACCAGGTTTTTAGAAACGGGACTGGATAAATGTAGCCCAGTGCATCTGAGATTCTGCAAGTCCAAACATCAGTGGATCTATGCTGCACCTGGGAAAACTATATATCCAAATAACCTGGACGTGCTATTTTCTAAACAGGGACATCATACAGTATTCAAGAATGTCTTAGGTCATATATAATACGATTACCCTTTCAGGAGAAAAGAGGTGTGACTGCAAAAACAATAGGTTCCCACATATGCGTGGGCAAGCCAACAAAAACTTTCCAGGATAATACACTACTGCCCTCTTCTGTGTTTTCTTTTGTATTACATCTTAATTAGAGAGCACCAATGCCTTGTGGCAGCAAGGTGGGGGGAGAGCAATGACAGGCCAAACGAAAGTTAAAGAGAGAGAAAAAAACATGCCATGTTGAAATAGAACAGAACCCTCCACAATAGACCATTGCAAGCAGATGCAAAATTCCAGACAAGGAACAGAGATTCCTTCAGAGGAGGTTCCTCTTAACTGTCTAACAATACTGAAGAATCTCCAGAAGAACACAGTGAGTATCACTGTATCATTCATCTCTCTGTTGTAAAGCTGCTTTGCCACCGATTTCACTCAAGGAGGGTAAACAAGTTGAAATAATAAAATCTTGACAAGACGAAGTTGATGCTGGTCAGTAAAAAGTCCAGCTTGTGGATTGGGATAAAATAAAATAAATAACCTTGCCAATTGATGTTGTGTTGTCTATGGACTTTCAGACAGAAGCAGCAGCAGCAGAGTTGCAGAACATCCACTTAGTACACCAGCTGCAACCTTTCCTGCAGACATGCCTTTGTAACAGCCATGCATGCCTTAGTTACGTTACATCCTGGCCACTGCAAGGTTCTCTGTGTGAATCTGGGATCTCCAGTTGATACCATATGAGGCAGGTGGACGGTATTGAGATCATATAACCCAGCTGCTTGAAGACCTGCAATTCATGGCCAAACACTTTCTGGGTACAACTGTGAGCTGAGAGGCAGCTAGACAAGCAAAGGGCTATGCACTTTTCCCTTCAGTTTTTCATACTAACAACACTTGCACACTAACTTCCTATGGTATCCTTTCTTTGATGGCCTTGACAAACCCAAAATGTCCCTATAGGAACACAAGGGCCTCATCACGCATGGCCAAGATAGACAAATAGTGAAGTTCAACATGATTAAGGGGCAGATGCGCCACAAGGGTACAGTTACAGTATACATACTGTACAGTATGGTATGATACACACATGTAACTTAGAACTAAAATCAGCAAACAAGAAAACTAAGACATGATTTTAGTCATGGATGCTTTCACAAATTTATTTAGTCTACAATGGCCATCTTTCTTTCAATTAACTTTTAACCAAGAATCTAGAAGTTGTGGCTTACCGCACTTTTGCAAGCCAACCTTTCTGTTTGACTTGAGTCTTTTTCAAATCTTTATTTGTTGTGATCCTGATAAAATGCCATTGTAGCGCCCACTGTAAGCTTGTAAAACGCTGCTGCTGAGACTTTCTCGGGGACTACTGTGTCTTTCATGAACAGTTCCCTCCTTGTGACTTGTGTCTTTAATTGTTTCCTCTTCAGCTCACAGTAATGATAAGAAGCCACTGGCTTGGCCCTTAAGCAGCTCTTGTTCACTGCAAGATGAGACTTTAAATACTAGCTTATTTTCCCCTCCTTTTTTTATGAAAGAGTGCAAGTTCTTCCATCACTAGTGCGAGTGTTCATCAGAGACAGAAGATGCAAGAGGAAAAATCCCAATTAAAGTTGCAAGAGACCTTTATTAAACAGTAACTTCTTGAAAGCAAACATTACAGAAGTATGAATTACTGGATAATTATTTTACGTTAGCTATAAAAATATCTTCATTACAGATATGAGCATTGTTAAATAACGTTATTAAGCATTATATTAAGTGGAACCTCTCTGAGGGCTCCATTGGTAGCAGGCTACATCTAGCTTTATAAAAAGAACAAACCACCAATGTAGTGCTCCTTCTAGTTCATACAGAAAAGCAAACATGATTCAAAATCTGACACAAAGCAGGGTGCAAAATGTGCTTTTATCTTTAAATAGGAACAATTCACCATTTTAGTGTTTCTTATGGTTCACTGTGAAATTTGTCAGCAAGCAAAGACCAAAATCTGATGAGGGCTTCTATATTTTATTGTGTCCCCGGAGAAAATCAGGCACAGAGCAATTAGTCTAAGGTCTGTGGTATTGCTGTCTACATAAACCACAAGGAAAACCTTCCTAGGGACATTTTCCCCCTTTTTTTACACCATAGTCTAAATCCAAAACCAGTATTGTCATAACTGAATATCCTACCTGGGGAATGTTCGACTTCGAAGTTCCTTAATGAAAACTTGACTTCCATTTTGTACTGGCTTGACCTCCGTAGTTTGACCAGGGTCATGTTTATGCCAATTTCTTTTCTTTTTTACTGCATGAGAAATCATTGTATAAGATTATTTGTAATAATTCAAGGAAGGGGACAGCAATCAGTGGGGACCTTACCTAATAATGAGTTTGACAATAATCTTTCAAGAGATATCATATGATAACAAATTTAGCACAGAAGGATAAGATACATTCATGTCCCACTGAAAAATCTAGTAAGCATTTTTTAAATTTATCTTTAGAAATTAAATACTGCTGGTTATATATAGCACAATAACTCTGTCCATTTAGTAACATTAAGAGCAGCCAGCCATATAATTAACTACCAAGCTATACAGGTTTCCTTAAGCCATAGGTAAACCCCTGGATAAAGATTCATGTTCCCCATGTTAAACACAATTTCTGTTGCAAGGCTAGCACTTCAAATTTCAGTGTAGTACAGTGGGGTCTCGACTTACGAACGGCTCGACATACGAACGTTTGGACTTACGAACAGCTCTCATAGGAATATATAGACTCGACTTACGAACTTAGATTCGAGTTACGAACTCTTTTTTTTCCTTTTTTTAAAAGCTAAGTCATCTTAGGTTAAAAGGAAAAAAAGAAGAAAAATATCCCCCTCTAGTGGTAGAAGACGGAATAGCAGCTTCCCATTAGTTTCTATGGACGAAAAGAGCAGATACGGATTAAATGTTTTTCAATGCATTCCTATGGGAAATGCAGATTTGACTTAAGAACTTTTCGACCTGAGAACTGCCTTCCAATACGGATTAAGTTCGTAAGTCGAGACCCCACTGTGCAGAATGTTATTAATAAGATACAGAACAATGACTGATCCAACTCAAAATAAAATCGTTTTGCAATCATGGAGCAGATCAATCTCAAGGTAAAGTGGGCTTATTCGGGGTAAATCACAGAAATGTCTGAATTGAAGTGAAGCTACTCCAAAACTGAATTTGAATCCTCTGGAGAGGACATAGCAATTTGGACTGCAAAGGACACAGAAATGCATACGTGGACCAAAATCCTGAAACACAATTATGCAAAAAGCATAACTTTTGCAAGTTAATTGTCTTAAGTTAAGAAATCCCCATTGACACTATTTTCTGTGCAACAGGATTTCCAGGCATGGTATCTCCAAAAATCAACATACTTCTCCACAAGCTCTCCATATTAGGAAAAAGTCTGGATAGAGACAGGGAAAAATGTAGTTTTATGACTAACCACTTCTGCCTCTTAGCCACTCTGAATAGTTTTACTAGCAGTTCTGTAGATTTCTAGACTATATTTCTATTTATACATCCTAAAATAGCATTTGCCTTTTTTGCAGCCACTTTGCACTGCTGGCTCATATTCAGCTTGTAATATACAACAATTCTGGGATCCTTCTCACTCATAATATCACTGAGCCAAGTATCCCCCATCTTGTAACTGTGTTTTTTTCCCCCCTTGATATAGAACTTTGCACTTATCCCTGTGAAATTTCATTCTGTTGTTTTCAGCCCAGTGCTCAAGCCTATCAAGATCTTTTCGAATTGTGTTCCTGCCTTCCACCTAATTCCACCTACCGTAATTTTGTGTCACCCACAAACTTGATTAGCATTTCCCTGCACTTCCTCAATGTCATCGATAAAAATGTTGAATCATCAAGGCCAGGACTGAGCCTTCTGGTACCCCCACTTATTACCTCCTCCCAGTTTGAGAAGGAGCCATTGATAAGAACTCTCAGAGTAAGATTCTGTAACCAACAGTGTATCCACCTGATTAGCTTGCTAATCAGAATATCATGAGGCACTTTGTCAAAAGCTTTACTGAAGTCAAGATATATCACATCCAAAGCATTCTCATTTTCAATCAAAAAATGAGATAAGATTAGTCTGGTAAAATTTGTGAAAATCATCCATCACTAAAAGACATACATCTGCAGTAAAGATATACATTCTGGGTGTTTATCTTATTAATGTGGGGTGAAAAGGTCAACAAATGAATTGATAGTTCAGAGTAAAAGTGCCCACCATATATGGCATCATTCAGTTGTTCTGCATCAAGAAATATCAGATGAAAACAAGTAAAATGTGGATTGATTCATATCAATTAAAATGTGAGTTGGTTCATATGTAGAAAATCCACGTGATGAAACTTTCCAGGATTCTAGCATTTCTAGATTAACTTGATGGGTATTGTAAATTTAAGCACATAAACTTATGGAAATGAAGAATTCAGAAAAACGGATTGCAGCCATGCCTTTGGCATGCTGTTTAGTACACTAAAGGGATATCTTAAGGATTTCATGAATGACCCAGGACTTGATGACACTTTTCTTACATTCATATTCAGTTGAAATTTAGGGAATGGAACTGATTTTTTGCTTGTGCACAATGTAAGAATCAAATCTACTCCAACAATATAAAAGATACTTTGAAGAAATGTAACTGAGGTCAACATTGGCTAAAAATATTGTCAAGTCATTTCTTGTATTGAAAATCAAATGTTTGCAGGGTGAGATCAGCTAAATGCCAAAAGTCATACTGATATCAACAACACTTTGCATTGTGCACTTTGCATTGCAGTTGCATCCCAATGATGGAAAGAGAATCATCTGGGGAAGTAAACATTTTAGCACTCATTACTGCAGCGGTCCCCAACCTTTTTCAGTCTGCAGAATGGCTGGGGAGGGCGGGGCACCCCCAGCGCTTGTGCACTTGCACAAACAAGCGTTCTCTCTCTCTTGCACGAGCGTGCCCCAGTGCAAGTGTTGCACCACCATTTGAGCATATGCACTCATGCACATGTGCAACTGGCAGTGCGGTGCTTGTCTGGATGCAGGCACACTCATCCACATGCACAAACAGTGGTGCGGCGCTCACACGGGCATGCTGGAGCATGTGCGCAGGCACAAACAGGCTGCGTGGGGTGAATGCATTTGGGGGTGGAGCGGGAGGTCTGTCTCAGCGGCCCGGTCTGGCTCAGGCCACGGACCATCACAGGCCTGTGGACCGGGGGTTGGGGACCTCTGCCTTACTGTGTTGCTTTTAAGCATGCAGTCCAACACTTTAATAGGAAACAGCTTCACTGAAATCCGATTAAATGCACATCTATAATCTATCATTACAGTGTTAACTGGATGCATTGTTCATCCCTTCAGCAGCATTTTGTGCTGGTAAAAACGCTAACCCAAAAACTGAAAGCATATTCACACCTATGGAACTACATCTAATTACTACCGTTTTGTTTAATTAGTAAACAAACATGACTTTCCCTACAATATTAATTTAGTTATTAGTATCTTTAGTATACAAACTTAGTTATTAGCATAGTGAGGGAGATGTATACTTTTGTCCAAGATTGGTAAAGTTAAGGTTTTTGAGCACAAGTAATTTCCCATAAAGAGGACAGCATTCTTTCTCTATAGATACACTCCTACAATTTTAAACCCTCTTCACATAAAATACCCTCCATATGTTGAGGGTGACAGAAGCCATGTCAGAAGGCATGAAGCTAGCCAATTTCTCCCTCTGATGTGTTTCGTAGATATAGACCCATGGTATCTGAAGCAGGCTGTCACATCAAGGAGGTGGAGCTAGGGAGCTTAACTTCTTCTGTGGTGCCATTTCCCCAAGTCCAGTCTCTCTAACAATCTTCTCTATCACTATGTCTAGTTAAGAAAGGTGGGAGGATGTATACACATGCTTGTCCAAGACTGATAAAGTTCAGATTTTTGAGTAAACCTCCACTGAACCATTTCCCAAGATCAGATGTTTCTAAGCATGTATACCAAGAGTGGGAATTCTGCCACTTGTGGGCCAACTGTGAGAGCCTCCCCATTGCAGAATGAGAAAGAGAGAGAAAGAAGAATTTTAACCATAAAACAGAAAACTACTTCACCAGAAGCCTCCAGATACACCATTTAAAGACAACAGGGGTTACTCACCTTCTTCAGGCCCAAAAAGCTTTTTTTCCCCCAAAGACAGACATGAATTTCCAGTCACAGCTGGCTTTGAGAAAAGTGGATGAACGTGGCCTTCATAGATTAAAGGGTAGAAAATGGCATAGCATGGCTACTGACCACTCAGTTGTCATGCTGCCCTGACAAACATCACAGAAATCATCTGTTACACTAGCTGTTAACAGAATATGAGAATCCATGATAACCATGTGCAAACAGCAAATGAAAGATAATGAACGCCAAACACTAACATATGCAGCCTTGTATCAAAGCATTTCTCACATAATAATACTCTTTCATTATATGTGTAAATAACATCATAATTCATATGACTGTGTTAATGTAAGGACCTAAAGAAACAGTGTGTGTTTAGTTGTTTAGTTGTGCCCGACTCTGCTTTTTAAGATGCTGTCAAGAAACAGAGTCCTCCTTTATTTGGCCTAAGTATAATTCCCAAGTATATTTCCCATTCTTCACAAAGCTTTGTCAACAGAGATTTCACATGTTTAAAAGATAAGAAATGGACAGTGTTTTCTGCAACAGGACAACGCAGACCCCTGAACATTTTGTCTTCTCTTGCCAAATTCTCCAAGAAATGCATGAACAAATTGACTGCTCCCATATACTGTACATGTATTAGTCTCCCATGTATTAGTCTTCATGAATACTATTAAATTTAAAAAATGATGTAAACATTATACAAGGGAGAGCACTTTAAGAATACAAACAGCCATGGTGAAGCTAAAAGAACAAAAAAAACTGTATACCTATATTTGACACTTGGAATGCATCCAACATAGAATGTGTATGCCAGACCTCCTTTCTTTAAGAGAGAGAGAGAGAGAGAGAGAGAGAGAGAACATTGCTACAAACTACTTATTAAGAATAATGAGTGCTTATCCTTTTCGCTATAAATCTTGCAGTAAATTATGACAGTGAGATGTCACGTGAGAGAGAACACCTTTCTATTTTGTACAAGAATATTATATATGTTTTCTCTCTCTTATATATATATACTGTATATATAAGTCCCTCGGTTTTATACTCCAGTGGTTGATGAGCAAGTGACATTATCACCCTCCTGTAAATCTGTCTATATCAAGTGTGCCAAGACATTGGAATGTGCTGCTTGCTACTTCCAAACCCCAGAGCTTGGAAATAACACATAAGGAGTAATGATACTACTCATAGTGCATTATTTATTTGGATGAAGGTGAATGATTTTTTTTTAAAGGATTTAATGTTAATGACCTAAATAAACCATTGGAATAGGAGAGTTGCATCCTTTATCTTTTAAAATGTGGCTTTAAATTGTCTTAAAGGGGTTGTATTTAGTATCTTTAATGCTTAAAATGTTTATTATTTTAAATATTTATTGTATTTTTATTGTTTTTGTACTTATTTTTAAATTCTTTTTAATCTTCCTTGGGTTTATCTATTGGGTGAAGGGCACTGAAGAAATGAATGAATGAATGAACGAATGAGGGGCATTTTGAGGGAAATGTTTCCTATGACTTAAAAAATAGTAACTTTTGGTTTGGGGAGCATCTGGGACCATGATTTTTGAAATAAAAGCAACTTGGAGTCCGGAAGCCACGTTATGCCATACAGAACCCTACTGCTGCCTACAGCAACCAAATCCAGCACCACGGGCGGCGGGGACAAAAAACCCACACCATTTTTACTTGTTGTTTAGTCATTAAGTCGTGTCCAACTCTTTGTGACCCCATGGACCAGAGCATGCCAGTCCCTCCTGTCTTCCACTGCCTCCCTGAGTTGGGTCAAATTCATGTTGGTTGCTTCGGTGACACTGTCCAACCATCTCATCCCATGTCATCCCATTCTCCTCTTGCCCTCACACATTCCCAACATCAGGGGCTTTTCCAGGGAGTCTTCTCTTCTCATGAGATGGCCAAAGTATTGGAGCCTCAGTTTCAGGATCTGTCCCTCCAGTGAGCACTCAGGGTTGATATCCTTCAAAATGGATGGGTTTCGTCTCTTTGCAGTCCAGGGGACTCTCAAGAGTCTCCTCCAACACCACAATTCAAAAGCATTAATTCTTTGGCGGTCAGCCTTCTTTATGGTCCAGTTCTCACTTCCATACATCACTACTGGAAAAACCACAGCTTTGACTACACGGACCTTTGTTGGCAATGTGATGCTTTTTAAGATGCTGTCGAGGTTTGTCATTGCTTTCCTCCCAAGAAGCAGGCACTCCCATTTCATTAAGAACTTGCCATAGTTTGTTGTGGTTGACACAGTCAAAGGCTTTTGCATAGTCAATGAAGCAGAAGTAGATTTTTTTTGGAACTCTCTGGCTTTCTCCATAATCCAGCGCATGTTAGCAATTTGGTCTCGAGCTCCTCTGCCCCTTCGAAATCCGGCTTGCACTTCTGGGAGTTCTCGGTCCACATACTGCTGAAGCCTACCTAGTAGGATTTTGAGCATAACCTTGCTAGTGTGTGAAATGAGTGCAACTGTAAGGTAGTTGGAGCATTCCCTGGCACTGCCCTTTGGGATTGGGATATAGACAGATCTTTTCTAGTCCTCTGGCCACTGCTGAGTTTTCCAAACTTGCTGGCATATTGAGTGTAGCACCTTTACAGTGTCATCTTTTAAGATTTTATATACAGTAGTTCAACTGGAATGCCATCACCTCCACTGCCCTTGTTGTTAACCATGCTTTCTATGGCCCAGCTTGACTTTGTTCTCCAGGATGTCTGGCTCAAGGTCAGCAACCACACTATCTGGGTTGTCCGGGACATCCAGATCTTTCTGGTATAATTCTTCTGTGTATTTTTGCCACCTCTTCGTGAAGTCTTCTGCTTCTGTTAGGTCCCTTCCATTTTTGTCCTTTATCATGTACATCTTTGCACAAAATGTTCCTTTAATATCTCCAATTTTCCTGAACAGATCTCTGGTTTTCACCTTTCTGTTATTATCCTCTATTTCTTTGCAGTGTTCGAAGTCTGCATTCAGTTTTCTGTACCTTTCCCTATATCCCTTGCATTATGTTTCCCTTCTCTTCTCTACTATGTGTAAGGCCTCCTTGAACAGCCACTTTGCTTTTGGAATTCCTTTTCTTTGAGATGGTTTTTGTTGCTGCCTCCTGTACCATGTTACAAGCCTCCATCCATAGTTCTTCGGGCACTCTATCCATCAAATCTAGTTCCTTAAATCTTTTCTTCACTTCCACTGTGTATACATAAGGGATTTGGTTTAGATTATACCTGACTAGCCCAGTGGTTTTTCCTACTCTCTTCAGTTTAAGCTTGAATTTTGCTATGAGAAGCTGATGATCAGAGCCACAATCAGTTCCAGGTCTTGTTTTTGCTGACTGTATAGAGCTTCTCCATCTTTGGCTGCCGAGAACATAATCAATCTGATTTCAGTATTGTCCATCTGGTGATGTCCATGTGTAGAGTCGCCTCTTGTGTTGTTGGAAAAGAGTGTTTGTGATGACCAGCTTGTTCTTTTGACAAAACTCTGTTAGCCTTTGCCCTGCTTCGTTTTGAACTCCTAGGCCAAACTTACCTGTTGTTCTTTTTGTCTCTTAACTCCCTACTTTAGCATTGCAGTCCCCTAGAATGACAAGAACATTTATTTGGTGGCAGTTCTAGAAGGTGTTGTAAGTCTTCATAAAATTGGTCAGTTTCAGCCTCTTCAGCACCGGTGGTTGGAGCATAAACTTGGATTACTGTGATGTTGAAAGGTCTGCCTTGGATTTGTACTGAAATCCTTCTCTCATTTTTGAGATTGTGTCCCATTACCACTTTTTCCACTCTTTGGTTGACTACGAGGGCTACTTCATTTCTTCTATGGAATTCTTGCCCACAATAGTAGATATGGTAATCATCTGAACTGAATTTGCCATTTCCGTCCATTTCAGCTCACTGGCGCCCAAGATGTCAATGTTTATTCTTACCATCTCCTGTTTGACCACATTCAGCTTATCAAGGTGCATAGATCTTACATTCCAGTTCCCTGTGCAGGATTTTTTTTTTGCAGCATCGGACTTTTCTTTCACTTCCAGGCGCGTCCGCAGCTGAGCGTCCTTTCGGCTTTGGCCCAACCACTTCATTAGCTCTGGAACTACTTGTACTTGTCCTTCCTTAGTAGCATGTTGGACACCTCCCAACCTGAGGGGCTCATCTTCCAGCATCATATTTTTTAGCCTTTTATTTCTCTCCATGGAGTTTTCTTGGCAAAGGTACTGGAGTGGCTTGCCAGTTCGTGCTCCAGGTGGATCGTGTTTAGTCAGAACTGTGCACTATGACCTGTCCGTCTTGGGTGTCCCTGCATGGCATAGCCCATAGCTTCTCTGAATTACTCAGGCCCCTTCGCCACAAAAAGGCAGCAATCTGTGAAGGGGATTTTTTACTTACTTTACATTTTTACTTACTTTAAAACACACTTTGAAAGAGTTTGCCCATATGTGTCCGAAGTCACATATGCCTTGCATTTTTGTTTTTAAAAAGAGTGGGGTGGGGAGGTTTGCCACCACTACAGCAGCAAATTCATTATGGGTAATGGAATCTTTCAAGTGGTCTGATCATTTAAAAAATAATAATAAAATGTAATCCAGAATAACAAGCTAATAACATGCTATTTTGCTCATTACTTGTAAGTGGCAAATAATAGGAATGAGTAATGTATTGGTCATAAAATTGACAGCATTCCCACCCTTAAGTAATGTTTCCAAGCGCTGTTAGATCCCACTGAAACCTCGATTACGATCATACTGACAGCAGAAATATGAGGAATTCTTACTTAGAAGCAAGTCACAGTGTGTTCTGCTGAGTAAAAAGAAATCAAAATGTACCTTATACATTCATAGAAAATTGGATTTTCCTCTCAAATAAACTAGTCACAGGAACCAGAATATTTTACTTATAATATTTTTTTTAAAAAATGAATGTTGATTGCGAGCACGAAAAAATTGTTCTCCATTATAAAGGAAGCCTTATAGCAAGCTAGCTGATGGGTTCCACACGTCCTCCAACATTTACCTGCTGCTGAAAACAGCAGCTGGTAAATTATATTTTTCACTGGCAGAAGATGCAACTATGTGCATAAATATTAGGCAAAGAAGTAACAGAACTGTGGGTGCCCAGACAAACTGCAATGTCAGAAAGTGAACTCATCCCCTCTCACATACCTCACCCATCATCTGACTGAGATATTTTTTGCAAAATAAAATTATTGATCTTACACTGAAATAAACAACAAAATAGTAAGTAGTCTAATTTTTCCCATGCCTGCTTGTATATTTCTGCCTCCTATCTCCACATAGTCTTGTCATTTCTTCATAATATCTTTCCCTTCTTAAATGCGAGAAATTAAATATCACATGTATTGCAGTGTTACTATAAAATAATGTTGTCCAAGGAGTCAAAAAGTAAATTAACATTTTATCTCTTACACAGAGGTCATTAACGACAAGGAGAAACTTCTGCCACACACAGTTTCTTTTTGAGATAAGTTATTCAATTGGAAAATTATTCCCTTTAGATACGACTTACATGACCCTTTTCTGATGTGCATTGTTCTCCAGGAGTTGAACATCTGCAGCTTTTCAAACTGAAGAAAGCTACATGTGTTGAAGCCTTTAGTGTTTTTATTGTCCCTCTAACATAGCTTGTTCTGTCACATCAATAAAATGCCCTAGTTTTCATCAGATCCAAGCACTATTTATTAAGAGTAAACCCCTTCCCATGCAGCCTGATCCTATGTATATCTACTTAGAAGTAAGCCCCACTGATTTGAATAGTGCTTACTTTTAAGTAAACATCCACAGAATTCTAGTCCTCAATTTTTTTTACACACACACACATACATGCATGCATGCACACACACCTCTAACATTTTATTTCTGTGTCCTGGTTGTTATATACTTGATGGCTAACAACTGAATGTTTGAACTGAGACAAAGAATTTGAGGTGATGTGAGGAAGCTGAAAAGTCTTATCTGCTCTGACTGTGGTGGCCCATTCACCCATGTAAATCATCACTTGCTATTACAGCCATTACACAATCAATATGCCAGCTTGAATCTGCTTTTAGAATTGCAAATTGTAATTTTAAAAATTCAGCCAACTGAGTTTTTTGGGTTTTGAAACATACTAATGACACACAAATAATAAACACGAAGCCTCTACATTTCAGTGGAATTTAGTTTCCTAGTAAATTCAGAGAGCATTGGTGTAATCGCTAAAGCTTGGAAAAGCTACTTTTTTGGACTACATTTCTCAGAGCACTTCTGTGGCATAACCTATCCAGAGTCTAATAACAGATGTACTCTGTAATGGGAATGACTGAGCAATGGTCAGGAAACTCCACTTACAGGTAGATTTTCCATGGGTTTTCTCACAATTCGGACAGTGGTAGATATCAATATCTGGTGCCTCATCTTCTTCTACACCAACACAACTGCAAGGGGAAAAAAAGGAAAAAAAAGTCATTGGCAATCCTTCTTCAAAGGCACAAACAGGAAAAATGATCAAACCTTTCAAGGCATATGTATGCATGCCCAAGGTTCAATCTACTGAGAATGATCCATTACTTGATGACACAGTTCATTATTTGCCACAGCCATTCCCTACTGGAAGAGTACTGTGTTTCTACATCTCTCCCTCCTTTCTCCTCACAAGCAATTATGTTGTCCAGACCTGGTTCATGAGAACACAGTGGGCCAGCCAGTCCCCTAAAACTCTTCAGCATCACACTGTTGCTCTATGACCAATGGGTTAATTATAATTAATATAAAAGTCATGCCTTTCTTCTGAGGCAAGCCAGACAATAAGGACCTGAAGTGCTTCCTTTAAAAACAAACAAACAAACAAACAAACCAAAACAAGCATGTCTGAATGGGTCCCATTGGGGAAGACTCGTTAGGGATCTCATTGGATCCTTTCCCTTCCCCAAAACCTTCTTGCATAGATACGACTTTCTTCAGTTCTCTGCTCTCTGGATTATCATCTGGCAGTTGCTCTACAAATCTGCAGATACATTTTCATGGGGTTTTTTCCCCTTTGATAGTATGTGTGGCTTCAAAATAGACAGATGGATTCCTTTCAATGGTCTACACTACATCTTACCAGTCACTCTATCAGAGAACATAAATACGAACATAATAAAACTGAACCTTTTTTGTATTGTATGTTAACAGGGATTCTGTTATCCATAATCTGCAGTAAATTTTAAGGATATAACAACTGCTGCAGAATTTTTGTACAGTAGATCAATTCAAACAAACCTAGCCATTCCAGTAGTGCTGAAAATCCTAATAATACTGTGGAGTGCAAATTTTACTGATATGATAATTATCAATCACAAAGGCCAACATCCTGTTACCTGATGCAAGTAGTAAGTTTGGGTCCATTCCTTTCTGGTAAATAAAGGGCCCCCAGTATGATTCTCAGGGGGTGGGGGGGAGATGCATGTACACACCAAGCCAGCAAGGGTGCACAGCCCCAAGAATTGTGTACGGGCCTCTTTATTTAACAGTGAAGAACAGAATATTAATTCTGACTGATTGTTTTACGGAACAGGATTTTGGCCAAAAATAATAAACTTCAGCAGTATTGTACGAATTCATTTATGCAAAGTCTCAGTTCCAGGTACACCACCTCTGTATTCCATTGGCAGAACACACATCAGTGGTGGAGAACTATCAGTTTACAGGGCAGATGGACAAGGTTAACAGTGAAGATGATAAACAATATTTTATTTATTTATTTATTTATTTATTTGATTTTTACCCTGTCCCTCTAGACCATGTCTACTCGGGGCAGCTTACAAAATAAAACAAAACAGTATAAAAATATATAAAATCATAAAATTACAAATTTCAGTTTAAAACAATTAATTTAAAGAGAGGATTACCAAGATGGAATAGCAAAAAAAAAAAAAAAAAAAAAAAAAAAAAAAAAAAAGAGGGAGAAAGACTTAATTGACTGGAGGGAAGGCCTTCTTGAATAACCAAGTTTTTAACTAGCTTTTAAAAACACCCAGCGAGGGTGCCAGCCGTAACATACAATAGCACATCTTAGTCTCTTTCTCGGCAGCCAGCTTGCTACAAATCGGAATGAACTGCAAATAGAAATATATTTAACATGCAACTAATTTTTTTCTAAGCTGGCTGGACAGCTCATTGAATTAGCTATCTGGTTGCAGAGCCAGAGGTTAAGAGTTCAATTTTTCCACTGTGTATCCCAGAAAAACCAGCTCATGTGGCCTGGGCAAGCCGCACAGTCCCCGGATGCCTCCAAAGGAAGGCAACAATAAACCACATCAGCGTGCTCTATACCTAGAAAACCTTGGAATGGACGTCATAGGTCAGAACTGACTTAATGACACACAATTATTATTAATAATTTTATCTCATGTTATGTATCTACTTACATATAAAGATGCCTATTTTGCCTATTTGTTTTCATCGCAGTGCATGTTTTTTTCTAGGGCAACATTGTAATACCCTTACAATTCCTATCTCTAGAAAATCAGTTCACCACAATGTTGAATCAATCAATGCACTCTTTCTTACAAAATATGGATTCATTCTGATCCTAGAATTTCTGGTTTGCACAAGATATTTTGGTACCAAGCTCTAGCTCTGCTTCACAGAGAGGAACAAAATGTAGGTCACAATACTTTTGGATATGCAAAAAGGAGGCTTCTCACATGATGGATGCGCAGGACACACATTGATGTCCATGTTATCAAGTATGCAGAAATATAGTATATGTGCAGATAGATTAAATATAGATTATGTGCAGATAGCCAAAACTATCTGCACATAATCCGATGGCTAATCATTCTATAGGAGGAACAAAGAAACTAAATTGCAAAGGAACCATTAAAAAATCTAAATCCGTTAAAGAACAACAAAAACTACACCATCATCATTGTTGCAGCCTAACCAAAGCTACAAGACAGAGAGTCAACATGACAAAATGTTATCTCTGAAACATCTCAATTTATAGATGCTTTTCATTGGCTTCTACCTGGCAACATGAAATGGACAAATCATATTACAGTAAATTGATCAAGGCAGTTGCAAAAGCAGTCAGAATAGCTTCTGGTAACCACTACTGGCCCAGCTCCATTCGAGACCTGCTGGATTTCAGGCTATGCTAGACTCATCCCTGGTTTTATGCAAAGGTGTAACACAGTGGTTCTTAACCTTTGTTACTCGGATGCTTTTGAACTGCAACTCCCAGAAACCCCAGTCAGGACAGCTGGTGGTGAAGGCTTCTGGGAGTTGCAGTCCAAAACTCCTGAGTAACCCAAGGTTAAGAACCAGTGGTGTAACAGATCTGTTGCTGTTCTCTGGGATGTTCAGCAGGAAAGCATGGAAGTTATAACTGCAATCCATAATCAGCATGGAGCTATTCAAAGAAAAGATGTCAAAAAACAAGCATCAGTTCAACTGACATTGCTAGTGCTTCTTCATAGATTGGATCTTCCTGGTTCTTCATTGATTGCATTGCACTAGTGCTCTTGTAGTGAAACTTTATCTTGGCTGACTGTGTAGCTCTTAGATCCAACATATTATCAGTAAGATCCATCAGAGAATTAATGACACTTTCAGTCCTCAACTAGAGGTTTTCATAATTCAACCCCATCATAGCCCCCATCATAGGCATACTTCAGTCTCGAGAGACTATGGTAACATGCTCTGTATGGAAGATTTGGAACAGCGTCTAGTGTTTTGACGTTGTACACGAAGCTGGAGTGTCCTCTCCAGAGCACGAAATCTGGGTAAAATAATATGAAGGAGAGGCTGTTACCCAACCAGCAAATCCCCCCTCTCCACATCACTGAAATAGTCCAATGGAAAGGCAAGAGCCAATGCAACTGGTTCCAGTGACATCGCAGGAGTTGACAGAATGACAGGAGCTGCCTCCCGGACTCCGGCTCCGGATTTTGCCTCGAGGTTAACTCCTGAAGCCTTTCCCATCAGTGGATATAGCCACAAGGCAGTGGAGGTTTGAAATCAGAGTTTTCCTTCTCTTAGATGGGCTGCCTTCCAGGGCTAACGAGTCCCACCTATCCAGCTTGTTCCCTCACGCCCCATACATTGTGGGATATTCAATAATAATGTCTTCCCCACAACACAAACTCCATCAGTCAAGCAACCATGTAAAATATCAAGACTGACATTCTCAGCCTCCTGATCATGACAAATGTGAAGAGCATGTCTTTTAACACTGACTCCATAAATGTTTTTTAATAGGTGCCTTTCCACATAACTGAGCACATTTCTCATCACCTTGTCTGGGAAGGCCAGGTCAAAGTGGGAAGACATTGCACTTCTCCCCCGCAAGGGAATGCCATGGATGTGGACCTTTCCTCTCAGAGCCCCTCCCCTCCTCCTCATGGACTGACCTTATCTCAGTGGGTCCTCTGAGGTAGAAGGCCACAGAATACCAAGACCAGCCATGGCTCTGGCTTCCTTTTGTGACTCATAAATGCCAAAATAAATCTGTGTGAGCACCACCACCTCCAGCAGGGGTCTCCTATGTTTTTTAGAGATTCAGGTGCTTTTAACAGAAGTTCCATGTCACTGTCCTCCCCTGGCAAATGTGAGTTCAGTTCTGGCTTCAGTTCCTATCATGGAGGCTAATGGAGTCTTAGTAGTAAACAAGCCCAGTCCAGGAACAGGCTTGGAGCCTTTTAATGAAGGCTGGTAAAAGTAGCTGGTGGTAGGTGATGGTTGTCCTCTCACTCCTCATATAGCCTCCTCCTTCTCTCCTGCTTGTGTTTGCATCAACAGTACCTCAGTTGCATAGGGGTGGGTCCTGAGAGACCTCTTGGGCACCTCAGGCACCGTAGGGCTGCGGGCACAGGAATTGACTTAGCTTCCCTTGGCTTCTGCCCCTCAACACAAGCACTCTGGTCTCTGGGACTGGAGTGGATGCCGTTTCCTGGCTTCTTCCTCTCCATGCCAGGAAACTACCCAAGGGCTCTAGCCAGGGCTCGTTCTCCAGTCCACCAGTCAGGTCAGCTACACACAAAGGATGGGCTCCAGCTCTGATGCTAAGCCCCAGGTTTCATTCTCCTCTGTGGGTGCTACATCAGGCATCCCCGATCTTAAAGTCCACACCAAGTCTTCCTTTTTGCCCTCCTTTAATCTCTCTTCCATGCCCACCCCTTGCGCTCCCAGGTGCAACTTATCTCCCCCTTCTCTGTAGGCACTTACACTTCCCTCCTGCCTGCCTCTTTGGGAAAAAAGAGCATCACTCCACCCAACTCTTGTGGGGTGGGGAGGGCTAGAGCAGACAGTGGTAGCAACACCCTCACAACTTCCATGAGGTAAGGCTCAGGTGAGGAATGAGCTGATACATGCTGCAACGTTGTTGTGAGTCTTGGTATTAAATGAAACATGGACAACCAAGGATCAGAGAATGGAATATGCAATTCATTAATTTGAGATCATTACAAAGTAGGCCTGTTCTTTTACATGAGTGGTAGATGGAGCTGGCATTGAAGTTTGGCTGTAAACTTGTAGAATCTCCACAAACATCCTGCTATGTTTTCCTTGAATGCATTCACCATCCTGTTTCCACTCCCCAAGGCAAAGACGGTCCAAATGTCTTCATATTCATCAGTGTTCTCTACTATGGTTACAATATCCCAGGATGGACATAAATTTCATTTCCTGAAATATGAGACTCAGACATCATCTCCCACATACCTCCCATATCAAATGCCCTTACAACGTTAGTGAAATGAATACCTAGTGGTAGAAGGTACTGGTAAGATCACCTGTGAATGTCTGTTTAAAAGACAAGAGAGAGCATGCAGGTAACATTGTACTGTATTGAGATTAGAACTTGGAAGCAGTGCCTTCATCAGCAATGACACTGTCACGTGGAGATACAGATAGTCCCGTAACCACAGCATGAATAATAACATTGCAACCACTAATGTTTTTAGTTGGAAATTGGACTATTATGATTAATACATGACTACTTGTTACAGTCAACCCTTGACTTACAAACTTAATCTGTTCCGGAAGGAAGTTTGTAAGTCGAAAAGTTTGTAAGTCAAATCAGCCTTTCCCATAGGAATGCACTGAAAACCAATTAATCCATTTCGGCTGTTTTTGGTTCTTAGGTCGAGGGGTGGTTATTCCCCCCCCCCCAACAGCATGGCACAGAACCCAGCAAGCGTTCCTCCAGCACAAAAAGACTCTGGATCCACATTTTCAGCACAGGCACAGACATTTTAAAACAGTGCAAGACCCATAAGAGCACAGAAACAATCCCCCCCCCAGCAAGGCATAGCAATCCAGCAATCATTCCTCCAGCACAAAAATGCCTGCCTTCCTGAATAAATAGCACATGCATTCAAAGAATATTTTAACCACAGGCAAGACCCCCCCACCTAGCCCTACCCACCCACCAAGCTGCAAAAAAAACCCTGTACAGTACATACAGTAAAGTAAAAACATACAGTGTACTCACCCAGACCAGGCAGTCACTCTGCTTGAAAAAAGAATGTCAAAAAGCAAAAATCAATAATTCCAAAACCCCAAAATAGCCAAAAATAGCCAAAAATTTAAAAAAATTCAAAAAGACTGCCTCCAAATCCATTCTCAAAATGCTGGGAAGAGTGAGGAAGCAGACAGGCACCCTCTTCACTGGCCAACGGTTAACTGAAAGTTTAAATTTTGCGTTTTCCCTGCCTCCCGCGCATGTGTTTTTTTCAGTTCGTAACTCAAATCTAAGTTCATAAGTCAAGTCAATATTTTTTATGAGAGTGGTTCGTAAGTCAAAATGTTCGTAACTCAGGCCATTCATAAGTCAAGGGTTGACTGCACTTCAAAATGTTATTTGGAGAATTTTACACTTTTTTGTACTTTTCAGTGATAGAAATGATTTAAAATCAATGTGTTAGTAACACATTACACATTGCTAACAAATACATATTATTAGTTATTACTGATGAGTCATACTTTTCTTTCAGAAAGCCATTCATTGTAATGATTCAGGATTCCTGTGGCAAGAAGTTCCACAGACTAACAACACACTGGGTAAAGAAATATTTTCTTTTGTCTGTTCTCACTCTCCCAACACTCAATTGGCGTGGATGTCCCCTGGTTCTGGTATTGCGTGAGAGGGAAAAGAGCTTCCCTCTATCCACTTTATCCATCCCCTGCATAATTTTATACGTCTCGATCATGTCCCCCGTCAGGTGCCATTTCTCTAGACTGAAGAGCCCCAAGTGCTCTTATTTTCCTCATAAGGGAGGGGCCTCAGCTCAGTCATCATTTTAGTCGCTCTCTTCTGCCCCTTTTCCAGTTCCACCATGTCTTTCTTGAGGTGCAGTGACCAGAATTGTACGTAATACTCGTTTGTACAATGGTTTTATAATGTTGGCTGTTTTATTTTCAATCCCCCTTTTAATGATACCTAGCATAGAATTGGTATTCTTCACTGTGAGTGCACACTGGGTTGACATTTTCATTGCACTGCCCACCAACACACCAAGATCTCTTTCCTGATTCGTCATGGAACAGCTCAGAACCCATTAGCTGATAAATAAAGTTTTGATTTTTTTGTCCCAGTGTGCATTACTTTACATTTTCTTATATGGAAATGCATTTGCCATTTTGCCGCCCATTCTCCCAGTTTGGAGAGATCCTTCTGGAGCTCTTCACAATCCCTTCTGGTCTTCACCACCTGGAAAAGTTTCATGTCATCTGCAAACTTGGCCACCTCACTGCTTATCCCTGTCTCCAGCTCATTTTAGTTTTCAGTGAGATTTTTGATACCAAATTGAGCATTGGAACCAAGAACCAAATGGAGGATGCTCAAATGCTGGTGGCAACTTTTGCTTAAACATGGTTAAATTCTAACAAAATTGTTGTGTTCTGTTGTATTTTTCCCACTAGCAGACATTTTCTGCCTCTTTAGTGAGTACATGGCATGTACTTGCAAAATATAGAATTTGTTAGTGTGACTGCAGTTCTTAAGATACATGTTATATGAGTTGGTTAATTTATTGTTTAATATCAGTGAAACAATATTGAATAATTTTGTATCAGTAACTATACAGGTTATATTTGGGTGTATTGCTGAGCTATGGTTGAGTGTTACAAGAATGTACATCCGTGAGCTGCTGACCCCTGCACTGCCAGCAGCTGGATGAATCTTATGGATTACTCACATCTTTTCCTCCATAGTACGAATTCCAGCCACTTCCAATTTCAGAAAATGAAACTGCAATACTTACTTGGTGGGACAAGCAAGTTATCATAGGTAACACAGTTGATTTTAATGATCTGGATATAAAACTTCTGGATAAGCAATGAAGAAAATCATACCTTATAGAAGTTGGAATTCTATCAACAAACAACCTCAGAAGTACAGAGAGTACAAGAATTTGGAGGTATCAAACATTAGGGCAAGAGGTTAAAAGAATATGGAAGCAAAATCATGGCATTCTCCTCCTCATAATAATTTTAGCAACTGGAGCCATTCCAAAATATTTAGCTGTGAATTTAAAACAATTACCAATCTCTGCTAATTTGCTCCCTGACATTCAAAAATTAGCAATTTTGCCAACATGCCATTCTCACCCTTTAGCATAGTAAGACATAGTTCCTTGAATCGATGGAACTTAAAGAGGAGTTTACTCACTAAATCTCCACTGATTCAATAGGCCTACTCTAGTGGGAGTTACTATGCTCAGCAATAGGATTTGGACCAATATTAATCATTCACATTATGATTATTCCAGAATAAGAATGTTTTGAAAGTACTTCTGGAAAGGAAAGGCAGTCTGGGTGGGACTATTCAGAAATACCTTGGAAGAAAATTGTGTGAAGAATTGCTGCTGTAAGCTACAACTTTGACATGCAAGTATTCCTTGACTGGTGTGTACTACTAGCTAAGATAGAAAATCCATGAGAGAAGATGGGGCATAGAATTCTCTCCGTTACTTATTGCATCTTTGAGTAAAATGATTGTTTTGCTAATAAATGAAGACAAAAGTATTGCTGCAGAGGCAAAAGATGTTCAGGCCACAGTTGCCCTATCAGCTAGTGTGGGTTTGATGGGCATTAACATTTTTTTTCTCTCGGGGTCTTATGACTCGTCCCTCCGAAATTGCTATTGCTTTACAGATAATATAATGCCATGCAGTGTTATCTGCTTGGTTTTACTGATGGCTGTATCATTTAAACACGTACTTTCTGTCTGATATTTTAAATACTCTATTCACCTTTGTAAGGTAGCTTGAATTAACAGACAAGTGCCTTACCTAATCCTCCTTCCTCCTCATTGCCATCCAAAACCCAGGATGACATTTCTAGTTTTTAATAACCTATTTTACTACTCTTTTGATTGGGGACAGGAGGAATCTCCTAGAAGGTGTTACAGTTACCCTTTCATAGTTCAGAAAATGAGAAGTAACAGAAATGCTTAATTGCTAATTATATGGGTGTATCTATTGATGTTTGGTTTATTCTTCATTCAGAACCAGGTATTATAAAAGAGATGTTTCAGCAACTTGTTCAGGTAAGCATCAGAATTGCTCTATCAGAGCAACATGATTTTCAGGTTGTTCATGCATTTATTAAAATTCATTTTTTTTCTTTTGAGGAACCTACAAGTCTTAGGGACAATAAATCACTAGACTACTTGTAGCTGAATTGTATGAAAAACAATTTGCATGGTGAAATGGGTATGTTTAACTGAAGAGTGTTTTCTGGTTTTTCATTTTCTCTGGCAGTACTTAATAAGCACACCCCCAACTTCTGAAAATCCGCTGCCGAGAATTAATAATATAGGACAGATTACAAAACAAGAAACTTCTGCGTGTCATGCTTATGTTCATCAGAATTAACTTAGCATCAGTTTTTTTCCTGAGACAACCAAGCTAACAGCAGTATGACTCCCTGCAATGCTTTGAAGTGTAACAAATAATCTTGTATCATCTCAAAGACTAATATGAATATTAGAAGATAAATTTCTATGGACTGCAGCTGATTTTATCCAATATATGACATTTTATAATCTTTTAAAGCATCCTGTTGTCTGCAGATGTTCCTACCATAGGGCTTATTAACAGAAATATTCATCTGTGATACATTCAAGCCCCTTCTTGGATAGACACCTTAATCTGGTGAGAGGATTGCATTTGAGGCTTTGTCCTGTGCCTGCCCACCCCTGCACTAGCTGCCTCTCACAGCCATTTGTCACTGCTGCCACTAGTGTTATTTTTAATATTTGTTTTATTTTATTTCTTTGTAACTGGGATAGCACTAGTTTAGTATTACAGATGGGAGGGGGAAAATGACAGATCATACTGCAAGGTTTCCCTGTAGCCCCAAACCCATGATCCCGGCATCCATTACTACTTGATAAACCACACAGACACAATTTATAGGTGAGCACGAACAACATGATTCAAAATAAATCACGTCCAATTAAGTTGAAATAAACACACACACCCTGAGGCTGTTTAAAATGCCTTACTTAAAAAAAAACCCTCAACCCATGTTTCCTAGCCCAAAATTGTGCTTTTAGCCATACATCATACACACAGATATTTTAAAATTGTTTTCAAGCATGCTAAGTCTGATCAACTAAGATTCCCAGTGTGGTGTAATGGATAGAGTGATGGGCTAGCCATGGTAGCTCACTGGGCGGGAGGGGGGGTGGAACTGGTAAAAACACTGTAAAAAACTGGTTAAAACACTCCTTAAATATCTCACTTACCTAGAAAGCCCTATTAGAATCACTATAAGTTGGTTCTAACTTGACAGCAGAGAACACACACAAACACAACACAAACCCAGGTATATTATGACATGTAACTGTACCCTGAGATGTTCCATGCAGAGACTATTTTTTCTTCTATATGTATGTCTTGCATCTTTTACCTGGATGGCATCTGACATAAGTGGCATTCATTCATGCATAAAGACCAGAATCAGCAATAATCCCATAGGCAAGATACAGGTAGAAGTTTCAAGTTAAGAGTTATTTTATTGTGAGGAATGTGATTACTCTTTGCTGGCATTCAATCAAGTCAATGCTGATGTTTTAGACTACAATTCTCATTGACACCCTGATATGGCTAATGTTGCAGCTGGCAGTATGGGTGACCTTAACAAAAATTATACAATGCTGTTATTCTGATTAATAAGCTTATAATTCCCCTGGCAACGCCCGAGGACACTCGTTGTTTATGAAGAAGCGGGCAGTTGGTTTACCTTCAATCAGTGCACAGGCTTGTTTTGTCTAATGAGAAAACGACTGTGTCCAGCCTATTGACCAGGGCTGATCAGAGGTGAGCTCCAGCAATTACTTGCTAGCCTTTCAAGCAGTATCTTGTGTGCCACTTATCCTCATTTAAGGACTGCGGTCTAGTTAATCTGCTAATTATTTTAATTAACAATTTGATACTGATTGAAATGGATTGTATATGTTTGTAACTGCTCTTGAGGGTTGTAGTTTCCTTAAACACTAAACACTCACAGACAGGTGTGTCAGGTCAGATAGGCTGACACCTGAACCTCTCCCTAAGAGTACTGTAGAACTTAATGGACCCCCCCCCCGGGGGGGAACAATCAGAAGCTGGCATTTATCTCAGCAGCTGGCATTTATCCTAAAATGGTTAAGTCCAGTATGACCCAGAGAATATTTTGCACCTTGTACAGTTTCCTCCTCCTTCTGAATATTCCTTAAATTCTTTGATCCATGAAAGACAGACTGATTGTACAAGAAAATACCCCCCTCTTTTTACTGGATAGGCATATGTGAGCAGATATAAATGTATTATACTGTTTTCTACTGAATATCCAAAAAGCCCTATAAAACCTAATACAATTTTATAGGAGTATGAATATGAAAGTTTAATGAACTAAATGAGAAATGTGAGTAACTACTCTAACAAAACTTGAAAATGCTCTAACTGATTTCTAACAAAAATCATTACAGTACTTAAGAATGAAATAATGGAACTGTATCCAAAGAATTACAAATTACTTAATAACAGAAAAGTGTTACAAAGGCATACTTTCTAAGTTATAAAAATTTACTGGCATCTGTGAAAAGTATTTAACAAACTATGCAATTAAAAGACTAGAGCATAAGCAATTATAAAATCACATCAGCACATATAAAAAAATCTAATCCTTCTTAGTTATTTTTTAACACTCTATACACACATAATTGCACATCTTGACAGGTGGACTGTGTGGGGAAAAATCTCATGAAAGGCAACTAAAGGTGTCTGGTGCCTTTCATTTATATCAAAGGTTTTGTCCCATTTGACAACGGCTTACAAAATTAAACAAACAATATGAGCGAAAATAAAAATCCACATTGTTGAAGTTGTAAGAAACACAACAGCTAGATAAAAAACACAGCAGCGAACAACAGCGAAAGGAGGATAAGAGAACTCCAGCCAACAGAAATATTTAATAACTTGAAACAGCAGAAAAGTTAAAAGTTGATAAAACAGAAAAGACTCCAAGTATTGGTAGCATACCAGGAAAAATGAATATAACCCAAAGTCTTGGAGTAGTAATGACATGTCCAGCTTAATTGTGTCAAGAAGAAGAGCAGCTGGTGCCATAGGCAATCTGTTGCTGTTCACTGTTTTAGGTTTAGCTCAGTGTAGCTGGAAGACATTACATACCACATAGTGAAAATACACTTCAGGACCTTACACTGTGTTTCCTAGGCTGACGTCTCAATCAGTAATAACTGAATTGTGCTGGTTTTAAAGGCAAATCAATAACGCTTCTTTCCTTCTATTGCAGTTCTGTAATTTTTCAATAGTTGAGCTTCATGTTAAACTTGAGACCAGCTTTTCAAGTCCTTCTGGTCTGTGAAGTAAAGTAGACATTTGAGTTCAGATCATATCACTTCCTTACATTGTTCCTCATATGAATGAACTTTGGGCGGGGGGGATATTGACAAGATGTGCCCGGCATAACTGAGCTGTAGGAAAACAGGTAGACTGGGAGGGGTATTTACACCCTATGGAGTTGCAATCATGAATGAAGACAAAATCGTTGTGATAAGGCTGTAGCATGCTCCTAGTGAGAAAGTTGCTGTTTTATCATGAAAGTATGAAGAGGATCTCTTGCACTTTTCTAATTTTTCTAATTTTCTAATTTTACACAGTACAAAACAAAAGAATAAACAGGCAACTTGAAAGAAAAATACAAAGAAAAAAAGAAAAAATTACACAGAATTTACATAGTACCACTTAAGAAATATAACTATAATAGTGCACCCACCAACAGTGTCTCTTGTGCTTAAAAGATCCAGAAAGCAACACATGGAATGCAATTAGTTACATTTATACATCCAAGTCATTTTTTTAAAAAAAATAAACACTTTAAAAGAAATCATCATTTAAAAATGTACAAAACCACTCCACGTCCACCTCATCACGCACAGTGAATTATGATGCAGGAGAACAAAGCACACCAGCTTTTGAACCACAGGATACTCCTCCATCACCATTTCGTGGGGCCATATCACCAGAATCATTAAAAAAACCTGAAAAGTTAATTACACTGTAAGAGAACTTACTTATAATCCTTGTAAGTGTGAAAAGAATTTAATTCCCAGTTACTTCCACGCTCTGTCATGGAACTCAGACACACAGAATGATACTTCTGTAAGATGGAAGTGGATAGGTGAGAAGCCATGCCCATCTCTCTAAGCAAGATTCGCCATGAGTGTCATCAACCAGCAGGCCCTCTTTCCTTTCTAAGAGACAGGCAGTCAAGTCTTGCAGAGATGATTGTTCAAAGAGGTGCAAGATGTCACAAGTAGTCACTGTTAAAAGCGTCGTCCACACGTTTGTCAAGCTGTTCTTTACTTAAAGAAAGGAAACACACATGCACGCACACACACAAGAGAGAGATGCGTGCCTGCAGACATACATATATTAATCTCTTGCGTATTTGAAATTAAGATTTTGAATGGACTGGACCATAGTCAGTAATACAACTTCCACATAACTTGGTTTGATCTTTCAATCAAAGTTGACATAGCTTTGGCAGATGAGTATGTCTTTTCATGGATACATCACAATGCCTGGAAGCAACAAAGTTTTAGGATCCAGTAGGGTGTTTTCACTACTGAAATGGTTTCCATTTCAATCTATGCTTGCATAGACTGTCTACCCTTATTCCTTAGAACCCTATTCTAGAGAGCTGGTAAGTTCTTTACATCTGGCTTGGAGTCATGTGGAAAGCTGCAGGTAGGGAGAGGGGCAAAATAATTTGGTAGCAGTACTGATTATTATGTTCACTGCAAATGTAGGATAATGATGATGGTGGTGGTGATGATGATCTTAGAACTGCAGAGTTGGATAATGGGTAATTGAGTCCAGGTTCTGTCAAAGAGAAACAGTGGGGAATTGAACTTCCAACGTCTGGCTCTTTGGCCAGATGTCTATGCCACTGAGCTATGTATTCGCGAAGGCTTTCACGGCCGGGATCTAATGATTGTTGTGGGTTTTTCAGGCTATTTGTCCGTGTTCTGAAGGTTGTTCTTCCTGACGTTTCGCCAGTCTCTGTGGCCGGCATCTTTAAAGGATAGCAACCCTCAGAACACGGCCAAAGAGCCTGAAAAACCCACAACAACCACTGAGCTATGATTTGCTATGAATCTTTCTTAAGCCTGGTTATGTATTTGAGGTTGACCTACTGCACTTTGACTGCTTCTCCCTATTTTGAGCAGCCTGATTAGAGATCTTGGTTCAGAGAGTCTTGCTGGTTCGTAAGTGTAGCACCAGTCTCTTTTCCCACTTCCTCTGCTGGATCCCCACTCATCAAGTGGTGTGTGGCCCTCTCCTCCTCCTCTTCAGCTGATTGACCAGTCTCTGTCAGGAACACAGGCTTTCCTGCTCTGCCTCCTTGGCCGATCGCTCACTCAGACAAGGAGGCAGGGCAGGCAAACCTTGCTCCTGCCAGAGACTGTCTGAATGGCTAAAGAGGAGGTGAAGGGGAGCATGTACCCACTGGTGAGTGAGTTATTGGTCAGGGGAAGTGGGGGGAAGGGAACACGCAGCACCCGTAGCACTGTGCATATGAACCGGCACAACCCTCTGATCCGAGGCTCATGAACATCTCTAAAGTCTTCAGCTCGTTCCACTGAACATGGTGGTAATTTCTGCCTATTTAGAAGTCTGTATTTATGTAAGAACTCCTGTTTCTCTCTCTCTCTCTCTCCCTCTCTCTCTCTTTGTGTGTGTGTGTGTGTGTTTTGGCTTCTCAACACATGATTTGCCTCCATTATCTTTTCTGGCATATGGTTATCGTATTTCCAGATGTCATAATTTGATCATAGGAAGCACCAGCTACCATACATAGGACTTTAGAAGCCCATCTGCTGTTTCAGTTTTTCAGCAAGTACTTGATTTTAGATAACGTGTCACAATATTTTCATTATGTTGTACTCTCCACATGGCAGAACCTTTGTGAAATGGTTCATTTTCCTCCTTTTGTTCAGACATGATTATTACTCTTCCTGCAGAAATATAACATAATTCTCATCCCAGGCCTGTTTGAACACTGGGAACTCAGATGACTCCTTCAAACAGCTTGTTCTGGCAAAAGAACTGAACTTAAGTCCCAATGCATTTTGCTCATATACCATTTATGCAAGGGCTGTTCCACACCTCACATGGCCACAACAGCTGCTGGCCAAAGTGGTCTACCACCTGAGCCAGGACAATGTGTGTACCCCACTGCACCTCTCTTCTTTTCCTGCTGTCTCCTAGATTTTGTGGCCCCTGTCTTATTCTGATGTCACCCTCACGAGCCATTAACTTTTACAAAAAATCTGCTATTTATTTGTTTAACGTGGCTGTATCCAGCTGCATGCATTTCTAGATTCTCTTTTTATAGTGGGAAGCTGGCTATAAGAGCTGTCATGATTACCTCCTGTACTGTCAAACTAACCCCTACAGTGTGACAGTATTGAAATGAAATGAACAAACAAGCAAACAAACGAATGAACAAACGAACAAACAAACCATTGTCCTTCAATGTCCTTTTTCTGAGGCATTAAAAATTGATGGATATTTGATAAAGAACCATTTCATTTGATTGCAGACTATATCTTGGGTTCTATCTATACAGTGGTCGTTCAACGAGATAGGCAGGGTATAAATAAATAAATAAATAAATAAATAAATAAATAAATAAAGAAAGAAAGAAAGAAAGAAAGAAAGAAAGGAAGGAAGGAAGGAAGGAAGGAAGGAAGGAAGGAAGGAAGGAAGGAAGGAAGGAAGGAAGGAAGGAAGAAAGGAAGGAAGAAAGAAAAAGAAATAAAGAAATAAAGAAATAAAGAAAGAAATAAAATCTCAGGACCCTCCCTGGGATAGAAACCATTGTTCTGTATGAACTGAGGCATTTTTTCCTTGGCCTGGCCTAGATATAAACATATATTTCCCATCTGTAAAACCAAAAGCACACCATTCAGGAAAGAACTGACAACTGATCTAGCTACTTATGCATTACTTACACTGATAACCTGCTTTTCCTCCCATGACCCCAAGGCAGTATAAATGGCTCTCTTCCCCACCATCTGTTCTCAACAAGTTTGTGAAGAAGGTCAGATTCAGAGAACAAGAAGGGCATAAGCACATCCTGTAAAATTACATACCTCAGCAGTGATCTGAACATGGATCTCCCAAGGCCCCAGCCCAATGTTTTACCCACTGCACCACCCTAGCTAAACTAGCACCTACAGATACATCAGTGGGGATGAGGGCAGGAGGCACTGCCACAAGAGCACTCATCTGAACTGGCATTTTGAGGTTTGTGAGGAATCACCATAAAAATACAGGGCACAGTCCTAGTTCCTTTCTGCCTAGTTCAGTCTTCTTTTCCCATCCCTCGGTTATTGGGAAACAGCGTGGGACCAAAAACTAAACACAGCACCTCACAAAATGCGGTGGGTTATCAGATCACTGTGTTTCTCTCTTTGGCTCCCACCATCCGCAGCCATTGTGTCCCATGAACAGGCAGACAGGCAGACTGAAGATTATAGGATATGTGCTGTCACTGTTATGTACCATCAAGTCAGATTTCTGGCAACCTCAAAAGGGTTTCAATGGCATGTGAGATATTTAAGGAGTGATTTTACCAGTTCCTTACCCCGATGAGTTGAGAGAGAATTTGAACCCAGATCTCCTAGTCCACTGGTTCTTAACCTTGGGTTACTCAGGAGTTTTGGACTGCAACTCCCAGAAGCCTTCACCACCAACTGTGCTGGCTGGAGTTTCTGGGAGTTGCAGTTCAAAAACATCCGAGTAACAAAGGTTAAGAACCACTGTCCTAGCCCATCACTCCATCCCCTGCACTATAGAGTTTGGCAGTCCAATATATCTGGAGAATGCCTGGTTTGTGGGAATGAGTGGAAAACTGGATGCAACAAGGGCCAGAAAAACTAAAACATGCATACCGAATGGCCATTTCCAAATTCATTCGATTGGGTAAAATTGTAATGTCGTAATCTTATTTGGTATTGTAAAAAGTCTAAAGAAGTATGGCCTCATTGCAAACATTAGATAATGTGCTGATTTGTTATTAAAAAAAATTGGGTTGGTGTCTAACTTTCTGCTTAGGTCTGCCCACCAGAAAGGTTGGTGTGAAAAGGAGAGAGAGCTTGCCACATGCACCTGACATTTTCCAATGATAACGATATCTTAGTCTTTCTCAAGGTGTGATGTAAATCTTCTGCTTGACTGAAATTACAAATGGCTACTCAGACCTCTCTCTCAGACAAAGCAACAAAAACTGTGGCTTAGTGAGTGCTGAATTAGTTGCTGGATGGCTGTTGAAACAAGTAGTGATTCTTTCTAAGTGGAGAAGTCCTGATTTATGTCTATTTATAGATATAGCTGGTTACTTCAGAAATTGGGTTAGGTGTGGTGTTCCATCAAAGCACAAAGGGACGTGAACTTCCCATCTTGTTTTCTGGAAGAAGAACATTGCTACACATTAGCCAGTTAAAGTCCAGTCCTGTATTCATTTACCTGGGAGCAAGCCCTATGGAAATTAAATGAGGCTCACTTCCCTCTAAACGTGTTCTAGGATTGTCTTGCCCGTATGTTTTAAAGAACATCATGAAGTTATTAAATCATTACCTTTATGGAAACGGGTCAATGAATAACACCTACCTCACAGTGTAAGGCTATCTTGCACTAAAACCAGTTCTGTGAACTCTGGTCCCAGTTATTATGCAGAACCGGGCATCTGTTCCCTTGCCTTCTATTGCTGAAGAGGAATTCCTCACAGAAGAACCATGGGTGCATTGGCAGATCTGTAATCAAATACAAGGTATCCTACACAGCGTGTTGTTAATTTGTGGAACTCCTTGCCACAGGAAGGTATCTCAGAATGTCAGATGCAGGTCTCCAGTTGTCTCATGTACTCCCAGAGGCATCTGGTGGGGCCACTGTGAGATACAGGAAACTGGACTAGATGGGCCCTTGGCCCAATCCAGTTGGGCTCTTCTTATATTCTTATGTTCAATTAGAAATTTCTAATCTTTATTCTTCCTCACCCCCAACACACACATATGCTCACATTCCTGGCCATCCCTACTCTTTTCAAGATTTGTGGTTTTAATAGCATTACATTTTCTTTGGCAACCTTTTCCCTACAAATTAGGATGTTCAATAAATTAATGATAAGTGATGATGCTATAATTAGGATACATATTTCAAAGACAGCACATCTGATTCAAAGACTGCTATCCAAGATGCTCCTTTTCCTATTAAGATGTAATCTGAATGAAGACGTACAGCTTAGTATAAAACATTCATAATTATTCTCCGTAATATGAGCTCACCAATGTAATGAGTAGACTAAAGGCTTGTGCATTACAATTGATGACCAGCTTCTGCTGAAATTGTAGGCAGTGCTTTTTCTCAGTTACTACAATTAAAGGTTAAAAACCATCTAAAGTTCATGGGCTATGCCATGTTCTGCAAATTCTTTAAAAAGACAAGGCAAATGAAAAACCAACCAATGAAGTACCAACTGGATTCTTAGTAAGTCCATTCAAGGAGGCAAATCTGAAATGTCTGTGAACATGATAGGCATAAGAGTAAGAAACTTGATTTGACATTCTGCCATGTGCCTTGGGTTGATATGAACTCCTACCTGCTTTAATAGATGCCACTATCTTTCAGAAAAATACAACCTTCAGAAGCCTTTCTTTCGGTCCTGCCACCTTCACAGGAGCATTTGATGGGGACACAGGAGAGGGCCTTCTCCGTCACTGCTCCCAGACTCTGGAACTCCCTCCCACAGGAAGCCAGGCTGGTCCCATCTTTGCTGTCCTTCCACAGGCAGGTTACGTCCTTTCACTTCAGGCAGACTTTCCCTTAGTGACTGGCTGCCTGAGACTGGGATGGTTTGCATTTTCGTTGCTTTTAAATCTGTATTAATAATGCCTTTATCTAACATTTTTAATGTAATGTTTAATTAATTCTTCTAAAATATTTGAATACCTTATTGCTTTAACTTTAAAATATTGTCTTTTAAATTATGTAAGCTAACTTGGGTCTTTTTTTAGAAGGAGCAGTAAAAATATTTTAAATAAATAAATACTTTCTGTCCTTGGTCACGGTAGCCTGCTATTACCTCCAGATTCACAGCTCAGTAGACACATCAGCCATTTATAAAACTAAGAAACAGTTAGTAGCTCTATCTTCCAGCAATGGCATGTTCAGAAGAATTTTTCTTTGCAAAAACATTCTGCTAATTAGGGATGTGCGGTTCCATATTTTGGACTGTAACCCTTAGACCATATGTGTCAAACTCAAGGCCCGTGGGCTGAATCAGGCCCACTGGGCCATTTCACGTGTACCTCACGGTGTTGCCTGCTATTGTGCAGCATTCCATATGCAGGCACTTAGTCACTCATAATGCTCTGCAAGGATGCTGGGAATTTTTAATTCCATCATTCCAAGCAGCAAAGAGTCAGAAAGTGCAGCTGCTTGGACGGCATACAGCACCTTGGGAAATGTAGTCCTTGCTATTGCCTATTCCCATTCTTATGCCTCCCGGTGAGGACTGTTTGATGGCGTCGCCTAGCAGCGGCTATCTCCGCCTCCTCTCCTGCATCAGCTATGGAAGCGAGTGAGGAGCGCCGAGGGGCGCCGTGGCAAGTGCAAGGGAAAGGTGGGAGAGTTCCATGAATAATTAAACAAACAAACAAACACAGGTGGGGCTGTGGAGCAGGCATCAACAGGTGTTACTCACTTTTCAATAAATTGTACAATAGTTGTACACTTGAATATCTGCTTGCCATTATTTCTAGACTTTGATAATAGACTTTTACTTTCCGAGCTAGTTATTACTTACATTATTACTAAAACTAGTAATAATTGAATGAGGAGGATTATTTTCAATATGATAAAGAGTAGATACATTTATGTAGTCTTACAGATACAACCACCCCTTTGAGTCCTCAAACCATAATGCTGGTGTGGCCCGAGAAGAAAATGAGTGTGACACTCCCAGTGCCCAGAAAGGCCCACCATCTTGTCATCAGTCAACCACCCCACGGTCACATGACTAATGGGCCCTCTTGGGTGCAGAGAACACTGAAAGTCATCATCTCATTGCCCATTAGGTTCTATAGAGGTGCCTACAAAGGAACTATGAGCCCAGTTTCCTTGTTTTTTTGAAAGCAGAAAAAGGCCTGAGAAGGAAGCAGCTGAACCAAATAACCAGAAAGCTGGACTGTAGGCTTGTGTTTCTGGGCTTCATCTCTCAGAATGCTGCCTAAGATATCCCTGAAGATTCTGTGGGTTGCAATTCAAATATACAGAAGAGCATATATCTACTGCTAAATATAAGTTGGGGCTGGCTGGATAGCTCAGTGATTTTGATATCTGGGAGTTCGATTCCCCACTGTGACTCCTGTGAGAAGAGCCCCCTGTTGTGGCCTTGGACAAGTTGCACAGTCTCGGGAGAAGGGAGTGGTGAACCAATTCTGAGTATTCTCTACCTGGAAAAGCCTGAAAAAGTCACCATAAGTGACATGATTTGATGAGACGTTGTTGTTGTTGTTGTTGTAAAGTATCAGTTGTATCTCTGAATTCGATTCTGCATTTGGACAACTGGATTTCTGTTTCCAAACTAAAATCCATCTGTTTAATATTGGTCTCAGGACTGGCCTCAAGCTTTATAACAACTAAAAACACTCTTTTGTAGGTTTCATAACATGAGGAGCCTTGTGGCACAGTGGTTAAGGTGTAGTACTGCAACCAAACCTCTGCTTACAAGCCGAGTTCAATCCCAGGTAGCTGGCTTGAGGTTCCCTCAACATTCCATCCTCTTAAGGTTGGGAAATTGAGTTCCCAGGTTGGGGGGAGGGGGCAATGTATAGTCTGCATAATTAAATTGTTAACGACCAAGAGAATTATTTAAGTGCTAAGGGGAATTGTATATAAGCAGCACTTTTTTTTTGCTTTTTTTGGTTGGTGTAAGAACACTAGTGAACCAATTGCCTACCAATAACATCCTTTTTTCATAGCATCACAGTGGGTGTCTGAGGGCAAAGGAGAAGAAATACTGTAACTCTTCACCACTAGCTCTAAAAGTGCATGCATGGCCATATATAGGCACACACACATGCACAAGCGTAAACTTTATTTATCTTTTTTCAAAAAATACCATTTACCTTGTATTTTTTTTCCGGTTTTATCTTTGACTGGTTGTGTGAGCACAGAAACTTTTTTTAAGGCAATGCTGAAGCTTTTTAAGCCAGTGCTGAGTTTCAACCAGAGTGTTAATAAACACTCAGGGGGACCATAAGGTTGCAGAGTGGAATTTGCTCTCAAAGCTAAACATATGTGATGACACCTATTTACAGATGGGTGTAGTCAGACAGAAACAACATTCCATAGATGTGCTGCTTAGAACTAGCCTGGACATTCCAGCTACATTTGGCAAACAAACTCATCAACTCTATTTAACCTTCTTCTTTTTTTGCACTATTTTTCTTCTTCTTCCAGCATTCATAATCAGGCAAATAAATATGGTTAGGAGGAATACATATAGAGTAAATTAACTGGCTTCAGTCTTAGAGTAGACCTGTAGAAATGAGTTTATTCTAAACATAATGAAGTTTGGAGGCAACATGATGGCAAAGCTCCTAGTGGCAATTTATGTATGCATCAGGGACATTACATATGTCATGATGGCAAATTGTGAATCATTAGTTACCCTGTTTCCCCGAAAATAAGACCTAACCTGAAAATAAATCCTAGTATGATTTTGCAGGATGCTAGTAATACAGTATAAGCCCTACCCCAAAAAATAAGCCCCAGTGAAGCGAAACCCTGCTCTCCACCATTGTGCAGCAACCAGAAGAAGATGACATGACAGTATTTGAATAAATGTAGGTTGTTGTACATGAAAACAGTAAAACATCCCCTGAAAATAAGCCCTAATGCATTTTTGGAGCAAAAATTAATATAAGACTCTGTCTTTTTTTCAGGGAAACACGGTAGGTACTGCTTACTTTCCTTGTCTTGCTTCTCAGGTTCTTTGCTAAAAAGCAGAAATTTGCTGCCTTCACTTACACAGTTTCCCTTTTGCAACTGCATATCACCAATAGCATTCTGGTCATTATTTTTAAAAGCATTCCACTTTTTTGATCCAGAACAATGATATTAAGGAATATAGAAACAGGCAACCAAAAATGTTGGCTAGTAATTTCCTCCTTCCTACAGCTGTACCCGTCTCGATTGATTAGCAGCAAAAATAACTTGTCTATAGTAACAACCTAGCCATAAATCGTATCCTATACTAGCGTAGAAATAGCATGTTGAGCTATTTGAAAAGGAAAGGAATGTCTGTTGTTAGTCATCAGAAAAAAAGGGAAAGGCAAATGTTTTTTCTCTGTACGACCCTCGGTTCCATTCCTGACATCCCAAGTTTTAAAAAAATATGGAGAAAGGAAATTATGGAGAACCGGTCACAAAAATAGTATTTGGCTAGTGAGACCAATGCATCCTGTTCAGGATAATTTGATCCATACATGCTGGCTAAATTCAAATACAGTCATACACAAAATGAAACTCTATGTGTGAGGGGAGTTTATTTCAATTCAAGCCAATCAACTGATAATGTCAAAATGGATGCTCTCCTCTACAGACACAAGTTGCATAGTCTTCTACAATTCAGATATTCTGGGGAACTACAGGGAACTTTAAATCTAAAGCAGAAATTCTCAACCATCTCTTCATGGGCATTAAAAAAAAGGGAAGGAAGGAAAATGGAAACAGAAACTTATCCAACTTAGTCTCTTGGGAGAAACCATTATTTCCTTCTCCAGTGTCTATTGCAGTGAGCAGGAATACACATTTCTCTATGAAGGGGCAGCTTGGATGGATCAGACCAATGGTTTATTTAGCTATGTGGTGTAGATAAGCACAGAGTAGGCACATTCTAGATGGGCGGTATATGAATCTAATAAAATAAATAAATATAAATATTTTCAGAAGCAGCTAATGAGATGCTTATAGAAACCTCCTCTGTTGCCTGGTGACAGGTATTCAGTGGCAAGCTGTTTCTGATCTTGGTGACAGCTGATGGTCATCCTAAGAAGTAGCCATGTATCACTTCATCCTCCATTACTTTGCCTAATCCCCTTTGAAAGCCATCTAAATTGGGTACCCTGATCACATATGGTGACAATTAATTCCACAGTTTAACTGCATGCTAGGTAAAGTCCTGAATCTTCTACTTTTCAGCTTCATTGGATGATCCCACATTCTTCTGTTATGGAAAAAAAGCTTTTCCCTACTCACTTTCTGCACATTGTATATAATACTATGAACCTCTGAGTATCATTTCCACTTGTACACCTTTCCTCCAAACTAGCCTCAAATGTTGCAAACTTTTCTGACAACAGAGTTGCTTTAGCACTTTCATTGTATGTTTTCCTTTCCTTCTTTTTGTCACCCGGCTCTGTAATCTCCTTCTTGATTTTCAACAACCAGAACCTTACGTAGCATTCCAAGTGTTGCTGTAAGTTTGTTTATAGCATGGTAATACTGGCCATTTAATTTCCATTCCCTTTTCTAATAATCCTTGGGATGAAATTTGCCATTTCCACAGTTGCAATCCACTAGGCCTACATTTTCAGGGACAGACATAAGATAAAACATGCAGAAGGAACAGGTCAATGGCATGTCTGTATTTATTGCACAGACAGAAGCTGAGAGGAGAAATGTCAGATTTGACTGTGAAGTAGCTGCACAATACCTCAAACAACAATGCAAAGGATAGCTATAATGGTAACAATATAGACATCGGCATCATTCTTTTGAGAATTTACCTACCGAAGTTCTTATTTTCATTCAAGAGCTACAAGGCAAGACCATAAAAATATGCCCACTATTATTATCCATACATCATCTCTCCCCAGAAGATCTCCTGTTCTGCTTGGACTTCAGTTTTGAAGGCACAACACCCTCCAAAATGGAGACCATTGACAAAGAGCCATCTACCCCTTAACAAATTCGTAACATTTTGGACTTTAATGAGAAGGGTACTTCAAGGTGTTTGCCTGCTACACTTAGACTTTGTGGAACAAAGAAATGCCAGTTCAAAGGCAAAAGCACTCTATCCAGCTGTGAGATATCCAAAGCTCCCAGAGGTCACTGAAGCTAGGCTTCCCCAAAATATCACCTTTCATCTTCTACTGAATTACAGTAGGACTCTCCCCTATTTATAGCAGTCTTCATAGAAAAAACAGTGATTATTACCCCCCTCCCTTTAACACACAACAATCAGATTATATCCACAGAAAACCAAAACTGGGGAACTTCGTTATTTTTAAATTTATTTATATATTTTCTATACCATTTTATTTCCAAAGCCGAGGCCCAAAGTAGTTAGAACATACATCTATAGAAAAATGACATACCCCAAAGTCTGTAAAACCTAGGTTGTCTCAGTGCCTGCAAGAAAAATGTGCTCCTGACACTCTGGCCATGGTGGATTATAATGGGCATTTTAAAACACATTCCTATGCCCTTGCTCGACCTGAAAAGTAGCACCATTATTTGCATTCTCAGCTTTGCAGCTGTTTCAGAGTGCAGACCACAACATTTCCCCCCAAGCTGCTGTTTACAGTCTTCAGAAGCAGTCACTCATGGGCTTCATGGCACTAATATCTGTGATATTAACAAATATATTATCGATGTGACATTGCAACAAATCTTGCAGCTCAACAGCATCGTGAGCCTTGTTGCCCACGTTTATTGCATTCTAACTTCCAGCAAAATCTGAAAGCAAGGCTACTGCTCAAAGCATTTGGACAATGAAATGGTTTGGGGTTGTTCTTGGTTTTTAGATAAGGGCCCAGGAAAAGTCGATAACAAAATGCAAGATGGATTGACTCTTTAAAAGAAGCCACGGGCTCTCAGCAAGGGCTGAGTAGGTCTGTTGAGAACTGGACATGTTGGAGATCTCTCATTCATAGGGTTGCCAGAAGATAGAGGCAGCTTGACAGCATATAACAATAACCTGTGATACACATCTGCCTGTTGGCCAGCTAGGTAGTAAGCAATATAACTCTCATGGATTAACTAGTTACACTCATTGTGTAAGGAATACTAAAGGAAGGGCCTATGTTTGTTTGTTTTTTAATTGGACTGGAGAAGGGAGCCAAGAAGGAATGGGAATATGGCTTCCCCAAAGGATAGGGATCAGGCCCTGTTCAACTTGATCTAAGTAATTACATTTCAAGTTATGTATGTAGGGGGAATGGAGAAATTATTTCTAGGAGGTGTATGCAATATCTCTGCATTTAATTCCAGGGCCTTAATGTTTTCCTAGTTAGAATTATTTTCCTTTGTAATTTGAGGGATTAAAAAAAGATCGTGGGGCTGATCCCTTGACTTTGGGAGGAATGAGACTTTGAGGGATCGTCCAGTTCCTGCACTCGTGTCTTCTCAGGACATTGCACAGACAGGTCTGTGTTTGTTTGTATGATCCAGTTCTGCTATGCTTGTCTCACTTCTGTTTAGTTACTTTTTTAAAAAAAATAAATAAATCAGTCCTTCCAAAGTTAATTTGTGCTTCCCATAGATGGCCCCCAAAGAACTCAAGAAAATTATGCATTGGAACATCACTACTTATGCAGGCCTGTACAAATAATAATTCTGAGTAATTATTATTAAAAGCCAGATATAGCTATATAGCTATGTGTCATTTGTTCTTATCTCTTGAACATGTGTAAAGCAAAATGACTATACATACAGCTAGATAGATCTGCAGAGATCACAAATGTCAAAGCACCACTTAGCAATCAGAAAAGTTCTCTTTTTTTCTGTCCACTGGGGAAAGCAATTTTATTTCTTCATGACTCACGTAAAGGGCATTTTCATATAACAAGGCAGTTTATAATTTATTCTGTTCACATTGGAATTTTCTACACTGAACTGGTACCCTACCAATCCAAAACTCAGGTTTTCATCTGACTGAAACACAAGGAGTAATTGCTTCCCTTAATCCTTAACATGTTAAAGCAATTAAGTAAGTTTGAACAGTGATGGATGCTTAAAATATTTTAAAGCTGACAACACAAAGAAGATTTATAGCTGATAAATGATTTTCACCAGCTTTTATCTATAATTTTAAAAAAATCCTCACCCTCTGCCTCTGTGTGGGAACAGAATGATGCTGGTTTCTTTTCTCTATTCTTCACACATTGGGGCATGTACTGAACTATAGCCGACACAACCCCTTACCATTTGCTATGTTGATGCAGTGGATGGAAGTTATGGTGGATGAAAGCTGGAGCCCAAAACATCTGGAGGCCCAAATCTTCTCCTGGTTATATACTATATAGCATTGCACAGAATCCTGTTAGTTATGCTGACTGGCCTAATTCCACTGACACAAATTTCAGTGGCTCTTTATTACAAATTAAGAAACCAATAGAGGCATTTTCCATCACATAACAATCACATGATTCGGTGTGCAACAACAAAATACCTATGCTGACTTTGTAACTTACAACAATTTACTACTGGAACTTAGGCCAATTGAATGTGTAACAACATTCAAGCTACCGTATTTTAACTTTCAGGCTTTCCAAATTTACAGATAAATTCAATCTACTCCCAATACATATATCTTCGCTCACCACCGCCGTTCATTGATTCATTTTTGACCAGTAGTTAATATCTGGTTGTGATTGATTTGGGGCATTTTTGTTGTTGTTTAGTTGTTAAGTCGTGTCCAGCTCTTTGTGACCCCATGGACCAGAGCACGCCAGGCCGTCCTGTCCTCCACAGACTCCTAGAGTTTGGTCAAATTCATGTTGGTAGCTTACCAAGGTTCATAGATCTTACATTCCAGATTCCTATGCAGTATTTTTCTTTGCAACATCGGACTTTCCTTTCACTTCCAGGTGCATCCACAGCTGAGCGTCCTTTCGGCTTTGGCCCAACCACTTCATTAGCTCTGGAGCTACTTGTACATGTCCTCCACTCTTCCTCAGTAGCATGTTGGACGCCTTTTGAACTGAGGGGGCCATCTTCCAGCGTCATATCTTTTATTTTGTTTCTGATCATGGGGCGTTCTTGGCAAAGATACTGGATTGGCTTGCCAGTTCCTGCTCCAGGTGGATTGCGTTTAGTCAGAACTCTTTACTATGACTTGTCCATCTTGGGTGTCCCTGCAGAGCATAGCCCATAGCTTCTCTGAATTACTCAAGCCCCTTCGCCACGACAAGGCAGCAATCCATGAAGGGGTTGGGGCATTTAGCAATCCATTTTCTGCATCTAACTTGATTCTTGAAGGAGGAATATTATTACACACACACATCTCCTAATATTGCCCCATATAATAATATAGATTTTGTATTGCTCTGTAAAATCTTATTGCAGAATCAATAGCTCTTTTGTTGAAGTATTAAAGGATTGTTCCAAAAAGCCTGCTTTGCTTTCATTCTTGCATTACCGTCATGTTTATTGCATTTCAGATGATGTACAGAATATACAATCCAAATGCTATAATGAATGCACTACCTTATCACAACTGATTTGTCATGAACATTTCCCTTTATGTAAACAACAACAACAAAATAGTTCCGGCAACATTCATGTTTATATGGTTTGTAGTAGTGTTAAAATGTTTCCCTGAAATGTAACTTCTAAGAAAACTTTGCTTCTGTGTTTTATTCCATTCTATGCCACATTTCTTTTTATTATTTTAAATCAAGAGGACAAAACTTAGGAGAGTTAAGAAACTTCCTTGAGCTGGAAACATTCTTCATTGGGAACTAACGGAATGAACCCTCCAGTTCCCACTGCAAAAATTCCAGTTATTCTGCTGGCAAAATACGCAACATAAGCATACACCTTGTTTCTCGGCAGAATCACATTCTCAACAGCTTGCTTGGAGCATTAATGAGATGCATATCCTCTATACACCATGTTTCCTAGCACAATCACTGAGACTTCTGTGGTGGCAGGGACTTTGGGGGGCGGGGGCGGACAACCAAAAAATATACTTGAAGGCAGATATATATGGCCAATGGGCTGCCCCCACCCCAGTTTCAAACAGTATGCCATCAAGTTTTCACCTCATCCCTGTTTATAAATGTATCAGATAAATAAAGGGAAATACCGAATAATCAATGACAAATCTTCAGGCAAGTGGTTGTGTTGGTCTGTGGCAAGAAAACAATGAAGAGTCTTGTAGCACTAATTTTATTTGTCAAAAGCCTTCATAGACTCCAGCCTTCATGTGCCTGAAAAAAATCGGCTGGAGTCTCTAAAAGCTTATGACTAATAGGATTTCCCCCCAGTCTTTAAGGTGCCACAATATTCCTTATTGTCAGTGTCAAATCCTCAGCCCTTACCAGTGATACAGCTTTTGGGTTCATCAATATTTTAGGCAGTAAACCTATGCAAGGTTCATATTTCTAGAAGAGATTCTACTCAAAATTAGCATGATCATTTTTTTGCTGATATTATTTCTTAAACCATGTAATATACTAAAGAATATTCATACCCTTCCCTAGCTCATTTGCACTCAATTTAGAATTTTACTATTACTTTTTAAAAATAATATTATTTTGAAGGAAAATTCTATCAACAGGAGATTACAGGATGCAATCAAGTCATAGGTGAGATACTTAAACTTAAACACAATATTTTCCTCTTCGATGTGTTTTAAAACTGTATTCTACTTGATGTAGATATTTAATTCCTTTCCTTGCCTCAATGAACACTTACTGTATTTTCTTCCTAGGGCAAAAATCTGCATATAGAAAAAATATGAAATTTTAAACGACCTGAGTTAGACAGTAATTACTGGAGACATTTGTCTGAGAATTTTATTTTTATACTTAGCTGCAAATACAAACAGGTTTTGATGGTGTGGAATGGAATCAAGTTTACATGGAAAGTATGTTGACTGTGATAAAACACAGGAAAGCAACAAAAAACTAGAAAAAGTTCTAGAACAAGGTCAGAAAGCCATGTACAAAATATTTGTGTGTGCATCTGTGTTTGTGTGCACGTGCATTATACATGTTCCTGTGACATCTTTGTTACATTATGCAGAAACACACACTTCAATAGATGACTAAGCAGATAGGGGCCCACTAAGAATTATCAGCACCTCTTGATACAAAAGAATCAACAAGACACAGAAGGTTTTTAGATGTATAGCCAGGTATAATGGACTTTGTTGGAAACAAAGACATTTTTCTAAACCGGCAAGGGAAAAACTAGGTTTGCTTTGTAAATGTGCTTCTTGGAAACAGAATGTTTCTCCTTCCAAGAAATCTAAAGAACTTAACCATCTAAATCCCACTTGAAAACCCAATGACTTTTAAAAGGTCTATTAAAGCATCATTAGACGTATCAGTTCTGGAAAACATTCGGTTTTACATATTTACCACACTTCATCAATTAAAGTTTTAATGCTCTAACAACACATTATAAAATAATTAATTTAAAATGCAACAAAATATAAAATATAGAAAAGAGCTGTTATAATATCATTAGGCCATATATAGCACATCATAATAGCAGCCACCGAAAACCACAACATTCTTGGGCTGGGACCAAAAACTACTTGGGACAAAAAAAAAAAAAACAGATTTCAGTGCCGCTTACTGAAGTGGAGAAGTCCCAATCCACAATCGCCATTTTATTTCATTCAGGTCTCTCCAAATAAAGACTGCAAGTTCACGTGGGGACCTGACAAACTTTGAGATAACCCCCACAGCCCTTCATGAGTGGGGAATCTCGTTCACAACAACACTTTGAACTGAGACCAGAGAACATACAAGAAGTCAATATAGCTAGTTTCTGTAATGATCGGTGCCTCGCTACTGAATTGAACCAGCAGAAGTTTCCACAATATCTTCAAAGGCAACTTCTGATACAAGACACTTTAACTGTCGTTTCTAGATGTTATCACAGCATGGGTAACAACTGTTCAGAGCAGTTGGGTGACCCCGGCCCAGAAGGCAATAGAGTTGATGAATCTATGCTGAAGAACAATGTTGGAGAAAAAGAGGACATGTTTATACTAAGTCTTAAACACAGAGGTGGGCACAGAGTCAGACTTAAACTCCCATGAATCTTCACCAGAGTAGCCAACAGTGAGGAATGTTGGGCAGAGCCGCTCAGCAACATCTGGAGGGCCACACTGTACCCTGTGCTTAACTGTACTGCTATGCCCAGTACATGCTAAGCTTGACCTTTAAGAGGGAATGTGATCCTGCCCAGATTTCTCCAAAGAAAATTCAAGGGATGGTCTAGGAAACCTGAGGTCCTTATTTCTCTCCCTATCTCTATGCATGTAAGGTATCTTCTGTGTAAACAATGGAGGTGAGATGCACACACACCAAATGCAGGCTGGTTGTGACACAAATAACCCATCTAATGCTTCTAATCCTTAAGAACTCCATGCAATAAAGGAGCATCCATTGCAATTTTCTGCAACTTGTATTATTTATGGGATCCCATTATTTAATTTGATTTTTCAGTTTTAATGGGAGAATGATTTAATAAAAATTAAGGGTTTGCAAGTACCATACAACAATCTTATTTGTATCCAAATGCTTGTGGTAGAAATTGGAAATGACCCACTCTGAGCTTATTGCAAGCAGCCTCGTATGATTTGTATTTAAGTTTCTACAGATATTTGTACACATTCGTGTGTTCTCTGGATTGGATGGGTATTCGAAATATGGAAAGTAAAGGGCTATGAACTTAGGGGTGGGGGCGCTATATAAATTACCAACAGCAGATTCTACATACATCCTGAGAAACATTGGAAATCCTTTTTTATGGCATACCTTAGTCTAATGCTTCCCTAAGGATATATGACAGTTTCTAGGATGGCACAGATGTCCATTATCTGTGCATTCTGAAAATCCACGTACCGTCATCCTGGTGAGTGATATATTTTTTTGTGTGTGTGTGTGTGTGTGTGTGTGTGTGTGTGTGTGTGTGTGTGTGTGTGTGTGTGTTTTAATCCTGGGCTTTTCCTACATCCAGCTGCAACTGCACTGTAAAACAATCATTCTACTGTAGTACAAGCATGCATTTAAGGAAGAATGGAGTGAAAATAATTTTGACATCTAATATTAGCATTTCAGTTTTAATAAAGATTTGATACCTTGTGTAGTGTAGTGGATAAAGCAATAGACTGGACTAAGGAGGCCTGGATACAATGCACTGCTCAATCATGGAAAATAACTGGAGAGAGTTTAATATCTCACTTATCTTTAAAGCCCTATTATGGTCACTATAAATGGGTTCTGACTTGAGTGCCATAACATTCACACAGATTAATGTTATTTATTTTATTGAGTGGTTTTTTTTCACATGTGCTTTTTAATTGTTGTATGCCACCTTGTGTCCCTTTTTTTTGGAAGCAAAGATATATATATAAAGTAAATAAAATATATTATAAAATAAATGCATAGGCATTTTCCAAAACTACACTGCATTTTGACAGATACATTTTTTTTACTTATCTTGGGTCTTGGAACACTAGTTTAAATTTAAGACATTTTAAGAAATTAACATTGAAAAATACAGTTTTGAATAAACTATCAGAAAGAATACAAAGATGGTGTCATATACAACTACCTACCAAAAGAAATTTGTTCTTCTTTGCTATTATGCCTACTAAATAAGATTTTTAATGTCCATTAAGCAATCTTTTTTTTTATGCTTTGCTTGTCTGAATTACTCTAGAAAAATAATGCTTTCTGTGAAGCCAGTGGCATTTCTTCCCTCTGCTAAAACAAAAATGATGTTGTTTTCTACATAATACACGAGCACACATAAGAAAAACAACAAAATACACATAGCTGATAAATCGCAGCAATCTGAAGTTACTATGCTATTATTTGGGACTGGAGTTGCATTACTAAGTGCTATGCTTAAAATTGCTTTACTCCAGAGACAAACAAATGTCTGTCCAGAACCAAGTATCGGAATCCTCAAATCAGCTGCTGCAGCAGCATTTTCTTCCTTGAAGTCGATCACTGTTCTGAAGGCCTAGTTCAGTCTCCTGTACTTGTTTTTAAGTTATGTGTAAATATCAAACATTATTCTATAAACCTAGACAGCATTTTAGTTAAAATGGGCCACCATCCTTGTGATCTGGAGAATTTTCCACTGTACCTTGAACCTAGCGAAGGGATAGTGATTTTCTTCTCTTTCTCCTAAGAGTGCGAAACCTACAGCAACTTTTAGCAACAAATCCTATGTTTGATGCTGCAAACTAATGTATGCCTTCTTGCCCTGGGAAGGAACTCTGTGATATCAGGACGGCCTGTGTTTTTCTGCAAGAGCAGACACCTGTCTTGTCAGGGCCAGGCCTGTGGCATGAACAGCAATAACCAGACCTAGTTCTTGGGTGGTGATTTTTTAGACCAACCATTCTCAGTGGGGACCATATTAGACCCCTGGGAGGCCCAGGCGCAATTGAAGTGAGCCATAGACTGGAAACAATTCTTCACACAGCACCTTATAAGGTTTTTTATGAGACTTGTACAATCCTGATTCAGCCTGTATTTCTTTCATATTGTGTTTAGGGCTCTGGCAACAACAACAAAAAGTTGAGAATAGCTGCTGTAGACCATCTCTTGGCTATCTATTACTCTGACTGGAGGCTTCAGCTGGCAACTGAAGTAGGCAGAAGATGATAACACTATCCTAGCAGCCTGAATATCCCAAATTTCATCTGATTTCAGAAACTGAGCAAGTTTAAAGCTGGTTGATTCCTAGATGGGAGACAATCAAGGCATAGAAGTATGGTATTGGGGAGGGGCAATAGCTCAACAGTAGGGTGCATGCCATAAAGGGCAATGCTTTGCAGGTATCAGCATAGTGCTCTCTGTGGGATCATTAGGCAGGTATCCTGTTTCCTACCTCACTGCCCCTGCCCCCACCCCCATCTCACAGAAATCTCCTTCTCAAATTCACAGAAATTCAACAAATCCAAACCACATCACTTCAATCTGTATGTCACTTTTCTATGTAAATCTTCCCTGAACACATAAAAACAAGTATAAAACAGGAATATAAGAACATGCATCAATACATATAGTTTTGAACCAATTCATGTCAAAATGTAACACAATGACTCAAACAAGCAATCCCTTCAGTACTGCTAAATTGGTAACATTTTTGTCATTACAAATTAGCTATTCTAGTGCAGTCTCTAAAGCTCAAAAAGATCTTGCAAGCAAGCTGATGCTCGTTCATTTCCCCTGCGTTCTGGTTGTTCTTCCACCTTCTGGTTGGACTGTGGTATCTGAAGACATCTAGCCTGTCTGTTCTGCAAACCAGTTGTCTTTTGTTCTCCTAGTGCTATAGCTCACCCCACAGCAGACTAATCTGTCATGCAGCTCACATGCTCGTTTTGGTACAACACTCCCAACAGCAGGGTAGATCAGGTTAGGAATGGTGATTGGCTCCTTCCTGTGTGTTTGGGATGTTCCCACTGTCACTGTAGAATGCACTTTTCATTAGCTTGCTTGCTTGCTTGCTTGCTTGCTTTGTTTGTTTGTTTGTTTGTTTGTTTGTTTGTTTACACATCACTATTCTCCTTAAGAAGGATCCAGGGCAGCTTACATTGCTAAAAGACAGCATTTAAAGCTTTAAAAAGTAAGAATGCAAACACTAAAAAGAATCAAAACAATACCTCACTAAAATGTGGCAAACAGCAGCAACACCAAAAACATGTTCAGAGCAGTAAGGCACAACAATCCATTTTAAAAAAACTCACTCATGCAGCCAGTCATTAAGGGGAAGCTTGATTGAAGAGAAAGGTCTTTGCCTGCTTGCAGAAGGACAGCAAAGAGGGGGCCAACCTGGCCTCCTGTGGGAGGGAGTTCCAGAGAGAAGACTCTCTTCTGTGTCCCAACCAGACACACAACATGCCGTTTTTCTTTCCAGCCTGTCTATTAAAACAAAGACCCTAAACACTCTGCAGATGGCAAGTGGATCGAACTTGGGGACACTGCTTACGGTTCTTTAGATCAGTGGTCCCCAACCTTGGGCCTCCAGATGTTCTTGGACTACAACTCCCAGAAGCCTACACCACCACCTCTTCTGGTCAGGATTTCTGGGAGTTGAAGTCCAAAAACATCTGGAGGCCCAAGGCTGGGGACCACTGCTTTAGATGACACTGTCATATAATGTCTCCCTTCGAAGTTTAAATCTGTGTGAATTCTGCACCAAACATGACTTTGGGAGACTAACATGTTGCTATTTGAGTGCATGAGAGTTAAGGACTAATTGTGGAGCTCTATAGAAGAAACTGAAGGCAAGGGGTGGGGGAATGCAATGTTTCTCCTTAGCGTTATGCTGGATGCTATTACCTGGATAGTTCTCCTCGTCCTGAGTTTTTCAGCAAGGTAGTCCTGTCAAACATCCATCAATACAGAGGCTGGTCAAAATAGCAAGAACCCCAAAGCTTCAAAATGGTAGTGCTTTTGTTGTTGTTGTTGTTAATGATGCAGTATGCAACCAGTACATGTTAGCATGGCATCTGATCAGGGGAACTGCAAGAGATGACCAGGCAAAGCTGGATAGCATGGCTACTTTCCAGGATGACTCCATGATGGTGTAATGCAAAGCAACAATGATCTCCTGACTGATCCATATGGTTCCAGCTGTTGAAGTTAACAGAGCATCATCTAGGCACAAGGGGTAACCATGCCACTGAAGGTTTGTACAAATTGGCTCCAAATCTGCCAGGAGGTGCCGACTGCTGTGACAAAGTAACAACAGAATGGCGGCGGCAGCTGCAAATTTATTGCTAGCGCTCCCATTCCATTAGGTTTTCATTGCCAACATAAAAGAAACATATTAAAATAGTCAGAAAGCTTACAGCTTAATCAAACTGTCCATAATGTTAGAGTATTAAAAACCTACCGGTGCAATTTTGATAGGTTGGTTAGTGATTTTGCATTTTATAACCTCCCTGTTAACGGCTGCTTGAAAAAAATGCAGTGCTGCTCCATTTTACTCTGGCACCATATCCCTTAGCATCTAACAAAACAAATTTCATGTGGCGCAACAAAGCAATATTAGCAAGCCCATAGGTCTTTGCACTTCAAGGAAAGTTTCAAAGAAGCTTCACACAAAGTTCAATGATGATAACGCTGGCATTTTGTTTTCCTCCTCAGTTGGCACCCCCCGCCCCATCTGCTATATTTGCTGGTCGCTTGTTATACAGTAGACAGGCCTGCTGCGGGTCTGACAAGAAGTTGAAAGGCTGGCAAATTTTTATAATGGGGTGGGAGTGATGAGAGGGAAGGGACAGTGAACGAGCTCTCCAGCCTAAGCTAGAGCTGATTTAATGGCACAGAAGTTTTAATTAATCAGTAAATCTATCTGCTAATTGTTTACAGTGCAATCCTATACATGCAAACTTAGAAGTAAGTCCCAATGAATGCAAAGGAACATGCCCACAAGAAAGTGGTTTAGGACCTCGATATTTGGCGGAACGCCTCCTCCCAACAAGATCTACCCGGATCACCCGCGCGAGTCAGGAGGTGAGGCTGAGGAGCCTGACGCCAAGAGAGGCCCGGAAGGAGAAGACACGAAACCGGGCCTTCTCGGCGGTGGCTCCTCGCCTCTGGAACAATCTCCCTCCAGCAATTCGCGTGGCCCCCACACTGGGCACCTTTAAAACCCAATTAAAAACATGGCTGTTTATTCAGGCCTTCCCTCCAGCCAACTCTTGATTTTTTTCTTACTTTTCCTTTTTATCTTTACTGCTGTTCTTGTTTGATTATTATGTATTTGTCTATGTTTTATTATTTGATTTTATATTTGGAAGCCGCCTAGAGTGGTTCGGTGGGCCAGATAGGCGGGGTATAAATTAAATAAATAAATAAATAAATAAATAAATAAATAAAGTGGGTACAGCATTGTAGCCTTAGTTGATTGACTAGCAAAAACAAACTTTTATATTCATAATGACGAGACTTGATGGGCAACACTTTAAGAGAAATACCTTTTAATTCAGCTTTGCCAGGCAGCGATTTCAGATAAGAAAGAAAGGAGCCATGTGATCCATAATAAAAAGTAAAATGCAGCATCAGGTTAGGGCTGCCAAAACGTTCTAAAAATGGCACAAAGGCTTGCTTTTCCTTCCTTCCTTTCCCCCCCTTTGGCCCCACCTTCATAACAAATTAATGTTCAGAATAAAAACTGCTACCCAACCTACACACAAAAACTTTAGTGAAGATGCATTACCACAACACCGTATGAAAAATAAAATATTTAGCTAGCATTTTCTTCAAATGCCAAGTCATTCTTTTTGTTTACACACAGTGCACACCTGCTTATGTCTATTAAGAAATAAATTCCATGAGGTTCAATGGCACTTGCTCCCAGTTAAGTGGGCACAGGATTTGAAGTGCTATACAGTGATGCTAAGTCACAGACTGGCTGGCTGGGAGGAGTCTTTATGGGGAAAGACTGCTACACCAGCAGCAGAGGAGCTCAAGCGCCAGAAGGGACACGTCCACCACACAGGCCCTCCCTCCCTCTGCGCCTGTCCAGAGCTTCACATGGGAGAAACCTACTCCTGGCAGTGTTTCAGCTGGTAGCCCAACACACAGTGAGAGATTTCAGGGAGGGGAACAGAGACTGCTTTGTCGCCATAGACCGAACATTCCTTCATCCCTGTGAGAAGCCCCAGGACTGGGCCCCTCAACTCTAATTCGAACTAGCAGAATAGCTCCCCAATGAATCCAGTGGGAAGGAAAGCACAGCAGGCAACTACTGAGCTAATAAGCCTCCTGCACCCTTCTGCCCTGGCTCTAGCGAGGTAGTAAGGCTTTGGAAGTGGCAGATCATCTATCTCAACATATACACATACAGAGAGAGAGAGAGAGATAAAGGGTTGCTCTGTATATTATCTCTCACTTTTTCAGATGGTTCTAAAATGAACTAAATTGTAACTAAATGCAAATGTATTTAAATTTAATTACTGATTAGTCCATTTAACCTAATGATAAATCTCCAATAATCAGTTGCCAATAAATCAGTGAACTGCTGTCTACAAAACAGGCATGATATCTTATCTATGCTTAGAGCGGCTACCAGGGGTGTGTATGTGCTTTCTTTGGATTTATCCAAACCTTAGGCCCTGACCATAAGGATGAGTCACTACCCTGCTAATAGGAATGATCAGGGAAGGGGGCAAAGCCACTAACAAAAGGTATTCACATGGACAGAGGAGACTTAAACATTGGTCTACAATAAATGACTCAATGCAATTTAAAGGCGGGAGGAATACTATTACCTCATTTAGACTTTGTTTTTTTAATGTGTAGTGCTCTAAACTTCCAAAACCAAAGTTATACAGTATAACATTTTAAGATAAAAATACATTCAAGGATGTGACTTCCTTATTCTTTCTTTCTTTCTTTTTTTCTTTCTTTCTTTCTTTCTTTCTTTCTTTCTTTCTTTCTTTCTTTCTTTCTTTCTTTCTTTCTTTCTTTCTTTCTTTCTTTATTTATTTATTTATTTATTTATTTATTTATTTATTTATTTATTTATTTATTTATATCTCGCCTATCTGGTCGGGTGGGACTTCCTTACTCTTTCTTCTGCTATTGATCACCATTTGAAACCTGTGATGGTGTCACATCTTAATTCTTATTCTGCCTAGTATTTCCATTATTTCAAATTAATAAGGGCAAAGACACAGGACATTAACCATGTCAGTACATAAAACACCAAGGAGTTGGGACTCTAAGCAACTATATTATTATTACTAGTAATACTAGTAGTAGCACCAGTAATAGTAACAGCAGCAAAAATTCTTAGATGCCTCTTTCTTTGTAGAAAAATATGTAAATTAAGGGATTTAAATATGTAGGACATATATGTAAGTCTTTTTTTAACAAAAAAAAAGTTTAATAGTTGGAGACATCCTCTATTGTTCATTTCATAATTTTTAAAAAATCACTATTGATCCCAATTCTCCGCAGTGCCATTGCCACTTCAGTTCATTGGCTCAGACAAGTGGGAAAACAGCTGCAGCTGAAGCTGACAAAAAGGCTGCCTCTTGGCTAGACATTAAGATGAACTCTTGTGTAAAACAAGCAGCTGCTTTCCTCAGGAGCAAGGCTCCAACATCAACGACACAGTTTTGTGTTTTTGTGGGTTTTTTGTTTTGTTTTGTTTTTTTAAGTTTAATGCCTCACTTGGTACTGCAGGTTTTGTGGGTACATGCAGATAGTTAAGACAATCAATTCCAGCTAGGAGCCATAGATTTTAAGAAAAAGGTTTCCACGTACACCCATCTGTAGCTAAACAGAGACATATACATGTCACCTGCCCACCAGATGGATCCACCATGTGACTACAGATGGGAGCTGGAGACTCATTTGTGCTTATCAGGCGTTGAGAGCTTCATATATTTGTTTTGTTTTGTTTTGTTTTAATTGCAACATTTATATAGTGTTTTTAAATCTGTTTTTAAATCTGTTTTATCTGCTGTGACCTGCCTTGGATTCCCTATGAGGAGAAAGGTGGTATATAAATAATTTAAATAAATAAATAAATTGCCATTATGTGGTCTTTTCAAAATTGACTTTAACTGAACACCACTTAAGTAATTTGTTTCTACCTGCTCTAGTTTTATACAGCTATATATTTTATTAGGATTGCTTACTTTGTTAATTGGTTTCTAGCATTTTCATGGAAGGCTAGAAGATAAATGACATCTGAGTGTTCAACCTGGAGGCAGGCGGTGCACCACGGCCTCTCCCAATTTGAAGAGACCTTGTCCAGCAGGCTGAGGCAAAGAGGCAGTCCCGAAACAAGCAAAATCTGGACAGGGGAAAGGTTGTATTTTACACATTAAAAAGTGTGGAAGGGATTGTCACTCTTGAATCGGCCTCCTCAACCACACTAGATGCTGTTCCAAGACCCCTATTCAGAGCACGTTACCATAGTCTCTCGAGACTGAAGAATGCCTACACAAAGAAGATAAATGGAAATAAAGAAATAAAACCAAGCAAGCTTTCATACTATAAGTACAGTTTGGATTAGGACTATGTTACAAAATTGGTCATAAGCATCCTTGAACGAAATATAGGTAAGAGCTAGAGAGGGAATATTCATATTTGTGTCGTGGGAGAGAAGAATGAAAATACTGCCACCATTTGTGGCCAGGCCCTTTCGACACCCCCCCCCCAAACCAGCCCGATTCACTCACCAGGCTTTGCATGGCATGCATGGCAATCATCAGAAACATCACGCCAATCATGGAAATAGCCCAGACGGCACTTCCCCGCCTCCATGTGCTGCTGACAACTCAGCAGCTAAGCGAGGAGACTTATCATCTCGCCTCATCACTGGACTGGACTGTAGCTCAGGTACCAGCTGGGCTACTTCTGTGATTGGCGTGATGTTCCTGACAACGGCCGTGCATACCACATGAAGCCCAGTGAGTGGGCTGGACTGGTTCTGGGCAGAGGGTCAAAAGGGCCCAGCCACCTCTGGTGGTGATATTTGTATGTATCTCCCCAGGGAGACACATACAAATATCCCATCTCTAGTAAGAATATAATACTCCTTAGTAAGATGCAGCCATTGTTGCCCATTCTGCTGAAGACCTCCAACAACTCATGAATTGTTTTAGCAAGGCCTGCCAAGACTTTGGACTAACAATCAGCCTGAAAAAAAAAAAAACAATTCATGGACCAGGGCGTGGACTCACCTCACTCTATTACTATCTCTACACAAGGAGGTTGTATATGACTTTGTGTACCTTGGCTCAACCATTTCTGACACACTCTCTCTAGATGTCAAGCTGGATAAATGCATCAGGAAAGCAGCTACCATGTTCTCAAGACTCACAAAGAGAGTATGGCTCAATAAGAAACTGACGCCCATACCAAGATCCAGGTCTATAGAGCCTCTGTCCTGAGCACACTCCTGTACTGCAGTGAGTCCTGGACCCTTTGTGCACGGCAGGAGAGGAAGCTGAACACCTTTCATATGTGTTGCTTCCGACGGATTTTTGGTATCACCTGGCAGGACAAAGTTCCAAATAGAGTAGTCCTAGAATGAGCTGGAATTTTTAGCATATATACACTACTGAAACAGCGACATCTACTTTGGCTTGGGCATGTCGTGGGAATGGCTGATGGTCGGATTCCAAAGGATCTCCTGTATGGAGAATTAGTGCAGGGAAATCGCCCCAGAGGGAGACCACAGCTGCGATACAAGGACATCTGCAAGCGGGATCTGAAGGCCTTAGGAATGGACCTCAACAGATGGGAAACCCTGTCATCTGAACGTTCAGCCTGGAGGCAGGCGGTGCATCATGGCCTCTCCCAATTTGAAGACACCCTTGTCCAGCAGGCCGAGGCAAAGAGGCAGTTATGAAAGCAGCAAAATCAGGGAGCTAGACAGGGGACAGATTGGATTTGTCTTCAGTGTGGAAGGGATTGTCACTCTCGAATTGGCCTTTTCAGTCACACTAGACACTGTTCCAAGTCCTCCATACAGAGCACGTTACCATAGTCTTTCGAGACTGAAGGATGCCTATGATGAGTAAGACTGAAATAATCAAATTTGTACAAGCAAGTTTTCTTGTCCTCTCCTTTATTCCTGGCACTGTGGCCTTAACATCTTAACACGCATATAAAGAAGAAATAGGGAGGTATTATTATTTCCATTCACCATTGCTGTCCTCCCAAAATCATAGTTGAGAGGATCGCTGGATATCCTCCTGGAGGGTAACTCTCAGCCTACTTTGGTCATTTCCTCTTTCTTCTAGGGGACAGAGGGAGGAAGTTATAATCAAATCCTTTCAAGATTCTTTCAAATGTTGTTGTTATCATCATCAGGTTGCTTCCATTTATGGAATTAACCCTATGAATTAATTAATAGCCTCAAAAGGGTCTTGTCATTAACAGCAATCACGAACTCTTGTTAACTAAAAGCTGCAACTTCGTTTATTGAATCAATCCATCGCGCGTTAAATCATTCTTCTTTTCTATTGCCTTTCTTATTTCCTACTGCCTTTTCTAGAGAGTCTTCTCATAATATATCCAAAGTCTGATAGCCTCATTTCAGTCATTTTAGTTTCTATAAAGATTACAGCTTGATTTGATCCATCCCCACATCTGTCTTTATGACGGACCATGGTAACCATAAAGTTTTTCTCCAATACTACATATTTAGTCATAACTATTTTGTTTCTCTATATTCTAACAGCAGCATCTAGCTCAGAATAATATATCAATTGTATGTGTATATAGATAGATAGATAGATAGATAGATAGATAGATAGATAGATAGATAGATAGATAGATAGATAGATAGATAGATAGATAGATAGATAGATAGATAGATAGATAGATAGATAGATAGATAGATAGATAGATAGATAGATAGACAGATAGACAGACAGACAGACAGACAGACAGACAGACAGACAGACAGACAGACAGATAGATAGATAGATAGATAGATAGATAGATAGATAGATAGATAGATAGATAGATAGATAGATAGATAGATAGATGATAGATAGATAGAGATAGATATAGATATAGATAGATATAGATATAATATTGATTTATTTTATGTTGTAAGCCACCCCGAGTAGACATGGTCTAGAGGGGCGGGGTATAAATAAATAAATAAATAAATAAATAAATAAATAAATAAATAAATAGATAGATAGATAGATAGATAGATAGATAGATAGATAGATAGATAGATAGATAGATAGATAGATAGATAGATAGATAGATAGATAGATAGATAGATAGATAGATAGATAGATAGATAGATAGATAGATAGATAGATAGAGTACAGGTTACAAATCAGAATAATCGAATGTTGTGCGATACCTGAATCTCTTTAAAAAATCTGTAACTTTTCATGATCCATACAGTCAAAGGTTTTATTGTAACCTTTGACTGTATGTAACCAAGTTATTGTAACCAAAATAATTTTCTTCTGAAATTATTAGGTCAACTCAAACATCCAAGTCATATTTGCAAAATGACTCCTAGTGCCTATTCATTTTCTGAATCCAGCTTAAGCATCGGCCATTTCTCATTCCATATAGGACAGTTTTGTTGTAAATTCCTGAGTATCACTTCACTTGTATGGCAGATTAATGCAGTAATCCTACAGCTACTGCAATATTTGGCACGCTTTTCCTTTGCAAATTTGTTTATTGAATATTTATAGGCCGTGAGTCATAATTTTATACTGTATTCTGTATTTGAGAGAATACTCTTCTTAGGATTTTGATTGATTGACAATCTCTGTAATTTGAAACAGCTCTACTGGAATCTCATCTATTCCTGGTGATATATTTATTCCAAATACTTTGAGAGCAGTTTTCATATGGTTTTCTAAAACTGCTGGTTCTTCATAAAACGATTCTTTTAAAAATGAATTTGTCATCTTTACACCTCTATGGAAAAGGAATCTTCAGTATATCATTGTTGTTTTCCCTTATTTTTAGTTGATTGGGTAAGTCGGTTCCCATTTATCTTTCAGCATCCCAATTCTTGGTTCAAACTGTTCTTTGAGTTCTTGGATTTTACAGAATAAATTTTCTTTTTCTCCCATTTTTGTCTTCTTCCATATTTTTGCAATGATTCTTTTAACAGTTATTTGTCCATACGAACAAGTTACAGAAAAGTTGTGTTTTGGACAGTGCCACTATTTCTGTTGCCTACTACTTTTGCTTTTAAACTATTGTTAACAATTTTAAGAGTTTCTTTGGTCATCCAGTGAGGCTCTTCTTTTCTTTAGACAACAAGAATAGTCTTTGTTCATTCCTCCTTCTCCTGATAATATCTCTTGTTTCTTATCACAGTTCTTCTGTGTTCTTTTTCATCAGGGATTTAGTAACACAAAACTGTTTTCTTGCAATGTGCTTAAACTCTTTAGGAATGTTATTTTATATGTTGACACACTGATTGTTTTAGTATTCTTCTTCAGCTTTATATTTTAATACTCAGAGTTCATGGTCTGTGCCACAGTTTGTTCCTGGTCCCGTTCTTGCAGACAGAGGAAGACTTTGCCATCTTTTGCTTCCAACTGTATAATCTACTGTGTTTCTATTGGTCATACATTGACATCCATGCCTGCAATGATCTCTTAGGTTGCTGAAGTATGCATTTGCAATGAACAAATTCCTGGTTTCACAAAATTGTGCAAGTCACTTCTAGGCCAAATACTCCAGTAATGTTTGGTTCTGCTTTATTGCTTCCTTTCACATTCGAGTCATCCATTATTATCAGATTACAGTCACTTTTGTTCACTATTATCTGCAGACATTTTAAAACCACTATTATATGCATGTACGTTGTATTCAGAAGCTGTTCACAATGGTACCGCAGTAAGCTCTTGCTCAAAATAACACTGTGCTTGTTGAAATATATACCTTTATGAGCAGTGCTTATTATTGATTTTAGAGTAAAGTCAGAAAAAGCAGAAGAATCAGAAGAAAATCTGGAGCATAGGGTACTTAATGTCATGTAACATCCAAACATAAAAAGGAAAATTGATTTAACATTTTCTCAAAGTTATTACAGGTATAAAAAGAATCCTCACTAACTGCTTTATTCTTGTTCATTTAGGCTGCTTTGACTCAACAAGGCATCTCAAGGATGAATTCTAACCCCATGAGATTATTCACTTCTATGTGAGAGCAAAACAAGAAGTGCTAGTTTTTCTCCTCAGGGTCTCCATACTTTGCGGAAACTGTCCCTGCAAAAAGCATTTGTCCATCCTCTTCTGGAAGCAAGGTGGATACACACACACACCAAATACAGATGGGTTGTGACTGTGACACAACCCATGCCGTGGTTCTAATCCTTAAGAGCTCCATGCAATAAAGCAGCAGCCATTGTAATTTTCTGCAACTTTTATTATTGATGTAATCACATTATTTAGTAAAGGTAAAGGTTCCCCTTGACAATTTTTGTCCAGTCGTGTTCGACTCTAGGGGGCGGTGCTCATCCCCGTTTCCAAGCCATAGAGCCAGCGTTTGTCCGAAGACAATCTTTCCGTGGTCACATGGCCAGCGCGACTTAGACACGGAACGCTGTTACCTTCCCACCGTGGTGGCACCTATTTATCTACTTGCATCTGCATGCTTTCGAACCGCTAGGTTGGCGGGAGCTGGGACAAGCAATGGGAGCTCACTCCGTCGCGTGGATTAGATCTTACGACTGCTTGTCTTCTGACCCTGCAGCACAGGCTTCTGCGGTGTAACCCACAGTGCCACCACGTCTCTATTGTTTAATTATGCCAAATTTAATTATTTAATTATTTAGTTATGCCAAATTTCCAGGAGAACACACATTCTCATTCTTTTGTAGAACACTGCTCAGTGCCTCACCCTCTTGCAGGGGCCGAAGAATAATTTTATTGTTCCTCACTCTTCCAGGCAAAGATGAGACAAGTGAGGATTCACATCCCTAATTCTGAGAGAAAACTAAGAAGGCATACAATATGAACTAATAATTATTATAATAAAGGTAGAAAAGAAATGTCCGCCACAAGTTTTACTCATCCAAAACACATCAGCTGGATGTAGGTAGGAAGGGAGTGAGGGGTTTGTTTGTTTGTTACAGAAGGGATGGCGAACTTCTGCGGCCTCAGGACTGCTTGAAGGAAAGAATACATTACTTTGTTTTAAATACAGACATGAGGAGCTCGCCTTAAAGCAGTTTGAGGCCACAAAAACAATAGCATGCCCTCTAAGCTCTATCCAGCAGTTTTGAGCTTTCAAGACCCAATTTAAACCAAATTAATGACCAAAAGAGCAGTCTTGCTTGTGCATATGGACTAATGCTTTCAGACCTAGTCTACATGTCAGGTTATAAAATCTTTACAGGGAGGGGGAAAAGAAAGCTATAAGGCCTTTTCAGAAAGTTTCAAGACACTCACTTCACAATTTGCTAGATATGTGTATATTACTCTTAGAAGGCCATCTGAAATTTTAGAGAGGCCAGCAGCAGAACACTCTGTATATGTAGGCTGATTCACAGCACCAGTTTGATGTAACAGAGCAAGATGTTTCTGATTTCAAACTAAATGTACCTCATTAAAAACAGACATAGAAATGAGTAAGCGTTTTTGAAAAGGTATTAGCAAAAAAGGTAAATAGGAAAAATATGTGTGCAATGTATAAATCTACTCGTGGTACAGTGCTTAAACTGCTGCCCTGCAGCCAAAACTGTGCTCACGACCTGGGGTTCAATCCCAGGTAGCCAGCTCAAGGTTCATTCAGCCTTCTATCCTTCCAAAGTTGGTAAAATGATTACCCAGCTATTGGGGGGGGGGGAGGATATGAAGTCTGCATAATTAACAAGCAAACCACCCAGAGAGTGCTTTAAGTGCTATGAGGTTGGTATATAAGCAGCACGCTTTACTGTCTGTTAAGGTGATATTAATGAGTTTGCTTCAAGGAAATGTCCTACATAGGTTTCTTATACTTTTAACCAGATGTGTCATATTTGGCTGACCTCACGTCAATACAGCCAGCTATGGAATTACTACATTGTACAAAGCCTTTCTAAGTGTGTATAGTTGCAAAGATCTCTTTTCAAAAAACTATATTAAATATATACACATAAAACTAGTTTATAATTGGCCAAGTCCTATTATAAGTGCAACTGGAGTAGACACATTGACTCCATGGGATTTATATAAATGTTGATTTATCAAACAAGCATTGATTCAATGGGTCAGCTCTTGCTGGGACAAACAAATAAGATTTAAGCCGAGGATGCCATAAAAATATGAAATGAAAATTCAAAACTGCACTTGCAAATAAAGGAAAGAAATGTAAATGGTGTTTGCTTACAATTTTTGAGAAGTAGTAATTGTTCCCAAGGGTAATGATAAATGGATAATCTAAAGGGCATATTAAAATCCCAGATGACATTATTTTGCTTCCTCTTGCTTTAAAAAAATGTGGGTTTTTTTTTCAAGTTTAAAGTACAAAGAAATAACTTTCTTTAAAAAGCATCCAAAAAAGAGGGGAGTGATGGAAGGTGATCAGGGATAACAAACGTCAGTATTGTGTGTGTGTGTGTGTGTGTGTGTGTGTGTGTTATGTATAGATGTGTGTGTGTGTGTGTGTTATATATAGATGTGTGTGTGTGTGTGTGTGTGTGTGTGTGTGTGTGTGTGTGTGTTATGTATAGAGTAATAGAAGGCTCTTAATGATACAGCTACACCCAGATCTACTAGGATTTCAAAAGGTATTCAGTAGGAAAAACCATCTTCTGCAAAATGTGCTCCATTGCAGTGGCTCTGCACTAAAGCTTGTCAGTTTTGTTCTGCTCACCAAGCAGAAGAAATTGCTCAAGAGAGGAGGCAGCCCCATCACCCCACTGAGATCAGTATGCTACTTCCCCAATACATTGGATCCAAAGACATCTCTTGCATTGCAGGAGCTCTGCTTTCTGCCAACTGAGTTGGCCAAGCTGGCAGTTCTTTTAAAAGGATTGCTGAACTGTATTGTGCACAAGACAAGCACACACACCCTGTAAGCTGGTTGCTAATAAGCAAAGGTTGCACAAATGGTGGATGAGAACATATCCGACAGCACCACAGAAGCTTTTAAAAACTGTGCACAGGGGAAGAGGTGGATCCCTTCAAAGGCTGCACTTATGCTAGTGAAGTCTGAAGAGATATTCAGTCCGCTAATTAACTTTCAGGTCCATACCTGAATATTAGCAACTGACACATGCTATACAACAGTTGCAGATGCTCTCAGACTAAAACTCCCAGAGGCCTTCACCACTAGGCGTACTGGCCAGGATTTCTCAATGTTGTTGTTGAAGAACATCTGGGATCCAGTACTGAGAACCACTGCACTGCCATCTCTTTCACACCTTCTTTATTCTCTTCATTTTTCTTTGCTCTCTTCTTTATTCTTCAGAAAAATGAAAGAAAACATGGGTTGTAGAAATGGCCTTGTAGACACTAGTTTTTCCTTACAGCAATTTCCACAGCTGTGTTAGTCTGTTCCAGCAAAAATAACAAAGAAGCCTGTGGCTTCTTAAAGACAGAAAAGATTTATTTGGTATTAACTTTTGAGGACTGCAGCTCATTTCATCTGATGAAGCGTAGGACAAATAAAACTTCTCCATTTTCAAGCTGAGGCAAACTCTCTGCGGTTTTTAGTTCTTCTTTGAGGCAGATAATAGAAAGTTTGCCTTCTTTGATTGGGTGTGCCCCCCAGAGCCCAAGAAAAGCAGCCAAGTTATGTGCGTCCGCTTGTATCTGGAGCCAGTGTGACATTTCTTCAGGTTCCCCACAGACGTCTAGCCCCAACAGGTCACACAGAAAGTCACTCAGGCTGTAACTGTACTCAGGCCACAACCGCAGCTTGATTTGCAACCTATTTTATGTTTCAGTTTGGATTAGAGGATCACACAGAGACTGTGGATTTCTTCAGAGCTAGTGTCTACACTGGCCCCTCAGTCTGATGTGGTTTAATCCACATCAAAGCCCAAAGCTCCCCTTCTTTTGATCTCATCCTTTGCTGATTCCCAGCTCCCCTTTTATGTTCACTGCAAAGCTGCTGGACTGTTTAAAGTGTTGCATCGTGTTAGGAGAAAGGGACAATTTCCCAAAATTCTCCATAACATGCAAACACATACACCAGTACTGCAAAAACATACCAATCTGCTATAGTTCATCAGGATTTTCCTATTTCATATGGATTTTTTATCTTTTTCTTTTTGTCTGTGTATTGTGTGATCATCTCAGCCACACTATACGCTGTTCCAAGACCTCCATACAGAGCACGTTACCATAGTCTCTCGAGACTGAAGGATGCCTACTGACTGTTGATCTAGTGCTAAATGAAATAGGGTTTTTTCCAGAAGTTTTTTTAATAACAAAAAAACCCTTCAGGGTGACTAGGGAGAAAGATTGTAGAGTGGGTGTTCCTGCTGTCCAAAGTATCATATGTCATCAGATATCACCCACAGGCACGCCCCCCCATCCTTTCAGAGAATTAAACAACTGATCACATAGGGAGAACACCGTTTGAATCAACTGATACACATTAACATCTGTATCATGTGAACAATTACATTTTTCTAAATGTCTGTATAATACTTTTCGTCTGTATAATACTTTTCGGATGCATCCATTTTACTCCTGCAGCAAATCCCATACTATTTCCTCATGTAGTAGCATCCTCAGACAGCCCAGAACTTCCACAACATCCTTCATTTCCTGCTGCCACTGTTAATTGATTTATATAGAGCAGTAAACTGTTGTTTCTTTATACATTTGACCATGCAATTCAATATTAGCATGTGGGGTAAAACCTAACTCCTAGTCAGGCATTATGTCCAAAAGTGCAGAGAAAGTTAAAGGTGGTTGCAGTGAAGGCATGCATGTATGTCCTGCCTCCCATGTCCACCCATGAAGAGACCCAGAAATCTCTCAAACCTTTGCATCATTTGCAAGGAGGTCTGAAATAGGGCTTACACTTGCCTTCAATGTGTGTGTTTTTATTGATATGATTATCTGTACTTCTGGTCAAGGTGAGTTCTATGACCTTCTCAGGGTTCCTTACCGCAGCAGCTAAGAAATGTGTCCAGTTAAACATACTCACAGGCTCGACTTTGGGCCTTTGCGTTCATTATGCAAAGGTTTGAGCGAGAAGGAGGAATGGGGAATGGAGTCCCAATTCCCATCACCCTTTCAGTCTTATCCACAATTCAACCATAACTCCTGAATAGGTCTACAGAATTGCTAGAATCCATCCTGACTAGAACACTGCTAACTATATCAGCAAACATATACACAAAAATATGGAACATAACAGAAGTAACCATTCAATAGAGAATAAGAAATATTACATGCTGTCTGATAACCTAACTGAACAGAACTGGCAACCCTTTCCAACAGCTGCTCCACCACCAACCTTTCACTTGTTCCTTCTTTCCTGCTCTCTCCCAACCTCATTAATTCCTTTTCCTCTAATTGTCTTCAGTATCATTCTGTAAAGAGCTTGGGTGATAGTGACCAACAACTACTCAATACTGAGTCAAGAAACCATTATGTTATATAGTACTGTATAATCTAGTGCAGTGGTCCCCAACCTTGGGCCTCCAGATGTTCTTGGACTCCAACTCCCAGAAATCTTGGCCAGCAGAGGTGGTGGTGAAGGCTTCTGGGAGTTGTAGTCCAAAAACATCTGGAGGCCCAAGGTTGGGGACCCCTGCTCTAGTGGACTTCAGTGCCGATGCTACAAACTGAAATTGGCCCTGCTATTTAGGATCAGTGTGGTGAACACTGAATTAAATCTATGTCTTGAAGCTTGCTTGCTTGCTTTGTTACTCTCACTTTTCAGCTTTTGTCCAATGCTCTCAAGGTAGTATACATGGCACAATGTATGACTCTCCTCCTCATCTCCTATTATTTCCTTGTATCTTATATGTGAAGTAGGTCAGGCAGAGAAAGTGTGACTGGTTCAAGGTCATCCAGTGAGTCCCATGGTAGATCCATAACATAAAACCAGATCCTCCTAGTCTCAGGTCAGTGTTTTAACCACTATCCCACAGTGACCATATGCTACTACAAGCAATTGTTTGTATAGACTGGGATGTAAACATATATGTTTTTCAATCATTTCAAAGGCTGTTTACATTGGTTTGACTGCAAATTTGTCAGCTACTGCTTTACTTGAACATGTATACGAAGTTTAGTTGCTAGAAACTGCATTTATTTTTGGCTCATATTGAACAACATTTTTATAAAGAAGTACCCAAGGCTCTTTCATTTATGAGAACACATGACTGATGTTCTAGTAAATAACCATATGGTGGCCTAATGACATTTATTGAATAGATTTCTGTAAGTATGATTTTTTTTCCCTTCTGAATGTATAGGTGGAATATTATTCAATTAATCCCTAATTTATTGAAGAAATCACACAGCCAAAACCCTCAGAACAGAAGCAAAATGCAGTTCTAAGAAGGAAACCTGCATAGTTGATAATTTTGCATTTTACAAAAAGAAAAATGTGATCTGAAACCAAGAATACCAGTTCAAAAAAATTATTTATTTATTTTATTTATATCCCGCCTATCTAGTCACTTAAGACCACTCTAATATACCTTTAGTGGTGCCGCTAGAAATGCAGCCTCATTACAAGAACTATGCAGGACAATTGAGGGCAGAATAGTTGGAGATCACTTAGTCATAGGGTCGCCATGAGTCGGAGGTGACTTGACAGCACATAACAAGAACCTATAATACACTTAAAAGTAAATCATCCAATTTACTTTTGTGAACATAACCTTGAACCCTTCAAAAAGGATTCAGAGGAAATCCACCTAGGCATAGATCTCATAAATGCATCTACATTTCAGAAGTCCTTCTTACCCCTACCAAGAGATGGACTCGTTTACATAGAACTAACGTGTTCCATTGCTGAATTTTAATCATATTTCCTCTCTGAAAATGTTTGAAAATTTTTTTGTGTCAGGGATCATAATCCTTCACTTTGTATTTAAAGGGTTGGGGAACTCAACACCATTTCTTGGCTAATGGGATTTATATTAATTTTTCTCCACAGATTGGAGAGAACTAGTATAGTGTAGTGGACTGAGTCTGAATTAGGCCTCAGGAGATGGGGGGAAATGTGGATTGGCAATGGTAAACCATTCCTGGAACATCTCACATATATTAAAAACTCTATCTTTATTTATTTATTTAATATGCTATGTTTCTCCCAGAATCACAACCTGTGGCAGCTTACAATATTGTTTTTTTTAAAAAAAAAAATAGATTAACACAAAATACAGCTAAAACATTAAAATAAAATGTTTTGTGATGTTATTAAAATACAATTGAAATTAAATCAAAATGTCTGATTAAAATACACGGACACTAATGCTGTGATTCAAACACTGATTGTAACATTTGGCCACCTCACATCGGAAACAACCCACAGGCAAATAACAAATCCAGTCATGGGTTGCTGACTGCCACGCCCCCTTCCTCCATGGACTATACCCTTGAAGAGGCAAAGTGTCTGTCCTCCAACTGTACCACCCTTCCCAAAACAGAGGGAGGGTCCACATTCTACAGCAGATAAGTTCAGCTATAATCCTCTAAAAGTTGGGCATCCTTGGTAGCTGCCTTTGCCATCTCAGGCATGGGGACGCCACTCTTCTTCCTTGGACCCAAGAAGGCCCCAAGAAGCCTTCAGCTTTGAAAAGACAAATTAAATTTTAAAAAGAAGAACATTTGCTGGATTTTAAGATTGCTGCATCCTTCAAACAACTATGCAACATAGGAAGATCCAGACCCCTCTTGGTTCATTATCCTAGCGAAAGTGCAGTGACTTAATTTGCAGCAGCAAACTTCCAGTAATTTAAAAACTCATTGCTTGCATCCCTCCTTGTGAGCCAGTCGCCTGAGTCTGTACTTGCCAAGGGATTCAAGCAGCAACTCATTAACTAGTCACAATTTGGTGGTGCAATTTACGCGACTGCACTTAACCAAGCCGGAGGATTCTAGCCAAAGAATCCTTTCCTTAGGAGCAGTCTTGGTGCTCAAGAAAAGAAATATATGTCGGCTGACCAAACGAGTGTCCAACATGCCTAAGTAAGGACAAATCAGTTAACTGCATCTAGCAAAACTTTCCAACATCTCGCACATATTCAGGATTCAGCTTTGTTTTTTCCAAAGGAAGGATGGCGTTGGCATGCTGTTATCCATTGGATAGGCCCAAAAAGAAACAGTGACCATATCCTTCTTAAGCCAGAGTCCAAAAACAGATACATCACAGACAGGGAAGTTCTTGCCTAGCCAAAAAGGAGGTATGCTTTCTAAGGGATCTCACCATTTGCTCTTTCCTTGTTTCTTCTGGTCAGGGCTCCCCTTTCGTCTTTCAACTGGCTGCGGACAGATGGTGGTGATTAACAAATGCGGCACCTCCTCCTTCCTTCATTACACCATAAGCAATTCCATTTTGAACTTTTTTCATAGCTATGTATATGTTGCCATGAGTACTCTCTAGTTAGAAAGGCAACATAGGATTTATAACTAAATAAGATCTGGATCCTGTGTATGTTCTACCCTTGATTAAATTATGCTGTCAGTTTTTGTACCATGTATTTCGTCGACAGCCAAGAGCACCAGCCCTCGTTTCATCTATAGGCAACAGCATTATGAAAATCAAATTAAAAATTAAACAATGCTATTTATAGTTATTGAGAGTGATCTTGATATTACAAAGAGAAAGAAAACAATGACTCCTATTCACAGTTGTAATGTGCATTAAAGGACTACAAAATGTTGTTTGTTGATCTGAAACCAGACGGTGAATATGACTAAGAAACGTTAAGCTAATAAGCTGAGAAACACACACCTGCATTTAAAGATCTTTGCCTAAAGACCACCTGGCGATACCAAATTGACCACCTGACAATACAACCGACTCAAGGAAGCATTTCTAGTCACACTCAAAAATATTTAACAGGTGGCCTATAACTATAAAATATGAATCCCCTAGATCTTATAATGCACCTGGTAAAGCACTACCATCAAGGGCATACTTGCCTCTTACAATATTTCCAGGATTAGTTCACAAATCCCTTAATCAGAAGCAATGTATTGTTTTCTGTTTCTAAAAATAACAGGCATTCTCCTTCAGTTGATATCCATACTGTCCTCTCAATTAATCCACTTCAGCTTGTATTCTTTCTTAGCATATTCCAGCATTAATTTAGGGGTAGGCAATGTTACATACAGCACTGATGTTACCTGTCTGTCATGGGTTTGGAGGGAAAGTTCCATCCTATGGGGAGTGGAAGGCGGGACATCAGGAGGAGGGGCTGTACTGTATATATATGTGGAGCTTGTGTGAAGCTGAAAGAAGAAGCTGGGGGAAGAGCTGAGACAAGAAGCTTGAGTGGGAGTCTGTGTGTCAGACAGGGTACTACTGTGTGTCAGTCAGTACCAACCTGATAGGTTCAGGTGTCTGTATGGTTAGCCAGAACTGATAGGTTCAGGGTCTGTGCTTCAAGTTACGTGTTCTGTGTGAACCAAACTGTGTGTATGTATGAGTGAGACTAAGCCACGTTACTGTATCTTATTCCCTTGATCATTTTATTTTCCCTGTGTGTTATTTAAATAAACCTTATTCCTTTATTTGTTAAAAATCCATCCCTGGTCTGTGTGACTTCATATAGGGAATGGTTGGTGGCAGCTTAGTGAAACTGTGGTAGATCCCAGTAGGTCTGGGGTTTGTCACATTGATTGGTGTCCAGCGTGTGGGATACGACTGGTCCAGTTGTCCAGTGGTACAGCAAAGCCTTGGCAAGTGTGCCCAGAGCAAGGGGGGTCTAGTCAGGGACAATCTGAGAGCGCGTAGGTAATCTTCTAGGTGTACCTCACGGGGAGGTGCGCTAGTAGAGGAACGTGTAACCTCAGATTGGGGACTAGATTAGGGAGCTCTGAGGCAGCCTGTTTTGGCGGGAAAAAAGCTGAGGCAAAACTGTAAAGTAACAGTGATTTAGCCTGCCTGCTGCGAGGCCTAGCAGAGGGGGGTAGACTCTGGCTCGCAACTGTTGCAAGTTAGTGCTGAAGAACAGCAGTAATCTATAGAAAGCTGGTTCTGAGAAAAAAAAAGTGGTCGCTTTATTTTGAGGCTTGACTTTTGAAAGCAGCCTGTTCTGGGGGGGGGGATTATGCCCTTGACTCGAAGCCAAATGGCAGAAATGGGTGAAGTGAGGGAACCCCAGGTAGACCAAGGTTCTGAGGATGAATTTGGCTCAGTGCAGGAGGACAGCACGGGAGAACAGAACCCAGAACTCAGGAAAATGCTCATAGCCCAACAGCATGAACTGAGGGTGAGGCAATTTGAAATAGAGAGAATGGAAAGAGAAGAAAGATTGGAGAGAGAGAAAATGGCGTTTGAAAGGGAGAGAGAGAGAGAGAAAATTGCTCTGGAAAAAGAAAGGATGGCGTTTGAGTTAAGAAAATTGAAACTGATGAATCAGAACAATAATAACAATAGGGATTCTGAGGGAGGCCAATTGTCTAAAGCTGACCTGAAGAAATTCCCTGTGTACCACAAGGGAGATTGTCCTGAGGTGTTCTTTTCCCTAGTGGAAAGAGCGTTTGTGGACTTCTCAGTAAGGGAAACTGAGAAGATGACCATCATGCGATCTTTAATCAGTGGCAGCCTTGCAGAAGTCTATGCAGAGATGCCCGAGGAACTGATGAAAGATTTTGCAGAGTTTAAAAAACTGGTGTTTGCCAGACATGGGATAAATGCGGAACAGCTGAGGCAAAGATTCAGGTCAATCACCAAGAAACCAGAGCAGACTTTTACCCAAGTGGGGGCCCAATTGGTGAGGCTGCTAGAGAAATGGCTATCTCAGGAGGGGACAGAGACCTTTCAGCAGCTCAAAGACTTGATAGCGCTGGAACAGTTCTATTCAGTCCTGCATGGGGAACTGAAATTCCAGGTGAGGGAAAGGAAACCTAGATCTGTGGCCGAAGCGGCCGAGATCGCAGATTTTATTTACCAGATAAGAAAGCCCTTAGGTGAGGAGAAATCTGTAGGAAAACCCAAAGAAACCTACAGCAAGTACTCTCAGGGACCAGGGAAAAGCCAGCAAGGGGGAGGGGCCCATGGTGAAGGGAAGCCCTCAGACATGAAACCAAGACCTCAGATTTTGGAGGGAAAACCAAAACAAGATGAGAAAGACTCAAAATACAGCAGGAAATGTTATTTCTGTCAAGGAAAGGGCCATCTAATCTCAGAGTGTGAGAAATTAAAGCAGCTAAAAGGAAATGTGCCTCATGATTCGAGTGGAACCAAGCCAAAAGCTGTGTTCTGTGTCCAGAAAGAGCAAAGCTCCTTGTCACTGAAGGAGCCTGTTGCCATGGCTACTCAATCTGGAACAGTTACATCTGCTGATCAGGCTGAGGAAAATGGTCCTCTTGTGGAGGTCAAGTGCTGCTTACTTGTGAGAACAGATTCTCAGTTGTTTGAAACAGCAGGGGTGGACGTAGGAATACTTGACCATCAGTATCGGGGGTTAAGGGATACTTGTTCCCAGGTGACCCTGTGCCATCCAGATATTATTCCTAGGGAGTATGTAATCCCAAATGAGAGCATAAAGGTGGCAGGGATTGAGGGGCAGGTGATCTCACTGCCAGTAGCTGAGGTACCTATGAACTTTCAAGGCTGGAGGGGAGTTTGGCAGCTAGCGATTTCATCGACTCTGCCAGCAGCCGTGCTCGTGGGAAATGACCTGGCTGAACATGTGAAACGGGTGCTAGTGATTACACGTTCACAAGCCACCACAGGGACAGTTCAGGGGGGTACTGATGAGCCCGAGACGGAAGCAGAGGGGAGTGCCGAAGCTGTGGTGGAAACCTTAACCACAGACAGCCGATTTGGCCAAGAGCAAAAGGCAGACGCCACTCTCCAAAAGTGTTTTGAACAGGTGACTGACGCCCAGCTAACACCTGAAACCCCAGTGAGATTTCTAGAGAAAAAGGGGATTTTGTATAGAGAGACCCTGAGGAATATCTCAAAAGGGGGAGATGGGATCCGAAGTCAGCTAGTGGTACCTGAAAAGTATCGCCCCATGATCTTACAAAGGGGGCACTCTGACATGTTTGCTGCGCACTTAGGGGTGAACAAAACACAGCAGAGAATCACACAGAATTTTTACTGGCCTGACATAGGGAAGCAGATCAGGGAGTTCTGTAAACAATGTGATGTGTGTCAAAGGCAGGGGAATAGCCGCGACAGGACCAAAGCAAGGTTGTGCCCTTTGCCTGTGATTGACACTCCGTTCAAATGCATAGGGGTCGATATGGTGGGACCTTTGCCCAAGGCCACAAAGAGGGGGAACAGGTTCATTCTCACCATTGTGGACCATGCCACGAGGTACCCTGAAGCAATACCCTTGACTAACATTGAAACTAACACAGTGGCAGATGCCTTGGTGGGGTATATGTCCAGGATGGGATTTGCCTCAGAAATAATCACAGATTTGGGCGCATCGTTCACATCGAAGCTCATGAAACGGTTATGGCAAATCTGTGGAATTAAGCACAAGGAAACCACTGCCTATCACCCTGAAAGTAATGGGTTAACTGAGAAGTTCAATGGGACTCTAATGCGCATGATTAGGGCTTACTTGGCAGAGAATCCAAACAATTGGGACCAGAAGCTGCAATCCCTTTTGTTTGCTTATCGATCAGTGCCACAAGCCAGTACCGGGTTCAGTCCGTTTGAACTTTTATTTGGGAGAAGGGTGAAAGGGCCCCTTGATTTGATCAAACAAAATTGGGAGCAGATCACCCAGGATGACCCACAAGATGTTGTAACATACATAGACACCTTGAGGAATGACCTAAAGAGAAACCTAGAGCTAGCAGCAGAGACCCTGCAAGCTCAAAAGGTCAGAAAGAAAGCTTGGGATGACCAGAAAGCCAGGGAGGGGCACTTTGACCCAGGGGAGGAAGTGCTTTGGCCTAGGCTCTGCAAAGAGAACAAACTGCAGCTGGGTAGCCCAGAAATAAAATACTTGGGTCACATAGTAGGGGGAGGAGTGATAAAACCCCTCGAGGCCAAGATAGAAGCAGTTCGTGATTGGCCCAGACCCAACACCAAGAAAAAAGTCAAATCATTTCTTGGGTTGGTGGGCTACTACAGAAAGTTCATCCCGAGGTTTAGCGAGATTGCGGCTCCGCTGACCGATCTGACGAGGAAGAAGACTGATGACCGCATCCCGTGGACCAGCGACTGTGAGGAGGCGTTCCGGAGGTTGAAGGAGGCGCTCATCAACTATCCAGTGCTGCGTGCTCCAGACTTCGACCGGGAGTTCATCATCTACACCGATGTGTCTAACAGCGGGGTAGGAGCAGTTCTTTGCCAGGAGGATGAGAATGGTGACCAGCATCCAGTGTCCTACCTGAGTAGGAAACTCCAGAAAGGTGAGAGACATTTGGCAACCGTGGAAAAGGAGTGCCTGGCCATAGTCTACGCGATCCAGAAGGCCAAGCCTTACATCTGGGGAAGACATTTTATTCTGTGCACTGACCATTCACCACTGCAATGGTTAAAGACAATGAAAACCCACAATAGTAAACTTATGAGGTGGGCTTTAAATCTGCAAGACTATGACTTTGAAGTGAAGGTGGTCAGAGGGTCAGTGAACTGTGTTGCTGACGCCTTGTCAAGAAGACCTGAAGAATGAAGACGGCGAAAGAAACATGGACTATGTATATATTTTGATGACAAAAAGTCAAATGTGTCTGTTTATTAAACATGTTGGTTTGTATAAATAAAGGTAACTTGATGTATTGTTAATGGTAAATGTTTAAATGCCTAATAGAGTGCAAGTATAAGTAAGTATGGTATTGTATGTTAATATATGACTGTTTTTGTTTGTTTTGGGTCCAGGTTGTTTTTTGGTGAAAAGCACCTTAGCTTTCCCCCTACAAAACAACTTATAAAGAGGGGAGGTGTTACATACAGCACTGATGTTACCTGTCTGTCATGGGTTTGGAGGGAAAGTTCCATCCTATGGGGAGTGGAAGGCGGGACATCAGGAGGAGGGGCTGTACTGTATATATATGTGGAGCTTGTGTGAAGCTGAAAGAAGAAGCTGGGGGAAGAGCTGAGACAAGAAGCTTGAGTGGGAGTCTGTGTGTCAGACAGGGTACTACTGTGTGTCAGTCAGTACCAACCTGATAGGTTCAGGTGTCTGTATGGTTAGCCAGAACTGATAGGTTCAGGGTCTGTGCTTCAAGTTACGTGTTCTGTGTGAACCAAACTGTGTGTATGTATGAGTGAGACTAAGCCACGTTACTGTATCTTATTCCCTTGATCATTTTATTTTCCCTGTGTGTTATTTAAATAAACCTTATTCCTTTATTTGTTAAAAATCCATCCCTGGTCTGTGTGACTTCATATAGGGAATGGTTGGTGGCAGCTTAGTGAAACTGTGGTAGATCCCAGTAGGTCTGGGGTTTGTCACAGGCAACACCTGGCTTTCCTGATATTGTTGGAATGTCTTTTCCATAAGTCCTCACTAGCAAAGCCAATGATGAATGATGAAGGGAACTGCTGCCCAACAGCATTGGAGAGGGATGCAAACCACTGCAATATCAAAATGGGACTTCTAAAGAATGCCTGGCCTTAGAGCAGTGATTCCCAGCCTTAGGTTCCCAGATGTTCTTGGACTAAAACTCCCAGAAGCCTTTACCACTAGATGTGCTGGCCAGGATTTCTGGGTGTTGTGGTCCAAGAACATCTGGGGACCCACTATATCTAGAATGTGTTATCCTGGTGTACCTGGTTTCCAATGGGTACACCATTGTTCAATTAATGAACAAAGAAACATCTGACAAAGTTTGATATTAACCTAGCAACAAACTTTGTTGCAGCAACACTGAAGGCATTCTGTATAGTTTTAATTTTTAGCAAAATAAATGCCACCAGGTCTTTCTTTCCTCACTCAGAAATGAACATGTCTTGTGCATTCGCTGAAGCCTTTGTGCTGCAAGGTCAGAAGACCTACAGTTGTAAGATCAAATCCACGCTACGGAGTGAGCCCCCGTCGCTTGTCCCAGCTCCCACCAACCTAGCAGTTCGAAAGCATGCAAAATGCAAAAATACAAGTAGATAAATAGGTACCCCTCGGTGGGAAGGTAAACGGCACTCTGTGTCTACAATCCTCCATGGCCATTTAACCATGGAGGATTGTCTGCAGACAAACGGCTAGCTCTATGGGTTGGAAACGGAGATGAGCACCATCACCTAGAGTTTTACACAACTGGACAAAATTGTCAAGGGGAACCTTTACCTAACCTTTTACTGTGCATTTCTGATTCGCCTGATTGTTAAGAATGCTGTAAAGATTCACTGTGCACACAGAATTTCCCTGTATGCGCTCTTACAGATTTCAGCTTTAGTGGGGAGAAAACATATCTCTCCCCTTTGCACTCATGGAAGTATTCCTTCAGCTAAAGTGAAACAAAGCTTGCCCCATACAGGAACGTTGTGTGTTTTCTGAAGCATTTCAAATAACTCGCCTGCACTGGTTACCTGCTGCATCCAAGATCAGACTCAAGGTTTTGATGATAAAGCCTTTCACGGTTTGGGACTATGTTAGTTGTCACAGCATCTTTTCTCAAGGTTATCCGTCTGTCCGTTCTTTAGGTCCTCCCAGGCCATGATTCTCCAGTTTGCCACTTCAAGGGAGGGCAGAAAATCATCCATTAGAAGTAGGGCCTTCCTTGCTGTGGCACCAACTCTTTGGAATCAATCACTGCTGGAGTTTTGCCTGGCTCCCTCCCTCCCAACATTCAAAAGCCTCTTGAAAACACTACTTTATACAGAAGCCTTTTTTGGCAATACTGCTTACTGTGTTCCTCTGCCGCTATGTTTGTTTAGAAGCCCTTTGCCACATTTTATTACGCAATTTTGCCTTTGGTGTTATTGTTTGTCTTGTTCTATGTTGTTTTTGCTTGATTTACTTTCATTTTGTTTTAGCAGACTGTAAACTGCCCAAATTAGTGCACTGCTCTGGGGGGTGGGCAATATATTTAAGAATAAATAAAGAAAATAAACTCTTTATCAATGGAAACTATTTTAGGTGATTCACTCCTTAACAAAAGGTGTTTGGAACAAAACTGCATGTGGTGTGTCATTTTGCAACAAAAAATCTGTTACACTTTTTATTAACACAAAAACTTTCCCCCTTGAAATAGAGTAATTCAAAGCACACCTATGCAGTTGTCTTTATCTTTGGTATATTGGTATTGAGCTAGAACACATACCATAAAAAGGACCATGTCCATTAATATTATTTTGCTTTCTCAGATGTGTGCATACAGTATGTGTGATCAAGAATGTGTATATTGATCTGATTATGGAACATAATATGAGCCATCTTTATGCACTTCCACATTTATTATGCTAAGAGATTTTCACTCACAGCTGTGGTATTCATTCACATGAAGCTGACACGCAATTTCCTAAATATTTATTAACAAAACATTTCTCTGAGAATGGAATAAGCACACTGAAGAGATCAAAAAAGCCTAGTAACATGCATTGTCATTAGTAACTGAACGGTGCTCTTCAGATGCAAATTATTGCAAACTGCTGCTTGCCTCAACTGTTTTAGATAAATGTAGAGTGATGAGACTGTACATAAGTTGTATGTTTCAGATATACAGATTCCAGAAACATGAATGATTGCAATGTTCATTCAAAAGCCTCTAATGTGTCAGTGTTCCTGCTTTACTTGCCATTACCACAGACTAAGCATTTCACCACTAATCTTGAAATTAAAGTACCGGTACTTTCAACTGATATACCTGTAATAATTTATCATATATCTTTTTCTAGAAAAGTCTCAAGACATCTTACAATTTTAAACATGTGTACACATAATATATTCTGAGAAAGGTGGATTGAAGACTTCTGAAGAGAACATTACTTCTTTCAGAATACATTCATTGGAAACAGAAAGACTGCAAGCAAAACCTTTTTTGTCCCGGCAAACATAATGAGTTACAACATCAAAAACAATACCTTTCATCTCTGTTCTGTATTCAGCCACTAGTATTTAAAAGGGGCTACCGGTATTTATCAACCTATTTTGCAGCAACAGTAGTGTAAAATGTTTTCATTCAGAAAAATGGAAAGGCAAGCTCAACACCAACCAGCTACACTAATCCAGTCTTGAAGTACTACTTCCAACTTTTTGAGTACTTAAAATAGCTTCAGGTGAATACTCATTCATTCATTTTTCCAACTCCATTTCTGTTGTATACTTCTGCGCACAATGTGTCCTTGGTTTCCTGGTAATTATTTCACTGATGGCATCATTATAGTCCATAATCAGAGTTGAAAGCATGTTAGTGTCTGCTGTTGAATCAGATTTTCATGTTTAATAAATCAGATTTCAAAAGAATCCCATGCTTAAGTAACTAAAACTGCAAGCTTATTTGCAAACTCCACCAGTGAGAGGAACTCCTATTGTGACAATAGCCTTTAAAGATTTTCCTCTTCTAACTACAGACTACCTACAATGTCTGTTTCTGCTCAGACAGTAGCAGGCACAGGCAAGCAGGCCAGTGGCTTCTAAGGAGTTGTTAAGAAGACTACATTGATGTAATTCATGACATGAAAGGAACAAAGGATTCAAACTGAATAAACAATGAGATTTTTTGTTTGCTTGCTTGCTTGCTTCAGTTTTACAAACTCCCAGACAGTCCCTTATAAAAGGTAGGTATCTGCTTGATGAACAGCATATATAAAATGCCATGCTGTCCCTGCTGCCTTAAGGCATCAGGATGTGTTTGTGTTCTCGCTTTCTCCATGGATTAAATGACACATTGCTATAGGAGCAGAAATGCACTGGCTAAATGGGTATACCTCAGCACTTGATTATTCTTGTGCATAACTTGTATTTGTCAAAAAGAAGCTACTATTAGGACAAAATATGGAGAGAGAGAAAATGGCTAGACAAACAAGTGGGTCCCAGGTCAAATAAAGCCTGCAGTATAACTGAAGGCAAAATTGTTGAAACTGAGGCTGTCCTATTTTTGGCATATCATGAGAAGGCAGGACTCTCTGGAAAAGACCACAATGCTGAGAAAGGGGGATGGCAGCAGGAAAAGAGGAAGTCAAAATGTGAAATGGACTGATAGCTAAAGGAAACCATTGGCTTGAGTCTACAATAGCTGATCAGACAGAATGTTCTGGAGATCACTCATTCATGGGGTTGCCATAAATCAGAGTGACTTTGTGGCACATAATGACTGGTCCATTATTGGTGCAATTCAGACTTCTCACTTATTTTTAGCCTTGTTATGTTTACATACTCCTTCAAACAAGATTTTCATTAATGATAGGCAACTTTTATGCACAAGATGCACCAGAACCATCTTCATGCAGCACTGGTTCAAGATCTTTAGCTAGATTAAATCAGCACATCTCCATGATATTCAATATTAACCTATTACATTATCTATTTGCATGCAGGTGGAAAAATGATGAAAAAAGATGTATATTTGATCATACTCTTATGTATTAAAGAATATTTAGCTTAAAATAAGAAGACATTTCTTATGAAATTGAAAATATACATACAGATATCCTATATGAAACTTTTCAGAAAATTCAGTTGCATCTCAATTTGCTAATTCTGATAGAATGAATAAAAAGAGCTTTCATTTTCTGACATTTATATAAATCACATTAGTTTGTCACATAGCTATTTTAAGTCTCTACCTAATTGCACAGAACTATACAGCTTTCAGTGTGCACATGCATTTTACACAATATTTTATGTCTACAATGCTATATACATATTTAATTTGCTGCCTCAAGGAAAAAAACAGATTATAAAACCATTAAGATGCTACAGTTAATCTGCATTTTCAAAGTAGAATAAAAATGTGAAACAAATTACAACTCAGACCACTGGGATTTCAGGCTACAAGCAGAGAGGGGGTAATAAAACTAGCTTTTCCAGGATCACATCTCCCCTCAACCTCTGCTCAGAATACAAGCCACCTTCACTTACTCCCATCAAAATGGCTTTTAGTCAAGATACAAAATGCACTAACTGGACCTATTGTCCTAGAGTTGAAACAAATTGCCCTTTATTGTAATCTCCCATAATCTTCCACCCAGAGACATTTCGGTAGTGTGGGCGGCATATAATTTAAATAAATAAATAAATAAATAAATAAATAAATAAATAAATAAATAAATAAATAAATAAATAAATAAATAGCTAGCTAGCTAGCTAGCTAGCTAGCTAGCTAGCACTACTGGAAGTTCCCTGCCAAACATAATCCTGTTACTCTCTGCTTTGTTTGCAGGTTAAGTGTAAGTAACTGCCTATCCCACTCAATGGTGTCCTCTATATTATGGTATAATGATGGCATCGCCTGTCATTTGTAAGTGTGTGCATGAGAAGAAAGGTCAACCCTGGTTTGATATGAATGGCCACAAATATCACATCAGTAAGAGGAAGATCTGCTTGACCCACCATGTGTTTATCAATGAGATTCTAAATCTCCACACACATTTTCACCCAGCCCAAAGAAGCATGTTATTGCAATCTATTAGGCTGATCCATTGCTCAAAACTAGCTATAAGTAGCTCACTATCTTGCTTTGTATCATTACATTTACTCACCTTTCAATTAATGAGCAGACTGGAGTAATAACGATGGGAATGTATTCACGAAGGCTTTCACGGCCGGGATCTAATGGTTGTTGTGGGTTTTTCGGTCTCTTTGGCCATGTTCTGAAGGTTGTTCTTTCTAACATTTCACCAGTCTCTGTGGCCGGCATCTTCAGAGGAGAGCAAACTGTTTGCTGTCCTCTGAAGATGCCAGCTACAGAGACCGGCGAAACGTTAGGAAGAACAACCTTCAGAACACGGCCAAAGAGCCCGAAAAACCCACAACAACCAACGATGGGAATGCTTTCCATCACAACCAACTTATACATTATAGGCAGATAGTCATTTGAAGCTGTAGTCCATTAGCATTCCAGAGACATAATACTGACAGATTTGAATGGCTAAGCAATTAGATGTGCAAACACAATCTGTTCCTGCCTCCTGATGACCAATCACAAAATAAAACAAGCTGGTTTGAAAAGAGCCCTGAGAACCTCCTGCTGTGACAATCAGACCTTTTAGGTATGGTCCACTTCTGCATGCTTGATTATCTGTGCTGTTCTCCAACCAGTTTAGAACTGGCAGTATCATTAGAGTAGCACTGCAGTTATCAGTGCAAATGTGCCATGAATATCCTAGGGCCCTAGTCTGAGGCTGTAAATGCCCAGCAAGTCAGGAGATAGGTCAGCAGGGGATGGCCAAAGACAGTTCAAGTCTGTATACAGAGCAGATGTAAGAAGAGTTCAGAAAGCAAGCCAAAGAACAGTCAAAGTCAGAGTCAGTCCCTGTATACTACTACCATACTCGGCTTACAATTTGAATTGGAAGTAGTCAGAGGTAAAGTAAGTAATCAGTCTGGGTCAAAACAACAGGAAAGAGAAAAAGAGTGCTAAACACCAGGAATAATTTTCAGCAAGTGGTCTCGAGTTTGCTGCATATCTATCCAACTGTCATAGGGGCCACTCCCTTTCACAACTGAAGCTATTCAGTTGCTCACTACAGCTTAGATGTGCTTGACAGAAACAAAAAATTCACCTCAGCTGGACCCTGCTGTGGTATGTGACACTGTCGTGCAGCTGTAGTATGAGATACTGGGAACCCCAATTCCCAGAAGCTTTCATCACTTGCTGTGCTGGTCAGGATTTCTGGGAGATGCAGTCCAAAAAAATCTGGGGACCCAAGTTTGAGAACCACTGCTCTAGAGTTAGGGTATGTAGATCTTTCCTCTTCACATGCTCCTCCCTATCTGGAGTGGAGGTGTCCTCTCTGGAGGGCCCAGGTTCCCTCCTGTACCTCTGGGAAGGAGCTCCCACGCCTCCTTCATGCCTCCAGCAGACTCCTTTCAAGAGAATCCCTCCAACTGGCGAGAAGCCTCCTAGCTAAGGCATGTCCTCCTGCCCTTCGTTCTCCAAGGAAGAACTTCTGCTGGGCAAAATATGATCCACAGCACACAGCCCTTAGAGCTGGCAGAAATGAATTTCCAGGATTAATGCAAGAGAAGAGGCTGTGGCAGACTCTTCCACTAGACAAATAACTGCAGAAGTAATACTATAGGTCAGTGATGGCAAACCTTTTTGAGCCTGAGTGCCCAAACTGCAAAAAAATATAAAAAATAAAAAAAATAAAAAAGCTTGCATCTGTTAAGAAATACTAGTCAATGTTTTTTATAATTTTGAGTGAGGGTGCCTGTTCTATAATGATGATGATGATGATGATGATGATGATGATGATGATGATGATGATGAAAGGTACAAAAACTTCCCACAGTTCCTGCAGCCAGAAATGGATGGTGACATATGACTGAAAGAGAGGGTTTGTCACTTACTCCTTCCCTCTCAGCAACCTGTTTTTTCTTGAAACCACAGCTGGGAAGCTTCCGGATCCTGCCTTGCCTTGCCTCGCCATCCCCACCAGCTCATGAAGAGAAGGTACCAGTCCATGGCCCAAGACCAGCTGCCCACTTGCCCACCCAGTCCCCGTAGTTCGAATTTCCCACATGGCCTACTAGGCCTCACCCGCCTTGGCCTTTTACTCACAATTTCCCTCACAATTTAATCTATCATATATGGAAAACATAAGCAGAGCATAAGATTACAAATATGCTCTGTATATCTTGTGTCTGAGGAATCAGGTTGTGACCCACTAAAGCTCCACACTGAAATAAATTGGTTAGACCTTCAGGTGCCACAACTGTTTCGATTTTTGCTCTTCAGAGTCTATATTTTCACTGTTTTATTTTCATCCCAATGGATATGACATGTTTTTATATTGCATTAAATGTTTTAATTACTTTTTCAAAATCTAAAACTAAAATGCATAGCCTCTCTCACGTATTTGAAAAGAATTTACCCAAAGAGCAGAATTGTGAACAAAATTTGAACCACAATTTGTTTAGTTTGGTACAGCAATTCTCAAGAAAGAGAAAAAATATATATTTCTGAATAATCACCGACACAGACAAAATGATGGCACAGAAATGACCCCTGAAAATATAATATGTTTGTCTGAAAAAAATCTATTCCTAACAGTTCTATCCAGTTCTACTCCTTACAATCCACCTTCTACATATAAAAATCTTGTCCTACTTTTAAAATCTTACATCTACATATACTGTACATTGAAGGTATTCATGGATAACCTGCCTCTTCCTCACATATTATGTGACTGAGTTTAAAAACTCTTTCACACAGAACAACTGATTCCATTTTTAAAATAGTGCCACTTAAACACACCTTTGGAATCAAGCAATAACTGCAATTGTTGCACACCAATTGTATAATGCAACAGCACAGAAACAAAATATTGTGGGATTTCCTTTATATCTTTGCACTATCATTTTGAATACCCACCAGCCATCCTTATCAAAGAAGCAGGAAGATCATGCAACACATTGTTTCTTTTCACACAGAAAGAAAAGCATATCAACTAAGTTGCAGACATTTAGTTTACTTAGAGTTGTGCATTAATTGGGATTATACTGAAGAGTAAATATTAGTACTATTCGCACAACATTATAATTTCTGTGATTTTATATGAAGCTCCCAAAGAATGTGAATACCATTATCAACTGTAATACATTTCTAGTTTTGTTTTTAAAAATATCTAACAAAAACAATAATTCATTTGTAAATCAAAGGGATGCCATTCTCACGGAAATCACAAGTTAAGCTGCCTAAAGTGGTCTTATAGGCCAGATAGGTGGGGTATAAATAAAATCAATCAATCAATCAATCAATCAATCAATCAATCAATAAACAGAAAAGCTTATACCTGTACAAAATACTGTGAGAATACACACTGATGGCAGGTGCTTTCCTAATTCCCAGATGCACACACATGCCTATGTCTTCCAACACAGCTTCTCTGTTTAAAGATGATGAAATGACTAAAGTTACTCACTTTCTGCCAAAGGGCCACACCTTATCTCGTGTCTAATAATGTAACTGACTTCATTTTCACTGGCAAAAGGAAGGCCAAAAGGCAGTTGGAGAACAAATGTTCAAAGATGAAATTGGAACTCCCAATTTTGAAAAATCCTCATATCTAAACACAGAAAACATTGAAATAAAATGTTCTCCTTTTTAAAACCAATTGCTTATTATGCTTTCTTATTATTGTAATCATATTTTTCAGCATTATTAGATCTCTAACCAAAGAAGTTAAGAACCTACTTTCAAAAGTAGGGTTGAGCTGCTTTACCAGAACTTTTACACGAGTCTCTCTCTGGATTATGCAAAGGAAGCTCTCAAGGAGCAAGTGGTCCATCTCTGCTTTTAGGATAGAGGCCTGCCTTGTCTCAGTCAGGTAACCTTATTCTCACACTAGGACCCCTGTTTACATCTGTAGACAAACCTGGAACTCAAACAGAAACAACACGTCCATTTCCCTTCAGTGTGGAAAGCCTGTGTACATTCCTTTCAAAACGCAGCATTTCTAGTTTCACCGAAGTGACTAGCTAACCACAACCTGCATGACATGTTTTGCTAATGAATATCCATAAACCCATCTTCACAACACACTGATGGGTTCAGAATTTGATGCATGTTACTGAGCTGGTAGATGTAGACCTCCCTGCTCCTCGTGGCACCCCCTCCAGTCTTTCAAAAACGCTACTGAAAGGCTCACAGAATCCTATAAAGTTTGAGTGGAGGAGGGAACAATTGCCCTGACACCATAGGTTCTTAGCTATCTTTTGCATTCAACATAGATAGGAAGGAAGGAAGGAAGGAAGGAAGGAAGGAAGGAAGGAAGGAAGGAAGGAAGGAAGGAAGGAAGGAAGGAAGGAAGGAAGGAAGGAAGGAAGGAAGGAAGGAAGGAAATGTAGAACAAAATCTTCATTTCTCCTGCTTGTTTGTGCAAAACTTGGCTTTTCTAAGCTACAACCTCCATTAAAAACAGGCGAAAGTAAAAATCAGTTGTGAAAATAACTCTTTGATACTAATAACTGTTTGATATTTCTGCACATGGTGAGAACATGCAAGTGAATGACACTGAGTGGCTGAGAGACTGCACATTTCTTGCTATTGTGCAGACTGTCAGAAGCTGTGGGAAGAGTCAGACTCAGTCAGTGTCAGTGTGAGTATTCAGATGGACTTTGTGAGTTTGTTTCTTCTTCAATTTCTGCTAATAAAACCATTTGGCTATTATCAGGTAAAGTGATTTTTTGGTATGAGTATTATCGCAGTGAGTTTCATAACAATATGTTTTAGTTGAGCCTCAGAATGGATCTCTGGATGAATCAGAAATGTTAAATGATGTGGTTTTTGAGGGTGCATTCTGTTCAAAGCAAAATAAAGCTTCTTCCATTATAGCAAGGAACAGCAGTCAATGAGACCCTTCATGAGAAACTTTAAATAAATATTTGATGCAGTTTAGGGTTTTAAATCTTGAATTAAGTCTGGCAGCAACAAAAGATACTTAAAGGGGGTCTATTGTAAAGAAAAGGTTAAGAACCACTGCCCCAAACCATAAGCAGAACCCTCCTATACATGAAAGGTAGAACATGATGAACCCAAAAGAATTTGGGTCTGAAGACTGTGTAGAGTCACGCTAAACCACAGACTAGCATGCTATGAGCTGCCGCTGGGCACATGCTTGATCTCTGGGCAGCATTCCAAAATGTTACAGAAGACATAGCATTTAAAAAGCTGACTACTGTGTGTTTTTCCTTCTCTGCTTGTCTGAACAGCAAGTCCACACTGTAGGAATAAATTGTCCAGTAGCTAATTAACTGTACAGCTAATATATCATGTTCAAATCTTGCAAACATGATGTAAGTTACATTAACTGACAACAGAAGTCATAGTGATCCCACAAGGGAGATGTCGGATTTTTATTTTACAATTCTTCGTACCTTACTTTCTGCTTGCAGAAGTCTTCTGCAGGCATATGTATATCTGTTCTGTCTTTGAACACACATCTGGACAGAGCTGATACATGAGGTCCATGTGTACACCTCATGTATGCATCTAACTCTTCTCCATATGGTCTAGGTTATTTTAGAGGGGAAAAGAGAATAACCAGCCCTGTAGGAGCACAGCCCCTGCAGCGTGATGAGATTATCACTAATCTTGTTGAGAATATTATGGCTATGATCCAGCCTTCCATATAATCCAGGTTTACACACGGAGAGGACAGAAAACCATCCACACTGTCCCCTCCCATGCACTCGTGGTTACATAACAACAGCAAAATGACTAAAGAGCAAGATCTATTCCACTGCCTTTTTTTAAGTACAGTATATGAAGATTACTTAAGGAATCACATGTCAACATTCAACAGATTCTAGTATGTCTTCATACAAAGGTTATATCCATCTTCCTCAGGGGCATCTTAAAAAGCCAAGGTTGGGGTTCTGCTTTCCCCCACTGTTTTTTTAAGCCCCTGCATTCATGTATATCAAAACTGGCCAGAGACAACTTATGGACTGAGCAAGGAAAAGGGAGTAGTAGTAGTACACTTTATTACGGTCAAAGACCCGTAAAACCAAATCAATATAAAATAGATACATATAATTATTGTTTAGAAAAGTAGGGCAGGGTAATAAAATTCCATTAAAACATGATAAAACAACCCCTTCTTTCCAATTAATAACATAATATATCCTTAATATACGTCAGTGTCGCGGGAGAAACCCGAGACGAGCCAAGCATGGATGCCCAAGACTGTCCCTGAGCCAGCGGAGGCGCATGCACCTGTGGCAACAACTGTCAGTGTAAAAACAGCAAATTCAAGTCATGTAAAAAATGTTGCTGCTCCTATTGCCCGGTGGGCTGCTCCAAGTGCACCCAAGGGTGTGTCTGCAAGGGATCCCCCCCTCCACCAAATGCAGCTGCTGCCAGTGAACCACCCCTCTGCTCCCGGAGAATGGACCTGTATATTTGCCTGCAACAGCGTAACTCTCGTGTCTTATATGTTTGTGTGTTTTCTAGCTTGTAGAAGTGCGTTTAAGGAAAAGGGAATATTACATTCATGAGTTGCCGGTGCTAATGGCTCCAATACCGTATACTGCAGTATCCTTTGAAGCAAAAAAGGAAGATTATTTTCAGTCTCCTAAGGGAGACAGAAACTCTTCAGGAAGTTGAGAACTAGATCCTTTTTTCCACGCTGCTGCTCAGCAAGGGGATTTCCCACAGGCTGAACTTACAGAAACATAGCCTCAAAATATAGATCAAGTAGCCATCTAGCCTGAACTCTACTATAAGGAAGTACCATCAACTTCAAATATGAGCTAATGCAACTTCTCAAATGTGTCAAAATGATATAAATTAACAATATTCCCATTCTTCATAAAAGGTGTTAGAAGATACACTTTATCACTTTGGATGATGTATCATTTAGCTTCACAAAATACTACTCTTCCTCTCAATTCCTCATTCTTTCAAAGGGCCCACTGTTGTACACAGCTCCTGAAAACATTTTATTTATAGGCAGTGGAAAGGATCCAATACAGTTGTATATGGACCATATTTCTCCATCTTACTATTTGTGTCAGTTACCTGAAGCACATCACATCTAAAGAGTATTCTAGAAATTCTGGAAATGTACTGCAAATGTATTGCATTTGCTGCACAGTGGTACACTACATTTTGAACAAGTCAGTTCAGCAAGAAGAAAGGATACAGGATATACTTTGATATACAATAGCTACATAAATTGGAACAGTTAATTTCCTTGGGAAGCCTGAATAATAATAATAATAATAATAATAATAATAATAATAATAATAATAATAATAATAATAATAATAATAATAAAGTTTTTATTGTGCTCTATACCACAGTGCATTCCAATAGTCAAAACCAGTTAAAATACAATCATAACATAATTACAATGATAAGGCTAATACTTCTCAAAGTTAACATTTATTAGAGGACTAAAATCTGTTGTTTATTACAATTTCCTATCTAGATTTCAAGGTGTTTTTTAAAAAAACACTCTTGAAAACTTGCAAAATTTGTTCTAAAATATTTTTTATCACTAGTGAAAATCCAATCTGGAATACAAATAATAATATCAAACTGGCTTCAAAATACTTGACACATTTGTTTAATAACACAAGTTTTTAGCTGCTGATACTGAAATCAAAAGATGAAAGTACTGTACAGATAACAATGCAAGGTACAAGATGTAATATTGTTCTGTATTAATTCTCATTCTACAAAACATAACCCCACCAAAAGTCATGTCTTTATTACACCATTAAACATTTCTCTAGGCCTGGAATCCTATGAATATTTACTGGGAATACATGTGTGTATGATCAGGCTACATGTCCCACTGAAACAAATGAAACAGACTAATCACTACTAAAGCCCCAAGAGCTATTGTTTTTCAGCTGCACTCAGTTGTCATTGTTACAGAAATCTCTGAACCCAAAATGTGTACAAGTAATCCAGAATTTCAGCAGGAGTTGACAATGAACTTATTCCAGCTCTACAAATTAGTACCAACCCAGAATACAAAATGAAATACTATGAATTGTCTATACAGTATTGCTGTTGACACAACAGCCAGAGTCCTGCTGGTGTTTGCATAAGGTCTCCATAACTTACCATGGCTAATTGCATCTAAATGACAAGGTGCTGGAGTGCATCTTGGTAATGCAGTCAAGCATATGATCAGGCATGCTACCAAGACATACCCAAGCACTTCATCAATTAGGCACATCAAGGCACACAAAACCTGACAGAAATACCAACAGGATTCTGACCATTATTCCTTAAGACCCTCCAATAAAGTGGGAAGTTTTTATCAAATTATCAGCCAACTGTAAATCTGAATTACTGGAAGTGTTCAAAATTTCACGTTTTTTTTTTCCTCATGACTTTCCCTAAGACAATAAACTTCTTCAATAACTAGCACTAACAAAATGAATCCACAAGCCCTGACTTGTATGTCCTGAAAAGTGTGGCCTAATTTTAATGCAGCGTGAACAGCAGTGTTGAGATGTTTATCTGCTTCTCCTTCCAGTTTTTCGTAGACCAGAAAGCCTGCTCCAGAGAGTTTCCCAAACCTTCGAATAAGGGTTTTCAGGCACAGAGACACAGAAGCAGCTTCCATCAGTGCACCAAAAGTTACATGACCCTCTTTTTATTTTTTATTTCCAGATGGTGCTTGGTCTTTCTCCTTGTTTTTAAGTCCATTAATGTACAAAGCTTATAATATAAACATTCACAAACCAAATGCTGTCTTCAGATTTAATGTGAACAGAATTCTGGATTTGTTTATAGATGATAAAAACATGGCTTTTTAAAACCTATCATCAAGTATACTTCCAAGTAAGTTTCCCATTCATCAGTTAAATTGATTATAATTACACATCACTCTATCTTATACTTATACAGCTTTTACCTGAGTGACTAAAAACAACTACTGTATAAAATTTATATTTGTAAGAGTTTCCTTCATCTTTTTTCTTTTTCAATTATATCTTACAACTTCCTTTGCACACACAGCAGCCTGCTGACAAGTTTCTGTAATCAGTTAAAATATCTGTAAATAATACAATACTTTCACAAATACAATACCATCATTGTCATTATTTACTATTTATGATATTGAAATTAGCACAAATGAGAAAAGTTATGCCCACCATCTCACCAATGTCTGCAAATTTATTTGTTCTGATACTTCACATGATTTTTAAAGGATGTCTACCCTCATTGCTAGACTATCCAGAGGTATACCAGCACAGGCCCACATATGCATAACCACAAACAGAAAAAGAAAGAGAATAAGCAGAATGTAAAGTTAACAGATAACAGACATTTCCCTTTTTTTCCCCCCCAAAAAATGCTTAAATGTTACTTTGGACCAGTTCACAGAATCCTTGGCCTCCATTTAATTGTAATAGAGCAATAAACCAGTCCTTCCTCACTATACATAAGATGCACATATAATACAAGTACATATAGCTATATGCTTTTACATTTTGCATGCATGACCCAACTTTGAGTTCTGAATTGTTGGTTAAATTCCTTTAGTTGCACAGAATAAGTGCAGGGATGCACAGAGCAGAATAGCTTCAAGTTCATCAGTGCAGTCCATCCTTTTTCTCATTAACTGGTACTTATAGTCTCAATGACACATTCTGAGACATTAAGAGCAGAAAGGATTAAAATGTTTCATTTACTTACAGATCAACAGTAAACTGACAAACACAACTGCTTTCAACAACATACTTCAATAGACTCAAGAGAGGGAAAGACACAGAGCAGAGAGGTGGGTCTCTCTTTGAATTCAGAGGCAAGATATGAATAATTGGTTAGTGCTGGATAATTACCCAGCCCAGAAAGATCCTTCCCATCCAAACAAACCACAGGCAGTATTTGAGGTTGTAAAAACTCCCAAACTTTGTGACCCCCAAACCCCTCAAAAATGGGTAGAACCAGCATAGAAATAGACATGGGCACCTGATGGACTCAGCAGGGGCAAACCTCATCCCAAATACACCCCTGGTCAGTCATAAGACACTCATGGGATTATATCAAAAGGCGCTGCATCATGACCAGTCCTCAGAAGAATAATTCTCACATCTCGCATTATATAAAAATCATTCTGTATTTTCAAAGTGCTAGCCATGTTAGTCTGCTTCAGTATACATTTAAAAAAAGAAGCAAAACTTGAAGTCTTGCAGCACCTTAGAGACTTAACAGGTGCATTTCAGTGCAAGCTTTCAAGGATTACAATCATGAAACAAATCTGTTGGCCATATTGCATCTGTCTTTTAAATATCCAAGCCAGAATCATATTGGGATTGTATACCGATGTAACACAGACAGCTGCATGACTCAATACGCAACAGGGACTGAAAACATCTGCAGTGATTTCTGAACTTGAGGCAGTTCACCTTGAAAAATGGTGCTGTTTGTGTTGCGCTTGTGAATGCAAATAACACAATTCTAGCCATTGAAAGGGGGAAGTGCACTGGATACAACAAGGTGTACAACTGTAATTCTCTAGATATTTTTTTTTGCTCACAGCTCCCATCAGCCTTAATCATTATAGCCAATAACAAGTGATGATGGCAGTGGCAGTCTGAAAACATCTGGAGGACCACATATTCCTTTATATAGGAGCAAAAAATCATCTGGAGGACCACATGTCCCTTTATATAGGAGCAAAAACATCTAAAGCTAGTATCCTGTTACCCAAATGCATAGCAGAAAACAAATTGTGCTAAGCATTCCTCTCCCTGCCCCCCTCCAGCAGGCTCCCCACTGCATAACCAGCTGCATGACCAATCTTGCAACCAGTGCAATAACAGACAAACAATAGGTAACCTTCCAAAAGCAGAGAGGGGAGAGGCAGGGAATAGTTACACAATTTCCACTCTGTTCTCCAATTAAGCAACAGGATACAAGCCTAAATATTTATTCACAGCTTTTCTCAACAAGAGAAAAGACATGTGTTTTAACTGTATCTCTTGCACATTATCACTTCCACCTTGAGGACCTAGATGACAGAAAAGAGAAATAAGTATACAAGTGAGACATTTTCTTGCACAGGTGGAAAAAAAAGTAAAAACTACCACATGCCAACAAATTCCTTACCTTTAATCATAATGCATCTATATTTATACCGTTTTGAGAGAAAGTGGGCAAATCTTCACATATGTTTGTTAACATTTTCAAGATGAAGTATGTGAAGAGATGTGCGCACACACCATGTGCGCACACATAAGTTACATCTGATTTCTGTTAAGTAAACCTCAACTGATTTAGTAAGCTCACTTGGCAGCATTAGTCTGTCCACTGAAAGTACAGTACTCAGGTGTACCAGATCCTGAACAGGATTAGGCTGAGGCTATCTTATCACCAATAACAGGGTACAAAAAGCCTTTCATCGTTTATAATGATTTACAGCCTCAACAGTATGTGCTGAAAAATGCTTTAACCTTATTAGGTCTGTCCATATTTCTCAGAAGAAAGGCTGCTGTTTCTTTTTTCCTCTCTAGGTTCTGGAATACATCTGCTGCATAAAGTTATTTTAGACAGTCCTTATAAAGATACTAACAGTATTTAACACATTTGTTTACATATCTTGGTATCCTCCAGACATGCTGGACTATGATTCTTAGGATCCCTTGGACTCACCACTGGCCATGTCACCTGTGGAAGGTGGGACTTGTAGTCAAAAACATCCAGAAGGCGTCTTGTTCTCTACCCTTCATTTACAGCTGTCCTTCCCCCATGAAATCTACCTGATTCCTCACACATGGGCATAAGCAGCGCTCGGAGTAAGTCCATCTGAATGATGGTGATTGGCCCACTGAGTTTCAGGGATGTACGCGATCTCAGGACTCACTGTCTCATGCCTAACATTTTAACCAACATCCAACAGGTAAAAATCATTTCCTTCAAACCTATCATTTTTCTGCCAACAGTGTTTCACTTCTTTCTATCACAGATTTCCACAATACACACAGTACATGCTGGTGAACAAGATAAAATAGTTACAGGCTAATGCAAAAATATTAAAAATCATGAAAGCAAACATAGAATCGCCATTACTGTTAACTTGACAATGTTAAACTAATGTTCCTTTATTCACCCTTGTCCTTGAACGGTCTGACATCTTCTCTGATGCTCCCAAGGAACCAAACCCTGAATCCCATTCAGCCTTATGAAAGAAAAGATGTTGCCAGGAACTAATTTAGTAGAGAAAGTCTCCACATGCACTCCCTGTTAAAACTCCTCAATTAAACCTCAGCACAAGAAACCAGAGCCAGACTTTAATCATACTGAAGAAAGCAGACCTCATGGCAATTTAGTACGACTTGAACCAAACTATTTTCCCTCCCACTGATTTCAATGAGTTTACTCTCTAAGTATGACTAAAATCTGTCTCTAAACCCGGACAACATTAACATGTTAAAAGTCCAGTCCACTAGTAGGAGAAGCAGATTGAGGGGCAAGCCCTGCGATTCCTTAAGGGGCTTAATGTTGGCAGCCCCTCCCCACAGCCAGGTGTCCCCCACACACATAGAATGCTGCGCTTCCACCGAAGGCTCCTCCGTTCCCACAAAACTCCACGTTTTCGACTCCCGAAGTCTGAAGGGGCAAAACTTGAAGACACGCGACAGCAACCAAAATAAATAAATAAATGAAAAAAGTCTGGACGCCTCCTCGGAGATGCCGCCGAAGTCCCTCCACCCCGTCTTCCCTGGAGCGCCGGGCTTTTGGAGAGGTAGGCGGATGGAGGGGAGGGGAGGTGCTGCCTTTTTTAAGAGGGAACGACGCGTCTGTCTCCTGCAGGCAACACACAAACCCTCGCACACCCGTGGAAATCCGGGGCCGTCAGCTTGAAATGCCCGGAACGAGACCCGCGGAACCACTCGAGGGACGTGAAGTGATCCTCAGAGACAAGGAGGAGCACGACAAAGGCGGCCGGGCCGAGAGCGACGCACGGAGGGGGGGGGGGAAGAGGGCGGGAGAGAGGCGGCGGTGGCGGCGGCGGCGGCCCTCCTCTTTCTGTGTCTCCTCCCTCTCCTCTCCTCCCTCCGCCTTCCCAAATCAAATACAAATCAAACGCGAGGCTGAGCGTGTGGCCGAGGGAGTTTCCAGCCCCTCCGCGCTACATTGTCTCGGATTCCACAGCCGACAGAGGACAAGGCGAATTAAAAGACAAGCTTCCCTCCGCCTCTGGCGACTGCCGCTAGGGCTGAGGGGCGGGGGTGGTGGTGGTGGTGGCCGCCGCCACCATCTCAGAGAGCTGCAATGTGACCTTCCTGTTGCTTCGCTCACCCAGCGAAGCCCACCTTTTCTTTTAGGATTAGGGTTCCCCCCCAAAAAGCCCCACAAAAGCGGGGGCCCCCAAAGGGTAAAAGGAGGACGTGGCACTCTCTGTGGGCCCCTCCGCAGCGCAGCCCTGCTCTTAAGGCGCGGAGAAGGAAGACAGGCAGGCAGGCAGGGAGGAAAGCAAGCGTCTTGCTGGCCACCCCCCACCCCCTCAAGTCCCCCCCCCCGCGCCTTCGGAGGCCCGCGGTCCCTTTCAGCCCGCGGGCTTCGGTCGCGCGGCGCGGCAGGCTAGACCCGCTTCTTCGCGCCACAGCCCCGCGGAGGCAAAGCGGCGCCCGGTTTCTGGTGCTCAGCGCGGCGGGGAATCCCCTTCCCTTTGCCCCGCTTGTCCGCTCCGCTGTGGCGGTGGTGGTGGTGGAGGAAGGGGGCCTTGCCCAGCCCTGGCTCGCTGTCTGCCCAGAGCTCCGTCCTCACTCGGGACCCCTCACTTCTCCCGCTCTCCTACTCGCTCGCCCGCCTGCCCGCCCCGTGTCTGCCTGTCAGGGCGAGGAAACACCCCCAGCCGCCCCTCTCGTGCTTCCTCCTCCCCTAGGGAGACGATAGGCGAGTGGCTGCCCTATAGCGCGGGAGACCGAGAGAGAGGGAGAAGGGGCTCTCCACCAGCCACACTTCGCCCAGAGCAGCCTTTGCTGCCGGAGCCGCCGCGGCTGCCGCCGGCTCCACAGAGACCCCCTCGCCGCGGCTGGCCGGCCGGCTGCTCCCGCTTCCCCCAGACACACAGTAGAACCGTTGGGGGTCGACGCCACCCCCGCCCCGCGCTCCCCATGCTTTCTTTGCAGAAAGTGTCCGAGGGTGGGGGGCGCGCGCGTCCAACCTTAAATCTTCTCCATGACAACCCCCCCTCCCCGGCGAAGTGAGAGCCCCGAGAGAAGGGTGGGTTTGGCCGCGGGCCTGAAAACGGGAGCGAAAATCATAAGCACGATAAAAGCACCGAGAGCGAGCGAGCGAGCGAGCGAGCCCTCAGCGCAAGCCAGCCGACCCTCCCCTCCCCTGAGGAAAGGACAATAGCTGTCCCCCATTACGACCCCCCCCGCAGCCCCCTGACACTACGGCCCCCGCGTGGGGGGGGAGACCATTGTGTGCTGCCAGGCTCAACAATTCACAAAACAAAACAAAACAAAAAAATACAAGCGCGAGAGAGAGAGAGAAAGGGGAAGAGTGGCTCCTCCTCCTCCTTTCCTCCAAAAAGGCCTGTTGGAAAACTGCACAGAGCGGCGGCGGCGGCGGCAGCTCCAAAGCCCACCATCTCTCTCTGTGTGTGTCTCGCTCGCTCTCTCGCGGGCTCGCTCGCTCGCTCTCCCTCGCTCTCCAGTCTCTCCCTGCCTCGCCCGCTCGCTCTCGGTGCCCTAGCGAGCCAAAGAGGCGAAAGGCCCCGAGCGAGAGGAGGGGGATCGCTGCCCCAGAGCAAAAAGAAAAAAGAAAAAAAGGGGGGGGGAGGGTTGGAAGGCCCGATCGCTTTGTGTTACCTGCCGTGAAACCAGTCCTTGCAGGCGTCGCACTCGATCATGAAGCGGGTTACGTCGTAGGGCAGCCTACAGATGCAATAGACGGGCACCGTCGCCATGTTAGCTCCCTTCAAAACAACACTGGACTCCCAAGGCAAGCGAGCTGTATGTGTGTGCGAGAGCGAGGAGCGAGCGAGTGAGCGCGGCGGAGACAGGCAGGCAGGCAGGGCGTCTTGCTGCGGCTTCTCGCTGCTAGGGAGCTTTCCTGATTTTCTCTGTTTGCCAAAGGGAAGCAGATCTGCCAGGCCCGGAGACGGCGGGAGAGGTGGAAATGCTTAAGGAAAAGAAGAAGAAGAAGATGAAGGCGGCAAAACAAAACGCCGAGAATCCAAGAAGCGATCCTCAAGGACGAGCTTGCAATGTCAAAAAAATAACCAAGGGTCCCCGAAACTTTGGCTGCATGGCTCCTCCGGCTGGCGCGGGCTCCAGAGAGCAAAGCTGGAGGCGCTTTTTTTTTTTTTTGCTTTTTTTTTGGTCGTGGTAGTTACGGTAGTAGTGGTTGTTAAATGATCATTATTCCAAATGTTGGACGAAATGCATTCTATGGCATGCCCCCTGGTGACAGTACAGTACCGAGGCTTTTCATAAACACTCCGAAATGTAGCCCTTTCCTTGTAATGTCCTTACGTCAGCTTGCAACATTGTAATATTTCCTCTGATGGGGCTGGGGAGGGAGGCTGCAGAAAAGGGGAGGCGAATGTGTGTAAACTCCCAAGCTTGACACCGTGCAAAAATATTAAGGGGTGTGTGTGTGTGTGTGGGAAAGTAGGAGAGGAAGAGAACCAGTCTCAGAGCTGGAAAATAAATTGGGAGGCGTGCAAATCGGAGGCGATTGAAGGAGGGAGATTTTAAAAAATTACAAACGATTCGGTGGAGGATATGGCTGCTGATCAAGGGAAGGTGGGCATTATGGAGGGAAAGCTCAGTGAAACGAGAGGGGTTGAAAAAGAACCGGGAGAGATTTGGGTTTGCTTGTTTTTCTACTCGGAGACACAAACAAGCATACATACATATCTAGACAGACAGATGATACATCTGTATCACACAAAGGGTTGGACTGGAAACCGTCGATAATGAAAATAGGGAAGGAAACAGTCTATCTACTGGTAGCGTGACGTTACGGAATCGAAAAATTTCAAAATGGGACAGAAACTCTGCCATATAAAAAACGTTAAAAAACTTTTTAAAAAGATCTTTATTGAAACTTCCCCTCCCCTTTGGCTGACCCCATTTGGCGTATTCAAAGGAAGAAACTTGGGAGCCGAGTCGAACTCGCAAACGTATAAACGGCAGTCCTCCGACCCACCCCGGGAACCCACCCTATTCATCAGAAACACCTAGGGAATTTAAAGAGAAAAAACACACACACAGAGAGAGAGAGAGTTCGCTTTCTCGGGAGAAGTCAAATGTTCCGGGCAGCTCGAGTCTCTCTTTTTCAAGCTACGCACTTAACAGAATCCGGTCTCTTTCATTGCAATTGTTAATAAAACTAGAAGCGAGTTGGAGAGTTGTTATCAGAGGAAGTGGCACCTCCGGGAGGTAGCTTTCCGGTATTCGCTGTTCTGCGATTTCCCTTGAAATTACCAAAACAAAGAGCGGGCCCTTTTATGATAAATTTCGGATTTAAATCGGTTGCCCCTTCGGTAAAGAACGCTATTGTTCCAAAAGGCCCCGCTCCTCCCCACCCCGCCCGCCATCGAGCAGAGCTTCCTGCTCGAAAGTTTTTGAAAATGTCACGTGCAACTTTGCTCCTCCGCTTTAATCATCCCCGGCCGTAAGCGCGTCTTTAATCGTCTGGCTGCCTTGGAGGGGGGGGGGTCCTTTCCCTCCTCAGGAACACCCGGGACTGCCAGCTTCCCACCCCCGCACCCCAAGTCTCAAGGTGGGACGCGATGTTTGATCCTGCCTATTTGCATGTAAAGAGCCAGAGGTCAACATTCATCATTTCTATAGTGGCGGGATTGGGTAGCACCCGGGTACAAACCTCCGGTGGGATCCCACGGGAGAGAGAAAGCAGTGGAAACCTACTCCTAGAACATTTCACCTATTTGAAAAACCAGGTTAAGATTGTCATGCCTTGGAGGCAACCTGATGGCACATGCCAGGCACATATCCACCTATAGCATCAGAAGCAGTTTGACTCTGCATCAGTTGTTGGACAACCCAAGACGGAAGATTGGCAGACTGACAGGCCTCCCAGGAGCAGCTGGTTCTGAACAGAATGTTGAGCTCTTCCTCGAACCCATCAGGGCTGTTCCTATGTCGCATACATTTTTCTCAGAAATAGCCTTTTCCTGCCTTTAAACGTGATTGTCTAGCTGCGAAGCAAGAGGTTGGCACTTCCATTTGCCATGGTAATGCCTGGGAAAAGAGACAGGGTGTGTAGCCAGGGGCATGTTCCAGGGTAGCCCTAAAAGAAGGGAGAGGTAAAGCACTTCTGGAAAACCCTGGAAAGGGTCACCGTAAGCTGAGATCGACTGGAAGGCAAACAAAGGAACAATCAGCAACATGGAGCATGCTTCGGTACCCAAAATCAAAGTGCAGAGAAACCCATATGGAAACGCCTGTTATAACCTTTGAATAAATTTTTTTAAGCTAGAAAGAACAAGAGCAACTAGGAGTGTTTCCATAAATATGAATCAAGTCTTCTGTCACCAGTGCCTTGTGATCAATTGCAACAAATGCTGCTGGGGGATTGAAACAAGATCAATAACATACAACTTCCTCTATAAATTTCTGGGAGAAGGTAATTGATAAAAAGCAACAAGTGCCATCTCGATCCCCTTCATGGATTGCTGCCTTGTCGTGGCGAAGGGGTTTGAGTAACTCAGAGAAGCTATGGGCTATGCCATGCAGGGCCACCCAAGACGGACAGGTCATAGTGGAGAGTTCTGACTAAACGCAATCCACCTGGGGTAGGAAATGGCAAGCCACTCCAGTATCTTTGCCAAGAATGCCCCTTGATCAGAAACAAAAGGCTAAAAGATATGACGCTGGAAGATGGGCCCCTCAGGTCAAAAGGCGTCCAACATACTACTGAGGAAGAGCCGCGGACAAGAACAAGTAGCTCCAGAGCTAATGAAGTGGTTGGGCCAAAGCCGAAAGGACGCTCAGCTGTGGACGTGACTGGAAGTGAAAGGAAAGTCCGATGCTGCAAAGAAAAATACTCCATAGGAACCTGGAATGTAAGATCTATGAACCTTGGTAAGCTGGAGGTGGTCAAGCAGGAGATGGCAAGAATAAACATCGACATCCTGGGCATCAGTGAACTAATATGGATGGGAATGGGCGAATTCAGCTCAGATGATTATCATATCTACTATTGTGGGCAAGAATCCCGTAGAAGGAATGGAGTAGCCCTCATAGTCAACAAAAGAGTGGGAAAAGCTGTAATAGGATACAATCTCAAAAATGATAGAATGATGTCAATACGAATCCAAGGCAGACCTTTCAACATCACAATAATCCAAGTTTATGTACTAATCACCAGTGCTGAGGAGACTGAAACTGAACAATTTTATGAAGATTTACAACACCTTCTAGAACTGACACCAACGAAAGATGTTCTCATTATAGGGGACTGGAATGCTAAAGTAGGGAGTCAAGAGATAAAAGGAACAACAGGGAAGTTTGGCCTTGGAGTTCAGAACGAAGCAGGGCAAAGGCTAATAGAGTTTTGTCAAGAGAACAAGCTGGTCATCACAAACACTCTTTTCCAACAACACAAGAGGTGACTCTATACATGGAAATCACCAGATGGGCAATATCAAAATCAGATTGACTATATTCTCTGCAGCCAAAGATGGAGAAGCTCTATACAGTCAGCAAAAACAACACCTGGAGCTGATTGTGGCTCTGATCATCAGCTTCTCATAGCAAAATTCAAGCTTAAACTGAAGAGAGTAGGAAAAACCACTGGGCTACTCAGGTATAATCTAAACCAGTGGTTCTTAACCGTTGTTACTCGGATGCTTTTGAACTGCAACTCCCAGAAACCCCAGTCAGGACAGCTGGTGGTGAAGGCTTCTGGGAGTTGCAGTCCAAAACCCCTGAGTAACCCAAGGTTAAGAACCAGTGATCTAAACCACATCCCTTATGAATACACAGTGGAAGTGAAGAACAGATTTAAGGAACTCGATTTGGTGGACAGAGTGCCTGAAGAACTTTGGATAGAGGCTCGTAACATTGTAAGGAGGCAGCAACAAAAACCATCCCAAAGAAAAGGAAATGCAAGAAAGCAAAGTGGCTGTCAAACGAGGCCTTAGAAATAGCAGAGAGGAGAAGGGAAACAAAATGCAGGGGAGACAGGGAAAGTTACAGAAAATTGAATGCAGACTTCCAAAGAATAGCAAGGAGAGACAAGAGGGCCTTCTTAAATGAACAATGCAAAGAAATAGAGGAAGATAACATAAAAGGAAAAACCAGAGATGTGTTCAGGAAAATTGGAGATATTAAAGGAACATTTTGTGCAAAGATGGACATGATAAAGGACAAAAATGGAAGGGACCTAACAGAAGCAGAAGACATCAAGAAGAGGTGGCAAGAATACACAGAAGAATTATACCAAAAAGATGTGGATATCCCGGACAACCCAGATAGTGTGGTTGCTGACTTTGATCCAGACATCCTGGAGAACAAAGTCAAGCTGGGCCATAGAAAGCATGGTTAACAACAAGGGCAGTGGAGGTGATGGCATTCCAGTTGAACTATATAAAATCTTAAAAGATGACACTGTAAAGGTGCTACACTCAATATGCCAGCAAGTTTGGAAAACTCAGCAGTGGCCAGAGGATTGGAAAAGATCAGACTACATCCCAGTCCCAAAGGGCAGTGCCAGAGAATGCTCCAACTACCATACAATTGCACTCATTTCACACACTGGCAAGGTTATGCTCAAAATCCTACTAGACAGGCTTCAGCAGTATGTGGACCGAGAACTCCTAGAAGTAAAAGCTGGATTTCGAAAGGGCAGAGGAACTAGAGACCAAATTGCTAACATGCACTGGATTATGGAGAAAGCCAGACAGTTCCAGAAAGACATCTACTTTTGCGTCATTGATTGTGCAAAAGCCTTTGACTGTGTCAACCACAACAAACTATGGTAAGTTTTTAATGAAATGGGAGTGCCTGACCACCTTATGTATCTCTTGAGAAATCTATATGTGGGACAGGAAGCAACAGTTAGAACTGGATGTGGAACAATTGATTGGTTCAAAATTGGGAAAGGAGTATATTGCCCCCCAGCTTATTTAACTTATATGCAGGCTGTATATTGCCCCCCGACTTATTTAACTTATATGCAGAATACATCATGCGGAAGGCTGGACTGGAGGAATCCCAAACCAGAATTAAGATTGCCAGAAGAAATATCAACAACCTCCGATATGCGGATGATACCACTCTGATGGCAGAAAGTGAGGAGGAACTAAAGAACCTTGTAATGAGGGTAAAAGAGAAGAGTGCAAAAAACGGTCTGAAACTCAACATCAAAAAGACTAAGATCATGGCCACTGGTCCCATCACCTCCTGGAAAATAGAAGGGGAAGATAGATTTTACTTTCTTGTGCTGCATGATCACTGCAGATGGAGACAGCAGCCACGAAATTAAAAGATCCCTGCTTCTTGGGAGGAAAGCGATGACAAACCTAGACAGTGTCTTAAAAAGCAAAGACATCACCTTGCCAACAAAGGTCCATATAGTCAAAGCTATGATTTTTCCAGTAGTGATGTATGGAAGTGAGAGCTGGACCATAAAAGAAGACTGACCGCTGAAGAATTGATGCCTTTGAATTGTGGTGCTGGAGGAGGCTCTTGAGAGTCCCCTGGACTGCAAAGAGAACAAACCTATCCATTTTGAAGGAAATCAACCCTGAGTGCTCACTGGAAGGACAGATCCTGAAGCTGAGGCTCCAGTACTTTGGCCATCTCATGAGAAGAGAAGACTCCTTGGAAAAGACCTTGATGTTGGGAAAGTGTGATGGCAAGAGGAGAAGGGGATGACAGGGATGATATGATTGGACAGTGTAATCGAAGCAACCAACATGAAGTTGACACAACTTCAGGAGGCAGTGGAACATAGGAGGGTCTGGCGTGCTCTGGTCCACGGGATCATGAAGAGTTGGACATGACTAAACGATTACGTCATCTCGATACCATACATGCCTGGGTTGTAAACTGAGCCGGCAAAGGTCCAGGAGGCTGATAGCATCAACGTAGGCAAGAAGGTCAAGAAAGCAAAGTGTGAAGCAAATTATGGTTGGACTGTGAGTCAGCAGTGTGGTATTTGGGGTTTTGGACCAGCGCTGGATGGCCACCTCTTAAAAACTGGACAGAATATCTGACAATGGCATCATAATATTCTACAGGCACAGTTTATCTTTAGACCCCACCAGTATCTCTACTACAGAAATTTTATTACTGTATTTGGAAAGTGACTTCCTTCAGAAGGACTGTGAAGTGGCCCAGACATTTCAGCTCAGAACCTAAGACAGTTTTACACAGATCGTTTTCTCTTCACTTAGCACCATCAAAGATTACTTTCTGGTGTGTTGTGCCTATAGAACCAGTTCAGAGGTTTAGTTGTTCAAAATCAGTAAGTGCAAGCTGAAAAAAAGAGAACTAATTCTTGCTAGAGTTCAGGAAAACTAATGTACTATTAGTTATGACAGATTCCATGTAACTCACATCTGTGTTACTGTGGGGACCACCATGTTGAGGATTTTTTTTAAAAAAAATAGATGTCTATTGAGCGGAGATGGACAACATACAGCCATCCAGATTGTATTGGACTGTAATTCCCATCATATCCCATCCTTGGTTTTGATGGTTAGGGCTGCTGGAGGTCAGGTAACATACAGAGGACCAAAAATTGCCCATCACTGTGATAGAACCATAGAATCATGAAGTTGGAAGAGGCCTATAAGTTCAACCCCCTGCTCAGTGCAGGAACAGAAATCAAAAGATGGTTGTTCTGGGTTTTTCGGGCTCTTTGGCCATGTTCTGAAGATTGTTCTTCCTGACGTTTCATCAGTCTCTGTAGCCGGCATCTTCAGAGGACAGCAACCTGTCAAAAGATATTTGCCAGATGGTTGGAGCACTCACCACCTATTAAGGTAATTGATTCAATTTCTGTACTGCTCTAACAGTTAGGAAGTTTTTCCTGATATTCAAATCTGGCTTCCTGTAACTGGAGCCCAGTTGCATGTCCTGCACTCTGGGATGATCAAGAAGAGATCCTGCCCCTCCTCTGTTTAACAGCCTTTCAAGTATTTGAAAAGAGTTATCATATCACCCCTCTGTCTTCTTTTCTCAAGGTTAAACATGCCCAGTTTTTTCAGCCTTTCCTCATAAGGCTTGGTTTCCAGCCCTCTGATCATCCTTGTCACCCTCCTCTGAACTTGTTCCAATTTTTTTGCATCCTTCTTGAAGTGTGATGTCCAGAACTGGACACAGTACTCAATGAGGTCTAACCGGTGCCAAATAGAGAGGAACTAATACCTCATGGAATTTGGAGACTGTCTTTTTGTTAATGAAGCCTAAAATAGCATTTGCCTTTTTTGTAGCCACATTACACTGTTGGCTCATATTTGGAGGAAGAACACAGAGGAAGAAAGTTCTAATTTTTCAGGATATGTGATTCAAATGATCAGAAGCTTGCTTGTTTTTTAGTGGAAGGTCTGCCAATTTTTATTGGTTTTATGCAAGGCACAAATGGAACTTATTGATAAATGTAACTGATTAAATCATTGATGTTCAAATCATTTTAGACCAATTTATGACTTTTTTAATTTTTTTCTAACGTTTTTGCAATGGCTAAGCTATTTAAAAATATAATTGGTACTCCCAACAGTAACACATAAAAGAGCAGATGTGCATTTTTAGAAACACACACAACCTACCTCTTTCTTCTCCAGTGACTGATAGAAAAATGACACTTTTCCCCTTTCCCCAGAAACTTCCTCTCTGCTGCTATAGGTTATGCAATATCAGATCCAAGACTGATATTCACATCTAGGCCTGATCCATTTAACGCTGCAATTGTTTCCCTTGGGATGTAAAGCAGGACTGCTCAAAAATAAGGATGTGATATTTATGAATTCATGCTGTGTGAGCTCAGATGTACATATGTACTATACAGATTTTTTAAATAACATTGCCCTGATAGCTATGCTTTAGACTCCATTTTTGTTCCAGAAGCAAAAACATGGGAAACTGCCGAGGACAACCCTCATGTTGTGAAGTTTGCAGCAGTATCTGAGTGATTTGTGTGCTTTCTCCATTGCCTGGATTGGGGAGAGTTGCCCCTTGTAGCTAGAGAAACATGTAAAAACCCTATCAGATTGCCATCCTGTAAGCCTGTGGAGGTGCTTTCAAACTGGCCCATCTAGCCCTGATGTGCTAGATTAGAGCGATTCGAGAGGTTAGAGAGATTCACAGGTTGAGATATTACTTTGAGCATTCCTTCGAACGAAACCTTTTGTACTAAACAATAATAATTGCTCATTGTCTCCTATTATGCTGTTCCACCCAGTTGGGTTGAGTTCAGTCAAAAAAGCATGCGGACTTTCAGAGCTTCCTCTTCATTTCCCTGTCCTAAACTTTTATTTTCTCTGCCTTATTTTCTCTGCTTTATTTTCTCCGCCCGTATTTGGACACAAGTTGTTGTCCTTTTCTTTGGTTTCAGGTTTCAATTCTAAAAATTGTCCAGCTTCACCCCTACTCCCTCCCCAATCATCTCTTGGACAGAGTTTATGATCTTTTGTTAGCAAAATTACTCATTCCACTGCTGTTTAATTCTGTATTTCCAAGTCACTTTTTGCTTCAAGCCATTCAGTTGCCCCTTTTGTCTAGAGTAGACATCCTTAAATGTGGTGCCCCACAGTTCTGGGACTATAGCTATGCATAGACCTGACCATTTCTTTCCTAGTGGAGGTTTCTGGGAGCTGTAGCCCAAGAATATCTCAGGCCACAAATTTGGGAGTCACTGGCCTACTGAAATGTGATGAGATTTAACTCTCAAATATCTTCCACTAGGTGTAATAATTCTAAATATTTTTACACCTTCTGAAGATAAAATCCTGCCTTCAAAGAAAAGGAAAGGAATCAACGTTTTAAGAGTGATCAGTAAATGTTATTCTTTGCAAACCCAGCCTACCAATAGCATGTTAGCATGAATATTAACATCCTGGAAAAAGGTAGCACCATGTGAAGATATTTGCACTTCCTAAGCAAAAGGGGGAAATGGTAACTGCCCTGAAACAGATTTATTTCTGTTATTTATATACCGCCCCATTCATGCACAGCACTATCCTGGGCGGTGTAATGTGGGAGATGGTATGTGGGAGATATTATGGGGACTTTCCAAACACTTTTAGAACAAGCTGGTTTCTAACTCCTGGAGCAGATATTTGATATCTCTTTATCCATGGTCTGTTCTTTCAAAGAGCCTTCAAAGTATTTCAGTAGGTACTGTCCTGCGTTGTCAAAAGTTTCTGTCATGGTTGCACCCTAAGCAGAAAGGCTGCCCTCCCACCCCCAGGTTATAGGAGGTCAGACCTCTGTCTATGGTTCCTTTTGCTTCTTGATTCCCTGCTGAGTTCAAAGGGGATTACAAGCAATTACAGGATAGCCCCATTGTATTTAGTGGATGGGAGAAGTGTGGTTGTTGATCACACTTTAATGTCTCTTTCTAAGGAAGATCAGGAGGTGAGTCCAGCTCCTCTCCAGGAAAGAAAGAGGGCATTCAGGTGAAAGTTTTCCTGTGACTCACAAGTAGACTTTCACCATCCAGGACTTATTTCTAGGTTAGAATAAATGCTTAGGTTTTGGGGAGGGGATTTCTGTTTCACTTGCAGTAATCTGTATCCACACTTTCATGATTCTGGAATTGGTTTTCCCTTTTTGCCAATATCCCTTCTGCTCCCACAATTTCCTTTCTATGCCTTTTAAAATAAACTTTATAAAACTTGCAAGCCTGGTTTGCATGATAGATGAGAGAAGGGCACAGTGCTATCATTCAGTCCTTTTTCATGGATCATTCTACAGTTTTGGAAGCCTTTTTGAGTCCTGGTCTTTTTGAATGTAAAGCGTGGTGCCAACAATTACTGAAGGACGTTCTGGCCAGTCTGAATCCCATGCCTGTTTTGGGCTCATGGTGATTTGGTCCTGAGACAGAACGCAGACTGTGAGACACCATTACTCTTAAAGCATTGCTTCCAGGCCCCGATACCCTGGCCTATGTTTCCCTAACACAATCTTCTTCCACTCCTTAGTTGGCAAACAAACTTTGTTATGATTAACTTTATTTGGTTTTTTTTTTTGTTTAAAATATTTATATCTTGTCTTTCTCCTAAAGAAGACCTAAGGTAACTTACAGTATTTTAAAAATAAACAATAAAAAAAGCAAATAACAATAATTCATTACATTCATTGCTATGCATGTATACATGGCATTGCATGTGAACAAGGATGCATGACAACATTACCTAGATAGGAAGAAATATATGAATTTTGTAAATTAAAAGAAAATGTATGTGTTTTTAAAATTGTTTTAGTTTTACATGAAACTGTTTAGGACATGCTGAATACTAAAGATGGTTAACCTTGTTTTATTTTTAAAAGAGAAAAATTGGGAATTAACTTGAATAAGTTTCTGACAACTTTTAGTGTTCTATACCCTTGTGGTGCAGTGGTTAAACTGAAGTACTGCAGTGAAGACCCTGCTTACGACTTGAGTTCAGTCATGGACTCAAGTAGCTGACCTGAGCTTGATTCAGCTTTCCATTACCTATCTTTCTGGAGGACAATGTATAACCTGTGTATTTAAATTGCAAAATGCCCAGAGAGTGCTTTAAGCATTTTGGGGTGGTGCAAAAGGAGCACACCTTGCTTTTGCTTTCTAGGAAAAGAGTTATCAGAGACCTTCCTCCATGTGAGGCGTTCCAGCACAGGTCTCTGAGAATGTCACCTGTGCTGCAGACGTCACTGCCATTACGCTTCGGTATGATAGGAATAACAGAGGAGAGGCATAGGTAACAAGATCTTGGAGTAGTAGATCAATGCACCTTTGTTCACCTTTGATCCAAGCATTGGGTTGACCGGAAGACCTGTCCGCTGCTTTGCTCCTCTATTTATTTATTTGTTTATTTGTTTATTTGTTTATTTGATTGATTGATTGATTGATTGATTAATTGATTTCATAGATTTTTATACCACCCATTACTGTGAGGCACTATTCAGGGTGGTTAACAAATGATAAAATTAAAACAGAAATGACAAGAAATCAAACAATAGCCACAACAAAATAAAAGAACAAATTATATCCACAACAGCAGTAGTCCCCAACCTTTTCCCAACCATGGACCGGTTGTGGGTGTGTGGTGCACCCGCAGGGGGGCGATGCTCGCTCCTGTGCATACACACATCGTGATCACAGGGGCAGAACACGCTTATGCACATGCATATGTCATGCTCACACAAGGGCGCTTGTGTGTATGTGCATGTCATGCTCATGGGGGGGTGCTCGCAGGGGGGGTTAGGAGATCTGTATCTGTGTCCCGGTCCTCGATAGGCCGTGGACTGCTGCCTGGTCATGGACCGGGGCTTGGGGACCTCTGCACTAGAGCATCACAAACCAAGACAATGGCAATGTTACTCGTAATAATGCAAGCAGCGCAATGCTAAATTCAAGTGAGGTTGCTATCAAAGGTCTCTATGAAGAGCCGCATCTTGAGCAACCTCTTAAAGGTAAGCAGGGAGGAGGCCAGGCAGTGCTTGATCAGGAGCCAGTTCGGAAGGACTGGTGCCACAAGTGAGAAGGCCCAACTTCTAGTGGATATTTTCTTGACCTCCCTTGGCGTGGCAATCCAGAATATCGTGCTGTGGTGTTCGCCCCTCGTAGCCCCTGCCTGACTCCCCAAACACAGAGCACACAAAGGCAAACTACTACTCCTTTTTACCCGCTGCCACCAGTTGATCACTAAATCAACATTACTTATGGAAGGATGAAGATGCAGGTCCAAACTTCATTGTCATTTAAATAAAACTTGTTTATTGATTACAGATGTTTGATTATTAATCATAGGTAACGTCTGCAGGTTTATTGACCATCAATCTCAACCTTCTATTTGTTATACAGTTCTTATTCACTCTTCACTCTAATCACACCTCAGATCTCCCAAATACCACACTCTATCTCTCCAGTCTCTCTCTTTACTCTGACTGACTAACTTCACTCTCTGACTCCGCCTCTTTTTATAACTCTCTCGGCTCCGCCTCTCAGCAACATTAGCATTCAACATGAATAGTGCATGACAACTTAACATAATAAGGGTGATTGCTACACATGCTCCCTGGTCATTCAAGTAGATGTTCACGTGAAAAGACGCCATGACAATTATCAGGGTCCCAGGGCCAGAGTTACCACTAGGCGAACTGGGCAACTGCCTAGAGTGCAGACCTCAGAGGGTTGTGGAACTGACCTGAGAGAGGCACAGTTTTATACAGACTAATTTCCCAGAAAAAATGCAACTGAAAATTATATTTTAAAATATTAAGATAAATACCACAACAGTGCTGTGGAATATAATTATTTACAAAGTCTCATAATTTTTTTCTATATACTGCAACCCACGGGTCATTTCATAGAAAAAAGAGCTGCTGGTACTCTCATTAACATAACACATTTGCATATATCACCCCTGACATCAATGGAAGTAAGCAAAAAACTACTTGGTAAGTAAAAAATAAATAAATAAGCACTTTTAGAGTTTCCAGTACAGTGTACCCTTGAGTTTCCACCCCTCGAGGTGACCCCTGCTGCAGCCCCTATTTCTTACAAATTTCCCATTGACACCAGCCACTGTGAGCTACTTCCTGGGGTTATAAGTCATCATACAGGGCTAACGGACAGGCAGCAGTGGGGGAGAAAATGTTGGTGAAGATCCTGCTGCTTCTCTCTCTGACTTAGCTTCTGGTCTCTTTTAAGCTACATTCCCCTAGTTATAACTGGAGACAGACTTCTAGTTTGGGAGGGGCTCCACCAATGTTCCCTCTAAACCAGCGATCATCAACCCCTGGTCCCCGGCCCGGTGACAGTCCCCAGCCTGAGCCAGACCAGGCCGCAAAGACAGACCTCCCCCACCCCCACAGCTGCTTTGCGCATGTGTGCGATGCCAGTGCCAGCCTGGGTGCTCCCTCACACCTTCATGCCTGCACCCATAGGTGCAAAGTAGCTGCGGGGAGGGGAGTGTGTGTGGGGGCAAGAGGTCTGTCTTCATGGCCAGCGGTGCTGGCGGCGGGGGTGGCCCAAAGCCAGGAGGCTGAGCGTGGCCGAGAGCTCTGGCAGCTTGCCTCCCAGCGGGCTCAAACAAGGCCAGGTCGGCACTCCTTGCCCTCCCTCAGCAGGCCGCTGCCACCGCCGCTGCCACCAGCACCAGCGGCTGCTCGGCAGGGCAGCCGTGTCGGTCCTCGGTGCTGTTCCCCACCTTCCACCATTTGAATTTCTTGCCGCAGAGGGTGGCGAGGAGCCCCGATTCCGGCCTCGTTGGAGCCCATCAGGAGGCGAGCTGCCAGAGGCAGCCCTCCGGCCATGCTCAGACTCCCAGGCTGCTGCTGCTGGCGGCATGCTCTCCCTCACCCCTTCAAATATGTGCCCGCGCACGGGTGGGGTGGGCGTGCGGGTAAGCAGGCGCTCCTGCACATGCGCGAAGTGGTGGGGGACTGCGACTCGGGCACCGAGCACTCATCTGGGAAGTAAGTGTCCACCCGACAGGCACACAATGCCACCACCCAGAGGAGTGAGCCCAGCCAGAGCCACTCGGGCTTCATGGCCGAGAAGGCACCACCGCTGCTGCTGCTCCTTTTTTGCTCAGCCCTCAGACAGGAAACCCTGCCTTCAAAGGGGCAGGCAACCAACCCTTTTGATCCCTGTCCTCAGATAGAAAGGAGAATGCTTCACCTCAGTGTCTGCGTGTGGCTTCTCTTTAAGGACAATCTCTATTCTGATTTTTATTTTACTTTTCTCACTTGCCCGTAACAAGGTAGTGAGAGGCTGTCATCCGAGGCACCATCAAAAAGTGCCTCGCCTTGACCCATTAATTGACCCTAAAGACACCCAGAGCTTCTCAGCTTTTTCCAGATTCCTGCTGCCAACCTTTTATTTATATGTAAATAATGCCCCATATCAGGCGAAAAGCTTCCTGAAACTACTTGTAGGCAATCAGTATGAAAGACTTCAGTGGGGTGGGGGTGCACGGGGGGGCAGGCACTCCTGCACATGTGCGAAGTGGTAAGGGAATGCCCGCGTGCACTCTCCCCAATCACTTCGTGCATGCGTGGGAGGGTGCGAGCGTGAGGGGCCGCCCCACCTCCCACAGAGGCTCTGCCAGTCCGCATTACAAAAAAGGTTGAGGACCTCTGCTCTAAACCAAATCAGCTTGTGAGCAGAAATTCTATCTTGTGACCTCTGACCTGGAAGATCTACTAATCTCTTGCTCATGCTTCTTCTTTAAAAAGCCCAAATTCTGTGTGCCAGACCAACACCCCCTAATGCAAGTTAGAGGGAACTATGGTTCCAGCTTTCAATGTGGCAACTCTTACACTGCAACTACAAGGCCTCTATTGAGCTGAACGTACTCACTTGGATGGTGTTCCCAATGACATTTGAGGAAAAGTGAGTTTTTATCTTCATTTAGTCAATTTTTACTTTTCAGTTACTTATGTTATTGTTACATTGTATTTGAGAAATGAAACACTGGGGGAGAGTAAGGCCTTCCTTATTGAAATAGCTTTGTTTGCCTGCTTGCTGAGGTTGTTGCATTTTGTTGGGTATAGGATGTGTCTATATATCTGTATAAGAAGTTAGTATAGTCATGTTCTACATCACTGTGTGGCCACTGTGTGACAAAGAGTGTTGGACTAGATGGGTCATTGGCCTGATACAACATGGCTTATTTTATGAGGACAGTTCTTACAATGGCGACCTGGTAGTCATTTCCCATAAATTTAATTATGTGATTTTTAATAATTTGTTCTGAATGTGTTTTTAAGTTAGAGTTTTTAAGCAGTCTTCTTTGGAGTCATGGACATGGGCACCGTTCTGACTTGCCTGAAAATGTGCTTGTACTTAGTTATAGAATATCATCCAGGCGGGCTGCTACTCTGAAAGCTGTACATTGCTCAGAAATCAAGTGTTCCACCCTAAGCCCAGCTTTCTCCTGGTCTTGCTTGGCTTGGACTAAGTGGGTATTGCGATCTACAATTCTGGCTTATCCCTGGACTGATCTTAAACATATAAAATATTGTCTTCATCCTAGGGAGAGCTATAGCTGATTAAAAGATGACCATCTGGAGCTCAGTTCCACAAACAAAAGGCAAAAAGAGCCAAGGAGCAAGCAAAGCAAGAGGGCTACTGTGAGTTTTTCGGGCTCTTTGGCCGTGTTCTGAAGGTTGTTCTTCCTAACGTTTCGCCAGTCTCTGTGGCCGGCATCTTCAGAGGACAGCACTCTGTGCTCTGGTGTACTTTGCTTGGGAGTGGAGTACACCAGAGTGCCGTCCTCTGAAGATGCCGGCCACAGAGACTGGTGAAACGTTAGGAAGAACAACCTTCAGAACACGGCCAAAGAGCCCAAAAAACCCACAACAACCATTAGATCCTGGACGTGAAAGCCTTCGCAAAAAATAAGAGGGGTTCTTCCAGAAATACCTTTGCACACAAAAAGCAGTCAAAGAACAAGAACATGATGATACCCTTGTTGAAACGACCACTGAGGAAGCTGTACACGGTGCTCCTTCTACAAGTGATATAAACTCTAAGAATGAACTTTCACAATTTGTAGGCCTTTCAGTAAAACATACAGAAGAAAAAGAGGATTTCAAGGAAAGTGAGAGTACTGCAATGACTGCAAAAGAAGATAATGTTGTGCTCAGCTTGGATGACACTGATCCTGCTAATTGCCCTAACTATTGCAGTGATAATTTGCGACAGCTTATAGTACAATATGGACCAGAGGAGGCTATATCACATGACTTTCCAAAAGACTCAAAAACAAGAAGATTTCCTCCTACACACTACAAGAGGAGACTAGCAAATGGTGAAGTGTGCCATCAATAGCTGATATATTCCACCTCAAAAGATGTGGCTTTTTGTTTTTGAAGTAAGCTGTTCAACAAAGTAAATAGTGTTTAGAAACTAAATCCAAAGTATGCTGCACCACTATGCGCTCCTGTCAAGCCAACCCCATGGGCCCCTGACGGCAAGACAGACCTTGGGTCTGGACATCCTCAGGAGTTGCCTGCAGGATGGGCAATGCCAAATTCCAAAAGTGGCAGTGGTATGCCTTCATTGTTGTTTAGTCATTAAGTCATGTCCAATTCTTCATGATCCCATCAACCAGAGCCCGCCAGGCCCTCCTATCTTCCACTGCCTCCCGGAGTTGTGTCAAATTCATGTTGGTAGCTTCAGTGACACTGTCCATCCATCTCGTCCTCTGTCGTCCCCTTCTCCTCTTGCCCTCACACTTTCCCAATATCAAGGTCTTTTCCAAGGAGTCTTCTCTTCTCATGAGATGGCCAGAATATTGGAGCCTCAGCTTCAGGATCTGTCCTCCCAGTGAGCACTCGGGGGTGATTTCTTTCAAAATGGATAGGTTTGTTCTCTTTGCAGTCCACAGGGACCCTCAAGAGTCTCCTCCAGTACCACAATTCAAAAGCATCCATTCTTCGGTGGTCTGCTTTCTTTATGGTCCAGCTCTCACTTCCATACATCACGACAGGAAAAACCATAGCTTTGACTATTCGGACTTTCATTGGCAAGGTGATGTCTCTGCTTTTTAAGATGCTGTCTAGCTTTGTCATCACTTTCCTCCCAAGAAGCAGGCATCTTTTAAGTTTGTGGCTGCTCTCATCATCTGCAGTGATCATGGAGGCCAAGAAAGTAAAATCTGTAACTCCCTCCATATCTTCCCCTTATATTTGCCAGGAGGTGATGGGACCAGTGGCCATGATCTTAGGGGGTTTTTTATGTTGAGTTTCAGACCATTTTTTTTGCACTCTCCTCTTTCACCCTCATTACAAGGTTCTTTAGTTCCTCCTCACTTTCTGCCATCAGAGTGGTATTATCTGCATATCTGAGGTTGTTGATATTTCTTCCGGCAATCTTAATTCTGGTTTGGGATTCCTCCAGTCCAGCCTTTCGCATGATGTATTCTGAATATAAGTTAAATAAGCAGGGAGACAATATACAGCCTTGTCGTACTCCTTTCCCAATTTTGAACCAATCAGTGCTTCCATATCCAGTTCTCTTAACTGTTGCTTCCTGTCCCATGTATAGGTTTCTCAGGAGATAGCTAAGGTGGTCAGGCACTCCCATTTCATTAAAAACTTGCCATCGTTTGTTGTGGTCGACACAGTCAAAGGCTTTTGCGCAGTCAATGAAGCAGAAGTAGATGTTTTTCTTGAACTCTCTGGCTTTCTCCATAATCCAGCTCATGTTAGCAGTTTGGGCTCTAGGTATGCGTCCATAGCCACTGAATAGCTGGCAACCCTGATGATGATATCCAATTTACGCCTCTCCTCATTATTGGGTGAGGACGCCAAGTGATTCCAAGACCTGTTCTCAGTGGCATCCACCATGAAGGAGTTTGGTAATGATGTTTTAAGGAGGAGGTCAGTATTTTCTCCATATTTCTTATAAAGGTTTTCTGCCGAACTCTCTACAAATCAAAACCTGAGTAATTGATAGGAGGAGGATGGTTTCACCCAAGACTCCCTCATAAGCTCCGACAATGATGGTATGAAGCCGAGCCTGAGAGGAGGAGACTGGTCCTGGGTTATGTCCTCATGAACCCTGTCCATCTTCTTTGCTTCAGGTTGCTTGATACAGAGCTCAAAAACCTTCGCAATGCAAATGATAAGTCAAGAACAGGAGGAACAGTCCTTGGATGAACAATGTGGGAACATTAGGCGTGAGTCCTCCTCAGCCTCAGACACCAGAGACTCAGAATCCAAGGCATCCTGATTCACAGAGGGGGAGTATCGACTCATGTCAGTTGAAGGGTGATAAACACCCTCTCGCCCCCGGCCCATAGTGTATCTGCATCCAGTTTAGCAGAACGACGTCGGCAATCCAGGTCTGGCTGACCTTCCTCTGAGCCCGACAGCAGCCAAGATGGCCACTTGGCACTCCCAGCAGCAGCAAGGTCTACAGGCAAATGCCTCTTATGGGGTCGAGATGGAGGTGGAAGGGAGTACTCTGTGTTGGTGTCAAGAAAATAGTCATCCCACTGTTGATGTCAAGGGGGGGGATGGAGAGAAAGATGGTGAATAGGGCCGATACCGCCGATATAGGCCCCTAGATAGAACCATGAATCTGGCCCAAACTCCTCTGATCCAAAATACGGAGGGCAACCATTTACTATATCGGGCAGGATGATGCACTGGCATTGGCAGATGGCCACATTTATTTATTTATTCATTCATTCATTCATTCATTCATTCATTCATTCATTCATTCATTCATTCATTCATTCATTCATTTATTTTCATTCATTCATTCATTCATTCATTCATTCATTCATTCATTCATTCATTCATTTGATTTGATTTGATTTGATTTGATTTGATTTGATTTGATTTGATTTGATTTGATTTGATTTGATTTGATTTGTATCCCGCCCATCTGGTCTATGCATGCACTATCTCGAGCACATGGGTTGGGCTGCCCTAGCAATTCCAAGTGCTTAGACTTGTGGTCCTCTTTCTAGACACCTCTATTTGTAGCAGCAAAATGGAAGGCTGCCACACCACCGAGCCCAGAGAGGAACACGGGCTAGCCTGCACCAATTGTAGAACCTCCACAGAGGTGTTATCCCAGTCACGATAGTCACTGAGTCAAGGGGATGGCGGGGCCTCTGACACCAGCAGCAGCACCTCGTCGTCAGCCGAGGGCAAGCTCACGCACACTGAATGTCGCCAGTATATCTCTGGCATCGGTGTCGATACATCTGGCACCTGAACCGGTTTGGGAGTCTTTTTCTTCAAACTCGACTCCAAAGGCGGCTTAGGTGTTGACACCGCACTGTCGACCTCGAGCCCCAGGAAGAAGTCTTGGGCTTGGCTGCCATTTTAGCCCCTTTCTGAGCCTTAGAGGCAGGTGGGGAACCCACAATTGAAGGCTGTTACTGAACCTGTGGGGGATCCATCGGGGTTCCATTGGGACAGAGAGAGGGACTTCTCCCAAAGAAAGGAGTGGAGGCATTGAAGCCTCAACTTTAAGGCTGGCTTGGTAAAGCTTTTGCAGAAGGTACACAACACCTGGTTGGTGACCCTCCCCGAGGTGAAAGAAACACCGAGAATGCCTGTTGGAGAGGGGAATCTTATTAGAACAGACCTCACACCTCTTGAAGAGGCCCTGCAAGGCCATAAACTAGTTAATATAATTAACAGTCCATTTATGTTCTTTAGGTAAACTCACAGCAAAGAAGAATGGCCGACAGTGTGAAAACAAAGCCAGGGAGGTCCGAAGTAGGAAGGTAAGTAAGTAGGTTTGCAAAATGCGAACGTTCCAAATGAAGCTACTGCTGCAGCTGTAAGAAAGGAACTGAGGCATTTGGTGCTGGGGGTGTGTGTGCAGAGTTATAGCCAGCGGGTCCTGGCACTATGTGCTTGAGCTAGAAATCCATTAGTGTGAATTACACATAGAGCACAAAGAGGAACTTGAATTGAACTCTTGATATTAACCAGCAGAAAATCAGGCAAGAAGAACAATATCGGCAACAAATCTTGGAATGCTTGATTGCTTTGGTCAGGGTTCTTGGCATGCAGAACTTGGCATTCCGTGGTACTACTGAAAAGTTGTATAGCGCTAACAATGCAAATTTGTAGAATATTTAGCTCTTTTTGATCCTATCATGAATGAACATTTATGCAGTGTTGAAAATGAAGAAACAATGGTTCACTACTTAGGAAAATATATCCAAAATGAACTTATACAACTTCTACCAGGTGCTATAAAGCAGAGGATTTTAGCAATATCTCCTGGTCAGGATCTTAATTACAACCAAATTTTGATCCAATGGACCTGTCCTCCATCTACTCTCTAGCCATTTCCTTACTAATTCCATTGCTCTCCATGAACCAGGGAGAAGGTTGCGCTCTGAAATGGAGAGGGCATTTGGAAGTGATCGTCCCAACTGTCCCGGTCAACTTGGCATACCACCTGTCAATCTGGGCTTTAACAGGGTGAACAAACAGATTAGCCGGATACCTTCCAAAGGCCTGTCAAGGCCCATTGGGACTGAGAGACCCCTAAGGGCAGACAATTTTCACTGGTCCCTTCTCCCCACACAGGGGAGAGGTGGCATTTGCTACTGACAGGTTAAATCTCAGCTGGAAGTGATCCAGCCACGACAATGGGAGTGAACTGCTGTTCAGCACTCTCAGATCACAACCCATCCATGCAGACAAGAATCCTGACGTCCAGAGCAGGTCCTCAACTATCAGCACCACCACCAACATGAATTCGGTCAGCTCCGGGAGGGAGAATGCTGGATCATGGGGAGAGCAGTACACTAGCACTACACCATATCTATCTCCATGGCCTACCATTTGGTGAACACATTCTAAGCCCAGGCTCGACAGCACAGAGGTTGTGCTGATATTGAGCTCATCTTTGTGGACGACTGCGACCCCCACCCCACTCCAGCCCTCTGATCCGACACCGGACTGAGACAGACAGAAGAATGAAAGCAAAATCTGGGAGTAAAATAGTAAAAAATTGCCCCCTCTACTTTTGTTTGTATAAGCTCAGCAAGGCTTAGGAAAGCCCACCCCCACAAACAGAGATTCTCCTTTTCTGACCTCTGTAGAATTCCTCCGTTCCCTCCATTAAATTTACATAATTTTGTTTGTTTGTTTGTTTATATGCTGCCTTTCTCCCCATAGGGAACTCAAGACGCCTCTCAACAGATACAGTAACAGATTTAAAAACATAATATAAATATCATATTTAAAAAAAACAATTAAACACATATTAGGATTTTAAAAATTAAGTTAAAAACCTTTACAAATCAGGAAGCACCAAACCAGCATTCCTGAGACAACTAATTGCCTAAAAGCCTGCCTGGAGAGGAAGCTCTTGGCCTGACAACAGAAGGGCAAGAGGGAGGGGGCCAATCTGACTTTGTGGAGCAGAGCATCCCAAAGCCTGGGAGCAACCACTGGGAAGGCCCTCTCTCATGTCCTCACTTGAGAAAGTGGTGGGCCTCCCAGAAGATCTTAAAAGCTGAGAAGGCTCATATGGGGTGATAACAGCCTGAACCCAAACCCTACAGGGCTTTAAAGGTAATAGCTAGCACTTTGAAATGGGCCTGGAAACAGACTGGCAGCTAGTGAAGCTGATGTAATAAGAAAGTTACATGCTCCCTATAACCAGTGCCAGTCAGCAGTCTGGCTGCAAATAACAGCTGGTTCAAGTAACACTGCACATGAGAACTTTTTAAAAAATCTACTGCTACTTTATTTTCAGATGGGGGCCACATACTTCACAAAGGCATATACTTTGCCTCCCATAGGTAGAATGAAAGAACTGTACAGCTGGAAAGGACTGCAGGGGTCACCATGCCCAACCAGTTGAATCAGGAAATCCACACCTAAAGCATCTCTGGCAGGTGGCCATCTAAGCTTTGTTTAAAAAAACTTCACGAAGATTTAAATTTAGAAGATTTAAAATCTTCTACTGCCCTCCAAGGCAGTCTATTTCAGTATTAATCGGCATCTAATGGCAAGATGTTCTTGCCAATACTTAAGGTTTAGGCAAAATCTCTCTTCTAGTATTTTGAATCGTTTACTTCAGGTCACACAATTCTTCTCTTGTGAGAATGGCTGATGGTCGGATTCCAAAAGATCTCCTGTATGGAGAATTAGTGCAGGGAAATCATCCCAGAGGGAGACCACAGCTGCGATACAAGGATATCTGCAAGCAGGATCTGAACATCTTAGGAATGGACCTCAACAGATGGGAAACCTTGACATCCGAGCGTTCAGTCTGGAGGCAGGCAGTGCAGCATGGCCTCTCTTAATTTGAAGAGACCCTTGTCCAGCAGGCCGTGGCAAAGAGGCAGTCCTGAAATCAGCAAAATCAGTGAGCTGGACAGGGGACAGATTGTATTTGTCTTCATTGTGGAAGGGATTGTCACTCTCGAATTGGCCTCCTCAGCCACACTAGACACTGTTCCAAGTCCTCTATACAGAGCACATTACCATAGTTTCTTGAGACTGAAGGATGCATAATCTAACAATTCCTCAAAATTTACAAGATGTGGTCTCAGTCCTCTCTTTTTGCAGGCTAAATGTACTCCACTTTCTCAGCTGCTCCTGCTAGGGCTTGGTCACCAGACCTTTTCCCATCCTGGTCACACTTTATCAATATCCTTCTTAAACTGTGGTGCCCAGAACTGTGCAGAGTATTCCAGGTGAGATCTGATCAAAGCATGCCATAATAGAATGGCATTATTAGTTCCCCTGATCCAGAAACTATATTTCTGTTACGGTAACTGAGCCCTGTTGCGAGCACGCTGAAGCCTCTACCATCTCAGGCCTCCAGGAGCGCTCACTCTTCTTCTCAGGTAGCTGCCACCAGGTATTGCTGTTTCAATACCAATAAATCACTGAATCATGTGTTTCTTCAAAACTTAAACTTGTTTATTGGTTTAACAAAATAAAGTAAGTAAATCACAAGATGTTAATCAAGGTCTCTCACTCACTGACACACACAGATTCTTCCCTCACTGACTGTTTGGCTCCCATAGACATACTCCTCACTCACTCTCACAAAATCTCTCTCTAATCTCCCCTCTTACCTCATACACCCCTTTATATATACCAGCTCCTCCCCCTTTGGCACCACCTTCCGTCCCCTCATTGGCTGATGTTCCACTGCCCAGCTGTGATGGACAGGTGAGGGCAGGGCTGAATGCTACAAGCCCTACATTTGCTTTCCTCACCACATCACACTGTAGACTTGTGTTAATACACCATATGTTTATTCAGAGAAGTAGGAGTGCATCTTTTAAGATGGCATTTGCATCTGTATAAAACTTACCTTTTAAAAAGTTAAATATTAAACAGTTAGTGCCTGATCAAATAAAGACCTCTGTATAACTGATTACTATTTTGTTTAATTAAACTAAATGATTAGGTTATTTGCAGTCCTATTTCAACTGCATGTCTATGTAGTCCACAGGGGACTTGGACCCCAAGTTTACTTCTGTTAAGTGAAACTACATGAGAGATTACATTGATGGATCTCGCCATTCATCCAGATGACCTTTGTGTTCACTGGAAATTCTGGCCTTCAAAGACATGGGGGGGGGCTCTAGAACTCTGGACAGCCTACTTCTGCCAGTAGGATCCCAATCAGAGACTTTCGTTTCATTACATTAGGATTCAGGCCATTTCCTTCTCATCCAGAGGAATAATATACAGAACAATCTTAATGTCACCTACAGATTCCAGAAGTGGGGCTCGTGATTTGGAATGTAGAAAGATGGAAATGTTGCCCAACTGATTTTCCTGATCTTCACAGTTCTTGGAATATTATTGCTACCTAAACGCTAACTACCTGATCCATCTTCCTTAGTTCCCAATAATTGGAGCACTGGCTGAACACATTTTGATTTGATTATAAGCAGATTTAAATCTTCGTAGGTCATTCCATTATTGAATATTTACTTTTTGGACAAATTGCTTCATTGTTACTTTACAAACCGTTGGGTCCTGTGATCTGAGAGGAAGATAAAAGCCACCTTATATTGATACTGTTCTTAAACAAGGAATAATTTCATTACTTGTATTCAGTGGTTTTTCTGCTACTGAGGGAGAAGAGCTGTTTCATAATTATCACCCAGCTTGTTTTCTGCTACTAAGATACGTCATTTTCTATGCTTCTCTCTCTGTGTGAGAAACTAGTTACTAGTGGAACATGGCATCAAAAGGAAATGTATTTTATTGACAGAAAGGACAGGTTCAATCACAAGCTGTCTGGGAAGACCAGTCTTAAAAATTACAGTCGAGGTCCACTGATTGCTAATAACCTCTCTGACAACAGGGACCTAAGGGAGCCTCACATTTTCTTCATTCAGCTCTATATGCAGACATATAATTGCATTATTTGCACAGAGAAATATTGCTATGTGAACCATGGAGCCTCTTGGCAGCTCTCTCCATGATCACAGCTGCACTTTTTCAGCCATTATACCCACAGGAATCAATGCAGATCTCTCATACACCAATGTTTTGCCCTATGGCTGTGATCTAGGTATATGATCGAGATGTCTGGTACTTTCTTGTGTGAATGGTCACCAGCATTCATCTGCCCTCGACAGACAATTTTCAAAGCATCCAACAGTGCTTTGGACAAAACTGTTCTTCACTAAGGATGCAGTTGGTCTTTTATTACAGTGAGTGATAAAACAGAACGATCCAGATATTATGGTAAGATGCTTTGCTTTCACCTTCTGAAGCTGCTTTGAATAAAAGTATGCCATCCCACAGTGGCGAGTATACAATAGAAAATAGAAGCTATTCCTGCAGGGATGGATGATGTTAGCTGTTATCTTCCAGGCTGAGGCCATGAGGTATGTTGTTCAATCTATATATCCAGTAGTGATCCTTGTTTTATGATGTTCTTGGATTATACGGTATCTATATTCTGATCACCACTTAATGACATATGTTGGAAAATACAATATACAAATACACAGATATTAAATAAAAACAAATGGAACCTGTAGTGAAATGTTGCCATGTGTATCAAGTGCTCCTCTTTAGTGTTTCAGCCAACTGAGGGTCACAGAGCATGCTCACTTCTCATTAGATTCAATTTGGGGATTCTATCCACTCTGTCAAGTAGTGCTGATTTATTTTACCAGATTTGTGTCTCTCTCTGTGTGTGTCTGTGTGCAAATATGAACTTTCAGCCAGACCTGCTGACATCTTTATTGAGGGGAAGGGGACAGTGGTACTGGCTCATTTAGCATTGATCAGCTGAAGAGTGTGTTTGTAACCAAGGCATTTTAGACCACCAATGGGCCACACTGAACTCTAGAGAAATCTTTTTTGACATGTCTCCATCATGTGGACAAACAGGTAGTGATGGCTTTAATCTTCTTTCTCTAAGACCTATGCAGTGCTACTCTATTTCAGATTGCATGCCATCAAGTCAGTTCTGACTTACAACAATCCTTCTTCAGCATGGTCTCTGTGAATGCACACAAAAAGGTTTAAATCAGCGCCAGCGTTGGTCCTCTCGGAATATTCTAGAGCTTGAATAAAAAGAAACAAAGTTTAAGGTTGCCTGCATTGCGCATGCTCCGCCCGCTCAAGCCTCAGTTCCATTTCTCCGCTGTGCGAGTTGGAACCTCTCGGATTGAGCTCTTATATAATTTCTTCTAGCTTCGATATTTACGGTTTTTTCGATCCTTGCACGTTACCAACTCCTATCCTGATTCAGTTTTGGTATTTCGGACATTTCGCTTGGACTTTCCCTTCAATTTGGTTACCTCAGTTTTCCCCCGCCATTTTTACCGGCTCTACGTTACAGTGGGATTGCTGCCTGTTATCTTATGTCCCCCTCCGGTCTTTTCAGCCCGTGCATCGTTTGTTCTAGAAAGTTACCTTTTCACGATGGACATGAACTTTGTATTTTTTGCCTGGGGAAGGCTCATTTGACTCAAAACTGCAGGCACTGTAAAGCCTTTACAAAAGCAGCATTAAAAGCTAGGCAGCAGAGACTGAAGTACCATCTTTGGGACACTAATTTATCTTCAACTAAACCATCTACCATGGAGCTCCCTTCTCATGCAGTTCTCCCCAGTTACCTGCTTCCAAGGCTTCGGGAAAACTGATGGAGAAGCCTACTAAGAAGCCCGCTGCTACTAAGAAGTCTTCTTCTTCGAAGCGACAGCCACTAAGCCTGGAAAACAAGCGAAGGCAAAGGATCCTGTTAAAAGCAAGGAGACTCTTAAAAATTTACCACCGGTCTCTGCTTCTCTCTCTTCCCCACTTTTGGAAGATTTGTCAAGGGATAGAGAATCCCTGTTGGAGGTAGCCGCATCGCTCCCTCCTCGACAGGCTGAGCCAGTTCAGACTCTAGGCATCTCCTCACCAACACCGAGTCAGCTTGCCAATGTTGCTACTTGTTATCTGCCCCACACAGCCCCGTGTTTACCAGGTGGGCATCTCTGGCTCATTCCATTTCATCTATAGCTTCGAGGCCGAGTTCGCCTCCACGAAAACGCTCGCATAAGAGCAAGCATGCTTCAGCAGATCGACATCGATCACCGAGAAAAGAAGTTGTACTCCTCCATCGACATTCTCGATGCAGACATAGATCGCGTTCGGAGGATTCTGACGACTCCGACTTGGGGCGCAAGATATATCAGTGTTGACACCGAAGAGGATATTCTTCTGATTCTTCTTCGACATCGTCGGATCGGCATCAACGTCGAAGGAGGGTAGAATACATATATGCCTCTTCTTCTTCTTCGACATCGACTCCTCCCAGAAAACATCGGCGTTGAAGGCACTTCGATGTCGAGAAGCCTGCAAAGTCTGTTCAGCACTTGGAAAAACCTACGGAGGCTCCAGTTCCTGCTGTTTTGGTATCGACCACTTTACTGTCATCACAGCAAACAAGATCTTTGGTTCTCGACGTTGAGCCTTGACCTCGTAAATGGCCCCATGCACCTTCTTCTGATGACGAGGTGTCTTTCTCCTCCCAGGCGTCAGCATCTGATGATGAGTTACCACAGCAGCCTTCCAGAGAGGACTTGCCTGAAGGTGAAATAGTAGGATCTGACACTGGGGATCCTCATGCTTCTTCTCCTTCAGAATTTTCTTCTTATTCCCAAATGTTGCCTAGGTTGGCCAAAACTCTTAAACTTCATGTGGATGAGCCGACTCCACCTGAGGAGGATCTTATATTTGGGGACATTAATAGAGAGAGGTCTCCTCCACCTATTCTATCTTTTTTGCCTGCTTTTTTTGAGATTATCAAGGAGTTCTGGGATCAGCCTTCTACGTACATCACCTTCATCAGTGATTCTTAACCTTTGTTACTCGGATGTTTTTGAACTGCAACTCCCAGAAACCCCAGCCAGCACAGTTGGTGGTGAAGGCTTCTGGGAGTTGCAGTCCAAAACTCCTGAGTAACCCAAGGTTAAGAACCAGTGACCTTCATTATCCAGGTGCACGGAGAATCTTTATCATGTAAACAGCAGTGACACCAAATTTCTCCTTATCCAATACCTAATTAACTAATAGTCAAAACAAGTTGCACGAGACCCATAGGGAAGTCTCATGTTACTCCAATAAATAAGGAAGGAAAAAAGCTAGAAATGCTTGGCAGAAAGATTTATTCACTTATTGCTTTCATGCTTAGAATGGCCAATTATCAAACCGCTTTAGGTGCTTATCAAAAACAACTCTGGCTTCGAATCTTACCTGGTTTAAATATGCTACCAGATGGTATTCGACAAGGATTTTCAAACACATTTGAGGAAGCGCAAACCATTTCCAAGCATCAAAGAATCTCCACTAGACATTCAGTTGAGGCTGCCGCTAGGGTACTAATGTCGGCTGCGACTCTTCGAAGGCATGCATGGCTCAGGGCTGCAAACATTCTTGATGATGTGAAGACCAAAGTGGAAAACTTGCCATTTGATGCTTCTGGTCTTTTTAATGAAAAGACTGATAGTCACCTCGAGGAACTTCACAAGGCTAAGAAGATGGCTAAATATTATTACATCCAGCCGCAATCCAAGTATATCAGTGGAGAAAGCCTTACAACCAATATTACCAATCATCTCAGCAATACAAACAATTCAAGGGCCTGTCTCAGCCTAGATCTTCTAATACTGCCTCTTCTACTCCTACTTACCGTGCTCACCACTCCCAGCGATGTCAGTCCTATAAGGCACCTGCCAAGAAATCCAAACAACATCTTTGATTCAACCACTATAATGTCCATAGCCAATCCCACGACAAGACTACAGCCATACCTGCGAAACTGGTCCACCATTACAGAAGACTCGTGGGTTTTAAACATCACTCAATTCAGCTATCTACTGGAATTTATAGAATATCCTCCTCTAGGGCAGGTAAACTATACATCATTCAATCCTGCTCTAGAAGAAGGGATTCTGTCTTTACTAAAAAAAGAATGCTATCCAAAAAGTTTTCAAAAGAGATATCACAAACGGCTTCTACTCAAGGTACTTTGCCATCCCCAAAAAAGATGGAGGCATAAGACCCATTCTGGATTTAAGGACTCTAAATACTTACCTTTGTCCACGTCGTTTTCGGATGGTGACGTTGGAGTTTATAATCCACCTGTTGAAAGCAAACAATTGGTTCGTGGTCATAGACTTGAAAGATGCCTATTTTCATATAACCATCCACCCCAGTCATCGCAAATTCCTGAGGTTCGTCTTTCAGGACAACATTTACCAATTTCTAGCCCTTCCGTTTGGTCTTGCAACAGCTCCAAGGACATTTACGAAATGCATGGCACCAGTGGCAGCTTACCTGCGTCTGAATGGTATCCAGGTCTATCTGTATTGGTTGGTACTGTCCACGTCCAGACATCAGGCCCTGAAAGACACAAGGTCATACTTCCTGTCCTATGCAATCTGGGTCTCACAGTAAATCACAAGAAATCGCATTTTGTTCCTTCACAAGTTGTGGACTACATTGGTGCCACGATAGATGCCACCAAGGGACACATATTCCTCCCAAAAGAACGGATACTAAAAATACAGAGAGCCATCAAGAAATTCCGTCCAGGGGCACGTGTGTCAGCAAAACACACTCAAAACCTATTAGGCCTCATGGCGTCCATGACCCTGGGTTTAGCTCATGCCCGATTGAAACTCAGGTCACTTCAAGTTTGGTTCCTATCCCTATTCGACCCTCTAAGAGGTCATCAAAAGAAATGGCTTCGGGTGACTCTGGAATTGGTACATTAACTCCAGTGGTGGAACCTTGTCCCCCACCTCCAAATACGATGCCCTTTCCAACCTCTTCATCTGACTGTCCAGGTCACCACAGATGCGAGTACGATAGGATGGGGTGCGCATTGCGTGCATCACCACATACGTGCATTGTGGTCAGCACAAGAGCAGGATATCCACATCAATCACTTGGAGATCATTGCCGTCATGAAAGCATTCAAGGCTTTTCTCCCTCTGGTACAATGTCGTGATATGCAGGTAGTCACGGACAACACCACGGCCATGTACTATATCAACAAACAAGGAGGCACACACTCAAGATCTCTGCTGTTCCTGGCTGTAACTCTGTGGGAGTGGTGTTACCGGCACCATGGCTTTCCAGTGGCAATACATGTGTCTACAGAGGACAACGAACTAATACAGACACACGAATGGGAGCTGAACGACGACATATTCAAGGACCTTTGTCATCAATGGAGTACGCCGGTCATGGATGTATTCACCACTCAGCACAACAGAAATGCATTCTATTGGACTGCAGGCCTCCTGTATCTGTTTCCTCCCTTTCCTCTTGTGCAGAAAACTTTAGTGAAGCTCAGTCAGGAATCGGTGGAGGCGATTCTTCTTGCACCCTTTTGGCCTCGTCAACCATGGTTTCCAATGTTGATGTAAATGGCCACGGGCTTTGTCAGGCTTCCACTTTTTCCTGGTCTACTAACTCAGGACGCGGGCAAGATATTCCATCCAGAGCTGGATACTCTACACCTAATGGCGTGGAGGATATCCCTGAGATTAAGGAGGTCTTAGACAAGTCGAGGAAGTCTTAGACTTCTCTTTTATACAGTTATAAGTGGAAAAGTTTTTAAAAGTTTACTGAATCTAGGGGTCTCACTTCATCCCATTTCCCTTTCTACGTTGTTACAGTTTTTGCGTTATTTGTTCGACTTCAACTTGACGGTTTCCATGTTGCTGCAATTGTTTCTTTTCAACCTCGGGACTCTGCTGCATCCTGTTTGTTCTCTCACCCTACTGTCAAAGCCTTTCTGAAGGGACTTACAAATTTGAGACCTCCAGTTAAGCCACCAGTGCCTCAATGGTGTCTTCAGTTGGTATTATATGCCCTTATGCATCCACCGTTTGAGCCCATGGCCATGTGTGATCTGAAATTTTTGTCTCTCAAGTCTCTGTTTTTGGTGGCCATCACTTCTGCTCGCATAGCTAGTGAATTGGCTGCCCTTAAGGCAGATCAGCCCTTTCTACAATTTTTCAAGGACAAGGTGGTGTTGCACACTGATGTTTCTTTTCTTCCAAAGGTGGTTACTGAGTTTCATCTGAACCAGCTGCTTTTGTTACTTACATTGTTCTCAAATCCTTTCAACGATACTGTGTGCATGCTCCACACCCTGGATGTCAGAAGAGCACTTGTCTTTTATTTTTCCAGGACTAAAGAATTTAGGTCTCCTAATAGACTTTTTAAATGTTATTTTGGGAAGAAGGGTTTACCAGCATCGTCTTCGACGCTCTCCAGATGGCTTGTCTCTACTATCTCATTGGCTTATGAACTTTTGCACAGGGTTCTACCTGAGGGCCTGAGGGCTCATTCTACCAGAGCCGTGGCCTCATCTACAGCCCTGCTACGTGGTGTTGATGGACCTGACATCTGCAGAACAGCCACTTGGTCTAATGTCTCCACTTTCATCACTCACTACAGACTAGACCTGAGGGCTAAAAGAGAGACAAGTTTCGGGAGAGCGGTGTTTACATCTGTCCTTCAGTGACGGCCCTCCTTCCAGTAAGTTAGCGTGCTAATGGGGAGGCCAGGTGGGATTGTGTGAATTCACAGATGACCACTTCAAGAACCATGGTTACTGGTAAGTAACCCATCTTTTCCAAGGTTTCTAGGTCTAAAATAGTCAGAAGTGGTTGACCGTTCCTTCTTCCTGAGTGTGACCTCTGGGACGGAATAGCTTGCTCAAGGCTACACAGGCTGGGTCTACTACTGGGACACACAGTGAGAAGTTGAACTCCCAGCTTCACTCCAAGCTATTCAACCATTGTTTACACATTTGTTGTTTTTGAACTAATTAAATGAGAAATTACCTGAATTGTAATTTTGAAAATTGTGTTAACACTACAGGAAGAAAGGAAATGATATCACTATAAGCTTCAATACAGAGAAGTAGGAACATTTTGTATTTGTGATAAACGAACTGAAAATAATACAAATACATATGAAAAAGCATTTGAATTTATTTTGTTTTTGTGTGCATGTGTGTGTGTTTGTTCTTTTGCTAATGTTAATAGACCTTATTTTGCCAAGGCTAAGATAAAAAATCAAAGTCCATTGATATGGCCACATTTTGGTGGACTGGTAAGGGCCTGATTGACTCTTTTATTAGCAGTATTAGCTAAATAACACCCACAAGGAGGGGGCAGATCTGGATTATAGCAGGAGCAAAGGAGTAAACCTCTAGTCTGTATCCACACTAAGGTCCTGACCCAAGTGAGCTTCCGACTGGTTGCCAAATGACTGCCTAGCATGTAAGTATCTGTAGCATGTTCTGTATAATATCTAGCTTGGCCTGTCTGATTGTAATGAATGCTGAACTTCATCTGATCCAGCAAGCTGCTTATGTTCTTAAGTAACATATTCAGGATCACTAAACATAGCATTCTGTAAAGTCTTAACTGTTAAGTGATCCATTCTTGAGTGTACATTTTTGGTTTGTAAGGTTAAAACACATGCCTCTAGAGAATATGGGTCAATTAAACAAGTTGCTTGTTTAATTGGTGAGAATCAAATTAGTATCTTGTAGCTAAAAGCACTGTAATCATAATAATATCCTCCATTTTATGTGTTGGATCCAATAAACAGTGCAAAGTAGGAAGCAAGTTGCTGTGAAAGTAAATGTGCAAACAGAATGAAAGTAAAGATCTAACTGGGTACATGTAGAGTCAAGTGTTTATTAGGGTCGTTTCAAAGAGTAATTTTTCCTCCTCTTCAAGATGGATGCAGTCTTTTATCAACCTGTCTCGCAGTGGGATGCTTCTGCAGTTAAGTTACCTAAGGCCTGTTAGCGAAGTAACTATAAAACACTCCCATGATAAGTGAACAAATAGCTTGGGAAGTTAATGCGTGCACTCGGACAATTAATAAGCGGGCATCACCAGTTTGTCATCCATCCTTTTGATAAGCATAATTTTCACACTGTGCTTCAAAGAAAAGAACTCACAAAAGAAAGCAGAGGCTGCGTTAATTGGCTGAGCCTGGGAATGACACTGTGAGCCACTAACAATTGCTTGCAATTACATGAAGCCGCTTTCACAAAAGCCCGGCTGCTCTGGTTCACTTACTGTTACATTTGGCTTTATGCACAATTTTGTGTGTGTGATTAAAAACATCTTGCACAGTTTACCTTGTTATTAACTATCACTTGCAGACCAGCTACTAAATAGACTTGAAGAGGAATTGTCTTTGTTCAAATGCAACCCCCCTCCCTTTGTGTAAGTAAGGAGCCCTGTCTTTGGCAAATGTGGTTAAGTGACAGCTATAAAAACGAAGAGGCCCATGACATCTTAGAGCCTAATTTATTCTCTTTCCTTTGACACCGGTTTCTGTTGCTCTTGCTGCAGAAAGTGTAGTCCAATAATGCTAGGCAGCCCTCTTCAGGTTCCACAAGTAAATGAACCATTTCTAATGCATGATTCCATATTAATCTATAATGTATTTATCTCATTCAACAGGTTTATAGTATATTCTTCAGTGAGAATGAACCATGACTTTGATTTTAACTATTTTAAGAACAGATGGGCATGAATTGCTTCTCAGTTCTTTTCTCACAAGAATTTACCAAACATTGCCAGAAATATTCCAGATATAAATACCTTTACATTTGGACACTTTTGACTGTGGGAGAAACCACAATGGACAGATTAATCCATCGCACCCAGGGCTTTGAATATGTAATTCTTTAATGACTTAGATACAGTATTTAGTCATTAAAGTTACCAGTTCCTTTTTCTGAGGAAATCTTCACCTTTAGCAACCACATGATAAGCAGGTAGAATATTGCCCTCTCCATGCTAGAGAATAGTTGATTTACAGGCCAAACCCATGTTAGGTTTTTATACAAGTGCTGACAGTTAAAGAGTCACTGCTGATATGATGTGTACTTAGGAATCTCAGCAGTGACACTTTCACTGCCAGCTAGAACCAAGTGAATGTTACTCTACCTGTGTAGAAAAGCAATAGGATTTGAGCCTCTGAATTTGGCTAGTGTGGATGGGAAAGAATTTCACTCCAGTTGGTTTCCCATACATTTACAAGAGTCACAAATTTCTTTATATTTAAGGTGAGAAAACTTAAGGTTTCGTCAGAGGAAAGTGCAGAAGAAATCCCAATGGACGTATTTTCCTCATCTTAAGGTCTTCAAGCATCACACTTAGTTCTTTCTATGCCATTTCCCTATTTGTTGGCTTTCTACAGTTTATAATAACAGTCATCCTACACATGACCAGGTTTAAAAAACTTCATAATAATCCTCAATTCTGTTTGAATGCAAGGGGGAAGCAATACCTTTTATGGTACCAAGTGAAAGGTGTTTGGGGATTAGGGAGTGTACAGCAAAGAAAAAGTAGGACAGAAGTACTTAATTTTATCGCCAGTCTTTTCTTCAGTCTCACAATTCATTTTCTTTCCATTAGCTTTTCTCCAGTAGGCATTCAAATGCATGTAATGCTTTGTACTCTGAGAGAGTAATACTTGTATCAAAAGACGTGACGCAACAAAAAGGTAAAGGTAAAGGTTCCCCTTGACAATTTTCGTCCAGTCATGTTCGACTCTAGTGGACAGTGCTCATCCCCGTTTCCAAGCCATAGAGCCAGCGTTTGTCCGAAGACAAACTTCCATGGTCACATGGCCAGTGCGACTTAGACACAGAATGCTGTTACCTTCCCACCTAGGTGGTCCCTATGTATCTACTTGCATTTGCATGCTTTCGAACCACTAGGTTGGCGGGAGCTGGGACAAGCGACAGGAGCTCACTCCATTGCGTGGATTCGATCTTACGACTGCTGGTCTTCTGACCCTGCAGCACAGGCTTCTGCGGTTTAGCCTGCAGCGCCACCACATCCCTATAAAGGAATTGCTCCCCAGCAGGGACTTGAACCAACCACCTTTGGAACTCCAACAGGGTGCCTTACCCCACAGTGCCATTCCTGTTGCTGTGATGCAACAAGCTAAGGTAGAAATCAGATACTGTTCTAATAGTTATAGATGGCAGAGAGCACTGTGATGGAAAGAGGTAGAGATAATGAGTAAGGCAAGTTGGACATCTATACACCATCTGCCCAACACTGGTTGTTTGTCAGAAGCCCCCCCTCCTCCATCTTGAAGGTGCTGCCAATGAATTCTAGATTAATTAATTGGATCTAATTTGCTATAGGGAGGAGATAATCTGTAGAAGATGTTAGGGGCAGTGATGACACCATTGTTATAGTAGATCATTACCAAAATAAACTTGATACTGTATTATGGTCTCTGTAAACCCTATAGTGTTAGACAGCCAGCTGTGATTCTTCATCTATATCGAGACTGCTGAATTCATATAGTTTTCTTGAGTCTTTGTCACTGGTTCTTTGGTTTCCATATTGATTCTTTCTCTTCCTTTTCTTTCTTTATGATAGCAGGATGACCTGATTTCTTAATGTGATTGTGCATCAACATCCTTGATTCAGTCACATGATTCAGTCACATCATAGTTTTCTGGAGAGTTGCAGGTAATTATAGTGCATGTGGTGTGTTAATAATAATAATAAAATTGAATTTAAGGAGTGCAGAGGTGTCACCCTAAAAGTGAAAAATATTTTAAAATGTGGCTCACAGAGGTGCACTAAAAGCAAAAGAACAATTTAAATTTAAATTTAGGGTGTTCTAATATAGAAGATCATGGAGATATAGGGGGAGCAAAGATTATCATATATTTCCTCCATATCCAGAGTAAATCTTCGGTAAAAGGATTCCGTATTTGTTTCTCATTTGTCAAGATTCTTTCTTTATATAAATATACATCCAATGACTTTCCTTGTTCTTCTCTCTCCTTTCTTGCCCATTCAGAAGTCTTGCAATCTTGTATAAGTTTGATTACTTGAGCCATTTGAAAAGCTTCATAATATTTTAGTAAATATGGTACTGCTAGCCCTACATTTCTACTTGGGCCATACTTAACTGTGTTTATAAATCTCGGGGATTTACATTTCCCTGCAATAAATTTTTCCAATATGTTTTGCCATTGTTTTATCTTTTTCATTTCCAATTGTAGAGGGATGTTTTGAAATAGAAATAGACGTTTTGGTAGGATATGAGCTTTTGCTATTGCAGTTCTTTCCAATAATGTTAGATTCCCAATAATGTTAGATAATTTTTAATTAGAATAATGTTTAATCTTTTTAATTTTTAAATTTTTCCCGTAATAAAACTACTTTTTTAAATAGTTCCTATAGACTAGTTTCCTTATATTTTTTATTATCCAAATCCCCAAATATTTGAAACTTGAATAACATAGGTCTAAACCTGTTCTTTTCTTGATTTCTTTTTGTTCTAGGATTGGAATATTTATGCATAGCAATTTATATTTATCATAATTTTTAATCCTGTATAACATTTGAAATCTTCCAGTATTTGTTTCACTGTTTCTATACTTTCCGTTGGAAATTCTAAGAATAAAAGTATATAGTCAGCATATAAATTAATTTTATGCTGTTTATTTCTAACCATTATTCCCCTAATATTAATATTTTTTTCTAATAAGTGTCACAAGTGGCTCTATGGCCAGTGCAAATACTAATGAAGACAATGGGTCTCCTTGTCTTGTTCCTCTATATAATTCAAATTTTTCAGATTCAATTCCATTTATTAATATTGAAGCCCTTGCAACTTCATATCGCTTTTTTAGAATGTTGATAAATGTTGCACCCATATTAATTTTTTCTTATAATTTGAATATATACTGCCATTCCACATGGTCAAAAGCTTTGAGGGTGCCTAATGAAAGTATTGCTACCTTCTTTTTTTTCATGATGTAATATGTATAATATTTAATATCTTACGAATCACATTCGACATTTGTCTCCCTGGCATAAATCAATATTGGTCTCCGTGAATATAATTTGTAATGAAGCTATTGGCTCTTTGTGCTGTAATAGGTAATATTTTTTATCTTGATTCTGTAAAATTATTGGCCTATATGCAGATGGAGATGTAATGTCTCCATCTTGTTTTCGGATAGCCATTATTCTCGCTTCTTTCCAGGAGTCTGGAACTTTTTCCCCATTCATTTTTTAGTTATAATTCTAATAAATGTTCAGATAGTTCGTCTTCCCATATTTTATAGAAGTCTTCTGTGAAACTGTTATAACCTGGTGACTTTCCCTTCTTAAGTTTTTTGATAGTTATTTTTATCTCTTTAAATGTTATTGGTGAGTTAAGTTGGTTTTTATGTTCTTCACTAATTGGATTATGTGGTAGAGAATTCACAAATTCATGAACATCCATTTCTGGTCCTGTTTCTGTCTCATATAGCTCTCTATAATAGTCCCTAAAAGTTGTTAGAATTTGCTGTTGTGATGTTACTATTTTATCGTCTTTAGTTCTTATTTTAACAATTGTTTTTTAATAGCTTTCCTTTTTATGGCATTAGATAATAATCTGGAGTTTTTATTTCCATATTCATAGTAATTCCTCTTTAAATAGTTCATTGCAATTTGGGTTTTATTTATGTCCAATGCTTCTAATTCTGCTCTAGCCTTTATCATTTCTCTCAATATTTTATTAGATCCTGATCTTGTATGTTCTTTTTGTAATTGTTTTATTATTTCTTCTAATTGTATCTGTAATTTCTCTCTCTCTCTTTAATCTAGATCCCTCCATGATGAATCTCCCCCTTAAATATGCTTTAAGAGCATCCCATAAAACTATTGATTTCACCTCTTCCTTGTTATTTAGTACATAAAATAACTTAATATCTTTTTTTTAATTTTTTCAATAATTTGTGAATTTCCACATATATTAGTATGAAATCTCCAAATCCTGGGTTATTTTTTAAAGTATTATTAGTCCATGAAACTTTTAGTGGTGCATGGTCGGAGGTTATTATCGGTGCAAAGTCAATTTTATCTAACAGTGGTGCAAAGGATTCTGATATAATTATATGATCTATCCTTGAGTAGGTTTCATATTTCTTTGAAAGAAAAGCATAATCTCTTTCCTTAAGGTTTAAATATCTCCATCCATCGATTAAATTTTCTTTTTCCAATAATTTCCCAATTCTAATTCTATCCCGATAGTTTTCTATTTTTGAGGTTGTATCCCTCTTTCCATTCAAAATACAATTTGTATCTCTCCCCCAGCATAATTTCTTCCCATGCAAATTGCTTCATTTTCCTTAATAACTTTTCCATAAATACTACTTGACCCACATATGGTGCATAAAATGACCCAATAGTCAATAGATTATTTTCTAGTTTCGCTCTTACTAATATATATCTTCCCTCTAGATCCCTTAACTGATCTGCTACTACAGATTTTGACTCTTTCATAACAGTTGTAGCAAATGGGTTAGGAACACCAGAGAAGAGGTACAGTATTTGTTGTTGTTTAGTCATTAAGTTGTGTCTGACTCTTTTTGACCCCATGGACCAGAGCACGCCAGACCCTCCTGTCTTCACAAAGAGGTATAATGAAAACAATACTAAGTTTGGGAGCCAATGTTATTCTGTTTCAGGAGGTGCACCAGAAAAAACAAGGGCAAGATATTATTAATCATTCATCTCTTGGAGACCAATATACTGCAAAGGGAACAAACAAATCAAGCTACCAATAGCTCCTTCTTGCCTCTTTCAAAGAGATCTCCATCTCTCTGCCAAATCTTTTCCCCTGTCTTTGTCTGTTGTTGAAAGCAGTCATGTTTGTTCCTTTGCTGTTGATCTGTTCACAACTGTAAGTAAATGAACATTTTTTATTCTTTCTACTACTAATGTATCAGAGTATGTTACTGAGACTGTAAGTGCCAGTTAATGAGAAAAGGGGAGGACTAACCTAAAAAACTTGGTTATTCTGCTCTGTGAATAGGGATTCACTTCTGCACTTCTGCTGTGCAGTTAAAGGAATTTAATAAAAAAAATCAAACTCTGCAACAGAAAGCAGAACAGGGCTTATTCTGTAGCACTAACAAGAGTAAAGAAATCTCACACCCACAAAGTGCCAACCAGTGAAGCTCTTTTGATTGTGGTGCAGAGTAGGGATGGGTGAGAACTTATTAGAATGTTTTTAATAAATAAGAACTTCCAAAAACATGCACACTTTCACATTTTACAAATTAAATGCCAGGAACTTGATTTTAAATTTGAAAATGAAAGAAAATGAAATGGAGAAGTTTGCCTCTTAAGTTAGAAAGAAGGTTTTAAGTGCTTAACTCTTGAACTGTAGCCTGTGGGCCAAAATGTAGCCCACAGAAGGTCTGCATCTGCCTTATAGAGGATTCAGGGATGCACCTCCCAGAAGTCCTGGGCCTTACCTCCAGAACCCATTATATAATTGGAAGTGCCCTGAGTCACATCCCTAGTTCAGAAGTTACAGAACACATGGATGAATCCCACTTTGAGCCTTCAGTTAGTGACCCAAGATAATATCAGAATTTCTGCATACATCAGAAAAAATTGGGGTGGTGGGGGATAGAGATAACTATTGGGTTTCTCTCCACTTGTGAATGGGTTCAGTTTCAAATTTTGACAACTCCTCACTTTGTGTGGGAAATATCACAAGAGACGTCTTCTTAACTTTAACAACTTTGTCTTTATTGGTAACAGGTAAATCAGAAATATTCATGATAGGATCGAAAAAGCTTAACTCAGCCAACATGCCATAACTGTCTAACACATAGTCCTGACCACCATCCATTGAGCTCACAGGGGTGCTGGGCCAAACATCTCCGCATCTGCTGGCTTCCTGAGGGGCGCGCTCCGCACTGCACAGATGGTGCCGCAGCATGGGTGTCGGGCCCAGTCTCCTTCTGGAGGGGGAGTATTATATTGCCAATCCGGTCTAATCACTTGCTGCCCTCGGCCCTTTATTCTTAGGAAATACTACCACTGACCATTCTAATGTCTCATATTTCACCTCTCCTCCTTCTTTTGGAGTAGGATCCGGTAGCAGTCCACCCAGTTTCAAATTGGGGAAGTCTCTCAGCAACTCCTGGGTCTTTACTCTTTCATATTTTCTCAACCTCTTTTGTTTCCACAACTCCAACTCTACCTCGAACCACCGCTCTCCCTGACTACTTATACTCTCCTGCCAAACTGACAGTTCTTGCTCCTCCCCTTTCTTATCCCCGCACTCCTCCACTAAATTCACTTCAAATTTCCCACTTCGCTCTGTCTTCTTTTCCACCGCTGCGTTCTCCCTCTGGTCCACCTGTTCCTTTCCACTCTCAGTTTTCTCTCCCCCCCCTTCTCCTTTGTCCTCTGGGGATGGCACACTGTCCTCTGGGCAACCTTCGCACCACTACAGTGACAAGGTAAGCAGGACTAGGAAAAAACCAACTGTTGTTTCTAATCAGTAACTGGAAATGACAGTGATTCCCTCCACTTATCCCCTGAGGGGCAAACAAAGGGACTTTCACCAAGCAGAAAGAGGCATGCAACTCTGAATGCATGCGAAAAAGCAAAGATTGGTATCGGCAAGAATTCAATAATGGTATGCGCCAAGCATGTCACATATTTCTCCTGTGGTGATTTTAAACTGTGAATATGTTTTACATAAAGCTTGGTATTTTCAAGCATGGCAAGTTGACTGGGTTTGACTGACTATAACGTACAGTAGAAGGATGTGTGCCAGGAGGAGCAGTTATGATAGCTGAAAAGAGCTATGACTGGACCTGGGCGAGGACGAGGCTTTCATATTTTAAGGACTTCCACTCCTGCAAGTTGTGAGAAGCTCCCAATGAAAGCGCTCAAACAGGCAGGAGATACAGGTACCCTCTCACTTTTCTGCTGTTCCTGTGCTGTTTCTCTGCCAATCCGGAAGAAATGTGCCCCACTATGTGGGGTGGGGGTTGCAAGGATTCCCCACAATGGGAGTTCCAGCCTCCACAACTGTATATTGGGTTAGTGCTAAGAGACACAGTTTATGTAATGTCACCAAAGTAAACAAGGCTGTGTGTTTCACCAGAAGCATCCTTACTTTTTAAAAGGGCAATGTGACGTCAGCCCCGAGCTGTTATGTACCTCACTTAGCACTGTTGGACTTTATTAACAAGTCAACATGCCAATCAGTGTATGATCGCCTGAGAGGAAGTGCTTGTTTACTTACTAACATGCTAGGTAGTTAGGCTGACTTCCCTTCCTGTCCCTGACCAAATAACTAAAACTCTTTCTTGGTTGGCAAATGTAACTCCTCCTCTGTCCTTCAATTGCATAGTTGCCTTTGTTTTAGTACCAGAAGGTTTTGGGAGAAAATGGAGGATGGATGCTCTGCTGAACCCCTGCCTTACGTCCATCATATTTTCTCTTTCAACCATGAGATCTGAGAGAACTCACTTTTGCCTCTTACTATTTTAACCTTTTTTCTTCATCCTTCTTGCTACACTCTAAGAGAGCCTGTTTACTACTGTATATTCTGCTGCTACTTGAATCAGGTTTTTGCCTGCAAGTTGCTAGTTTTCAGTGAGTAAAAATCTATTTTCTTTTTATCTTAAAAGCAGTGTCTGAGTAATCAGTCTTAACTCCAAACATTGATAATCTTTTCATTGTGCAATTAAGGGAATTAAGGATATTCTTCTCTGCTGGGACTACAAAGCTCATAAGCTTTTCTAAAAAAATTTTTGTAAAAAATACAGAGAGTTTAGGGGTGGATGTCATTTGGAAGGCAGATAGAGAGAGTATGTAGAGGGTACCTCGCCCCCCCATAACATGCAAGCCATGTCTTTACCTTTATATGTGTCCCTTATATGTGTGTGTTTCTCAAAATATTTGCAATGTGTGCAAAGGAAATTTGTCAACAATTTTATCAGTCTGTGAATAAAATACATTTACTGTAGTGGTCAAAATCCTATTGTACACCTATTGTACAGTACATTTAACTTGAGGTTGCACCAGTAGTAGTTGCACAGCATGCATGGTAGCTACGCAACAGCTGAGGCAGAAGTGCAATCCCTGAAGCACTTTCACCAGCATATTGTGCAGTTGGCTACACTGGGTACACATGACTTGATTGTGCAACGGCATGGCACAATCCCTTGTTGCTTGGTGTAATGTCCAGCACATTTAAGTTGTTATGCCAGCACAAACAAGATACTGGCCAGTTATTTTCTTTAAAGTACAGGTTTTTAATTCAGCTTTTCCTAAAAAATGCTTTTTAATTCAATTTTTGAGCCATGTGTCATGAAGTACCTTGTTTTGAGTTACATATTAGTGCATATGAGGATCATTCAGACCCAACAAATATTTTCTCCACCATTTTAGTGGCCAGCTTAATATTACACTTTGCAAAGAAAATTACTCTCGGTCACACTGACCTGGACACCATACCTAGGAAGTCTCCTCTTTGTTCTAAACAGCTCATGGAATGATCCATTCCACATGTGGTTCCTCTATTTCCACTACTGATACAATGGGGAGTTTAGTGCCAACAAGGTGTCTCTGGCTTGCATTAACTACAAGCAAAATAAAGTGAGGCACAAAGGTACAGTGCTCCACATTTGATAATAGGATTCTGGCCAAACATGTTAATCAAAGATTGATGCACGTAGAAAACCTCCAGGATGCTAAGCCATTTGGGATATGTTTCAGCTTGTGCAATCTGCACATCTAAACAAGTTACTTGAAGTCTGAGGCCCCCTGCTCCAGATGCTGGCCCATCTTTGTCATTAAAAGCTGACGGCACTAGGCTTACTATAGAGCCTCAAAAACCCAAAGCTTCCTTTCACATGAATGTTGATTTTTAAATGGCAGATGGATCATTAAAGGAACTTATAGGTGTCCAAATACAAGTGGTAATGCAGTACAGTACAATACAATAAAATGTACAAACAATAAATTTAGAAAGTCCATGGGCAGTAGCTACAATTAGCCAACTATCTGAAATATTACTAGGCCTTGCAAAGAATAAGTAACCACAAGGTCCTAGACTCTAGAAGCAAACATACATGAAAAAGGTAAGCAAATAAAGTCCCTAATTAAATAAATCACTGTTTATTAATCTACTGTTATTGTTGTTTTGCTAATCTATTGGTATTGTTGTTTTGCCTTTCAGTCATACTGCAGCCTCACTGGAAGAAAAGTAGCATCAGTCAACACTGTAGTGCCATCTACCTCTTCAGAGAATCAGGTTTGGGTTTGTTTCATTTTTAAGAAATCAGAAGATGACTGAGACTAGGAAGGGCAGCATTGAAGGAATTACAAAAGACTATCAAATGTAAGGATGTGTCCTTGGAGACCAAGACCAGGTATTTCCTGTCAGCATGTATGGGTTTGAAAGCTGTAGTTATGAAAGCTGACAGGAAAAAAATTGTTTGAAATGTGGTGCTGGAGGAGAGGTTTATGGGCTGCTAAAAAGACAAACAAGTGGGTCCTAGATCAAATGAACCCTGAACTATTTCTGGAGGCAAAATGTTGAAACGGAAGCTGTCCTACTCTGGGCACATCATGAGAAGGCAGGATTTTCTGGAGAAAGAGAACAGTGCCGAGAAAGGTAGATGGCAGCAGGAAAAGAGAAAGACCAAATACGAAATGGACTGGCTTCCTAAAGGAAGCCATAAACTTGAATCTACAAGAGCTGAACAAGGCTGTTGAGGACAGGATGTTCTGGAGATGGCTCATTCATGGGGTTGGCATAGGTCAGAGGCAACTTGATGGCACATAACAACAAGAACCAAATCTTGCCCAAAATCTGGATAAGTTTTTTTTTGTAGACTACAACTTTTAGAATCCCGGTGTCCTTGCGCATTTTAAAAAAGGGACATCATCCAAATAAGTTACTTTTCCAGACTCTAGTTATGCTTTTTTTCCCTACAGTTTATGAATTGCCATGTAGTAGAATTTCTTCTTTCTTTAACAGGACTTCCAACATATATCTGAAGAAGCATGCTTAGATGTACATATGCTTATGAAAAATGAAAACTAGTCAGTTTTATAGGGGCCACATGACTGTTTCTGGCTTCCCTTTTGTTACAACTGACTAAGATGGCGATCTGCTATATTGCATTAAACAATATCTATATTTGTTAAAACTCCATGAACCACCCATTCATTTGTGGTGCTCCGTTTAAATAATTTTTGGCAACAATGATTTCTACATCTACACAGTTGAGTATTCACCTTTTAACGATATGGATAAGAACTGGGTTTTGTTCAGTCCCTTGAGATGGCTTTAATTTTAATTGCTTTTCTTTCCTTTGATAAGGGCAATAGCTTTGCTTCAAAGTTTTCAATTAATTTAGAAAGAAAGTGGTGTCTCCATAGTAATCTAGCAGGAATGTTGCTTCCCATGTGGTTTTTGAAAATAAAACAATGAGGCCTTTCTTCGAGGATGACAACAATGCAGCGAAACGGGGACTCGGTACCACCAAGCTGAGTGGCAGAGCGCAGCATCACTAAAGAAGAAGAACACGTCCACTGGTAGAAATGCATGTCCTCTTTCTGCTTCATTAAGCACTTTTTTCAACTTTGGTTTTGAACTTCCTTTCCAGCTGTCACATCTTGGGCAAGTAGACATTGCTGCATTAATTTTAACAGAATTTAACCTTCAAAACCGATTACGACAGGATCCATAAAACTAAGAAATTTTTGAAGGTCCTATACCATTTTAAAGGAGAAGGGATATGTAAGGAAGTGACAAAGTCCTGCAGTGAATGTTCAGAAATGGGAACTGCTGGGATAGAACCAGGGAAGCTTCCTTTTCTAACAGGCACCGGAGCTCAGCTGCTCCAGAGAGCAGAACTCAAACCAATGGATTCAAATTAAAAGAATGGAAAAACTAACTACACTTTTGGAAGAGCCTCCTGAGAGTAAGAACTGTTCAACAATAGAACAGACTACCTTGAAAAGCTGTGGACTCTCCTCTCCTGGAGGTGTTTCAATAGAGGATAGATGGCCTACCTTTCCCTGTAGCTTTTCTGCACTAGATGACCCTTGAGGTTTCTGTCTATTCTACAGTTCTATGACTCTGTTAAGGATAAATCTGGGACCAATACACTGCCAAGGTCTTGTGATAAAAATTGTGAGATTCAATGTAGTAGCCAAAAAGAACCGGTCAGAAGAAACACATTCTAATGAAATGCACAATGCAAGATGAAACCTATATGTTAAAGAAAGACATTAATGTGCATGCACATGCTGGGCATATGTCTGTACTGTCACATGAAAATAGGTTCCACCAGATCCATATGGCTACACGTGGGGATCCAGAATTTGCAGGATATTTACACTTCAGTGGTACCTCGCAAGATGATGACCCTGCAAAATGCCGAATCCACATGACGACGAGGTTTTGCGACTGCCATTGCGCTTCACAAAACAGTGATTCCTATGGGGGAATTTCGCTGGACGACGTTTTGGTCGGTGCTTCCCCAGACGCTTTTTTCCCCGGGACCGATGCTTAGCAAGGGGACGATTCAACAGCTGATCAGGAGCTTTGCAAAATGGCTTCCCTAGGATGTTTTCTTTCGCAAGACAGTGATTTAAAATGGCTTCCGTATGGGTGATCTTCACTGGACGATGACTATTTTCCCCAGTGGGGAAACATTTTTTGCAAGATGATGATTTTGCTAAACAGCGATTTCAATGGAACGCATTATCATCATCTTGCGGGGCACCACTGTATATCAAATTGGGGTAGTTTAAATACCTGAGAGATGATTGGAGCATACGCTGAGGGACAGAGTGAATTGGAAGGCCTAATATCAACAGACAACTATACAGTTGTAGCACAGTCTCTGAAGTTAGAAATCATTGACTTTATCCACCAAGGCCATCAAGGTCTAACCAAATGCTACATGCAAGTCAAGCAGATTGCATGATAGTGAATCAGAAGTAAAATAAAGAACTCAATGTTATTGACTACTGCAGAGAAACTGATCAACACAATGGAAGGAACTTTCAACACAACATACCCAACAGAATGTGAAGAAAGCTAATAACCAACTTCTTTGAATTGGGAGTCAACACTGTTTGACTGCCATGGACTGCTCTACAATACTGTTATACTAGGATGCTCCCTTGTCTGGCAGTAGCAGCAATAGCATTGTTGCATAAATGAAGTACATATTATGACATTTTAGATTAAATGAACAACAAATAAATGGCACCAGAATTCTGGTCATTCCAGTTATTTTACAACTTTTACAGTGTTACTCACCAACATCTCTCAATATCTATCCTCACCAAATGGAAGAGCCACAGATGGCAATATAGCCTGCAAAGTTTATTCAAATTAAATTTTGAGTCAGAAGGACCCAGCTATTGCTCCTTTAAGCTGCAAGTCAACCCACTGCTATCTCCTGAATATATGACCCAGCAGAATTGCTAAGGGGGTGACAGATCAGAGCATTGGCTCCAGTTATAGAGAAGAATCCATGTTTCCAACGCTCTGTGTTTCCAGTGCTCTTCCTGCAGAGCAAGAACAGGCAGAAGGTAAGCTGTGTCTGGGAGGACATTTTTTTTTAAATTTGGTGTGGTATTTTTTTTTCCCTAGGCTTGTGGATTTTTAGGCTTGCAAGGGTGCGTCTGCTCTGACCTTTGCACTTTTAACACCTATGGCATGTTTGTTTCTTGCCAAACGAGGTGCCTGTGTAGAAATGCTCCAAGTGTAAGTTGGTGGTCCTCTTGGAAGACAAGGTCAGGCAGTGGGAGGCCTGTGTTTCTAATCTTCAAACTATTAGGGACCAGCCCAGGTAGGTGGGGCTCGTCAGCCTTGGAAGGCAGCCTATCTAGGAGAAGGAAAACTCCGATTTCAAACCTCCACTGCCTTGTGGCTATATCCACTGATGGAAAAGGCTTCAGGAGATAACCTTGAGGCACAATCCGGAGCCGGAGTCTCGGAGGCAGTTCCTGTCATTCTCTCAACTCCTGAGACGTCGCTGTAACCAGTTGTATTGGGTCTTGCCTTCCCATTGGACTATTTCAGAGATGTGGAGAGGGAGGATTTTCTGCTTGGGTGAAACAGCCTATTGTCCATATTATTTTACTCAGGCTTTGTGTTCTGGAGAGGATACTCCAGCTTCACATACAGTGTCGAAATAACACGGGAAGTAGCAGTTGCTGATTATAAGTCTTTGCTCAATTGGTGTAGAACATGACGCCAGGGGCTACTTCTGATGGTGGGAGATGTCATTGCACCTCACTAGGTAGCTACTGCCTGCCTTAAGCTGGGCAGCCCCCGCCAGTAAGGTGCTACCTTGCCACAGTCTGTTAATCCCACGGGGTGCATGGGGTTTAGGGCGAAAGCCGACAAGCAATCGATAACCCTGCACCATGCAACAATCATAAGAAAACTTCTGCCCTAAAGTTGGGCACCTGAAATGTTCAGACAATGACCCCTGGCTTTTCTGACGATCTGCAGGAAATAAATGACATGTGCAGGACAGCTGTCATCAACACAGAACTGAATAAACTGCAGATGGACATTGTTGCCCTGCAAGAGCTGAGATTGCCAGACATGAGATCTGTCCAAGAAAAAAAAAACTTCTCATTCTTCTGTCAGGGAAAAACATCGAATGAGACCAGGGAATATGGTGTTGGCTTTGCAGTCAGAAATACTCTGCTGAGCTCCATTGTTCCATCTACTGTGGGGAGTGAAAGAATCCTGTCTCTGAAGCTCTACTCATCAGTGGGACCGGTCACCCTCATTAATGCATATGCACCAACACTGTTGTACACAACAGTAGTGAAAGACAAATTCTACAACGATCTGGCAGCTACTATCAAAAAAGTCCCTGAGAGAGAGCCACTGTTTATTCTTGGAGAGTTTAACGCTAGAGTTCGTGCTGATCACAATTCTTGGCCCACTTGTCTAGGCCGTTTTGGCATTGGGAAGATTAACTAAAATGGCCAACACTCACTGGAGTTTTGCTGTTATTATGGTCTTTGTGTTGGCAATATGTTCTTTAATATGAAGCTTCAACACAGAGTTTCCCGGAGCATTGTCATCAGCTCAGTTTGATCTTCACTAGACGATCTAGCCTTCATAGTATTACGATCACATGCAGTTACCAGAGGGCTGATCGCGATACTGATCACTCCCTGTTGTGTAGTAGAGTAAAATTGCAAGCAAAGAGATTGTATCACATGAAAAAGGAAGGAAGACCACATATTGACATCAGCAAGACTTGTGATCAAAGAAAAGTGGAGGAATTTGCCTAAACGCTTGAGGAAACCCTTCCAGGCCTGGCTGATGTAAATGTTGCTGAACGATGGGAACATTTCAAGAAAGCTTTTTATAACACCGCCTTGTCCACTTTTGGCTAGAAGACCAAAAATACAGCAGACTGGTTCGAAGCCCATTCGAAAGAGTTGATGCCAGCCATCGAGAATAAGAGGAAAGCTCTAGCAGCATACAAAGCCTGTTCTAGTGAGAACAACTTGCAGGCTCTTCGAGCTGCTCATAGCCAAGTCCAACAGGCTGCCAGGAGATGTTCCATCGATTATTGGCTTCAGCTCTGCTCTCAGACACAGCTCTGCTCTCAGACAGAGGTAATATCAAGGGAATGTATGACGGTATCAAGCAGGCTTTAAGTCCAATACAGAAGAAATCTGTTCCTTTGAAGTCTGCTACAGGCGTGATTATCCAGGACCGAGCACAGCAGATGGAACACTGGGTGCAGCACTACTCTGAGCTATATTCCAATGTAATAACCGAAGAGGCATTAAATAACATCGAGTGCCTGCCTGTCTTGGAAGACCTGGACAGTGAACCAACTTTAGCAGAAATAAAAACAGCCTTGGATTCCCTCGCCTCCGGCAAGGCACCTGGGAAGGATAACATCCCTGTTGAAGTGCTGAAGCGCTGTTAAGAGATCATCACCACCGAGCTGTATGAAATCTTTTGTCTTTGCTGGAGGGAAGGTGGAGTACCACAAGACATGAAGGATGCAAACACATTGTATAAGAACAAAGGAGACAGGGGCAACTGCAGTAACTACCATGGCATCTCTCTTCTCAGCGCTATAGGGAAGCTGCTTGCCTGTGTTGTGCTGAAGAGGCTCCAGGTGCTTGCAGACAGAGTCTATCAAGAATCACAGTGTGATTTTGAGCTAACAGATCCACCACTGACATGGTATTTTCCCTCAGACAGTAGCAGGAGAAATGTAGGCAACAACACAGCCACTCTTTGTGGCCTTCATAGATCTTACAAAGGCCTTTGATTTGGTTAGCAGGGACAGCCTTTTTAAAATACTTTCCAAGATTGGATGTCCACCTAGACTCCTTAACATCACCAGGTCCTTTCATGAGGAAATGAAGGGCACTGTAGTTTTTAATGGCTCCACATCAGATCCCTTTGACATCTGAAGTGGAGTGAAACAGGGCTGTGTCCTCGTGCCGACCCTGTTTGGGATCTTTTTTTGCTGCTGAAGCGTGCCTTTGGAACTGCAATAGAAGTTGTCTATCTCCAGACTAGATCAAATGGAAACCTCTTTAATCTCTCTAGATTGAGAGCAAAGACCAAAGTCCAGCTGAAATGCATGCAGAACTTCCTCTTTGTTGATGATGCAGCTGCTGTTGCCCACTCTGCTGAAGACCTCCAACAACTCATGAATTGTTTTAACAAGGCCTGCCAAGACTTTGGACTAACAATCAGCCTGAAGAAAATACAAGTCTTGGGCCAGGGTGTGGACTCACCTCCCTCTATTACCATCTCCACACAAGAATTGGAGATTGTTCATGACTTTGTGTACCTTGGCTCAACCATCTCTGACACTCCCTCCCTAGATTCCGAGCTGGATTAATGCATTGGCAAAGCAGCTACCATGTTCTCTAGACTCACAAAGAGAGTATGGCTTAATAAGAAACTGACGGCATATACCAAGATCCAGGTCTATAGAGCCTGTGTCCTGAGCCCACTCCTGTACTGCAGTGAGTTCTGGACCCTTTGTGCATGGCAGGAGAGGAAGCTGAACACATTTCATATGTATTCAGGAAGGCTTTCACGGCTGGCATCTAATGGTTGTTGTGGGTTTTTTGGGCTCTTTGGCTGTGTTCTGAAGATTGTTCTTCCTAACATTTCACCAGTCTCTGTGGCCGGCATCTTCAGAGGACAGCACTTTGTGCTCTGGTGTAGTTGGCTTGAGAGTGGAGTATTTATGGCTATGAGATAGCGTGCAAAAGGTCAATGAACTCTACCCAGCCACAAGGACCGGGGATCACTATACTCAAAAGACCAGCTAATGACATCTATCAAGCACAGTGACAGATAATCTCTCCTCTTTATCAAAACAACACACCCACAACGACACACTAATCACCCATCTCCAGAAAACGACAAAAGCCTATCTCACAGCCATAAATACTCCACTCTCAAGCCAACTACACCAGAGCACTGGCGAAACGTTAGGAAGAACAACCTTCAGAACATGGCCAAAGAGCCCAAAAAACCCACAACAAACATTCCATATGTATTGTCTCTGACATATTTTGGTATCACCTGGCAAGACAAAGTTTCAAATAGAGTAGTCCCAGAAGGAGCTGGAATTTTTAGCATGTATACATTACTGAAACAGCGACGTCTACGTTGGCTTGGGCATGTCGTGAGAACGGCTGATGGTCAGATTCCAAAAGATCTCCTGTATGGAGAATTAGTGCAGGGAAATTGCCTCAGAGGGAGACCACAGCTGCGATACAAGGACATCTGCAAGCGGGTTCTGAAGGCCTTAGGAATGGACCTCAACAGATGGGAAACCCTGACATCTGAGCATTTAGCCTGGAGGCAGGCGGTGCATTATGGTCTCTTGCATTTTGAAGAGACACTTATCCATCAGGCCGAGGCAAAGAGGCAGTCCCGAAAAGACGGGTTACTTACCTGTAACCATGGTTCTTCAAGTGGTCATTCTGTGAATTCACACAAAAAGGGTTAAGTCAGTGCCTGCACTGGTCTCCTCGGAATGTTCTCGAGCTCTGTAAAAAGAAACATAGTTAGGACTGCCTATACTGCGCATGCTCTGCCCACCCAAGCCTCAGTTCCATTTATCCACCACAGATATTCATGCATGAGATATAAATATGCAGTGACGGATAGTGGGGAGGTCGGGTGGGATTGTGTGAATTCACAGAATGACCACTTGAAGAACCATGGTTACACGTAAGTAACCCGTCTTTCTTCAGCGTGGTTTTCTGTGAATGCACACAAAAAGGGTGACTAACAAGCTAGCTTACCGGAAGGTGGGTCGTCACTGAAGGGCGGATGCCAGGACAGCTCTCCCAAATCTTGTTTCCTTCTTGGCCCTCATGTCTAGTCTATAATGGGTGATAAAGGTGGACACCCAGGACCAAGTAGCAGTCCTGCATATTTCAGGGAGATCGACACCACGTAGAAGAGCTGTGGAGGAGGCTACTGCCCTGGTGGAGTGAGCACGCAAACCTTCAGGCGGAGTCTTCTGGTGAAGGTCATAAGCCAAAGATATTGTGGAAACAAGCCATCTTGAGAGTGACGAAGAGGAAGCTGGTAGACCCTTCTTTTGTCCGAAATAACACAGAAAGAGTTTGGGAGACAACCTGAAGTCCTTGGTACATGAGACATAAAAAGAAAGTGCCCATCTGACATCCAAGGTGTGAAGCATGCGCTCTGTGTCATTGGCAGGTTGTGAAAACAAGATCGGAAGTATTAGAGATTGATTCAGATGAAATTCTGAGATGACTTTTGGAAGAAAGGAAACGTCCGTGTGCAGCACCACTTCATCGTGGAAAAACTGTAAGAAAGGCTGATCAACTCGAAGAGCAGCAAGCTCGCTAGCCTGACGAGCAGACGTGATGGCGACTAGAAACACCTTCAAAGACAGTAACTTGAGAGAAGAGGTAGCCAGAAGTTCGAATGGTGAACGTATTAGGGAATTCAATACCAAATGAAGTGACCACTGAGGTACTGGTGGTTTAACGGGAGGTCGCAAGTGGGTAAGTCCTTTGAGGAAAGCTTTGACCATGGGATGAGAGAAAAACCAGGAAGAAGGAGAGTCTCTAGGTTGAAATGAGACAATCACCACAATGTAAACTCTTAAAGTAGAAACAGACAACTTGAAATCGAACAAATAACGGAGAAACTGTAACAGTGTAGAGAGTGAGGCTGGAGAAGCCGATAGTCCTCTAGACTCAGTGAATTTGAGAAAACTCTTCCATTTATAACTATATAATGTAGAGGTTGATGCCTTCTTAGATTTATCTAAGATCTCCTTGATCTCCAGGATATCTTCCATGCAGTGAGACGCAACATGTTCAGATTGGGGTGGAAGATCTTGCCTGCATCCTGAGTGAGCAGAGCAGGAAAATTCAGAAGTCTCACAGAGTCTGTTGCCATCTCTAACAAGGTTGGAAACCAAGACTGTCGAGGTCAAAAGGGTGTCACTAGAATTGCCTCTGCTGACTCCTGTTGGAGTTTCACCAGCGTTCTCTGTACCAGAGGAAACGGGGGGGGGGGGGAACAGGTAGAGCAGACCCATCTTCCATGAGATCATGAAGGCATTGCCCAAAGAATTCTGTCCCCGTCCCGCCCAGAGGACATTTCACATTTTGATGAGTGGCAAAAAGATCTATGACAGGGGTGCCCCAGTGGCAGCATAGTTGGTGAAACACTGGTGCATCTAGCTCCCACTTGTGTATCTGGTTCTTGCAGCGACTGAGTTTGTTGGCCATGATGTTGTCCTCTGTCAAGACGTGAACTGCCACTGGGAATATGTGGTGACGATAGCACCATTCCCAGACAGTCACAGTCAGAAAGAGTAGGGATTGAGAATGCGTGCCCCCTTGCTTGTTTTTGTAGTTCATGGCTGTGGTATTGTCTGTGACCATCTATACACCACGACCACGTACTATGGGGAAGAAAGCTTTGAGTGCTTTTATAACTGCTAGAATTTCTAGATGGTTGATGTGAAAACCCTGCTCTTGAAGTGACCAACGAGCATGGACGCGATGCGGGCTGCAGTGCGCTCCCCATCCTGTAGGACTCGCATCTGTGGTGACTTAGATGGTTAGACGTAGAGGACGAAATGGACGTCCCACTTGCAAATGTGGTACAAAGGCCCACCACTGCAGTTGCTGCGTTAGTTCTCGGGTCACTGGGAGACGTTTCTCCTGATGGTCCTGGCGAGGGTCGAAGAGGGACAAAAACCATGTTTGGAGGGACCTGAGTTTCAGCCGTGCATGAGCCAAGGTAGGCGTCATCAATGCCATGAGCCCCAGAAGGTGTTGGGCATGCTTGGCTGACACTATGACTCCTGGACGAAACCTTCCTATGGCTTTGTGAATCTTTTGAATCCGCTCTTGGACGCGTCTATTGTGGCATCAATGTAATTTACCACTTTTGAGGGAGAGAAATGAGATTTCTTGTAATTCACTGTGAGGCCGAGATTGTGAAGAACACGAAGAATCAATTTTGTGTCTTTCAGGGCTCTGCATCTGGATGATGAGACCACTAACCAATCGTCGATGTATAGAAAAACATGGACACCGTTGAGTCTCAGGTAAGCTGCCACAGGTGCCATGCATTTCGTAAACGTCCGAGGGGCCGTGGTGAGCCCGAAAGGGAGAGCAAGGAATTGATAAAGAGTGTCCTGAAAGATGAATCTTAGAAACCTGCGATGATCGGGGTGAATGGTTATGTGAAAATAGGCGTCCTTTAAATCTATGACCATGAACCAATTATTTCTTTTTAGGAGATGCATGATGGATTCCAATGTCACCATCCAGAACTGATGCGGATGAAGGTAAGTGTTCAGGTTTCTGAGGTCCAGGATGGGTCTCATCCCTCCGTCTTTTTTGGTAACAGCAAAGTACCTTGAATAAAATCCGTTTGCGATGTCTCTTTTTGGTACTCTTTGAATGGCGTCTTTTTGTAGCAGAGAGCGAACCTCCTCCTCTAGGACAGGGTCGAATGAAGTATACTCTACGTGACCTAGAGGAGGATATTTTGTAAACTCTAGATGATAACCGGAATAAATGATGTTTAGAACCCAGGAATCGTTTGTGATGGTGGACCAATTTTGAAAAAATGCTTGAAGCCTTGTGTCGGGACTGGGAATTGGCAAAACAATTGTAGAGTCAAAGATATTGTTTATGTTTTTTTGCAGGCGGTTTGTAAGACTGGCGGCGTTGAGATGTTTGAGCATGGTAAGTAGATGTCGCAGAGGTACCTTGTGATGATCTGGACTGAGATTGACTCTTGAATTGTCTGTATTGTTGAGGAGGCTGGTTATATTGGCCAGAAGATTTTTTCCATTGGTACCTACTGAACCTGGGTTGAGGCTGGATGTAATGTGATTTAGCTGTCTTCTTGGCCTTATGCAGTTCTTCAAGATGACCATCAGTCTTTTCTTTAAAAAGACCAGAGGTATCGAAAGGTAAGTCTTCCAGTTTGGTCTTTACATCATCGAGAATATTTGCAGAACGCATGTCTACGAAGAGTGACAGCCGTAACTAAAATCCTGGCGGCAGCTTCCACCGAGTGTCTAGTAGCAATCCTTTGATGCTTCGAAACGGTCTGGGCCTCTTCAAAGATGTTGAGATAGGCTTGACAAGTATTCTCTGGTAGCATCTTTAGACCTGGTAAAACCTTGAGCCATAGCTGCTTTTGGTAGGCTCCTAATGCAGTCTGATAATTAGCTACCCGAAGCATGAAGGAAATTAGAGAATAAAGCCTCCTGCCTATCATTTCCAACTTCTTGCCTTCTTTGTTCGTTGGGATAACATGAGCCTTCCCTGTTGGCTTTGTACAGCTCGTCTCGACTATGAGAAAGTTAGGAATAGGATGCTTGATTCTGTACATGTTGATTTCTGTTGATTCTGTACATGTTCTCAGTATGCATGGGCAAAGGGACCGAAGCTGAAGGATGGTCCCGAAGTTCTTTAATAATGTCCAATAAAGCTGGCAAGAAGGAGAGACTAGGAGGTGGAGAACGTTCCTTGTTGATATCTCTGAATATAAGATCCTCTTCTGGAGGGGCTGGTTCATAAACATGCAATTTGAGAGTCTTCGCAAGCCAGGACAGCATCTGAGAATAGGAGGAAAAATCCTCTGAGGGAGAAGAGTCATGCGGGTGGCCTGTGTCAGATTCCACTGTCTCTCCCACCGGTATCTCAGGAGGTTCGGGTTGTGGAGGATGCTCAGCTTCTGAATCAGAAGCTTGTGAAGAGAATGGAGCCTCGTCGTCCGACAACAGTTCGTGACCTCTCTTTCAACATGAAGCCTGGACATCGAGAGTTGCCGTTGTAGCGCGCTGGGGTGGAAGCGGCGCGGTAGATGTCGAAGGAGCGGCAGGGGGAGCCTCAGTCGGTTGAACCACCGGCGGGACTGATTGGGGAGCCTTTTCAACCTCTTTTCAATGTTGACATCGGTGCTTCTTTGGAGGGGTCAATGTGGAGGAATATGAAGAAAGGTATACTGTACATATTTCACCCAGCACGACGTCAGTGCGATCAGACGACGTCGAAGATGATGAAGTAGAGGAATGACGTCTGTGGTGGTGCTTGTGCCACCTATGCCTCGACCCCGAGGTAGAAGAATCATCGGAAATCGATCTATACCGACGTCAAGAGCGCCGATGTCTCCCATTAATGTGCCTGCGAGGGGATCGATGTCGATCGCGGGAACAGTGTTTCTTTTTCCCAGACCTCTTTCGCGGTGGCGAAGCAGGGCGGGAAGGTAGAGGAGACATGGATTGAGCCGGAGAAGCCCGCCTGGTAGACACGGGGCTCAAAGGGCCAGATCCCAAGCTTGCAGTTGCCTGAACAAGCTGACTTGGCGTGGGAGAGGGGACGCCAAGGGGTAAAACCGGCTCCGTTTGTTGAGGAGGGAGTGGGGTAGCCACCTCCGACATCGAATCTTTATCCCTCGACGAGTCCTCCAGGATAGGGGAAGGAAGATCAGAAGTTATAGGTAATAATTGCGGAGCAGGGTCCTTAGACTTAACTGACCCTTTGTTTTTTACTTGTTTTCCAGATTTTGCAGGGGCCCCTGCTTTAGGAGCGGATGATTTCTTTGGTGCAGACGACTTCTTTGGAGGTTTCCCCATAGGTACGTCCGTGGGTTTAACAACTGATGACTGAGTCACAGACCCTTCTGCATGGGGAGCAGAAGAAGAAGCAGGGAGCTCCATAGATGACGGTTGAGAGGCCGACAGCGCAGAGTTCCAGAGATGTAATTTTAGTCTCTGCTGTTGCGCCTTCAGGGCAGCCTTGGTGAACGCCTTGCAATGCTCGCAGTTCTGGGACGAATGCGATTTCCCAAGGCAAAAAAGACAAGTGTTGTGCCCATCGTGGAAGGGGATTTTAGCAGAGCAGACAATACACTGGCTAAAAGGACCGGAGGGTGGAGGGGGCATAGACAAGGCTGAAGTAAATAGGAGCAGCCGGTAAAAAAGGGCGGGAAAGTAACTCACAGAGGTGAGGAACAGGAAAATAGCGAAAAAACACCAAGGCAGAGTCCATATATCCAAGAGAGTTTTCAGTAAACGCACCAAGCCAGAAAAATCAAAGCCAAAAAAAAGAGTAAAAACTAGAAAAATCAAAGCCAGAAAAAAGAGTAAAAGCCAAGAAGAACCACTTCACACGGCGGAGAAATGGAACTGAGGCTTGGGCGGATGGAGCATGCGCAGTATAGGCAGTCCTAACTATGTTTCTTTTTACAGAGCTCAAGAACATTCTGAGGAGACCAGCGCAGGTGCTGACTTAACCCTTTTTGTGTGAATTCACAGAAGACCATACTGAAGAACCAGCAAAATCAGGAGACTAGGGACAGATTGTATTTGTCTTCAGTGTGAAAGGGATTGTCACTCTCGAATTGGCCTTCTCAGCCACACTAGATGCTGTTCCAGGTCCTCTATTCAGAGCACGTTACCATAGTCTCTTGAGACTGAAGGATTCTTAATCTGAGAGCAGAATCATTTTCCAAAGAGGCTTGCCTGGGAAAAAGTTGAATCTTCAGATTATCAGTTTTGTGTGGGCTGATGAACATTTCTAAATGTTCATAAACTTGTGTGGCTTATGAACATTACAGGACAATTTAGTGCAAATATTACTGTGCTTGGAGCCGGGGGAGGGGGGAAATCACATTATTAAGCTTATTTGAATGAAGGAAAGGCATAGCAGATGCCAGCTATTAGATTATTTTAAAAAATGAATCATCCAGATAATATACCATAGAAAATTCAACAGAAACCAGTGCCATGTATGTCTCTGAGAACACATATGTACTAAATGCACTAGTATTATCTGGATATGACAACTCAGATTATTTCTCATTCTGGATGAGCTGTTTCGAAGCCCTGAAGAGTTAGTAATAAATGATGGAATACTTGGACTAACAGATGTTTCAACAATGTTAATTCATTTGTTTGTTTGTTTTTTTAAAATTAGAGTAGTTGGAGAGAAATGTGTGGAAGTATTTGTTATAGAGTTTAGTCACTAGGCGGCACTGGACTCTCTGAATGCATTCCAGGAATTTCCTCTTCTGTATTGTTCAGCTGTGTTAGCTAGTACAGATGGGTGGGGAACTTGTAGGACACAGCAGTCTGAATTCTACTGAAGAACACATACTCTCTCTCAAAACTCTGTTTCAGCTTCCTCTAACTCTACCATGACATGATGAATTGAACAAAATTGCAGCTAGTGTCAAAAATAGATATGTCTGTGGAGCTCCTTTTCTCTCATTCGTGTTTATTTGCCTTACAGTCCTTGAACAGTAGAACAGGCAGAATGATATGATTTACCGGTTTTTAAAAGTATTTAAACTCTGTGCCTCAATACAGGTTTCTATAATATATTTTAAGCTGGCTGGAAAGTTCTGTGAGTTACCGTATTTCCCTGAAAATAAAACAGGCTCTTATATAATTTTTTTTCTCCAAAAATAAAACACATTAGGGCTTATTTTCAGGGAACGTTTCATTTTTTCATGTACAACCATCTACATTTATTCAAATACAGTCATGTCGTCTTCTTCTGGTTGCTGCACAAGGGTGGAGGGCGGGGTTTCACTTAACTAGAGCTTATTTTGGGGGTAGGGCTTATATTACGAGTATCCTGAAAAATCATACTAGGACTTATTTTCAGGTTAGGTTATTTTCGGGGAAACAGGGTAAATATCTGACTGTGGTGCTAGAGGTTGGGAGTTCGGTTCCCACACTGTGCCTCTGGGGAGATGAGCCAGCCTGTGTGGCCTTGGGCAAGCTGCACCGTCCCAGGGTGCCCCTAGAAGAGGAGGGAATGGTAAACCACTTCTGAGTATGCTCTACCTAGAAAACCCTGAAGAGGCTTGCCATAAGTCAGAATTGACTTATGGTAGGAGAGGCCCTGTTAGTCACCAACTACCTATTCTTTTACATCTACAATTCCTTAGGTAAAACAGTGGGCAACTACACATTTGAATGACTGGGAGAGTCAAAGAAAAGTCTATCATAGGAAAGTTAGCAGTGTAGTGCTAAAACTATTAGCTAGTAACAATGCTGTTAAAGAGGGAGGAGCGGCTCAGTACATCCCAGATCATTTAAGAACCCCTGAAAGCTGACTGCTGATTGTTAAGGAGCTCACTCTCTGCCTAGCACTTCTAAGATTCACATCTAGGCAGAACATTCAAGCTGAATTCCCCATGATTCTTCTTTCAAATATTTTCTAGATGCATCAGCATTAAGGTAGATTTAGATGAGTGTCATGATAACATTAGTTTGAAATATACATATAGGGCACTTATGTGCTCAAACACTTAAGTCAGAGCTACAAGAGGTGTTAAGAAAAAAAAGCAAGAGGTGTTAAAAGATTATTATATAATAACTGGATATATTTTTCTTCCATTCTAATGATGTTATGGGAGGGAAAAACTGTTGTAAACAATAGTAGATCAAAAATGTCTCCCCATATATTCCAGGATTTCTCAAGGGCTTAGATGGCCTTATCATAGGGTTTATTCAAGGTAAGAAATATCCAGGAGTAGTTTAACATTGCTGTTTTCTGTGCAGAACAACAGTTAGATCGAGTGTCACTTTCATACACCACTGCTATACAGTATTTGCTTTTCAGGAGTTTCTCTGACCCCCATCATCATTGGAATACAGCCATTACTCCTAAACAGGGTGGATGCATCAATCTGGTGCCTCCGTTTTTACTGTTCCGCCTTACTTGACCCTGCAAGAAATCTAAATTAGTACAGTGGTGCCTCACAAGATGATGTTAATCCGTTCCGTGGAAATTGCTGTCTTGCGAAAACATAGTCTTACGAAAACAAATTTCTCATAGGAATGCATTGGAAATTAATTAATGCGTTCCTAGGGGATTTTTTTTAAAAAAAAGGAGCTTAAGGGGTAGGGAGTTGGGGAAGCACTATGGGAGGACTGGCGGGGGGGTGTCCCCTCCCCACGATCACCAGCTTTGGAGGTCCCCCGCCAGTCCTCTGATGCTGCAGGAAAAACCTCTGAAGTGCTCTAAAGCAGGCACCAGTGGTTTCAGTGCACCCCTGCCAGGGCTCTGATAGTGCATGGGAAGCCATCAGAACCCTGGTGTGGGTGCCTCGAAACCACCTGCGCCCGCTTTAGAGCACTTTGGTGGCTTTTCCTGCACTATTAGGAAAAGCCTCCAAAATGCTCTAAAGCGGGCACGGGTGGTTTTGGGGCACCCCCGCCAGGGCTCTGATGGTGCAGGAGAAGCCATCAGAACCCTGGCAGGGGTGCCCTGAAACCACACACACTGGCTTTGGGGGTCCCCCAGGGCTTACCTTGCACCATGGGAGGACTCGCGCGGGTCCCTCTGTGCAGCGATCGGTGTTTGTAGACGCTTGTCTGAAACCAATCTTAAAATTCCCTCCTCTTCCTCCAGCCTTTGGCAAGTCTCAGAAGGGAAAAGGGGGGACAAGAGCATTGGAAGGGAAAAATGCTTTAGTGCATGGTCTAGTACCTCGCAGAAGTGGGGGTTATCCTCCATGCCGTCAGGCGAAGGGACCGAACATCGGGATGGAGGAGAGCCCCGTTGTTCTGTGACAGGAAGGACGGTATCTGAGGAAGGTGGTAAACCTCTTGTGCTATCTCTGATAGGTGAGCGAACCACGGTTGCCTCGGCCACCAAGGGGCGATGAGGATTGCATCTGTACCGTACCGCATTATCCTGGTCACAGTCCTGAGAAGCAGCGGTATTGGAGGAAATAGGTACGTTAGTTCCCCTGACCATGGTATGAGGAAGGCGTCTCCCAGGGACGCGTCGTCCATGCCCGCCCTGGAGCAGTATCGAACACACTTGGTGTTGTGATGGGATGCAAAAAGGTCCAGGGTGGGCTGTCCCCATCGTGTGCAAATATCACGAAAGACTGTCTGGTTCAATGCCCACTCGTGCATCCTGGTAGGGAGCCTGCACAGGTGGTCCGCCAGAGAATTGTCCTTGGAAGCGATGTGGATCGCCTGTGGGAAAACGTCGTGGGAGTGACACCATTTCCAAAACTTGATGGTCAGCTGGAGGAGATGCGCTGATCACGTTCCACCTTGCCTGTTGATGTAGTGCATCACTGTGGTATTGTCCGTTACCAATTGCACGGCATGGCCTTGATGCAAGGGAGGAAGAATTGAACAGCCTTTATGATGGCTAGCAGTTCTAGCTGATTGATGTGCAAGGTCTTTTGGGTTGGGATCCAGAGGCCATGAGCATGGAGGTTCTGGCAGTGCGCGCCCCAGCCTGAGGGGCTGGCATCAGTGACGACCTGTATGTACAGATGAGGGGAGTGGAACGGTCTTCCCCGTGATAGGTTGCTGGATTTGGACCACCAGATGAGACACCACGCAACCTGAGGAGGGATTTTCAACCTCTTGGACTGTGGGTCTGTCACGGGATCAAACTGGGTGATGAACCATGACTGCAGGGGTCTGAGTTCGAGTCTGGCGTACGGTACCACTGCGGTAGTGGATGCCATCAGCCCTAGAGCATGTTGGATGTAGTACGCTGTAAGTATGGCACACGGCTTGAGCTTGTGGACGGCTGCTTTGATCTTTCGAATCCGTTGTAATGGGAGAAAAGCCTTTGTGCGAACAGAGTCCAAGGTTGCTCCTATGTAGGAGACTACTTGAGAAGGTATGAGATTGGATTTTTTTGTATTGATTTTTAGTCCTAATTTCTTTAGAGTGGACAGGGTGAATCTTGTGGCCGAGAGCGCTTCGTGATAGGATCGGGCCACCAGAAGCCAGTCGTCAATGTAAGGAAAGATTTTTATCCTTTGTGTTCATAGGTACGCTACGTCTGGTGCCATGCATTTTGTGAATGTCCTGGGGGCCGTTGAGAGCCGGAACGGTAGGGCAGTGAATTGGAAGGTCTCGTGGTGGAACCGGAACCGGAGGAATTTTTGATGAGATGGGTGGATGGAGATATGGAAATATGCATCCTGCAGATGGATGGTGACGAACCAATTTCCCTGAGACAAGAGGGGAAGAATGGAGTCAAGGGTGAGCATATGGAATTTCTTGTGAAGTATGTACCGGTTGAGGTCTCTTAAGTCCATGATGGGCCTTATGCCCCCATCGTTCTTAGGGACTGCAAAATAGTGTGAGAAAAAACCATCGGTACTGTCAGATGGAATTTGGATTATGGCCTCTTTAGATAACAGGGATGAGATTTCCAAATGCAGCGGCTTGGAAAAAAAAGAGTAGGCCTGACTGAATTTGGTGGAGGGATGCGGAAAAATTCTATCCTATATCCATGTTGAATGATACTGAGGACCCACTTATCAGTAGTGATGTTTTTCCATTCTCGTAGGAATGGAGATAATCTTGTATAGAAGGGAGATTCATGAGAATTGCTTACCCCTATGCTGAGTCTTGCGAAAGGACTGCTTAGGGCTACGAAAGCATTGTTGCTTGAACAGCGGCGTAGGAGGCTGCTGAACTTGGTAAGAGCAATCCTTCTGTTGCTTACTGTACCGAGAGGGCTGGTACTGAGTAGATGATTGGTACTGAGGCTTTTTGTAGGCAGACTTATGGTACCTATACGGCTGGTATAGTACGTAAGATTTCACTGTCTTTCTCATCTTATGGATATTGTCCATAGTCTCATCAGTTTTACAGTTGAATAGTCCTGCATCATCGAAGGGAAGTTTGTCGATCTTGGTTTCGGTCTCTTCAAGGATATTGGCTGTTCTAAGCCAAGCGTGGCGTCTAACAGCAATGGCAGTCAGCATGGATTTAGAAGTGATATCAGCTGTGTGTTTTGCAGCAAATCGCTGTTGCCTGGTAAGGGTGTTAGTCTCTTCATAAACGTTAAGGGCTTCCGTGATTGCAGTACTGGAACTATCTTGTCCCACGTGCTTTTGATAGGTGCCCATGGCAGCCTGGTAGTTAGCAATTTTAATCAGCATTGCGGCGAACGAATACAGCTTCTTTCCAAAGATGTCCGATTTCTTTCCGTCTTTGTCAACAGGTGTAACTGATGATCTGGTATGGGATTAGTACTGAGTAGTTTCGACCACAATGGAATTGGGTGAAGGATGCTTGGCCAGAAAGTCAGAGTCTGAACCATGAGTTTTATAGTGGTGCTCAAGCTTGTGTGGCACCTGTACCAATGTAGGAGGTTTGTCCCAAGAAGACCAGCTCAAACAGAGCAGGAATGAGACTTGAGGCTAGGAGGAGAGGTTTTGTCTTGCTCCATATCATGGAAGACAAGGTCCTGTTCTTGTTGAGGGATTTGAGCATCAAGCTGTAGGGTTTTCGCCATCCGCATAATAAGCTGTGCATAAGATGAAAAGTCCTCTGCCTTGGGCAGCAGTGTCAGGGGCGTCAGAGTCGGTGGACACCGAAGATGGATTAGACGACTGCGAGGTGATCGAAGGAGAACGCCTCGGTACTGCATCCTCTGGTGCCATTTCCACGTCTGATTGGGTGGACTGGGAGAAGGTACGGTATCGTGGGCATCAGGACCGGAGTAGAGTGTCGTGGCTCTAACCAAAGAATGTCCACTACTGTACTTAGCACGCTTGGGAAGTGCTGTGGGCACCGTGGGAAAATGCCTCTTACGGGATGGTGCCTGAGGTGTAGAAAAGTCCTGTTGAGTATGTGGCTTACACAGGATAGAGGGAGCCACGGTATGGTGCCACGGTACTTGTGCCTGAGGCTCCGACTGGTAGGCATAGCCTGGGTACGGACACGGTTGGAACGGAGCGTAAAAAGAGTGGCCAAACTGTGGTGGTCCTTGTGGACGGTACCCATTGCCTCCATCCTGAGGCTGGTATGGAGCGATATTTTTGCGCTTCGCGGTACGCTTCCTAGGAGTTTCATGATCAGACTCCTGTTCAGATGGAGACTCGGTATCAGGCCGCCCTGAGTATTGAGGGCTTGAATGGGCAACGGCCCGACTGGCGTCTGGCTCAGCCTCAAATCGGCCCGAGTTTGGTAGCATGCACATATGTTCCTGAGCCGTCTGGGCTAAAGGAATGTGCTCCTCTGCATCGGAGAGTCCAATTGCTTCCCTTGAGCAATATTGAAGGAGTGGGAGGAGGTACAACAGGCAACTTAGCTGGTTTCTTCGCTCTCTTAGGCTTATCGGTAGCCTTCTTTTTTGCGTCCTGAGCCTTAACCAGCACAGAGACGGTAAGCAGCGGTTGGTCTGCCGAAGAGTCCTGTTTAGAAGCCTCAGCACGCGAAGGGGACAGTGTTGGGAGGGAGGCACTTTCCATGTTTGGATACAGAGTCTTTTCGTAAAGGAAAGCTCGAAGTCTTTGGCGCCTCAACTTAATTGCTTGCTTTGAAAAACCTTTGCAAACAGAGCAAGACTGATCTTGATGCGATTTTCCAAGACAAAAGAAGCATTTATTGTGTCCGTCTGGTAAAGGGATTTTTTGGGAGCAGACGACACACTGCTTGAAGTCCCGAGGGGCAATAAACAAAAGAGAAAAAAGGGGATTGTTGATCGGGGAGGGGAACACTACAGAACAAAAAGAGTAACTCAAAATCAGCAAGTTCTGTCGAATAACCGTTAAAGTAAGATAAAGTAAATAAAAAAACAAGAGCAAAAGGTAGCTAGCTAGCTAAGTACTGTACTTCACGGTTGATAGCTCTGCTCTTCCTACATTCTACAGGAACGGTGGAAAAAGAGGAACTGAAAGGAAGATGGAGGAGGCGGGGCTTATATACCCCACGGGGAGGGGGGAAGCTAATTGACTCTTTTTTCTTAAGCTCTAGAATCTTCCAGACGTTCCTGCGTAGGCGCAGGATAACCAATTTGTGTACATTCACAGAGACCACTACGAAGAACTGTGGGTTAAAACCAGCTATATTATTAAGGTAGAATATCAAAAGACTATTCTTGAGCAAATGCCTAGAGGAATGACCAAAGAAACATCCAAAATTGTTATGGACAGACAAGACACAAAAATAAAAGGTAACAGAGTCAGAATCCTGATTGCAACTTTTCAGCAACAAAGGGACAATTACAAAAGAAAAGAAAAAGCTCTTCTTCTACAAGATCCAACAAATCAAATGGAACCTAGATTTGGGATGTTGAAATACCAATGGGGAATATACTGACCAGAATACAACAAGAGAAACAATACACTGAATAAATATACGGATAAGATACAAGGGTGACAGATGATTTTGAAGAGGAATCCTACATGGAGGAACATGCAATTTTAGAAAATTAAGTGAAAACTGCTCTTAACTTGGAAGAAATACAGTAATTCACCAGGAGTAGATGGGATACCAAGAGAAATATTCCAAGTTACAGAAATGGAATCAGTCAAAATCTGAACAAAAATATGTGAGCAAATATGGAAAACATAACAATGACTCAGAGATTGGAAATATTCAATATACATTCCACTCCCCAAGAAAGGAAGGAGTGCTGTAATGATAGGACTATTGCATTAATTTCCCATGCAATCAAAGTGATGGTCAAGGTGCTGCAACAAAGACTTTTATCTTATATGGAGTGAGAAATGTCCAATGTTCCAGCTGGATTCTGAAAAGATGGAGGCACTAGCGAATATATTGCAAACATATGTTGCCTACTGAAGCATACTAAATAATTTCAGGGGAAAAATTGTCTGCTACATTTGTTGTTTAGTCATTAAGTCGTCTCTGACTCTTCGTGACCCCATGGACCAGAGCATACCAGGCCCTCCTGTCTTCCACTGCCTCCCGGAGTTGGGTCAAATTCATGTTGGTAGCTTCGATGACAATGTCCAGCCATCTCATCCTCTGTCATCACCTTCTCCTCTTGCCTTCACACTTTACCAACAGCAGGGTCTTTTCCAGGAAGTCTTCTCTTCTCATAAGATGGCCAAAGTATTTGCGCCTCAGCTTCAGAATCTGTCCTTCCAGTGAGCACTCAGGGTCGATTTCCTTCAAAAAGGATAGGTTTGTTCTCTTTGCAGACTACAACAAAGCCTGACTGTATGGAGGATCAAGAGAAGCTATGGATTGTTCTAAAGCAGTGGTTCCCAACATTGGACTACAATTCCCAGAAGCTTTCACCATCAATTGTGCTTGCTGGGGTTTCTGAGAGTTGCAGCCCAAGAACACTTGTGTCACCCAAGGTTGGGAACTACTAAAGGAAAGGGGTGTGCCTCAACCCTTGATTCTCATGGTGCATAATCCACACTCTGGATAAGAAGCTGTTGTCCAGGACAGAATACGGACTCTAGGATTCTCAGGACAGAATATGGAGAAACAGAATGATTTCCCAGAGGCAAAGGTGGAAGACACAGGTGCATTTTATCTCCGTATCTGTTTAGTCTATAACATACAGAAAGCTGGACTAGATTTAAAAGAAGGAATGGAGAATGAAGGAAGACACATCAAAACTTTAAGATATACAGATGACAGCATCATACTGACAGAAAGGAGCAATGACTGGAAGTATCTCTGGATTAAGGTGAAAGAAGAAAATGCCAAAGCAAGACTGCAGTGAAACAGTCCTGCTTAAGAAGACCAAAATCACAATTATAGATTTTCGCACAGCCATACAACTTTAATGCTGACAATAAAGACATTGAAATTGTAGATTTTGGATAGGGATAAACTGGATTTTTTTAAAACTTGTTCCCATAATAGTTGGAATTGCTGACCAGAAGCCCAAATCAGTGCACCTGTAGGTTTCCTCTACCCCCAAGAAGGGCTTTGGAGTGATTTTATTTCCACCATGAATGCCCCTACCTTATTTCCTGATATTGATTTGTTTTAAAACAGAAAAATGAAAGCTCCTGCAGTGCTTCCTAGGAATTATGGTTCTTTGGAAATGAGCAGCAAGACTATGCAGCAGCTTCTCTCTCTCTCTCTCTCTCTCTCTCTGTGTGTGTGTGTGTGTGTGAGAGAGAGAGAGAGTGAGTATCAGCAATAGGAAACAGAAAGGCTAGAAGAGCAGATGGCAAGTCCTCCTCTTTCTATGTCTCCCTCTGTGAATTGCAATACAATTTTTTTTTAAAAAAATATTTCTTAAAAGCTTGTACACTCAGTCCTGCCCATTTGTGTAACTTGGTCATCTCATGGCGTTGGCAGCACCTTCCTAGAGCTCTTAGAAAAGAATTGCACCAAAGAAGACACAGTTTAAGGGGACGAAGCGAATCGAGAGGATGGGCTAAAGTGCTGCGCTAACAGACAGCAGACTGGGCAGGCAAAGCAGGCAGCAGGAAGGCTGATGTGCTTCATAGATCAACATAAACACAGATGGGAAACTAAATCAAAGATAATCAGAAACAGGGGTGGGCAGGAGACACTATACTAAGGCGCTAAAGAACTACTCTACAGGTCAGTCTTTAGAGTTGCTGCATTCAATAGTGCAACAAAGACCAAGTACAATGGTCAACATGTTTCAGTGAATGTACCGGATGAGCACAGGGAAGGCTGAAATGGTTGGCCGAGGCAGGAAGGTAAAGATGTTGGGCAGTGCAGATCTGGAACCTAAGTAAGTCTAACCAAAATGACCTTTTAGGTTGGCATAGCTCCTCCTCCAAGCCCTGGAGACACCATGATCAATATGGCACTCAGCAACACTGAGTCAGTCAATATACCACGATTGCACCAAGACATTTGGTGATCTGGGCTGGCATTGAAAACTTCCATCTGGTGGTCCCATATTCACCCATGCCATCTTCTCCATTGTTGTCTGCCTAAACCTCTTTCAGAAAGTCAAGCACTACCCCATGGCGTGCCTGTTACGAATATTTTTGGCTCTGCTCTAGGCAGCAATGCCTGGCACTGTCTCCTAAGTTTGTTGAGTAGTCTGCTAGTGCTGTTATACATTGACAAATTCTCCCTGCTGATTGACTTCATTTACCACCCATCCACTGGCAAGTCATTACTCTGAGCAGTTTGCAATACATAAAAACACACCAATCCCCACCCCTCACCCAGTCCATAAATGAGGCTAAACAAAGTTTACAGCTTTGACTAGTGAAGATGTAAAGGAGAGATAGAACTGTGTGTCATCAGCATATTGATGACAGCAAACATCAAAACTCTGGTTGACCTCCTCCAGCAACCTCATATGGATGATTAAAAAGCATTGAGATGATCAACCTAGTGGGACTCCGTATTGCAGAATCCACAGTAGAAACATCATCCCCAAGCTGTACCATCTGAACACCACCAGGAAAGAACTGGAGGCACCACAGGGCTAAGCATCCAATCCCCAGACTCAATAGCCTGTCCAGAAATATACTCTGGTCGATGGTATCAAAGATCACTGGAAGATCTGGAAGAACCAACATTATACTCCCTCACCTGTGAGCTAGCTGAGGGATGAGACCTGAAATTGAGAGGCCGTTTAGGTGTGATTTTGCGAAGACCATTCGGGTCACCAATTAAGACCATTCGACAAGCTGAGCTTTGAAGGAGCGCCAGTTCGAATTCCAGGAGCACTAGTCAGAAACCCATCCAAAGCATTTTGGAAACCAGTTGGATCCAATAGCCTCCGCCGGTGGACCATTCTAATAGAGCTGGTCTCCCCATGGGGTGGTGGTGTTGCTACTGTAAGTCCAAACAACATGGTGGAAGATGCAAAATCTGTAACCCTCAGATTGTCTTCACCCTGGACAACTGTTAATACCAAGTCAAGAGTTTACTGCCTACAGTGAAGGCAGATAATAATCCTAGGATCCTTTCCAACTTCAAAGTGGTCCCAGACAATGCTCTGCCTTTTCTTTGTTGGTGGAAACCCAGACTTATACCCTTCTTTCTCAGGGGCTACAGCCACTGCCTCTGAGCATCAGGCTCACATAGAGACACCCTGACACTGGGAGCAGGCAAACCAATTGGTTTAACTCTGGCCTTGGAAGTAGCATGTGTGCTTCACAATTGGTTAAACTGAACTAATGATCAAACATGGTAATACAATAATAATTGTTGAACTGAAACTGTAAAGGATATATACAAGTTGAAATAATGAGAAAATACAATGAATTGTAAATCATATTTAGTTTTTGCTCAAAAAGTATGAAGAGGAAATAAAAATTAAAAATAGTTACAATATGAATTAAGTGTGCAAAAACTTAATTTAGTTACAATATGAATTAAGAGTGCAAAATAACCATAATGTGTTTAATGAATAAAATAAATATGCTTCAGATAAATACACAACTGTGTGCGCGCAAAATACATTCAATAAAGATAGAATCTGTAAAAAGGAACCACACAAGAGAACAAGTCAGAAACTTCATAATAGGGCGGCGGGGGGGGGGGGGAGACAGAATCAACTGCAATACCTAATACACACAGAGATGAACATAAAATAAGCGTATTTGATCACTCAAATCAGCAATTTAGAAAGGCAAAGGGAGCATTAAGGAAAAAAAGCTACTGGACTCACAGAAAGGAGAGATAAATTATGCCCAGGTTCTGATCAACACAACTACATTCTCTGTTTTTCCACCTGATTGCTGTGAACACTGCTAAACCTCACAAACAAGGAAGAGCTATGTGAGTTACTTGTATAATTCACACAATTGCTCCTCGTAAGCAGAGTCATGCCATTTTGTTGGAAGTACATTGCCTGCATTTTTCTGACTCATTTTAGAACTCCTTGCTTCACCCCAAAACAGAATTTCTCAATTCTGCATCAAGACCTCATACAAATCAGGCTCAGTTAGGCCAACTCGGTACAAGATTCAACTGAAGTCAATGCACAGCACTACTAATAATGTGCACTTATGTAAGTACAAAGAATAAACAGTTGATTCATACACACACACACACACACACACACACACGATTCATATACACATATAACTCTTCCTCCCCGACCAACATCAGTCCCCCAGCATGCCACAGCACCGCTCCTGGCTGCCATGTGGAGCTGCCATGATGAGAGGACCAGATGGGCTGCCATTATCAGACCAGGGGCTGTAGCACTGCGAAGAACAGGGCCCTACATAAGCCTGAGACCCACCTTTCTCGGACCACTTCCTGGAGACAAATAGCTGCACAGTATTTATTGGATATTTATTTATTGGGGAGGGGGATCAAAATCATTCTGCTCAGATCTGGGCAATTCAAAGGAGAAGCGTATTGCTTTTCCTGTAGCAGGGCCATCTTCATTGATTGATTTCCACTAGAGATGGGGGTATTCATATTTGTACACAAATATCCCTGTGCAGCTGGAGTTAATGGGGGGGGGGGAGACCATCCACCCACGTCTGCCGCTGCTGCTGGCCCCACTCATTTTTCCCATCACTCTCTTCCTGGTTGTCTAGCCTCTCCTGGCAGAGGGACGATGAGTCTCCCTGCAAGGCTGCCAATTGGCTAGCCAAGTGGCAATCTAGAGTGCTTGGGAGGAAGAGGGGGGCCCCTGCCGCTGAATTTGTGAGCGGGCAGTCCAGCCCCAGGGGCCAGAACCTCGTGAAATTCAGCTGCGCGGGGATATTCATATTCATATGTGGAACACGAGAACAGTTTCTGCGCAAGTCTGCTCCACCACTCTGCCCTTGCTTATGACTATGAACATTTTGATCTTATTTATTTTGGAAGCTAAGTGTAGTCCCTCCAGCTTTATCTTAGAAAGAGGCTACCAGTGGGCACCACAGATTTCCATGCAGCAGCAGCAGCAGGAAAGACTCCTATTTGAAAACCGGAGAATAGCTTTAACAGTTTTAAGCTAGACGGACTAATGGTCTAACTCTATGTAAGGCTGTCTCCTATACTCCTTGACTTACCCCACCAACACACTGGGAATATCCTGACATGCTGAAAGCTCTATTCTGCATACTGTCACTAAGGTAGGAAAAGAAGGAAAACAGAGCAGCCAAGTTCAAACAGTTCTTAAATAAAGCATTACCAATTCAATCAGAACTTTGCTTCCACAAATTTGCAAGATTTATTTTAAAATCAGTGCAGGGGGATGCTGTCCTTCACCCACCCCATTTTTCAGGGTTTGACCAGATGCTATTTTCCCCCCCAAACTAGAGCATTTAAAACAAGGTTTCCGGATGTTGAATTCAGTATTCAATACAAACGGTATGGTGTGTTCAAGGAATTCTTGTACACATAGATACACACATACACGTACACAACCTACTATGCCTCATGACAGTGGAATTGGATTTGTTAAAGTAATCTTACAAATGGATTGCAAGGCAGCCTTACAAAAGAGGTCACCTTTGATCTTTCTAGTAACATAGCTTCTAAGGCTTTCATCTGTTATTTTATAGCACTATCTATGTATAGGACTTTTTATGAAGACGTCTCTCTAGAAGTAACTCACAGGTCAGCAGTAGCAAAACATTTTCAGCCTTTTGTTTGTTAGGTGGTTGCATTCTGCTAGGTTACAATGACCTTCCGAAAAGCCATTTTAAAAGGCTCTGCCAGCATGCAGGTGTCAACAGCATTATAATCATGCACAGTCTATGAAAAGCTTGGAAAAGTTAGTTTTTGGATTGCATTTCCTGCACCCCAAATTTCCAACCAATATACCAGTAGAGCTGTAGTCCAAACAAACACAATCCATTTCCCTTCCACTCAGTGTTTTGGTAAGCAATTCCACTTCCAATGAATATATTGGAACAATATTTTATTTTATCAAACAACTAATGATGACCCTGCTCTTAAAAGTGCTCAAACTTTAATACTGAAATTTCAGTCATCAAGATAAATTCTAATCAGTTTCACCCCTGAATTTGGAGGAAGGGCTGGCAGGGAAAAAGCCTGGTGGCAGGGATGTGTATGTTGCTGGTGTTTGCAGTTCATTTTAAATGGCCAACACAGGGAGAAGCACCATCTATACAGGACAGTCTGTAGGGACACAGATGTTCAGTTCACCAGCCTTGCCATAAAATGGCATGGGATAACAGTAACTCGCAATTCAGTTGTAAAATTCAGCAATTTTTCAGAACAATCTAGATAATTTTTGCCTTGCTTAGTTGAAAAACCTATGTCTTCCAAGAAACAGTGTGTCGCGGTCAGAGTACTGGAGCACAAACCAATACACTTTGTTATTTAAATAACGATGTTTACAAAGATGGAAATGAAAATTAGCATTCATATTGAACTGCAGGAGTCCAATAAATCTATCTATCCAATTGGAAGTTATTTCTTTTAGCTATTGATACACTGGATTGCATCAAAAACAATCTGTCCTGTAGAACCAAAACTGCTCCTGAAACAGATGTGTGTGTGTGTGTGTGTGTGTGTGTGTGTGTGTGTGTGTGTGTGAGAGAGAGAGAGAGAGAGAGAGAGAGAGAGAGAGAGAGAGAGAGAGAGACTGGACAGGGAGGGAGAAAAAAAGAGGAGGTTCATTTGTATGATGTCCAAGCCTGATTGTATGCACATTATAAAGCCCAGAAAATCTTCTATCAACATATTAAAATCAAAGTTTCTTTGGTATGGTTGTAGAAAAATGAAGAAAATAACTTAAGAATTATGAATGGCAAGATGACCATGGATGCAGCTCACATTTTGTCTTAGGCAATGCTGTCGTTCTCCTCTCCCACCCCAACAAACACTTTCCCCCCATGATTCTTGATGCCTAGGAAATAGAAATGTATTGCAAACTGCAATTCACTCAAAATGGAAGATTTTGTCCTTCTGCATTTTTCTCAATAGCCTAGGAGAGTAGAGAAGTGGATTCAGGGACAAAGGCAGCCCAATTCCAGACTACAATCAATTATTTACCCAGATAAAGAAGCAGCTGCCTTCCTTTGACAAGGAGGACGAGACTCCAGCACCAGCAAGCATTTGATTAGTTAGCATGCAACTGCTGGCATCCTCAGGGCGAGCACCTCGTTTTGGAAATGGCAGCTGCTTATGAATAATTGAACACACTTTCTGTCCCAACCTTCTCTATGGGCAATCTTGTTTTTGGGAAGACATATCCCAAAATACAGGAAGAGCGCCATACAATCAGAAGTGAAGCCAGTAAACCATGTGCTGGCCTCATGAAATCTTAATTACCTGGAAATTATCTCAGCTTTTCTTGAAGCTAACTTAGGAAAGATGCAGACCCAGGCTCCTGTGGAATCTCTTTCACTGTTGGGAAGCCTTTGGGAGCCTCAGGGTGAAAGAAGAAGCTGTTAATTACTGATAATCGCTGCCACTGGTAAAACCACCCTGGCCACAGCACCCCTCTCTATCCCACAGCCTCCCAATGATGAAAGAGATTCCATGGGAGCCTCAGGGAGAAACTGGAAATGATTTATTTCCAAAAAATCGCTCTAACTGCTGATATAGTCACCCTTACACAGCATAACTTATGGCAACAGGACTTCTGCCAGTGGATGTTGCCTGCCTTCATCAATTTCTAGCTGTTGCTAAAAAGCACAGAGAAACACAGGAGCAATTGGGTCTATAATTTTTGATGAAATTAATAACATTCTAAGTATCATCTCAAAGCACTAAAACACTGGTGATATTTAAAGCTTATTACATTTTTCTGTGAAAAACTGAATATACAGGGGCTTACAATTATAAGGGGAACCACTGAAGGATGTACAAACAAGACGCCATACAGCAGTTTTATACTAAAAGAATAAAGATTTTTATTAAGCATTGTAAGTTGCATTCAATAGCCTTCAAATACACCACACCACAATCCATCTACAATCAATCAAACCCAACAGTAGTTCATTCTTGCACAATCCATGAGTTGGGGCAGAACTCCCTTCAACTTACATTAAAGATACCTACTTAGCTCTTGCGGGCAGGGAATGGGGAATTACACCTCATTTCTGATCACTAATGTGTGATGAAGAGCATCAGGAGAATTATATGAAAACGAATATAAAGAAATGATTCTGATTTTGAAGTACATTAAGTTTGGAAACACTAACAAAAACATCAAAATGATACAGGTATATTTGCTTATACTAAATCCTTGATGGGAAAGTTCTCAAGAACAAGCCATTTGTTTCCTGCTACAGAAGGGGGGTATTTTCTTGAAGATCAAAGCTTTTTTTTTGTTTTTCCACAGAATTTCATATTTGCTAATATGAAGGCATAAAACAGCAACAGAGAACAATAATGCATACAGCAATGAGTACACCAGGGTAACGTTGATATTCAAAACGGCTAGATAATTTTTTTTGTTTTAGAATAAATGCAACAGAGGTCAATAATCACAAAATTTTAAGGTTAGAGCAAGATCAGTCAATGACTAAACATAGTTAACATCTTTTATAGGACTATTACTGATTATTAGCTTTTTTTGTTTTGCAAATGGGCACAGTACTTGTAAGAATGGAAGAAAGAGGACAATAACATGCATAATATTAACTACACACTTTAAAATTATGAACCATGCAGAAGTTTAGCTCAAATAGTAGTACTAATGGTCTACGTCTGATTCAAAACCACATAGTTCATTGATCACGGATGCATGGTATTAGTCACAAAAAGTATCAGAACACATTGTGTTTATTTTGAAAAGGTCGTTGCATCTTCTATGATTTTTCAAGTTAAATCCATTTTAACTTGGTTGTAAAGCATGTATGATGTATATTTAAAATCAGCAGAACTCCAATGTTACTCTATAATTTTTTTATTTTGATAGTTTGCATATTTTAAACATAAAAAGAACCACATCAACAGTGATGAAACTTAAGAAAAGAAAGAACTGTGGTTGTGCCTTTCCCCCCATAATCATGAAATCAAAGCCTTAAAGAAAGCTTTGTGACACAGTAATGCAAAATCAAATATAATGGCATACATATGGTGCCAAGTACTAAAAATTATATTTTAAGCTATATATACTGAAAGACTGCCAAAATTGGTTTTTTTTAATATATTTCAAGAAACAAAAACTACAAGCTTTTGTCATAACCAGTTTAAACTTTGTGTATACTTCATTTTAAGTGCGGGAGTCAAATGCTCTTCATTCTCTTTCATTTTTGCTGTATTGTAGCATTTTGACTACAACTGGTTAAAACTAAAAATGTGTTCTTTAAATCTCTGACATCCAAGAGGGATCCGAATTTCCAAAGTCCTCATTTTTCTCTTACGGAAAGGAAAAAATGTACATAACTGTAGGCTCTCTTTCTTTCCAGATATTCCTAATCCTGACCCTTCCAACATCCTTCACCCTCTATAAAAAATAAGTTTACTCTTCTTTTTTTAAGACAGTGGCCTCAAGAGCATCATCTTTATGGCAAACACTGTCTGCATTTAGTGCATTTAAGTGAGGATTTGTATTGCACGTTTTAGAGTCATTACTCAAGGCACTTTCAGACTGGTTGGAAGCCCTGACATCTGCTGTATTCCCATTCATCTGGGAAGCTGGTTTCTCCTCGTTCGCTACTCCATTTTCAGCCAGGGATCCTTCTGAAGACACAATAGAGGACTTAGATTCCTCTGATTTTGACTTTAGTTCTTTGGCCACTTCTTCTGCTGAAGCAGCATAAGGTGGTTTGCCCTAATAAAAGAAGAAAAAGGAAAAGCAGAAAAGTGGGAAGGTTGCAAGCACAGCTGAAGAGATTACTCAGTGAGCTAAGGCTTCAGCAAATATTTTGACTCCTGCTCTCTAAGACTCTCAAAGTCTTCCCCATGGTTAAAGTAAGTCTTCGCCTGAACAGGTCTTAATGGGAAATACTATTCAAAATAAGCGCAAAGAGACACACACTGGAGCAAAAGGTCATAGCCACACATCTTTAAGATCTCGGCAGACTGATCAGGAAAGGTGATAAGAGTTCTGAGTCATCGGACGGCCCTCAATAATGTTTTTCAAAAATATATCCCACGTTGAGGATGACTAGGAAAAGATACTGATATATGGTGTGACCATTTGCGAAACACTCTGTACAGTCTAGGTCACTGCACTTGAAAAGAAGATATGATAGAACTAGAAAAAGTACTAGAAAGGGGCAATGAAAATGATCACAGGACTAGAGCAATCTCCCTGTAAGTACCAGGCCTCTTTAGGAAAGAAAAGAAAAAAGACAAACAAGAACAACATCAATTGAAAAGTAGAGAGTCAGAACAGACTAAAGTAAACACTACTTTTCTCTGTCCTTTGTAGTGTTCCTGCACTACAAGAAGCTGCCTCTTGCCACAGGGAGACCTATCTGCTCTCAGAAAGCAAGCCACTCAGTCCCCCCAGAGATGGGGTCTTACCCATACTATGTGGCCTCTTCCCCCTCACTTGAAGAAGAGCAACTTAAGACAGATTTTAAAAGCACTCATGGAGAATGAAGTTATCCGTAATTATTATCTATGATGGCTATATGTCATTTCCCATGTTACAGGCAATATGCTTATCAATAACAGTTAATGCGGGACACTAGCATGAGGGTGATGTTGCATTTGTGTCCCACATAGGCTTTGGCTGACCCCTGTGCGACAAGGGAGGACTGAATGGACAGGTCTTAAGTTGTCATCACAGTTCTTCTCTGGTTCTTAAGGACTGGAAACACAATCCACACTCACACTATTATTAAATGTGACTCTAAATTTCCTAAATGCTGTTTCACCAGTACCTGAATTGTTCCCTGGTTCTTATAAGCTCTCCCGTAGTATCTTCCTCCTCTGCCAAATGTTCTTATCACAGGAGTGGAAATAACTCCTCTAGGCCGCCTACACAGAATGAGGAACAAGTTAAACGTATTTAAATGTATTATATTTAACTTCTTAGAAATATATAGTTTTGTACTTCTTGCACATCAGCATGAATTCTTTTGCAAATACAACATAATCTATGGTGCAGTCCTGACAACAAGATGGGTTGCTAGAACATCTGGTTTTTGTAACAAGAGTTCTTTTCATACAATATTTCTTCTCTCTGAATTTTGTTCTTGCTCAGTTTTAGCGACATAAACCTGTTTTCAGTAATAACTGACAATTGCTTTTATCATTCTGGGTCTAAAATAATCCTACCAGCAAAACATGCCCTAAAATACTACTAATTCTCATGAGACAGAAAAATAAGGAATAGTACTCTTTTTCTAAAAATTTAATTTGCTAGTGTAACTTCTCAATTTATTACTCAGCAGTCAATATTTCCTGACCTCATCCTAGTAGGGCTCATTGTTTCACTTTATCATATCTGTTCCCAGCTCTACCCACTGAGCCAGCCACAGGCCCCTCCTCAGCAGAAAGGAGTGTAAATGCCTTCTTTCTTCAGATGAGCTTTGCTTAAACAAATGAGGATTCCCTCTAATCCAACAGGTCTTTCTGCTGGTCCTTTCCTGACTTCTGATTTGTAATAAGATTCTGATTGATTCTGGTTTTGTTGTGTTAGGTGGCATCAAGTTGTGTAAAACGTATGGCAACCCTATGAACAAGTGATCTCTAAAACGTCCTATTCACAACAGCTCTACTCAGCTTTTCTCAACTCAAGCCTGTGGGTTCCTTTAGGGAGTTAGTCTATTTCATGTTTGGTCTTGGTATCTGCCTGCTGCCTTCAGCCTTTCCCAGCATTGTTTTTCTCCAGAGAATACTGCCTTCTCATGATGTGCCCAGAGTAGGACAGCTTCTGTTTCAACATTTTTGCCTCCAAAGACAGTTCAGGCTTCATTTGATCTAAGACCTACTTGTTTGTCATTTGGCAGTTCAGGATATCTACAAGCTCTCTTCCAGCACAGTATTTCAAAGAAAACATTTTGTTCCCTGTCAGCTTTCTTCACTGTCCAGCTTTCACTTTGATGAGCCTTTCTAATTCCTTCACTTCTATCTGTCCCAGTCTGTTTTCTTAGGATTCCTTGGTTGCGCTTTCCATTTGGATTGGTGATTGAACCAAGGTATACAAAATATTTAACAATTTCAATTTCTTCATTGTCAATGTTAAAACTGTGCATTCTAGCTCCATATAAGGTAGACCCTTTCATTGCAACACCTTGAGTATCATTTTGCTTGCATGGGAAATTAAAGTAATGGTTTTATAGTTACTGCACTCCTTGGCATCACCTTTCTTGAGGACTGGAATGTACAGTGGTGCCCCACATAGCGACAATTATTCGTTCCGAAAAAATTGTCGTTATACGGATTTTGTCGCTATGCAGAACAAAAAAGCCCATAGGAATGCATTAAAACACGTTTAATGTGTTTCTATGGGAAAAAAACTCACCATTATGCAGAAATCCTCCATACAGCCGCCATTTCGCTGCCCGGTAAGCGAGGAAAGGGTGTGAAAACACAGTGGGCGGCCATTTTTTTACCCGGCGGCCATTTTGGAACCGCTGATTAGCTGTTAGAAAAAAAATCGCTATGCGAAAATCGGTAAGCGAAACAGCTTACCGATCGTCGCAAAGTGATGTTTTACTATTTAAAACATCGCAATGCGATCGTTATGCGGATTCGTCGTTAAACGATGCACTCGTTAAGCGAGGCACCACTGTATACTGAATTTTTCCAATCTGTGGGCCATTCTTTTGTTTTCCATATTTGTTGGTACATTCTTATTAGGATTTTTGAGGTCTCCGTGGCTTCAGATAGTTATGTTGGTATTCCATCTCATAGATCATAGGCATCCTTCAGTCTCGAGAGCCTATGGTAACGTGCTCTTGTATGGAGGACTTGGAACAGCGTCTAGTGTTTAGACACTGTACGCAAAGCTGGAGTATCCTCTCCAGGGCACAAAGCCTGGGTAAAAAAATATGGAGGATAGGCTGTTACCCAAGCAGCAAATCCCCCCTCTCCACGTCACTGAAATAGTCCAATGGAAAGGCAAGAGCCAATACAACTGGTTTCAGCGATGTCACAGGAGTTGCCAGAACGACACGAACTGCCTCCGGGACTCCGGCTCCGGATTTTGCCTCAAGGTTAACTCCTGAAGCCTTTTCCATCGGTGGATATAGCCACAAGGCAGTGGAGGTTTGAAATCGGAGTTTTCCTTCTCCTAGATGGGCTGCCTTCCAGGGCTGATGAGTCCCACCTACCTGGCCTGCTAGGTCATGGCATGGAGGCCGATGGCGGCGCCTCAGTGGGGGTTTGAAGTCAGACTTTTCCTAAGCACAAGCCGCTGACAAAGTGCTGGATGAAGCTGCCTCTCATCTTCCATTTCTGATGATAGTATCATGCCTCCAGTTTCATATCTTCTTCAGAGTCATTGTAACTTGTCACTGGTGATCCTTCCCCGCCGCCTATTTCAGCCCCCAAATTGTTAGAATACTTCTAATACTGATGTTTTGTTGGAGGAAAGCTCTTCTGCTTTTTGCCCTTTTTGGTTTTCAGAAGTTACTACTTCATTGCAGAAGTTTTTGGTACTTTTGCAATGAAATCTGGCTGTTAAAGAAGCCCTTTAGGATCCAAGAAACAAAGGTATATTTTAGGATGGTCAATGGGAAATGTTTTTGGAAACCTACAAGCAGAATTTTTAAAAGGAGTACCTGGAAGAAAACCTTCCCCACCCACCTCTATGTCAGAAGCATCCTGCTCAGTCCAGTGAACTAGATTTGACTTCCTCACCCCAGTTGTTTTGTTGGAGGAAAGGTCTTCTGTCTTTTCCACTTTTTGGTTTTCAGGAGTTGTTGCCAAGCTGCTTTCCTCTGTTGAGGACATGATGACTCTACCTAAAGTCTCTGCTGAAGACTTTATAAAGGTGATGGAAAGTGACATCACAAAGTCTGGTCAAGGCATTGTTACCCGGTGTGGGGGTGCCATTCCCAAGGTTGCTAAGTCACATGGGTGTTGTAGAGTACCTGAGCAAACATCAGTCCCATTCATGGGAGGCAACAGGGCTACAGCTTTAATGAGAAACTGGCGAACATGGGTAGTTTTAAAATGAAATGTTAAAAATGTGGGTAGTTTTAAAATAATTGTGTTTTTTATATACAATCAAGTTAGAAATGACTTATAGCAACCTTAATTGAATTTTTAAGATTAGCGAGATATTTAGGGAGCAGTTATTCCATCTAGCCCTGTTGATTTAATGCTTCCAAGTGCTTTCAAAACAGTTTTCAATTCACTTTCTAGAATTGCTGGTTCTACATCATAGGATTACTCTTCAAAGGAATCTGTCACTCTTTTATCTCTTCTGTATAGGTCTTCAGTATACCATTCCCACCTTCTCTTTGTTTTCTTATGGTCAGGTAGTGTGTGTCTGTTCCCTCTTCTATTTCTTTGCATTTACCACTATAGTAGTTCAGGTTGTCTCTAAGTGACAGTTGTTGAATAGCTGTACTCAGGATTCTAATCCTATTTCTGTCATTTTTTATTTTTGTTTCTTGCTTATTCTTTACAATTTCAAGTGTTTGTTCTGTCAACCGTTTAGGTTTTTCCTTTCTTTTTGCTATAGGAATGGCCTTTCTGCATTCTTCCCTAGTAACATCTCTGGTTTAAACCCACAGCTCCTCTGGTTCATGGTCATTTTAGCAATGCAAAACCCTTCTTTATAGGGGCTTTAAATTAATCAGAAATGTTCTTTAAATTCTGTATCTTGGCACTAGGATTGTTTTAATATTCTTCAATTTTACTTTAATGTTTGTTATTAACAATTCATGATCAGCACACAATGTGCTCTTCTTTTCGGACATTTCTTGCTTCCAATTACATGGTCTATTTCAGAGGTCTCCAATCCCTGGTCTGTGGCCCGGTGCCGGTCTGTGGCCTGAGCCAGACTGCCCACGGAGACAAACCTCCCACCCCGCAAGCACTCACCACCGCACAGCTGATTTGCACATGATTTGCGCACCCGTGAGTGCCATGCCACTGTTTGTGCCCACACAAGTGCCACACCGCTGTTTGTGCGTGTACATGAGCACCCGTGCCTGCACAAGCACCACTGTTGGCACATGCGCACAAGCGCTGTGGGTTCCCCGCCTTCCCCAGCCAGTCCGTGGGGTGAAAAATGTTGGGGATCCCCGGTCTATTTGATTTCTATACTGGCCATCTGGTAATTTCTATGTACACAGTTGTCTGTTTGAAGCATGTATCTGAGATAAACAGAACTCTATGAGTCATTCTCCAGCTACATTTCCAATTCTTGGCCAAATTCTCCAACAACATTTGGTTCTTCTTTGTGTCCTACTTTAGCATTTCAGTTACCTATGATTATAAGCATGTCTTGTTTTGATGTGTTATCAATTTCTTCCATACTTAAAGCATAAAAGCTTTCAATTTCATCTGCTTCAGCATTTGTAGTTGGAAAATAGACTTGACTAATGTTTATGCTGATAGCTTTTTGCAAAATATATTAATATTAATCGGTCAGACCTCACATTAAAGCCCTAATAGCCAATGCTAGGTCAGTATTAGAGCCTCTCCATTTCTTCTGAGTTTATCATTTCCATAGTAAAACATTTTGTAGTTGACTGAAAATGTCCCATTCCGGTCAGTTTTAGTTCACTTGACAGCAACCACTGCAATATTCAAACAATCTGCCTTTTGTCCTCATGGTTTCCAGTTTAACTTGATTCATACTTCTCATGTTCCACGTTCCAATTGTGTATGTCATGCAGCACTGGACTTTCCTTTCACCTCTGTGTGCATCAGCCACTAAATGTCCTTTCGGCTTTAATCTAGTTGCATCACTAGTGTCAGTGCTACTTGAACTTGTTCTTTTCTCTCTAATGTTTTTAAATTATAAGACTATGGCCAAGATCCAACAAACACTTCCATGAGTTGAACAAGGAGGAGGTAATCCCAGTAGCTGACTTTGTGTCTTCTGACCTGGGAATGTGATCTTTCAGCACTATCTCTTGTTTTATTTTGGACTGTCTCATGATAGAGCTTTCAGAGTAAGAAAGTTTCAGCAGTGGTCACCTCTGTCTTCTTCTGCACAGTATTGTCAAAAGTTAGGTTGAATGTTGCAGCTGTTGTCTGTGAATCTTCCATCAGTTTCTCCTTCAGCTACTGCTGCCGCCCATCAGCTGCCCTCTAGAAGTCTTTCCAACACTGGAGCTATCCATTCTCTTCTGCTGATGCAGCCATTACTCCTGAAGAGGCTAGATCATTTTAGACTGCTGTCTCAGCTGTGAACATTCCACCTTAGGTGGCTTTGCTAGGAAACCAGGTTCGTAATGGAGTTTAGGCTACTGATGGTATTCCTCTTAGCTTCACTGATATACTTAAACTCCCTCAGCACATTAAGGTGTGGATCCAAGAAGCGTGTAGCTCATTTCAGCCAAACTCTAACCCTGACAAACTTGTCCTAGGGTTTAAAAGATGATTTGTTTCCACTAATCACAATCAAGATTACACTGCGATTATGGTTTAGACAAGGGGTCTCCAAACTTTTCACACGGAGAGCCATACAATATATTTTTGAGGGCATTGCAGCTGGCCTAAAAACACATGAGAAATTCTTATTTCCTCATGGCTACCCTGGAGGTGTGAGGAGGACACACCTGAATCTTGCTGTGCCTTATCTCTGAACTGTTACCCAAAACAGGATGAAATTACTTCTTTAGTAAAAATGGATAACAAGATAGTCCCACAGATATCTGGATCAGTTCAACTGGACAAAGATATCAACTGTAATGCTTGTTTAATTATAAGATAAGATTATAAATCCACTGTAATGGATTTAACTCCACTGCCTATCAATTTCACACCTTCCAATGTATTTCCAGGCTCAACTCCAAAGTGATGGTGATCATTCTTGGCCTAAGATACTTTAAGGAGTGACTACAGCGACACGAAACTACCAACCACTAAGTTGATAGTTGAAGATGTTTCTTGTGTATTGTCTTCTCCACCTTCAGAAGTGAAACTGAGGGTAATGTGCAGGATAGCTTCTCCATGGCAGCATCCAGGATGTGCCATTCTCTGTTCTAGGAGATCTATTCAGTTCCTTTTTTGATGGGAAAAGTTCTGGCTAATGGTATTTTTGATTTATAATGTTGTTTGTTGTTTCATTGGGCAGTATCCTGTTTGTGCCATAAAATTATGCTAGCGTAAATGTGCCATTATGCCAGACAACAAGGGTCTGTGCCATGCAACTGCACAATTGATCAATTGTCCCCAGCACAACTAATTGCACAATGAGCTGGCAGAAGTGCTTCTGGGACTGCATTTCCAATATAATCATTATGCAACTCCCTTGGGAATAACCTTGAGCTGCATGCATGTACTTGCATAACAGGATTTTGGCTACATTATGACAATCTGCTGCTCTAATTCATCAGTGTAGGAGGATCTTCTATGAAACATGGGAAGGTGTCCCCACCCCTCTAGCTAGAAACAGGAGAACTGTGTTGTACTATCCTCTCCAAGACTGTCCTTTGCCATCTAGCATCTAAGGCTCAGACTTTGACTGGAGTGTCAGTTCTCAAATTAGCAATGCCCAGCCTGGAAAAGAAACCTTGAAAACAAATTTCTAGCTATGAGACTAATAAAGGTATCACCCACCCTTGTCTTCATTTAGTAACACAGGGACTACATATGTGTTATTATTTCCACTTTTAGCTTTAAGTGCTAGGAAGCAGAAACACTAGTGTCACCACCATACAAGCATGAGGTTGCTGACCAGACCACTGCTGCAAGGCACCATCTGTCACAGCAACTGTATAAAAAGACCAAGTTGCAACCTCTTTCCTCATAACTGAATGTCAAGATTAATTTCCACTGTTTTCCTGCTGCTTACCCTCTTGTTGGTCCTCCGACAGAAACCACTTGCAGAGGAAAGGGCCCTCTGCCTCCTCGACCACGTCTGCTTCCAGCCCAGTGGCCTACCACAGTGCCAGCTATCTCGAGTTTCCCTCCCTGAGAAGGAATAGGTTGGACACCTGAACAAAGAACAAAAACAAAGAGGGTTCTTTGCAACTGCGACATCGGGAATGGAAAACAGAGGCACCCCTTCCCCCTGTTGAAGAGAGGAAAGGGTCATAATTCTTTGGACAGTTACTATAGGAAAGCAAAACAAAACAAAACAACAAAAATACAACACGTCTATAGAGGCTTTCGATCAATATTCCTTTAATTTAATTAAAATAATGAATTGGAAGATTTGGGGTCAACATGATCAGCATCATAATTTAAATTAATAATATCATCCATGCCAAAATTGTATTCTCACATAATCCATGCCTCTGTCCAGGATGAAATCTTATTGGAATCAGTGGGAGAAGGAAAGCAGAAGCTATCCTGCACGCACAGTTTTTCCATGTTTACGTTTAATGACTTAAAGGGTTAAACAGGGGGACTAAATTCGCAATGGAGAGAGAGAGAAAGAGAGAGAAAGAGAGAGAGAGAGAGATTTCAGAGGCTTAGGTCCCAAGGTGTCTTAAGCCACTGGAAAAGGGCTTCTGCTTCTTGTGAGGCAGCTTTCATTAATTTTGCCAATTCCCCTCCTGCCCCAGCATGTTGTGATCAGTTGCTTGGAGTGTATGTGTGTGCACGGCTGCATGTGGGAAGTTACAATGAAGAAGAGGAGCCAGAAAAGTCCCACTGCTTTTGTTCCTCTAAATCCAACTCAACTGCTTTATGCATTAACACTACCATTCAAGGTGTCTAAAAACAATTCTAGTAACTGTACTGACCTACTTTCAACTATTCCACTGGATCACCACAAACACATACTATGAAATCAAGTGGGTTGGTTCACATTAAAACATTGTTTTCAATCCTGTGATCTTCATTACTTTTTATTCCAGCATGCATCCTGTCACAAATGTGAATGTTCACATTTGGCTACTTATAGATTAACACCATGTCATATAGACAACAGCAGTCATAATCCATCTAGGCAAGGAACATTGGCTAGATATGACCAATAAAACCTACAACAATGAAAGGGTTAAAAATGGGTAGTAAAGTGGTTACAAATTAGGCCACAATGTTACTGCACTAATTACTACAGCATTACTTGCAAATTCATGAGTGTTTGTTCCTCCCCTGCTGTACTATGAGCTCTCGTAGTACACCAACTGTTTTATTAGGTTACCAAGAGCTAGAAGTGTTTGTAATTTGTTAAAGCTTTGATGCTAGAGAATGTATAGGAATTTTTAGGAAGTAATTAAAACTGACGGATTTTTGTCTACCTTTTTAAAAATAAAAAGTAGTAGATTCAGAATAAATCTTTTTTTAAAAAAAAGGTCCTTTTAAAAATAGGAACTTACACGAAACAGTGGCCATACAAAAGACTTTCAGGTGTCACTGTACAGTATGTTCTACAACATTCATCAACAACAGATTTCAAAATAAACTAATTTTCCAGTATTCCAGGTAATACATGTATACATAGGCAAAACAGAGTTTTCCACGAACTTCTGACAGATGTTTAGCAGAGTAGCAGCAGTTAGTCAATAACAGGGCAACAAACTTGGGAGCAGGTTGCAAAGGAACGACAGGTTACCCACCTGTAATTGTAGTTCTTCGAGTGGACCTCTGTGATTCACATCCTGGGTGATCCGTGCCTGCGCGGAGCCTCATCAGGAAGTTTTAGAGCTTCTGCAGTAGCAAAAACCACATTAGAATAAGGCCCCTCCCCGTCGTATAAGTACCATGGTGCCAAGGCTCCACTTTCAGTTGTGTCACCTGCCGCTACATTGAGCAGAATGGCGTTACAGTGGGGAGGATGGGTGGGATGTGTGAATCACAGAGGTCCAATCAAAGAACTACAATTACAGGTGGGTAACCTGTCGTTCTTCTTCGTGGCCTCTGTGAATCACACCCTGAGTGACTAAAAAGATGTCTCACCCAGAGGCAGGGTGTCACGCCAAGTTAGAGGCTAGAACAGCATGTCCAAAGGCCGCATCAGACTTCTGCTGGAGATCTAGTCTATAATACTGGATGAAAGTGGGCACCTGTGTCCAGGTAAGTCTTCCTAGTGGAGGACTTCTTTGATTGATGGAGGACATTCATTAGCAAGGCAGAATCCTCCATGCTGCCAGGTGCAGAACAGGTAAGTCTGGGTGGAGTACTTGGGTGCTGTTCTGCATGAGGAGGTGGGGCAGGCGAGGAAGGTGGTGAACGTCTGATGAGAAATTGTGAAGGACTGGAAGCCAGGGTTTTCTCGGCCACTAAGGAGCTATGACGATGGCATCAGGTTTGTCTCCTTGTAGGCAAACCACAACCTTGTGAAGAAGCGGGAACAGCGGAAAAAGATAAATGAGGGTCTTGGGCCATCAGCTGACAAATGTAACTCCTTGGGAGTGTTTGCCGATGCCAGCTCGGGAGCAGTATCGTTTACACTCCCGATTCACACAGGAGGCGAAGAGGTCGAGAGTTGGTTTGTCCCATCGTTTGCACAGGCAAAGAAAAACTGATTGGTCTAACTCCCATTTGTGAGCTGGAGAGTTTGTGCGGCTGAGTAGATCGGCCAAGTTGTTGTCATGGCCGGCAATGTGTAAAGCCGTGGGGCTGATATGATGTGCTAGGCACCACTCCCAGAGGTCGACGGCTAAATAGAGGGGACTTGGGTGCCACCTTGTTTCAGAATATAGTACATTGCCGTGGGGTTGTAGGTGGCAATTTGTACCATCTTGCCAGCAAGGAGATTTCTGAAAGCTTTTATAAACGCCAACAGCTCTAATTCATCTTCTCTCTGGAAGACCACTTGGCGTGGATTTTTAGAGATTTGCAGTGAGCACCCCAGACTGTGAGGCCGGCGTCGGTGGTGACCTGTATTTGTGGCTGTGGTTGTCAGAATGGGTGGGTGGAAAACCACTGAAGTTGGGAGGTGAGTTCTGGGGTAAACCTTTAAAGCGGGTTGAAGAGGGCGAGAAACCACAACTGAAGAGATCTCATATTGAGACGCACATATTGAGACGTACACTACTGAAGTCATAGAGGCCATAGTGCCTAGTACATGTTGCACAGTCAAGGCAGGTACCATAGCATGAGAGGTGAAAACTTGAAGTAATGCAATGAGATTTTCTCTCTTTTCTGGAGAAAGAAAGGTGCGAGCTTGTGTGGAATCTATGCATGCACCTATATAATGAATAATCTTTGTAGGTTTCAAATTTGATTTTTGTTCGTTGACACCGAGACCAAGATAGCAAAGAAAGGTAAAGGTGAAGTGAGTGTCTTGTTGGGCCTTGCGACCGGAATGAGCTACGAGGAGCCAATCGTCGATATATAGAAACATGGTGGATTTGGAGATTGAGAGACTGAGTCATACGAATCATAAGTTGGGCGTAAGTTTGGAAGTCTTCCACTGGTGATGGTGGGTCAGCATCGACAAGGTTAGATTCCGGTGAGGTAAGTAATACTGACGGTGTCTAAGGTCTGGATCTATGATCGGAATAACTGGAAACGCTTCAGGAGTCGACCAATTGTTGATCGACTTTGATGTTGATAGGTTGAGTGTCAATAGTATTGACATTTGTCAATGGAGACAGCGTGTCCATGGGCATTTGTCGGTGTCTGGGATTTTCGATATTGAGAGATGTCATCCGAGTGTTCATAGATCTCGTTTGATATGGTTGAACATTGGTGTCGAACTTGGGGTCATAGTGATGTCGAATTCGATGGCTTGGTTCTGTCAGGTGACAAAAATTGTGCATCAATAGAGGGACAGAACGAGTGTCCATGGATCAGGATGGGTATTGAGGATCATCGATATCAGAGCCTGTGTCTCAGTGATGTTGAAATGGAGGTTGCTGATGTGCTGGTAAAGCAGTGGAGTATATAGATGCTGGAGATGTCGAGCGAGAAGAATGATTTTACTTGTTTGGATCAGCAGGAAAATATTGGGAGGCTGGAGCTGTAAAAGCCTCGCGTGTAGAAGAAAATTGCTTGACTGTCCTGGGCCTTTTAGGCACCAGGTAGGGAGCAGGTTGGAGTTGATGCGGGTCACAGTGATATGGCTGTTTTGACACCGATGGCCGAGCTGGATAGAGCAAATGGCTGACTGGAGGTTTGTCCGGTCGAGCACTGGTCAAGGCAAATGGCAACCCTGTGAGAGTGCTGAAAGTGGGTCTGAGCCACGCGTGATGAAATAGAGAGCTCCAGGGACTGTTGGGGTCAATGTCTCTGAGGTGGGCGTGGTAGACAATCAGATGTTACCGAATACGGTATGGTCTCTAGTTGTTTGGAGTCGACCCTGTCAGGTGAAGCAACTACGGAAGGGTTGCTCGAAAGAACAGAATATTGAGGACTGGGAGGAGATGTTAATCAATCGAATGTCATCCCATTCTAGTGAGGCTCTCAATGCAGCAGTTGAAAGAAAACTGAAAGGGGCGCCTTGGTGCCAAGGTACTTATACAAGGGGGAGGGGCCTTATTCTAAAGTGTTTTTTTGCTACTGCAGAAGCTCTAGAACTTTCTGATGAGGCTCTGCGCAGGCGCAGATCACCCAGACTGTGATTCACAGAAGCCACAAAAAAGGATTGACAGTTGCAGACAGTTAAAGGGGGATGGTGGGGGGAAAGGAAAAGGAAGCTGGTCATTGGTAAGAAGTCTCAGACCAGAGAAATGAAGGAGGCTGTTGCTGCAAGCTCTAAGAGAAGGGGTTTGGTATAATTACCGCCCTGAAACTTGCTAGTCCTGTTGCTGTCATTGCCCGAGAAGGCTCCGGAGTGTCCTCCCGCAGCAGCCACCCGGAAGGCCCGATAAGCGCCTGTTGCTACTGCTTCCCCATAAGGGCCTCCAAAGCCATAGACTCCTGTGAGACCCAGGGGAAAAGAGACAGGGGAAAACTGTGAGGGGAAGGGGGATCATGTTGGAACTCCCCCGAACAATATGCCACTGATCTCTTTGTGTGAGCAGTTTCTCTCAAAAGCACAGAATGGAACATTTGAAAATATGCTGACTTTGCAGCCGAAGGGAAAAACACGGCAGCCCCATCACCCAGCCAGAAACTGATGAACTTAACGGAGCTCTGAACAATTTATGATTGTATGGTCAACTACCATACAGTCTCCTGCCAACCTAGCAGCTCGAAAGCATGTAAATGCAAGTAGATAAATAGGTACCACCACCAGTGGGAAGGTAACGGTGTTCCATGTCTCGTCGTGCTGGCCACGTGACTACGGAAATGGTCTACGGACAAACTCTGGCTCTACGGCTCGGAAACAGGGATAAGCACCGGGCTCTAGAGTCAGACATGACTGGACTATATGTCAAGGGGAACCTTTACCTTTACCATACAGCACGTTATTCAGAAGCAGCCGAACATGCTGACTGACCAGTTTGTAATCTACAGTATTTATAAAAGTAACCTCACAGTTTTGCTCATGACGACCCAACTTCTTCTAAACACTAAGTGATTACATTTAACAAGTCTGGGACCGGAACAGCTTATACTGAATTTATACAGGATATCTTCTCAGGTTATCAACTACACATATCCATGCTTCCATTACTTCATGGATGGTACTAGTCTGAAGATACGTGATAAAAATAAATACCGGGGAAGATGGAAGTCTCTCTTTCTTCTAAAATTAAGAATTAAGGTAATCTATATTTTAAAACTGTATTTTAATTAAATTACATGTTTAATATTGTCTTCTCTAATCATCAGCACCAATTTATTCCTGTCTCTTTCAAAAGCTGTGAAGATATTTTTGTATCAGCTGAGTCATTCCAACAGCTGGTAAGATGAACTGCGCTCTGTTCTAATGATCTGTTTATCCATTTTAGTCAATTTTTTTGGATCAGGATTATGATTTAAGTTCCTTCTTTGTCTCCGCCCCAATATGTAACATGATTTCCAAATGAAATTTTGTTTGTAGTTAATGGAATTGTTCCATGTAGAAACTGTCTTCTCCTGATGAAAGGGCTATTTTAATTTTTGCATCAGAACATGGCATATTAAAAATGAAACTAAACTCCAAAGGTATCCTAGTGGTGTACGGACTCTTGTACCTACAGAAAAAGGAGAAATGCTATAATACACAACAAATACTCCATGAGTCATGTAGGAATGTACTATCTTCATCTGGCTCACAACTATTTGGATGCAGCCAATTGGTACAACCAAAACAGCTACATTTATCTTCCTGTCTTCACTTCAGTGTATACAATACATTTTAATTAATTTAAATATAACTTTTAATTAGATTCAAGATAAATACACAATTGCAAAATGCTGCAGTTGTGACAGACAGTAAGCAGAAAGGAACCTGTGCATTACTATTCCAATATGAGGTGCATATAGAAATTATACCTGTATTTTAAATGTACACAAATTTGTACATGCACCCCACAGTAAGTTGTGTTATAATACTTCCAACGTTCATAGAACCTATTCTGGGTGAAATGCTACAGGCTGCAACAGTGAAATATACTTACCAGCAAAGCCTCTGCCCCTGCCCTGAGGTGGTGGAACTGGCCCAAAGTGCCGAGGATATACAGAAGCTGGATAGAAAGGCATGGCAGGTGGTGGTGGGAAAGGGAGTGGATGGTTCTGCCTAGAGAAATTTAAGCCTTCAAGGATGCTTTGACGCATCTTTTCAACCTTGGCAGCTTGTTCAGCCTACAAAAAAGGAGACAGTACCAATCCATTTAGACTGTTTCATTCACAGCAGTTCTTAATTGCTTTTCTGTGCAAGGTACAATAAGATATTCTTTAAAAACAGACTGAAATCAACTTTAAAGTCCAAATTTTACACATTCATTTTAAAACCAAAGACCAGACAAAATAAAAGAGTTTGGGCCACCCGCTGGAAGCTCAGCAATGACAGATCCAGCCAATGCAAGCATACTCAAAGTATGCAGTTTGATTCACTTCTAAACAGACTTTCAAGTGATGACAGTGACAAGCACTTAACTAGTCAGCCAACCACAAACATGAATGTGACTCACTGAAAAGATACTATCCACATTATCACACACACACACTCTCTTGCTCTGAAATGAGTATTCTCCTTAATGTATTATTTCCAAGAAAGTGATTCTGGTGCAATAATGGATAGCTCAATGAAAATGCAACTGCAGTGAAAAAAGGCACACTGGCAGCCATTAGGAAATGAATTTAAAACATTGCTAGTATTGTAACAATCTTACAAAAGTCCCTTATGTGACTATACTAATACACTGTTTACACTTCTGGTCACCATGCCTTTAAAAAGGCTCTTGCTGCACTGAAAAAGCTGTAGTAAACCACAGGTAAAAATGATGGAGAGGGTGGAACAATCCTTTTATGAGAAAAGTAACATTTTAACTTCAAGTAGGGAGTATAGATATATATAAATGTTGCATGATTTAGATAAAATGTAATGCCAATTGCATAATGTTAAAAACTGAGGTCACCTAACAAAAGTGAATGCTGTGAAATTCAGGATAGACAGAAATACTTTCCCACACATCACACAGCTAAACCATCAAATTTGCTGGCATGAGATAATGGCAATGACTACCAATCTGGATGGTATTAAAGGAGATTAGCTATATTCCTGGAGAACACAGCTATCGCTGACTTCAAGTCACAGTGCTAAATACTATCTCCAGTATTAGAGGCACATTGACTCTCATTAAAATTAAATTGGGAAAAGGTGCATGGGAGTGTTATTGTGCAGGGGACAGGTCTCTAGTGGCCTCATGTGCTCCCAGAGGCCTCTGGTGGGGCCACTGTGAGATACAGGACACTAGACTAGATGCGCTCTTGGCCTGATCCAGCAGGGCTCTTCTTATGTTCTTATGGGCTCCTATCTTGCTGTAGGCTTTCAACTGGCTATTGTGAGAACATAGACCAGCCTTTGGTTTGATCCAGTGCATGCTTGAGATATAAACACTGAAAGCTGCATCTAAAATTCCCTTATGTATTGGGTACAGGAAGGACATTATTTTTCTTAGGACATGTTTGGATTCATGCATTTTTTTAAAGGTACCAGAGGAGTTTGCAAATGGTTTTGTTTCTGAGGGGCCAATTCTGATCTTGAGGGAAGCCAGAGCAGGACTGCTCTGGAACAAACAAATAAAGCACCATGCTTCCTGGACGACAGAGAGGAAGAACAACCATGTCTTTGGACTACTAAATTGCAAAAGGGAGAGGGACAAGTCTAAATCAGCTGACATGCATCACATATATCTACATCCAACTCCTCTAATTTGAGCAGTGGCAAGGCTGGGTGGGTGTAATAGCAATTCTAGCTCAAAGGCATGGAATGTGCTATAACTTTGGAGTATCTCTTTAGACCGTTTATTCTTAATCCATTTTGCACAACAAGATGTAGTGACCACCTTCCAAATGCATCTAACATGCACTGCTACAAAATCATATACAGTGGTGCCTCGCATTGCGACATTAATTTGTTCCGCAAAAATCGCTGTTGAACGAAAACGTCGCTATGTGATATTAAAAAGCCCATAGAAACGCATTAAAACCTGATTAATACGTTCCTAGGGGCTTAAAACTCACTGTTCAGCGAAGATCCTCCATAGTGTGGCCATTTTCGGTGCCTTTTAAGGAGGAATCCATCCCAGAAAACAGCGGGCGGCCATTTTGTCGGTGGCCATTTTGAAACCGCCGATTAGCTGTGCGAAAATGGTCGCTTTGCGATGATCGGTTCCCAAAGCAGGGAACCGATTATCTCAAAGCGAAATTCCCCCATAGGGAACGTCGCAAAGCGATTGCTTTTGTGATTGCAAAAAGTTCGTCACAAAGCAATTTTGTTGCTAAATGTAGCACTCGCTAAGCGAGGCACCACTGTACTGTTTAAAAGCAATCACCGACTGCTTAACTTAAATGAATACATTACATGCAGCATTCTGCATGCCAATGGCCTCTTTGGGAGGACACATAATGGAAATAATTGGCCAGACACTTATTTTACACACAGAGAGACACATGCCTATTACAATACTTAGTAATTTATTATCAGAGATTTGTAACTCACAGACTTCACTTTAAAACACTGCATTCCAAAAGGTGTCACACAAAACTGGGAGCAACATACCTGACCATCACAGAGGTCAATGAGGGGAACTTTCTCCCGGCTTGCTTTGATGAGTTTAGTCTGGAACAGCTTCCCATCAAAGTACATCCATGGACAACAATGCTCCCATGGAATCGGCTGCCCGCAAGCATCATTTGCAAACAATGCCATGTCAACACCACTCATAAACAATGCTGACAGCTGAATTCCTCGAGGATCTAGATTTTCAATCTTTAAGAAAGAATTGAAGTCTTGGTTGACTAAGTGCCATACAAAGTTCTAAGCTTTAAGTTTCCTTTGAAACAAAACAAATAGTACTAAGAAGCTGCCATTTGAGGAACGAAATGCTGTTTACAGGTAAAGCTATTTAACCTCACATTAAATATAACATGTCTGAAATCCCACAGTAAGTCTGTGGACAGTGTTGTTCATTTTACTGTTCTTTGTATTAAACTGCCACTGAGCACATATTTCCATGCCATACAAATGCAAATGAGAATGTCATTTCTGAAATAGGTTATGGCTGAAAAGAGAGTGGGCTATTTGGAGGTCACTGCTTCCTTTCCTTCTACCCGTTTTTCTGTGGGAAGGAAACAAATCTTCCATCACTCCACCATCACAGGAGAACTGAAGGGTGAATCGAGAGATCTCCAATTATCTGAATAAAGGATACCTTCTGACCTTCTTTTAAAAAAGGGTTTGCTTTGGTATTGTTACAGAAGATTCTGCACTACTGTAGGAATGCTGGATTATTCATTTCTCTCTGTGGTTATGGGAGCTAGAGAGGACAAGCTTCGCAAGGGGCAAGGGAATGCAAAGGATGTCTGAAGAAGTTCTCAGTAATAATAAAATATTTTAAATAAATGAATCCCATAGGGAAAAGTGCTTGGTTTGAAAAACATACTCCAGTATTAGAGCAATTACAGAAGGGTCTCTTAAGTTATCCCAAATAACCAAACAAGAAATATCTGCAACAAAAATCTGGACATAACCCTTTTACCAGTATATTTAAAATATTAATACTTAGAAACATAAAGATTTTAACACACAACTTAAGGACTGGTCTGGTTCTGTGGCACTTGAACCACAAGACACATGCCTTAATGCATTTACATTTTCATTACTCTCAATTAAAGGCATAAAAGCAACCTGAGGAGCTGCTTCTAATTATAATTGACGGTAATTCATCGACCAGTTTTCCTCAAAAAGGAGGTGGTGATTATGCAGCAGTAACAATTTGATCAAATTTTCAATGTGAATCAGACCCTTAATAAAAGAAAATATTGCTATGAACCAAACTCATATTCACAATATCAAAACTACAACAGATGCTGTCGTGTTATGGCAATTCAGTGCTATATGTGGTGGACAACATGGCAAAAGTGATATGATGCATGCACTACTACTGATGAAAAATGGTATTCTAGTTCCTAGACTGTCAAACCTAGATTACCAATACAATACAGAGTTCTGAGGACAGCACACAGAAATTATCTACATGCTTGGATTTTGAACGTTAAAATAAAAATCAACATGGATAATTTTGCTCTTTATTCTTGATAAAGTACGTAACTTAGTGTCATCCAGGTATGTTTCTTTTCCAAGTCACTCACCTGTATCGCTAAGCTCATACTGATTAAACTGGGGTAATTTACATTCAGAATACAAATACTGTCTTACTGGGTCTGGTCAATGATCAGTTTAGCCCAGCATCCTGTCTTCAACTCTAGCCTATACCAGACGATAGAGCCATGGTGTGAGGTTGGCCTCCCTAAGGAAGTACAAGTTGTTAGCAGGGAAGCAGTGAGCAGTAGCAGAGAAAAAAAAAAGACAGAAAAATGAGGAAGGGAAGTTCTACAGAAAGAGGCAAGACAAGCAAAAACCAAGAAGGCTCTTTCAGAAGGGACAGAACTTTAACAAAAAAAGCTTCATTTACCAAAAAGCCCACACCCATGCTGTTGCATCTTATTAGGAATCAAATTATTTCTCTGTACTTAAATATTCTTGAGAAGCTTTTCCAAAAATGTGTGCCTCCACAAGTTATTTGTTAAGGACACATCACTTATGATAGCAGGCAGCATCACTTTTTTGCGGACAGAGCCAAGTCCATGGCTCAGGAACATACAATGGCAAAAGGTGTCAGGTAGGAGTCTTGGGGTTCGTCAGAAGTGTTTAGGGTTTTGTAATAGGAGGCACAGATTTAAATTATCATAAAAATGAAGGATTTAAATCAACTTTCCCATTTGCATTTCATGTATTTCCTGATCAACAAGAACAAAATAAAAATAACCTAGTTTCTATAACAATTAAAACATACTAACTTGCAAGTAATTAGAGCCTTGATACAAACCACATTCTATTTTTTAAAAATTAATCATGCTACCCACACATCATTTGCACTACAGCATTAGATCTGGTTAGAGACAAGGGGAGTGGTCAAATTGTGAAATTTTTTGTTTACTAGAATCATAGACAATATTTATTTGAAACTGAAGGTCTTGGATATTTAGAAGGCATAAAATAGATCACAGGGCAGGATCAATATTATTCCCAGTGAGATACACAGGGCATCCTCTCAGGATCCCAGGATATGTGGTGATAGTTATTGTTTGAGTGCAGTAGAGGGCCTTCAGTAAAATAATGCATATAATCTCATTATATGTTTATTTTCTTGACACCAAGTATTTTCTCCCATGCTTCTCTCTTTAACAGTTTTAACTGAAAGTATATGATCCAGAGCCATGAATTCAGATTATGTGTAACTGCCAGTTTCAACATTGTTTGCATTAAATGTTGTTTTCTAAAACAACAGATTTTGGAAAAGGAATTTACTGGCTGAAATGCAAACGAAATAAAAACAAAATCCAGTCTAAGTAAACACACACTGTTTTTTAAATCACCCTCTTCCTTGCTAACTTTAAAGGCAACAATGCAGAAAATGTCTGACATATAGATTGCCCATTATTTCCTGCACTACGCATGTGGAGGACTGCCAAGCTCCTTGTAGGCTAGGGTGTTCTAGCTTGTTCAGAATAACACCGTAACACCTATTTCGCCTTTCCCCAAATTCTCTGCTACACACAGGGATCGTGTGGGTGACATGCAAGCATTCCCTAGCAAGAAGAAATGAAACGGAAGAAGTGATGTAGGAAGGTTTCCCCAGGAGAGAAATTTGAAAGCCAGATGTCAAACATGAAGCAAATGCAATACCAAGTAAAGAAAAGCAAAGAGCCAGCAAATTATTTTTAAATTCAACATAGCAATCAAGTTTTAAGTGACCTGGAGCTAAAACTAAAATGTATTCATAGCTATCTAATCTTTTGCTGAACAAAATGAAGATTATCGACCAAGAACTGTACTATTCTACAAAATTATTGATTTAGTAGTATATAACAAAAGGTCCCAGAAACCAAATTTAAAGATCACCTTTAATTCCTGTAGTTGGTCAGGTTCATACAATTTTGGAGACAGAGCTTGAGCCAGAAAGGCATCAAGTTCCTGGCGACGAAGTATCCGAACCCCAGGCCATTGCACCATATACCTATGGATTTAACATTGTTAAGAGATGTTTAAATAGTATTAATTTAAACTCTGTATAACATAGCTTCACCAAGATTTTATAAGATAAAAATAATGCACTTAATGGGTGAAATCTTCTTGCTTAGCAGAGCAAGTTGCAACTAAAGCAGCACATTTGAATCAATGGAATTTACAGAGGTGGTGACTAAACATATCAGAAGTAATAGGAAGGTAATATTCATCAGTTTCCATTTTACCCTGAATCGCCCATAAAAAAAGCTTGTCTGAAGGGTCACAGCACCATTAGGAGACAATTATGGAGGCTTCAAGAAGCAAGATGAATTTTGTGAAGTCTGCCTCTTTTCCCCTTTGGTGGGAGCATCTTTTCAATTTCAATCCTTCCACAAATATAAGGGCACAATAGGTTCATTTTTGATATAACCCATAATCAGGCTGCACAAAGAAACCAAAGCTGTAAAATTCTGGGGTTACTATCAACATATTAATAATATGTGTGATGTGTGCCATGAAATCAGAATGGACTTATAGAGACCCTAATGGGGTTTTCAAGGTATGGTATGTGAGATATTTAAGGATTGGTTTTATCACTCTAATGAGTTTTCATGGCCAAGTAGGGATTTGAGCCCAGGTCTCCTAAATCATAGTCTGGCCATTACACAATTACACGGCGAGCCATTTTAATGACAACATCCCCACATAAACATAATCTTACTGATAGGCATGGTATGTTTTCATGATACACAGCCTCCAGAAACCTTGCATGGATCCTCCCAGTCAGATTTCTGGGGGCTTTAATGAAGCCATCAAAATCCTAACAGGTATTTTCATGTTTGTAAAACTAATGAATACTCTTGCAGCGATTTTCATCCTGTGGAGAAGGCAGTGCAAATAAGTGACTAGAGCTAAGCTCTGTGGGAGATGCAAGGTTTTATGGGCATAGCAGCCTCTGCCAATTGGGGTCTGCCAAAAAAAAAAAACCCCAAAAAAACCCTCAACTGATTGTACCCTTTTATTCCTTTCTTCCCCAGGGAAAATTTTTTAATACCCCTCGTTTCTCATAAATGGAAATTATTCTTTAATAAGTAACAATAAACTTGAGGCTATTAATTCCATATATGACAGACGTAGCATTAATAAAACAAAATGTAGGCAATGCTCAGCCAGTGGCCATGAAGTCATACTATACCAGTGAACAATTCTTTAAAAAATTATGAATTCAAGTAGAATTAAAAAGCCGTCCAAAATACTCACCTTAACACACAACAGAGCACCATAAGGTGAGTGGGCACATTAGTTGGGTTTAGCATTGCTGGTGTGTCTGACCTCATACAGGCCAGGAATGCCCTCATTCGTCGGTTCTTGTCTTCTACTGCTTTCCCTAGCCACAGCTTCTTCAAATTGGGACAAGTCCATTCTCTAAAGGCAAGCGCTTCTACCAACTCAGGTGTCTGGGGAGACTTTCCTTTGTAAGCAGCCCATTCCTTAATTATCACTGGTGAGACTGCAGAATAATGAAAAAAGGAAACCAAACACTTTTGACCTTTGGGTACAAAGAATGAAGCTATTTTCTCAGAGTGCATTCCAGTCAGTATGTTCACTTTAAATTCATACATGTTAGAAGTGAACAGCAACAATTCACAGATAACCTCACAGGAGAGTCTAACACTAAACATGAACTATATTTTAGATTGAGAAGTGTCATATTTGCTTACTACTTGCTTTCTATCTCAAATAGATGTTGTCTGGAGGGGCGAGGTAAAAATCGAATAAATAAAAAAATAAAATAAAAATAAATAGGTAACTGTTAACTGCCTCCATTACTGAGACTGAAGCATTTTCATTTCAATGGACCTTTATTTTTACCAATCTAAGGATTCTGTATATCTCTGGAGTGAGTGTTGAATACTACTTTTATTAAAACACTTATTTAGTAGCTTTGGACAACACATTAGGGAGTTGGTAAACTGCCACTACCTAGTTCGAACAAGAATAAAAACTGGCTATGTGAAGAGTTTTGCTTTTACAGGCATACGTCGGTTTACGTACGCCTCCATTTACGTAACTGTCGGTTTACAAACCTACATCTGTAAGAAAAATGCCTCGGTTTACATTTTTATGGGGTTTAATTGTACGAAAAGGACACATTGCGCCTGGAGGTTTCTAGCACTGCCCCCATTGCTATGGCAATCCATGTGCCGGTTTACATAATATCTGCATTACATAATGTCCCGGATGATGGATTAATTTTGTAAACTGAGGTACTACTGTAGATGTGCTGAAGAGGCAGGAGAAAAGGACTACATACAAGGAAAAGGCTGACTGGCATCTTGAATTATTTAGCCAAGATAGCGTAATCCAAGAGAGAACAATGTGGTCTCAAACATGGGGACTGAAAGAGGACAGTGGTAGCTCATTCTACAGTGCATGACTTAAGTGCAGGTCCAGTAAAGACAGGGTTTCTTCCTTATTTTATATGCATTCTTGGCTTTCATTGTAAGTTTATTTTAATGAACGGAATGCAGTTTATGGAAAACCAACTTTCTGCCCGCCAAGTCCTGTAAACTCCTAAGCTCTACTTCTTCTCCTCATGGGTAGGAGACCTATAGAAATGAATGTGGCAATCCTGTCCTATCCAGCAAGGGCAATACAGAAGTGTTTGAATTGGATCCAAGATGCATCAGAACCACTACTTTTATTTCAGCTGACTTTATGCAGCACACATTTCCACTGGATGATGTCCAATGTGGAAAGTGACACATATTTAAAGTGCTCAAGAGCCTCAATTAGTACAGCTGTGTTGAATACAGCAATAGAAATGAAAAGTAGTTTAAGGTTTGCAACAAATTTCACTTTAGAGATTCTCTAATTCCTAATTCAATGGACTCCATCTTAAATTTATGTTTTGAAGTATTTTTTGTAGTTAATACAAAATATAAGCTATATACAGCTGATAAATCTTCAAAGAGAAGAAGGCATAATACAATGCCATTTGGTCAACATCATTCCCAATTTGTTTGTGTGTATATTCAGGACAGAGACCTATTTACCACAAAATACTAAGCAACAGTGCTTCACTCAGTCCTCCACTACATGGATTTAAAAAGTCCTCAAAAATAAATAGAAAGTTGAATTCGAAGTGGCAGTGCGCTGACATATTTACTGTCTAAAGGTAAAGGTTCCCCTTGACAAATGTCCAGTCCTGTCTGACTCTAGGGGGCGGTGCTCATCCCTGTTTCCAAGCCATAGAGCCAGCGTTTGTCCGTAGACAGCTTCCGTGGTCACGTGACCAGTGTGACTAGACACGGAATGCCGTTAGCTTCCCACCGTGGTGGTACCTATTTATCTACTTGCATTTGCATTTTTACATGCTTTTGAACTGCTAGGTTGGCAGGAGCTGGAACAAAAGATGGGAGCTCATTCCATTGCGTGGATTCGATCTTACGACTGCTGGTCTTCTGACCTTGCAGCATAGAGGCTTCTGTGGTTTAACCTGCAGTGCCACTGTCTACCTGTGGTTAAAAAAAAGCATTGGAAACAGGACTAACATATGTTCCTTTCTAGCTTAAGTAAATTTAGATGTATGGGAGGAGGACCACAAGAAGTTGAACCTGAATCCAAAAATGAAATTTCTGTTGAGTTATCACCGCCTTTCCCCAAAATATTGATAAGAAGAGAAGTAAAAATAAATCCAGTGATGAGAGGCATATTCCAAAAAAGTGATGAAGCATGAACAACTAGTTTTACAAGTACACTGGTAGTTTAGTATATGAATGCAGCAAAAAAATTATCAAACTTTTTAAAGACAAAATATAGCCCATTATGGAGACCAGACTATATTTTAAAATAGGACAAAATTACGTAAGAATCTGACGATCTGAACAAGCACTTGTGGATGGCAACAACGACTGCTTATCACTAGTGAAGGATATCTTGCAATAAATGCCTCCTTATCAGTGCATTAATAGTAACAAATGCCTACCATTTGGATTAAAAATTAATGGTAGTTAACCAGAAATCACTGGAACAGCATTATCCACAGTCTACATGACTATTCAGAAAATGGCAGCAGGGTTTTGTGTAGGGGCTTGCATGAGTTTTTCAGTTTTAAATTACGCATACTGACCTGCACATACCTCAAAGGGCTGGTTTTAGTATTTATACCTCTGAAATAGCTTAGGAAACATCCAGTATTTAAAAGGTTGCCTTCTCGCTCATATTAACTTAGCTAGCTCTCAGGTTTCTTAGCGGAGGCTCTTCTTTAGACACCACTATTTCGCATATGAGACACGTAGTTATTGAGGGCTCTTTCATTATAGAACAAGGAACTATTCCTCATACAATCCAAAGAAAGTTGCTATAATTAGTGCCTACGTGCACAATGGTTTCCTGAAATCTCTCATTGTTTGATGGCACATTTTCACTTGACATTGGTGACTTGTCAACCCATGGTTTGACATGGGTTTGCAACTGTGGAATGATATCGAAACTGATAAAGCACAGTTACTGCACTTCCTCACATCCAAAACCACATTGTAGAATGGAAGGTGAAGTGCTGAGCAGGTGACAGATGAAAGCTATCAGGCATCTGCAAACCACAGTCTGCCTGAATGATTCGAATCTTAAATCATAGCTTCTTAAAAACCATGGCTGCTACAAGTCTTAGCTTGGTGTGTTGTCTGAGCTTAGCTGAAGGAAACCAAAGATCGCAAATACATACATTCTGGAGGAAGTCTGTTCTTTCTAAATGCAAGCCTCTCTGTTTTTTTCCTGCTTTCTGCCAAACTGAACAGGACTCCGTAAACATACTGACGAACTGGCCTATAAAGAAGAGCAGCAGGAGGCAGATCTTTGTTTGCTTCATCTTCAATAGAAACAGCTATTTTAATTTCACCCTGTACATGAACAAAATGATTAATAGGGTACAAACACTTGTAGGTTTAAGCATTACATTAGCAGTGTAGTTCCTGCCCATTCTAGGTACAATTTTCATAAAACACTCACACAGTATTAAAAAAAACACACTAACGTATAAAACCATAATATGTTTTTGTATTTCAAATAATCAAAGGTCCAAAATTGAACCAAAATCTCTTTGCCTACTTTATCTTTACCCTGTCCTTCCTCTAAGATATTGCTGTATCATTTTATTGAATAAATCACCTGATCAGGTAGATTATGATGCCTGGCCAAGGACAAACATAAAGTTTAATGACTAAGGATGGATCTGAACCTGGATTTCTCAGGTCCTAGCTCTGTAGCTCTTATTACCATTCTACCCAGGCTCTTGGTCACTAGATCTATAGTCTTAATTGATCAGCCAACCCTGTCCCTGGTATTACCTCATTAGTCTCCTATTAAGTTTAGCTAAGTTGATTCATTTAAAATAAATACAAACACACACATGCAAGCATGCAAACAAAGCAACTTGATATGGAATGAATTGCTACGAATTTGTCATCTGCAATGGAATTAAATGACAAAATTAATTAATGGTATAATTTGGATTGTGCTGGCGCTGCACTACTAAATAGTGCCAGAAGGTCTTACCGCAAAACTTATAGGGCAATAAGGGCTGGGAAGAAATACAGAGCAAAAGACAAGACGATGAGGGGGTCCAAGTAGCTCTGAAGAAGGCTTCTTAGAGAAGGAATTATTCTGAGTAAAGTTTTTTTTTTAAAGTTCTACCCCAAATGTTTAACTTTGGCTTTTATGTTAGATTTATTAGATTATTTTAATTAATTATTTTTGATTTTTAAAATTATTTGTTATTGATGTCTTGTTATTATATTACATTGTTTGTATTCCCTTTGTAAACCTCCCAGAGTAGCGCTTTGCACTAATTGGGTGATATACAAGTACAGGAAATAAATAAATGTAAGACATGTCATGTATGACACAGCCTTTTTAATGCATAATTAAAAGACATATACCAAAATATGGAACAACAGGTGGTGAGCAGGTGGGATACATTCTCAGTGATTTGGTAAGTGAAATAAAAGATCCAGGAACACGTTCTGAAAAGTATCTTCAGCAGCGGCTAAAAGGAACTGAGGGACAACCACTAGATGCATGGACATAAGGGAGGTTATCCTAACTGTCTTTTTGATTTGAGCTGTAGAATGTTCTGACAAGTTTTGTGCAGGCATCAAAACACCCACATGCCTGTTTCACATGCACTACGAAGAAAAGTCAACAATATCTCAAGACTTGGTCATGTATGGAAATCTTGCTCCTCAAAAAGGAGACTAGGATCCAGTGGGGCACTTGACAATTCTGGAACTCTGGAGCAGGCCACTGTTTCTCAACAGCATCACTCACTATACACCTCCCACCTGCCTTTGTGCAGAATTCTGCAAGATGAAGGCAATGGAAGGAACTGCTCAATTCATGTCCACTGGGTTGAACTCTAAGAAGGACCAGGCAGGCGCTATGATTTGGCAAGAGATCAAGGTAAAAAAAAAAAAAAGAGCAACACTTGTATTAAATCACTATGATACCCATACATTCTACAGAATCTTGGGTGTAGCAGCAGAAGGCATGCTATTGTGCACAACACCCTTCACATATCATTAATGATTAAAGCAGATAAAGTTTCACAACTGTTCTCCCACCACAAAAAAGTTCTTCCCCCCAAGTACTACTTATGGTAGTACTTGTAAACATTTCTAGTACTACCTTAAGAGTCATCTTTGTGGAACCAAAAGGTACCATGTTACCTGTTATACTGTGATTACATGAAAGCGAAGAAACAACAGTGAGCATTCACTTATGTTTTTAGAAGCCCTGTCTTACAAATACCTAAGACAGAAAAGCTTACCTTGGTAAGAACATGAAAGATGTATGGGTACATTAGCCCCTTTTTGTGTCTGTGCTCTGCCACTCGTAATACTTCAGGCGCTACAGGAGGTAATGGAGGAGTGGTAATGTCCATATGGTTCCTCGTCGGCATCGACAACAGACAAGGGATTTGTGTACTACTGGCTTGATTCCCTTTAACTTCAGCTGCCTGGTTTCCTGAAGAAACAGTAGAGGAACCTTCTGCCTGTAATTCACAAAACAGCTGTCTCTGAATGGGAAACTTTCTTTTTCTTTACAAGTGAGAATGCATAAAAATAATACTTATCAAGCATATCTGACATTTGGAAAGCAAAGTTTTTTTTTAAAATATATTTCCAGGTACAAGGACAATACACATGACTGGAATCCTACTGGTGTAAGTTACACTGTGCAACTCTAGTGACATCACGAGCTATGACAATGCTTCCCATTCCCTTCCCCAACTTACAGATCCTTAGGGATCCCCTTCACTCTAGGACGCCTTTGAGAGCCATGGAAGAGGGTAGGGAGTTATTTAAAGCTGGGAAATTGCTGCCAATAGTCCTGGCAATCCAAAAGGCTATCTGGAGAGGTTCTTCTCATGGTACTACCACCTTCAAAGGCCCATCTGGCCAATCCCAGATTCTGGAACTTTTTGCAAAAGAGAGGCTAAACTGGCCCCCTCCTGGCTTACCATTTAATCTAAGGTCGTTGGCAATTAATATCCTCAAACCACAAGAATTTAAATGATAGTTTTTTTTCTCCTTTTTAAAGTAAATGAGTATTGGTATATGTGAGCAAAGGAATAAAAGTGAGCCGTCCTCACAGACATCTAAAGAAGAAGCAAATGAGGGATGTGCTGTAGGGGAATTAATCACACTGGACGATGATGAATGTATGACTAATAAAGCGATAGAGGTGTTTCTGGCAGAGAGGACGAAAGACTGGGGGGAGGAGTCAGGAGAGTGGAGATGGGACGAGGTTATAAAGGAGGAGAGAGGAGAAAGAGGGGCAGAGGGAGGAAAGGAGGAAAAGAGTACACAAACAAGAGAGACAGGCGCAGAGAGAGAGAAGATCGTAACATTGGTAAAGAATTTCCCGAACTTGATGAAGGAAGATGGTCTGTTGCCTCTACCAAAAGAGATAGGACAGATTGGAGCCGGTGAGCATCCAGGGGGATGGAAAACGGGAGTGGGTTTGGCTTCTTGCCCAGCGATGGACAGAGGGACCCTTGGTGGAGCCAGCCTTTTCCTACCCAGGCTGGAGGTTTCGGTTGTGGTCCATCCTTGCTGCAGGACTACCTGCTCGGTGCTGACTGTGTCAACCGCGAATCAGAGTGCAACCATTCATTTGGGGGGGGGGGGGGAAGAAACAGTAAAAACCAAAGATATGGGACCTGGGGTAAAACCCAAGAAGTATAACATGTTAACAAATGAAGAGTTGCCGGACCCGTTCGGTCCAGAGTTACTTGATGGAAAAGTTAATAAAACCAATCCTTTTTTGACCGTTACATCGACTCCGGCTGTCATTCCCGCCGAATCCCTTGGCCCGCCCATCTTAGAAAAGGAACCCAATCACAGTATATTAACTGAGAAATTTTAAAGGGGGTCAATATTAATTTCAGTTTTATTTCAACAAAACAATTGATTTTAATTATATTCTATGATTTGTAACATTATTGTTTTATTTTTCTATTGTATTCTAACTATACTGTAACCCATTGTGCCTTGGAATACAACAGAAAGTTAAAATACAATAAAGTTACACATATCACAAAGCTAATGCATAAATTATATTAAACTGAATGATAAATAAAGTTCTTCACATGCTGGAACACATGACTTTCATTGCACTTCCATTAAGATTTGAGAAATGTTTGTTAAAAACTATCACAAGATATGCCATAAAATAATCAGGTATGTTCTGCCTAGGACATAGAGATACAAACTCCCCACTGGCCCTTTGCCCTGCAGGGCAGGGCCTAATATCAGATCGTGCCTCCTTTCCACTCAGCCATCTGGCAACAAATCAGAGTTTGAGAAACTGCTCTTTCTTGTATGAAAGGGAGAAGCACATTTTCTGCCGATGCTCTGCCACTGGCCAACAGATGGAGCCAGGATCGCTTCCTGTTTTCCATAATGTTCTTACCTCAAAAGAAGCAAGAAGTAAGCCTCCCCACCCCAGCCCTTGATATCATCTCAAATACAACAGCTAAAATCCTATTCATCAAAGTTCTGTGGCATAAGACTGACAATGTTATCAACCAGGGCAATTTCCTCAAACGGTCCGTTCAAAGGCTTTCAATGGAGAATAAAAAAAATTCACCAAAAACTGATGACGACTCAGAACAACACCACATTAAGTTTGCATAGGGTTCAGGAGGTGGGCTAATGATTGCAAGCATTTAAAGCATGTTCCAAACATTGTAAGACACTTTTACAGGAGCGAAAAAGGACTTTGCAAAGCCATTGAAATGCATTGAGTCGGCTTCAATGCATTTCAATTGGGGAACTGGGTTTCACTCAACAATGTTTCCTATGGTGATTTTCGCTTAAGGACGGCAATCCGTTCCAATTGGAACGGATAAACTGGTTTTCAATGCATTCCTATGGGAAATGGTGTTTCGCAGAACGATGGTTTCACACAGCGATGAATTTTTTGGAACCAATTAACATCGTTGTGCGAGGCACCACTGTACAAGCTGGATTTCGAAGGGGCAGAGGAACAAGACACCAAATTTCTAACATGTGCTGGATTATGGAATAAGCCGGAGAGTTCCAGAAAAACATCTACTTTTGCTTCAATGACAACACAAAAACCTTTGACTGTGTGGACTATGACAAACTATGGCAAGTTCTCAAAGAAATGGGAGTGCCTGACCACCTTAGCTATCTCCTGAGAAATCTATATGTGGGGCAGGAAGAAACAGTCAGAACTTAATATGGAACAACTGACTGGTTCAAAATTGGGAAAGGAGTACGACAAGGGTGTATATTGTCCCCCTGCTTGTTTAACTTATATGAAGAATACATCATGCGAAAGGCACGACTGGATGAATCGCAAGCCAGAATTAAGATTGCCGGAAGAAATATCAACAACCTCTGATATGCAGATGATACCACTCTGATGGCAGAATGTGAGGAGGAATCAAAGAACCTCGTAATGAGGGTGAAAGAGGAGAGCACAAAAAATGGTTGGAAGGTCAACATCAAAAAAACTAAGATCATGGCCACTGGTCCCATCATCTTCTGGCAAACAGAATGGGGAAGATGTAGAGGCAATGACAGATTTTACATTCTTGACCTCCATGATCACTGCAGATGGTGATAGCAGCCATGAAATTAAAAGACACAAGGTGAATAAACATTAAATGAGGAAGTACTAAAATAATGAGAGCTGGACCATAAAGAAGGCTGACGGCCGAAGAATTGATGCTTTTGAATTGTGGTGGAGGAGGAGACTCTTGAGAGTTCCCTGGACTGCAAGGAGAACAATCCTATCCATTCTGAAGGAAATCAACCCTGAGTTTTCACTGAAAGGACAGATCCTGAAGCTAAGGCTCCAATACTATAGCCATCTCATGAGAAGAGAAGACTCTCTGGAAAAGACTCTGATGTTGGGAAAGTATGAAGGCAAGAGGAGAAGGGGACAACAGAGGACGAGATGGTTGGACAGTGTCATCGAAGCGACCAACATGAATTTGACCCAACTCCGGGAGGCAGTGGACGAAAGGAGGGCATAGTGTGCTCTGGTCCATGGTGTCACGAAGAGTCAGACATGACTTAACGACTAAACAACAACAACAACATGAACAGGCTTGCAGTCCAATGACTCATTGAAAGTTTCATTAGTAGTGCTAAGAGACTACTAAGAATGATGCTACCTTTGTTTGGTCTCCTGGATCCCCACGTGCTTGATTTTCTGACTTGTTTCCTTTTTTTTCCCAGTTCAGTTTGTTCCCACCAACATGACTGAAAGAAGAACACACAATTTTTATTGTCAGCATTAAAATCTAGGTTGCTGTAAAGTCATACAAAAATAAAACATGAATTTCTTTTTGTACTTCCCCAGCTTTCAGATTCAGGTTACAATTCCAGCTATGGCCTATAAATGTCTTCACTGAGTCTAGAACAGTCATCTCAACCTTGGGTAACCCAGATGTTCCCGGACTACAATTCCCAAAAGCCTTCACCACCAGCTGCGTGGACCAGGGTTTTTGGGAATTGCAAGGTTGGGAATCACTGGTTTAGGGTAACTTAAGGAACCATCTGTCTCCATATAAGCATATCCTTACACTAAGACTTTCACTATACCATCCTGGCCAAAACTTACCAAGTTATGCTGGTGTACCACAAATCGCATAACTTCTGGAGGTGAATTGTAAGAAATCAGAATAAACATTATCAGCTGCACACTAAGTTATATGATGCAACCTGAAACTAATAATGTCTAAGATGGATTCTTAACTTGGAGCAATTTGCTTCCAGAAGTTAGGCCCTTTGTGTAGCCATGAAACAGGGGTTTTGGCCATTGTATTTTATTGTTGTTTTTGCCTTCTTTTTTTCCCCAGGTTGCTCTGGAACATATAGATCAACCCTACTTAAAATCCTAGAGAACAACTGTCAGAGTTGACAATACTGGGCTAGATGGATCAAGAATTTGAATCAATGAAAGGCAGCTTTCTATGACACTATATGTCTCAAATTTGCCAAATTTGATAGTCTTATGGGTGCATATGATAGAATGATGTCAATACGAATCCAAGGCAGACCATTCAACATCACAATAATCCAAGTTTATGCACCAACCAGCATTGCTGAGGAGACTGAAATTGAACAATTCTATGAAGATTTACAACACCTTCTAGAACTGACACCAAAGAAAGATGTTCTTCTCATTCTAGGGGACTGGAATGCTAAAGTAGGGAGCCAAGAGATAAAAGGAACAACAGGGAAGTTTGGCCTTGGAGTTCAGAACGAAGCAGGACAAAGGCTAATAGAGTTTTGTCAAGAGAATAAGCTGGTCATCACAAACACTCTTTTCCAACAACACAAGAGGCGACTCTATACATGGAAATCACCAGATGGGCAATATCGAAATCAGATTGACTATATTCTCTGCAGCCAAAGATGGAGAAGCTCTGTACAGTCAGCAAAAACAAGACCTGGAGCTGACTGCGGCTCTGATCATCAGCTTCTCATAGCAAAATTCAAGCTTAGACTGAAGAGAGTAGGAAAAACCACTGGGCCACTCAGGTATAATCTAAACCAAATCCCTTATGAATACACAGTGGAAGTAAAGAACAGATTTAAGGAACTAGATTTGGTGGACAGAGTGCCTGAAGAACTTTGGATAGAGGCTCGTAACATTGTCCAGGAGGCAGCAACAAAAACCATTCCAAAGAAAAGGAAATGCAAGAAAGCAAAGTGGCTGTCCAACGAGGCCTTAGAAATAGCAGAGAGGAGAAGGGAAGCAAAATGCAAGGGAGATACGGAAAGTTACAGAAAATTGAATGCAGACTTCCAAAGAATAGCAAGGAGAGACAAGAGGGCCTTCTTAAATGAACAATGCAAAGAAATAGAGGAAGATAACAGAAAAGGAAAGACCAGAGATCTGTTCAGGAAAATTGGAGATATTAGAGGAACATTTTGCGCAAAGATGAACATGATAAAAGACAAAAATGGGAGGGACCTAACAGAAGCAGAAGACGTCAAGAAGAGGTGGCAAGAATACACAGAGGAATTATATCAGAAAGATTTGGATATCCCGGACAACCCAGACAATGTAGTTGCTGACCTTGAGCCAGACATCCTGGAGAGCGAAGTCAAGTGGGCCTTAGAAAGCCTGGCTAACAACAAGGCCAGTGGAGGTGATGGCATTCCAATTGAACTATTTAAAATCTTGAAAGATGATGCTGTTAAGGTGCTACATTCAATATGCCAGCAAGTTTGGAAAACTCAACAGTGGCCAGAGGATTGGAAAAGATCAGTCTACATCCCAATCCCAAAGAAAGGCAGTGCCAAAGAATGCTCCAACTACCGCACAATTGCACTCATTTCACACGCTAGCAAGGTTATGCTCAAAATCCTCCAAGGTAGGCTTCAGCAGTATGTGGACCGAGAACTCCCAGAAGTACAAGCTGGATTCCGAAGAGGCAGAGGAACTCGAAACCAAATTGCTAACTTGCGCTGGATTATGGAGAAAGCCAGAGAGTTCCAGAAAAATATCTACTTCTGCTTCATTGACTATGCGAAAGCCTTTGACTGTGTGGACCACAGCAAACTATGGCAAGTTCTTAAAGAAATGGGAGTGCCTGACCACCTTATCTGTCTCCTGAGAAACCTATATGTGGGACAGGAAGCAACAGTCAGAACTGGTCATGGAACAACTGAGTGGCTCAAAATTGGGAAAGGAGTACGGCAAGGCTGTATACTGTCCCCCAGCTTATTTAACTTGTATGCAGAATACATCATGCGGAAGGCTGGACTGGAAGAAGCCTAAGCCGGAATTAAGATTGCCGGAAGAAATATCAACAACTTCCGATATGCAGATGACACCACTCTGATGGCAGAAAGTGAGGAGGAATTGAAGAACCTTGTAATGAGAGTGAAAGAGGAGAGTGCAAAAAACGGTCTGAAACTCAACATCAAAAAAACTAAGATCATGGCCACTGGTCCCATCACCTCCTGGGAAATAGAAGGGGAAGATATGGAGGCAGTGTCAAATTTTATTTTCCTGGGCTCCATGATCACTGCAGATGGAGACAGCAGCCCCGAAATTAAAAGACGCCTTCTTCTTGGGAGGAAAGCGATGACAAATCTGGACAGCATCTTGAAAAGCAGAGACATCACCTTGCCAACAAAAGTCCGAATAGTCAAAGCTATGGTTTTTCCTGTCGTGATGTATGGAAGTGAGAGCTGGACCATAAAGAAAGCAGACCGCCGAAGAATTGATGCCTTTGAATTGTGGTGCTGGAGGAGGCTCTTGAGAATCCCCTGGACTGCAAGGAGAACAAACCTATCAGTTCTAAAGGAAATCAACCCTGAGTGCTCACTGGAAGGACAGATCCTGAAGCTGAGGCTCCAGTACTTCGGCCATCTCATGAGAAGAAAAGAGTCCTTGCAAAAAACCCTGATGTTAGGAAGGTGTGATGGCAAGAGGAGAAGGGGACGACCGAGGATGAGATGGCTGGACAGTGTCTGTGAAGCAACCAACATGAACCTGACACAACTCCGGGAGGCAGTAGAAGACAGGAGGGCCTGGCGTGCTCTGGTCCATGGGGTCACGAAGAGTCGGACACGACTAAACGACTAAACACACACACACATGGGTGCATATTGGCACTCAAAGTGTCATATAGATTACACTGAAAGCCCATGGGAAGTAAAAGCATGACAAGGTTGCTGCCAGTGTCCCAGGTAGGTCATCGGGCCTTGCCTATCTGCTTTCAGATGGCTCTGAAAGTGAGAAAACACATGGACTATAGGAGTGTCAGGTAGAAGGAGAGTAGAAGGAGAGCTGTGAGCTTCTGAGGACAAGGCTCAGCTGGGCGAACCTGGCTGGGGCAGGGAGGGAGCTAAAAGGGTGTGAGAGAGAGGGGAGCTGGAGGTAAGCAAAGTGGGCAGTAATGGATGGCTTCCTCTGGGACTGTGGAAGACAGTGAGGCCTCAGATGGTGAAGAAACTTGGAGAGAAGCCACACAGGAACTGATGTTTTATGCCAATGGGAATTTTGAATACTGGCTAGAGGAAGACTCTTGGTGAGGCATCTTGGATGGGTTAGTGGTAGTAAAGGCAGAAGGGTGCAGTGGTGTGGTTCTCATATTTGCCTGCTAGAGTCCCCACCTCAACTAGTATACCCCTAACAATGTAGGAAGTCAACAGGTCCCACTCCCCCAAACTTGACCTAGTGCTGAGGGACTGGAAAACAGTTTCAGGAGGAGTCAGAGGGTGCCATCTAGATGGCCATACATCAGGGATATTTTAACTGTGGACTTTCTGCACTAACAGGTACTCCTGAGGTCCCTTCTAACTCTTAATTCTATTAATCTAATTCACTTTCTGACATATCAGGACGAAGTTCTGTCAAAACCTTTAGCTTGAATGGGCAGCCAGATACAAACATGACAACCAGCTAGAATATACCCACTCCAGGGAACATTCTATGCTGCAGCTTCAATAGTAAAACTAGGAGTAAACTTATATGCAGAAGTATACAGTAGGATGGATGTTAAATTGTTTGCCTATAACTTACACCAAGTTTCAGTATTTATTCGTTTTCTTCATTAAAAAAAAGACTATTAAGATTGTTAACCTGACTATACAACCCGTTTGGATAATGATAATATGGGAACATTCATGCATTATTTTTAAATCAAAAAGAAGTGCACAGAAAGGGCCATTTTCTCCAAGTATTCAGTGCTGTACAAAGCACTATCCTTCCCTGTAACAACACTATCCAAGCATATTTTTTGTGAGCAGTCCTGTAAAATGCAAAATCAAGTTGCCATAAGCATGAATTGAATATAGAAAAATCAACAGGCCCACTAAAGTTCAGATTAAAGACTCTACCAAGAGTTGGATGACCATGATGAAAGGGGGTCAGCTGTGGTGCAGTGATCTGAGAAGGAAAGAGGAACTCTGAAAATTGAACAGAAGAGTCTTCATGCAGTGAAAACTCTGTTTGTGAAATGTGTCAACAGCCAGTGACCCCTCAACTCACCCCTTATCTTGCAGCCCTTTGCACCACAGCCTGCTCCCATTCATCAAGATTCCTTGACCATTGGAAAAGGCTATTCAGTGGGATGGCATGAACTGCTGGGAGATGTTTTTCTCCAGAGCAGTGGTTCCCAACCTTGGGTCCCTGGATGCTTTTGAACTGCAACTCCCAGAAGGCTTCACCATTAACTATGCTAGTGAGAGCTTCTGGGAGTTGCAGTCCAAGAATGTCTAGGGACCCAAGTTTAGAAACTACTGCTCTAGATCAATGAATTCCACTGAAATGATCACAAACTTTCTTTTTCAAATACATATAAAATCTTCTCTTGTACTTACTTCACAGCACCACTGTTGCCTTCATCATTATCTGAGGAAGATGATGTAGAGGAGGTGGGAAAATATGTTGAATCGACATGATTGGGGCTTCCACTCTGAGCTGGGTTTATTGGGGAGGATCGTTCATATAATGGCGTATGTTTTCCTTCATGAGGAATGTTGCTGTAGTTGTTCTGCTCTGAAAGACCTTTTCCTCCCGTGTCCAAGGTGACGGCTGGTTCTGAGAGGCTATAGGGATATGGACCATGGCCTTGAGCGTTACCTTGACTAGACATGTGCTGGGCCTAAAAAAAACAGGACAATTATAAATCAGAACATGTCTTCTTAAATCTGTGCCCCATCCCAGACACATAACACCTGCTTCCAACAAAGGCAGGAGTATAAAGAAAAGGCAGAGTATACTTACCACATGTTTTGCTTGCAGAGGGGGCTGTGGAATGTTAAGCATCTGAGGAGAAACATACGGTGGCACTATACCCGGCATTCCAAATTGATTTGGTCTGGCTGAAAGCGGAAATGATCTGTTAATTACATTGGCTGTAATCTTGCCTTGTACACAGTCCAGACAAATGTAAGTTTTAGGTGTCCCATTAACATGGGGGAGGAGGAAGCAAACCATGTCAAGAACACAAGCCTCAGTGTTAGGCTTCTGTTGTTTTAAAACATGGATCTCATTTCATATATTACAGTTTATTTGTTCTTCTTCTATTTCAACTTTCAGCACTTGTGCCACTTTCCTTCATTTCTCTCTCTCTCTAGAGACACATTCTTCAAGTCCTTCTTTTCTGCCCATTTATTTTTATTTCACAGTATCTTTTCCTGTTCTGTTTATATTATAGTCACCTCGAAGATTTTAGCTTCCTTTGTTTCCTTTCCATTGCTCAGCCGAACAGGAAACACAATGCTCAGGTCCTTTTTCTAATTCTGACATAAAATTTGCTTTTAATATCACCAATTTCATATGAAATGTAAGCATGGTAGTTGGAATGTGAGGTGCTGGAAAGCTACAGTCACTTTAAAAAGTCTTCCCCAAAATGAATGCAACAATCCTCACTGTGATTGGTAAAACATTCTCTTCTCTCAGAAAGCACGACTCATAATGAAAGAGAAGAATCAAACACATGAAAGTAGCCTCCCTTTACATAATGCATCCAAGATCAAACAATACTTCACTGATAGCTCTGCTTTCAATTAACCCAATGAATATCAGTTAATTAGCATTTATGTGAGAAAATGAGCAGATTGCTCTCTTACCCTTTCACTTGGCAAACAGAGAACCTAATCCTTGCTACAAATTTGTGCCCTTTAACAAGGTAGGTTATTACAGAATAAGTAGACTACTGTAGAGTAAGGCAAATCTCTCACTGTTTAACCAGCTCTGTTATTTTTTGAGTTTGTGTTTCTAGCATTACTCTTATTTGTGAGTTAATACAGTGGTGCCTCGCGTAACGAGCGCACCGCATAACGACGAAATCGCATAGCGATCCGTTTTTTCGGATCGCTAATGCGATCGCTTAACGTTTTTTATATAGGGCTAAATTCGCTTTGCGAAGACCGGTAAGCGTTTCGCTTACCGATCTTCACAAAACGAAGCCCGACGATCAGCTGTTCGGCAGCCAAAATGGCCGCCGGAAGCCCGGAAATGGCCCAAAATGGCCGCGCGCAGCGTTTTCGCGCCCTCGTTAAGCAAGGCGAGGGCGCGAAAATGGCTGCCGGTCATTACGAAGCTTCGCTGAACGGTGAGTATTTGGCCCATTTGGAACGCATTAAACCATGTTTAATGCGTTCCAATGGAAATCCCTGCCCCGTTCAACGATGCTTCAGCATAGCGAAGGTTAATCCGGAACGGATTAACCTCGCTATGCGAGGCACCACTGTATATCTGTTTAGTGCTTTTAAAAATATTGTAATAATTTATTATTTAGCTTTTAACTTTTTAAAAAAATATTGTGAAATAATGGATCCATTAGCAGAAAGGAGGGATATAAATATTTTAAATAAACAAAATAGATAATAAAGAAAGAACTAATGTGATTTTCACTGCAAACTGAAGCAACATCACTCTAGGCCAGAATACCCAAAAACGGAGATCTTATATTTATCCATATGATGTTCCATCCCATTTGCAAGGGGGTCTTCTGCCACTATTTCTAAAAACTTGCAATAGATGTTACCTTTAATAATGGTCTAGTTTTAGATTTCCATATGGAAACACTGTGTGGACTAGAAAAGTCCCTCTGCCCTAACTATCACAATTGTATTGTATCTGTATATACTGAAGAAGACCAGGTTTGGGACTTGTTGGAAGTTATCCAGTGCTGTAAAAAAAAAAAACACAAAAAAAAACCCTGATACTCTTCCACTTCCTACTTTTGAAGCAAAGTTCACTGTGTCATCTTAATATAGGCAGCCTTTTATATATACCAAGAAGCCAACATGTTTTCTTTCTGGCACGTACAAGCACCTGTTCAGGCCAGACTACAAAAGACTAGACTGATAAAGGAAAGGTTCCAAAGAAACAATGAATAAGCATGTAATACAAGTGGTTGGAACGCCTTTGCCAGGAATGAGTGGTACATTCCAGGATTAATCTCACAAATCACCCCCAGTTCCTTGACAGAACAGGTCATCACCTGTCTGTAACTAAAATTACAGTGCCATGCTCAGAAGAAAGTATCAGTTTTTACCTAGGTAGTGTGGTGGATGAAATGGCATAGGCTTATTGGTTGCTGAATAATATGCAACTGCTCTCTTAAATCGTTTCACTTTGTCATCCGTTCTAGACTGGAAAAAAAATTAAACATTTTAATACATATATAAATAAACAACTAGAGTCGGTCCTAACAATATTATTGAAAGCTGGACTCAGTATGCGAACTTGTAAAACAAAATTCAAAAGATTTACAAATTTTAAAATTGTGAAGGGATGACAATACACATAGACCCAAACACATTTAAATCTTCTATACAGGAGGAAATAATACATAAATACATTATGGTACATGAACTCACACTAGCAATCCACTTACTATTTGCCAGAACAACATGATTATAACAAGTGCATAGAACAAACTATGTTCTTTTACCTGCGAATATTGAAAAACATCTTTAGCTATGGCATCCAAATCAGAAGTGTCCTGAATATTGCGGACATAGTCTGCTACGGCTTTGATCACTACATCACAAGGTGGTAAAACTAACTGGTGTGCTCGTACCTAGAAACAGAAACACATATTAAAATCCCCAACACAGCAGACGTTCCCACAGTTGGTCAACTACCAAACAACAGGCCTGAATTGACTTCCATTGTAAAATAGGCTAAAAAGCAATCCTATTAACACAAGCAGAATTTAGCAGCTTGTGTGTCTGAGATATACACCAATATCTGAGGATACTTTCAAAGTATCCTCAATAACTTTCAATAACAATATAAAAATATTTTAAGTATAAATCATTGCTATTCTTCTGAGCTGTCAAAGGAGAAGCCTGCCTCTCCAAATGCAGCAGTTATTTTGTGATTAAGTGGCAGGCACTAAAGCATTTCTATTAATGATATGTGATCAAAATGAAGTGGAAGCCAGGTTTTTAACTTGATGCGAAGAAGCAAGACAAAGAAGTGGCTAAATATATCATGAAAGAGAAATACGGGAATTTTGCAAAATGGATAAAAACGAACAATTTTGAAAAATAATGGATTTCAATTATAGGGTCCCTCTAAAACAATGGACTTGTTAAAAATCAAATTTGAACAAAAAGTGTTATAGTCTACTTATCACTTCAAAATATATTTGAAGCACACTATCAAATATGTTAAGGCTGGTTGTTTTCCAGAAACAAGAATATGGCCTTCCTAAATTTCTGATATTAAAAAAACAGCACAGTAAATTTGTACTGAATCTGCTATTCCAGTCTTCCTAGTTCATTTATCCCGCCAGTCATTTTATCAATTACTCCACCAAGCCACAGAAGTGAATTAATTCTGCTGTTTTACATCTAGCAATCCCTCAAAGCACTTGAATGATTATTACTGACTTTCCCAAACAAAGAAAATTGTGTATTTTATTTTCATCTACTAATCATGTCTGTTTACCTAGTACCTATAGCTTCTGCTTATGTTTAATTAGAAGCAAAGACCTCACTTTCTTTTATGGAGACTTGCTTGAAAATAACTATGCACAGGAGTGATTTTTAGGCAAATCCAAGCCTGTTTTCTGTGGACTACATACAGAAAGATTATATGCTACATTACCTTACTGAACGAAGCTATTTCATTAAAGATAAATGTTATAACAGTTACAACAATATAATGTCCAAACATGTCCAGTAAATGTATCCATTTCATGACGTGAAAATTTTATTTAATCAACCCTGGGGCTGTCTTGTGTTAAAGTAAACAGAAAATACTGAATACTGACATTTATTGGAACTGTCACCAACTTTAGGGAGATAATTTTTTTTCCAGACATCTCACTAGTAACATTTTGAAACCAGCCAAATACCTTTGACCTATGGCCAAATTTCATTTTCAAAATTCAATAATTTATTGAGAAATCTCCAGAACAAGGTATGAGAGAAACAATGGCAAAATATTTCTCACATTTGAAGAATGGAACTGAAAATGAAACAAATTCTTAAGGCTTTTAAGAGATCTCAGAATATTAAGTAGACTGTTTCTTGTTCTCCAAGATGTGAAGTATTACCAGTAATTACCCGTATTTGTTGCATTTTATTGGTAAAGTCCTTGTATTTTATTTGCCCAGATTCCACAAAATATAAGTACAGTACTAAAATGTCTGCAGTTTGACAACATAAAGCCTCTTCTCTATAATCTTCACCCAACCCTGTGCATGTTTACTATCAAGCAAGCCCCACTGAGGTTAGTTAAGCTTAGGTCTACAAAGGATGGCAGCCAAACATATATTTTGCTACATTCAGAGAAACATAATAAATGAAAGTTTCCCAAACCAACTGAAATACTCTTGAAGAAATATAAACCTACATTTTTCTAACAGCGGCAAAATTGTTACACGCCACATTGTACACTTTTCAACATAAATAATTTGAATTACTGAAAAAAAAGGAGAAATGTAGAACCTTCAGGCTTCAATCTGATACACATTTATTCAGAACTAGGTCTGAACTAAGCAGGACTTCCTCCTGAGTAGACATGCACAGGACAGTATTCTAAATCCTCTTTTTTATCCAAACTAACCTATATGCCAGAATGAGCAAGAAATACTGTATTTATGCAACCAGAACAAAATCAAGCTTGACATAATTACAATGTTGCAGCAATATGATATTGCCATATCTAAGAACAATCTAATCAATAAGCTAATAAGAGATTCTGGGAAGCACCTCACAATCTCTGGTGCAATTATGAATGGAAAAAAAATTAGTATTTACAATTTTAAATAAGCAAACCCCCCATTTTATCTCAAAACATCATTTTTCAGAAAAAGCAAAGTCTACGAAAATTAAGTTCTGCGAGTGGTCGCAGTATGTCAGTATGAATACAAACTGAATTCAGTCTTTGCTTACTTGGTTCCTTCCAAATGTGCTTAAACCTAGCTGTTTCCCCTCTCCAGATGACAAATGATGTCTCTCCAGAGAAAAGGCTCCTGCTCACATATAAGCTCTCCATGTGAGCAAGAAACCTGGAAAAGAAGTCTTTTTGCTCAAAAGCCTACACGCAAGCAGGAACCTTTCCTCTGGGCACACATCATCCTCTATGCTGAGAAACCAATTACTGTAAGAGACCAGTCTAAGCGTTCCCCCTCAAAGCTCCCTGGAGAGGACTGGCAAGTAATAACTGAATAAGGCTCAAAGTCCTTCCCATCAATCAATGCCTTTCAGAGGAAGGCCAACGTACTTAAATATTTTCTAACCACAGCACTGCTAAGACACAAGGCCATTCCTGGAGGCTCTTCTTTGGCTACTCACAAACAAGGCAGGCATCCTCTGCGCAAAGTGTCTTCCAATAGCAGGCTCCTCTACTCAGTCAGCTGGCACTGCTACAGTCTTTCCAATGCCAGGGACCTTTTTGTTTTCTGGTCTTAAAAAAGGTAGCTACCCTGCTTCCCCGAAAATAAGCCCTAGTATGATTTTTCAGGATGCTCATAATATAAGCCCTACCCCCAAAATAAGCCCTAGTTGAGTCAAACCCCGCCCTCCAGTACTGTGCAGCATTGTGCAGCAACCAGAAAATGACATGACTGTAAAATAAAACCTTCCCTGAAAACAAGCCCTAATGTGTTTTTTGGAGCAAAAATTAATATAAGATCCTGTTTTATTTTCGGGAAAACATGATAATACACATTTCATCACCTAGATTTCAGTTACCTTTCTGCTGTACTATCCACTATACTTTTTTAAAAAACACTGTACTATCCACTGCTGTACTATCCACTGTACTTTTTTAAAAAACAGCAGCTTATGGTATTTTAATGACAATCTTTTAAGTATAAGTACAGTGGTGCCTCGCATTACGACATTAATTCTTTCCAACGAAATCACTGTAGAACGAAAACATCGTAATGCGAAAAGAAAAAACCCATTGAAACACATTAAAACCCGTTTAATGTGTTCCAAAGGGCTGTAAACTCATCGTCCAGCGAAAATCCTCCATAGGGCGGCCATGTTCGCTGCCTGTGCAGCGAGGAATCCGTCCCAGAAAATGGGGGGGGGCATTTTGAAACCGCCGATCAGCTATTGGAAAATTGTCATTTTGCGAAGAATCGGTTCCTGAAGCAGGGAACTGAGCATCTGAAAGCAAAATTCCCCCATAGGAAACATCGTTTAGCGATCGCAAAAACGATCACAAAAAGTTCATCGTAATGCGGTTTTGTTGTTAAATGGGGCATTTGTAAAGCGAGGCTCCACTGTATATAACCTCAGCGGTTTTGGAAACTCCCTCTCTTTGGGGGGTGGGTGACTCTCTCGGCAAAGAGTGAGGTTTGCAGCTTGGGGATACATCTGGACCCGGCACTCACCATGGAAACCCAGGTGGCGACAATGGTCCAATCCGCCCACTTTCACCTTTGGCGGATTGCCCAGCTGCGCCCCTATCTTGATGTCGGGGTGCTCACCACTTTAGTGCATGCACTTGTAATCTTGAGATTAGACCACTGTAATGCACTCTACGTGGGGCTACCTTTCAGACTGATGTGGAAGCTTTAAATGGTGCAGAATGCGGCGGCCAGACTTCTTACTGGGGTGAGGAAACACCAGCATATCTCTCCCACTCTGGCCGCATTGCATTGGCTGCCCGTGCGCTTCTGTGTCGATTTCGAAGTTTTAATGATAACATATAATGCTCTAAACAGTTTAGGATCTCGTTATCTGACGAAACGCCTTCTCCCACCAAAATCTATCCGTATCACTCGATCTAGCCAGGAGGTGCGACTGAGGAGCCTAACGCCAAGAGAGGCCTGAAAGGGAAAAAAACAAGAAACCGGGCCTTCTCGGCAGTCGCTCCTTGGTTATGGAATAATCTACCTCCAGAGATCCGTATGGCTCCCTCGCTGGGTATTTTTAAAAGCCAATTAAAAACTTGGCTATTCAGGCAGGCCTTCCCCCCAGGCACTATTTGATCTATATTCTTTATTTTTTAATCTTGAATTACTTCTTAATCTTGATAATGCTTTTTTAATTGTTTATTTTGTATGTTGTATGCCACCCAGAGTAGTCAAACAACTAGATGTGCATGATATAAATATAATAAATAAATAAATATAATAAAATATAAATTAGACAACCCCCAAAAACATTATTTGCTATGTAGCAGATACATTTATTACTAAAAGTGCTAAATAAAAATAAGTTTTCAGAGCTGGAGATTTGATCCCTGACTATTTCAACTGGTGAGGGTCATCATAGATTCCACTTGCTATTTCCTGGGAATGTTCTACTGATCTCAATTAATTCCTTCCAAATGAGCATCCATTCCTTAGGAACTTGAATCTCTTAGTGGACTTACCCAATATTATATGTTTATATTTCAGCCCTAACAATTACTAGAATTTCAGCTATCAAAGCTATGTTCTAGAAGCAATATTCTAGGACACAGGAAAGAGGAAGCCAGAATGTTGGCCAACATAATCTTCAAAACATTAGTTTCATACATTTCAAGCTACAGGTAATATCATATCCCAAGGGCACAAAACCAGGCAAAAATACTATTATTACAATTGCTTCCCAGTACAATTTTTAAACCCCACTAATGCCTTAGCCCCAATCACTAGAAGCCATTCCAAATGAAAATATCTTAAAATGTTTCTGAAAGGTCCATGGGCTTTAGCAAGACTCCAAGGAAAGGGAGTTCCCTAATGGGTTGAGCTGCCACCAAAAATGCCTCTCTCTGCATCCCTGTCATATAGATTCTGCACAGAGATGGTATAGTGAGGTGAGAGCTAAAGTTAATTGTTGGCACTCTTCATGATGGACTCAAAACAACTGAAAGCACTGCACATCAGGACTTGCGCTCTGAAATGGCCTAATGTCAGGGTGGACAAAAATCAATGAGTTTTTAAAAATCAAATTGATTAAAATCATAATTGAAATAAAAAAATCTGATTTTCCTTTTACTAAAATCATGATTGAAATCAATGGCTAATATAAAATGTTAAATGCAGAAAAGAGTAATAGAATAATGTGCTTCACGTAAAATACACACATTAAAATACATGCTACTGCCTTCTACACCATACCATACCAAACCATACTGCTGCAGATTCACATGAAATGGCTTGCCACACAGAGTGAGGGTCAAACCCTTTGCAATTCCCACTAGAAGCCTTTCTATTGGAGAATGTTGCTGTATAATGGCTTGTCAAAACAAAACACGACGAAACCTATTATGTATGACAATGGAAAAACAACGTGCATACACTATTATCCCTTCTGGTCTTACACTTACTTTAATTCTTTACAACACCGAACTAAAGAAGAAAAACAGCCATCCGCAAATAAAGTATTTCTGCCATACATCAAAGGGGTCACATACCGCTTTTGAAAAAACATAACCTACAAACAATATTCAAGCCCACCACAAAGATACAACAAATGTTACGGTCAGCAAAGGACAGAAGGGACCCCCTCACCACTGCAGGAGTATACTGGATACCTTGCAGTTGTGGCCAGGTATATATTGGAACCTCTGGGCTACTCAGGTATAATATAAACCAAATCCCTTATGAATACACAGTGGAAGTGAACAGATTTAAGGAACTCGATTGGGTGGACAGAGTGCCTGAAGAACTTTGGATAGAGACTCGTAACATTCTACAGGAGGCAGCAACAAAAACTATCCCAAAGAAAAGGAAATGCAAGAAAGCAAAGTGGCTGTCCAATGAGGCCTTAAAAATAGCAGAGAGGAGAAGGGAAACAAAATGCAAGGGAGATAGGGAAAGCTACAAAAAATTGAATGCAGACTTCCAAAGAATAGCAAGGAGAGACAAGAGGGCTTTCTTAAATGAACAATGCAAAGAAATAGAGGAAAATAACAAAAAAGGAAAAACCAGAGATCTGTTCAGGAAAATTGGAGATATTAGAGGAACATTTTGTGCAAAGATGAACATGATAAAGGACAAAAATGGGAGGGACCTAACAGAAGCAAAAGACATCAAAAAGAGGTGGCAAGAATACACAGAGGAATTATATCAGAAAGATTTGGATAGTCCGGACAACCCAGACGTAGTTGCTGACCTTGAGCCAGCCATCCTGGAGAGTGAAGTCAAGTGGGCCTTAGAAAGCCTGGCTAACAACAAGGCCAGTGGAGCTGATGACATTCCAGTGGAACTATTTAAAATCTTAAAAGATAATGCTGTTAAGGTGCTACATTCAATATGCCAGCAAGTTCGGAAAACTCAACAGTGGCCAGAGGACTGGAAAAGATCAGTCTACATCCCAATCCTAAAGAAGGGCAGTGCCAAAGAATGCTCCAACTACCGTACAATTGCACTCATTTCACACACTAGCAAGGTTATGCTCAAAATCCTATAAGGTAGGCTTCAGCAGTATGTGAACCGAGAACTCCCAGAAGTACAAGCTGGATTCCGAAGGGGCAGAGGAACGAGAGACCAAATTGCAAACATGCGCTGGATTATAGAGAAAGCCAGAGAGTTCCAGAAAAACATCTACGTCTGCTTCATTGACTATGCAAAAGCCTTTGACTGTGTGGACCACAGCCAACTATGGCAAGTTCTTAAAGAAATGGGAGTGCCTGACCACCATGTCTGTCTTCTGAGAAACCTATACGTGGAACAGGAAGCAACAGTTAGAACTGGATATGAACAACTGATTGGTTCAAAATTGGGCAAGGAGTACGACAAGGCTGTATATTGTCCCCCTGCTTATTTAACTTATATGCAGAATACATCATGCGGAAGGCTGGACTGGAGGAATCCCAAGCCGGAATTAAGATTGCCGGAAGAAATATCAACAACCTCCGATATGCAGATGATACCACTCTGATGGCAGAAAGTGAGGAGGAATTAAAGAACCTTGTAATGAGGGTGAAAGAGGAGAGTACAAAAAACGGTCTGAAGCTCAACATCAAAAAAACTAAGATCATGGCCACTGATCCCATCACCTCCTGGGAAATTGAAGGGGAAGATATGGAGGCAGTGACAGATTTTACTTTCTTGGGCTCCATGATCACTGCAGACGGAGACAGCAGCCACGAAATTAAAAGACCCCTGCTTCTTGGGAGGAAAGTGATGACAAACCTCAACAGCATCTTAAAAAGCAGAGACATCACCTTGCCAACAAAAGTCCAAATAGTCAAAGCTATGTTTTTTCCTGTCATGATGTATGGAAGTGAGAGCTGGACCATAAAGAAAGCAGACCACCGAAGAATTGATGCCTTTGAATTGTGGTGCTGGAGGAGGCTCTTGAGAGTCCCCTGGATTGCAAGGAGAACAAACCTATCAATTCTAAAGGAAATCAACCCTGAGTGCTCACTGGAAGGACAGATCCTGAAGCTGAGGCTCCAGTACTTTGGCCATCTCATGAGAAGAGAAGACTCCTTGGAAAAGACCTTGATGTCAGGAAAGTGTGACGGCAAGAGGAGAAGGGGACGACAGAGGATGAGATGGCTGGACAGTGTCTGTGAAGCAACCAACATGAAATTGACACAACTACGGGAAGCAGTGGAAGATAGGAGGGCCTGGCGTGCTCTGGTCCATGGGGTCATGAAGAGTCGGACACGACTAAACGAACAAACGATATATTGGAACCACAAAACGAAGCATCTGCACCAGAATCAAAGAACATTAGAGACATTGCAGACTAAAACAACCAGAAAAATCTAAAAGAAACTGGACATGAAATTCTATTTCAAAATACTGAAATATTGGACAACACCAGCAATCATTATGTCAGACTGCACAGGGAAGCCATTGAAATCCACAAGCACCAGCAGAATTTCAACAAAAAAGAGGAAAGTTTGAAACTCAACAAAACTTGGCTCCCAGCTCTCAAAAATACAGTATGCAAAAGGTCAACAAACTCTACCCAGCCACAAGGACCAGCTAATGACACCCATCAACCACAGTGACAGATAATCTCTCCTTCTTATCACGACAATACACCCACAACAAGACACACTAGTCACCCTTCTACAGAACAAGACAAAAGCCCATCTCACAACCATAAATACTCCACTCCCAAGCCAACTACACCAGAGCACAGAGTGCTGTCCTCTGAAGATGCCGGCCACAGAGACTGACGAAATGTTAGGAAGAACAACCTTCAGATCACGGCCAAAGAGCCCGAAAAACCCACAACAATCATTAGATCCCGGTCGTGAAAGCCTTCGCACATACATTCTTGGTATTTATTTGAAACCTGAAGACCTCATATGCCATTCACAAAAGATCCAGCTCTCAACTTTCATAACTGAACAGAGTTACTAGAGATTACCTCATGTGAAAACCACCATTCTTATTTAGCCACCAGAAGACAGGGACAAAGTCAAAAGGGTAGTGGGGAAAAAAGAGGATTAATTTAAATTTGGGAATAAAATACACTCTAGAGAACCCTATATTTCTATAAGTATCTGCTATCTTTAGAAGTGAGTACTCAAGAGTACTGGAAAGAATAATTTGAGAGAAAATTAAGATGAAAATTTCCGTGAGACTAAGGTAGACTCTTAACAAATAACTCAAATTTAATTGTTTGTAATGCATGGCCCCTCTTTTCATGCTGAATCTGTGAAAAAGATCAGGGTTTCTCATTTTAGGAGAAGTGACTAGGTCCTGTATCAGTTCCAAAGTTTAATCCCATTCAGTTCCAAATCTGATGCCTGTTAATTGCAGCATAAATTTTGTATGCAAAAAGTTTCCAAAATTAAAAGAAAATAGCCTGGGAATTTGGAACTTGACACAAACACTCTTGTGTAAGAAATCAGGAAGTAAGATCTTCTAAACAAAAATGGTTTTTAGGAATGTCTATAATTTGAGTGGCTCCAGCATAAAATCTGAGAGAGGGAAGAGAACACAAATGAAACCGGAGAACAAAAATACTACCTGAAAAAACAAAGGCAACAAGAGAATCCATTCAGAAAACTGGGTGGCAAGGCAACCACTATTCATCTTCAAGAAAGGAGTTCTCTGTAGCAAATGGCCTACTGTAAAATTGCATTTTAAATAGCTTAGTTCAGCTATAAAACTATTCAGCTGCTACAACATGAAGGCAATGCCCAAGGGGGGGGGGGCAGAAAGATCATTTGTTGTTAATAATGATAGTTGTCAACATTTTTGCCTTCTCCCCTTATCACAAAACTACCTCACAGAAATTTAAAATATCTACAAAAGGTTCTAATAATAAACAACAAATAAAGTTGTTGCATATCATCTAAACATATAAAGCCAGTGTTCCGCATTCCCTAAGCTCAAAGCTGCCATGTAATGAATCCAATGGTTCACAGTGTGTTATGACTACATCTGATAGGAGTTGCAGTCCATCAACATCTGGGGACCTACAAGTCTCCAGCCCATCAAGAGTATTTTAAGTGCTTTTAGCTTTATCTATGTGCTCCCTTCTGATCGTTTATTAAACAGCATTCTCACAGCTGTTGCTGCTGCAAGAGTTGGATACAGTAAAATAAACAAGTTGGGTCTAAAGAGCACTACTAATTTTTATGAACATCAATAGATGTCCACTAGTAAGGTCACAGAGGTCGTATACCAACTATGAAACTTGATTCCAACATACAGTGGGGTCTCGACTTAAGAACTTAATCCGTATTGGAAGGCAGTTCTCAGGTCGAAAAGTTCTTAAGTCGAATCTGCATTTCCCATAGGAATGCATTGAAAACTATTTAATCCGTATCTGCTCTTTTCGTCCATAGAAACTAATGGGAAGCTGCTATTCCGCCTTCTGCCACTAGAGGGGGATATTTTTTTCTTTTTTCCTTTTAACCTAAGATGACTTAGCTGTAAAAAAAAGGAAAAAAAGAGTTCGTAACTCGAATCTAAGTTCGTAAGTCGAGTCCATATATTCCTATGAGAGCGGTTCGTAAGTCGAGACCCCACTGTATCTAGCACTTCAAGTAAGGTGTTGCAGTATATTTATAAAGTACCTAAACCACACTGTGGTTTCTTCCACAGCTTAGGTATTTCTGCTATCCTCTAACTGTGAGGTATGACAGCATCATCAGTCACAGTAAACAGGAACCCCTAGTAGATTAGGAAGTGACCTCTAAATAATCTCTGCCTCCCAAAACCCCTTGCCCATAGCAGCTGCCGCCACAATTCAGGGAAGTTAGTACCAAGATATAGCAACGAAAAGCCTGGGTAATGAAAGCCACTTCCAGAAAAGGCCTGGAGGGCCCTACTATGGATGTAAATAAGGCACCAAATCAGCAGGACTAGGGAGTACCCTCTATTCCAAATGCTCCTTGAACAGCCACTACCTCAGAGTTTTGCAGACTGTGGCACATCGACACCACCTGCTCAGAAGATCAGCAACACTGGATGAAGTAAGAAAAAGAAAGAACACTATGCTGCCCAATCACAGTATCCCTCCACTCCTGCAACCACATGACATCAGCACCATCTAATTATGCCAGATCGTTATATTGAGGAGGCATACTGTGTTCGAAATAAAATTGTGACTTTAAATTACAAATAACTTCAAATACTTAACAGTATACAAGTATGAGATAAATAAATGATTGCTTTTATCTGGAACCAGATAGAAGTTCAAAAGACATTAAATGGGCTGAGCTTTAAGTGTCTGCTGAAAAGACATTTGTTTGTTTGTTTGTTTGTTTGTTTGTTTATTGTATTTATACCCCGCCTATCTAGTCATTTTGACCACTCTAGGCGGCTTACAACATAAGGATAACAAGTTCTAAAAAAATTTATAACAATTAATTAATTAAATGATTCTATAAGATGGGAAAAATAAAAATAAATCAAATAAAGAGAAAAAAAAGGAAAGAGGACAGGAATTAACTGGAAGGGAAGGCCTGCCTATACATCCATGTTTTTAGTTGGTTCTTAAAAGTACCCAGCGAGGGTGCAGCGCGAATCTCCGGAGGTAGGTTATTCCAGAGACAAGGAGCCACTGCCGAGAAAGCCCGGTTTCTAGTTCTTTCTTTCCGAGCCTCCCTCATCTTAGCTTTTGCCTGACCTTTGCTAACCTTAGGGTATATTATCCAGCAAATGCAAGTAAAAATCTGCCTCCCTTGCTAGCCCCTCCCACACTAACCCCAGACAAGGAACCAATTTCAGCCTTAGCTACTAATAGTGCATAGAGTCAGTTCATTTTTATTTATTTTTCAGAAATAGTTTGTTTACCTCAGTTCACACATGTATGCTTTCTCCCCTGAATCAAGCTGAAGAGAACCCTCTATCCCAGTTTACAATAAATGTCAAATTGGCACAGTACTATCTGCCAGCCCCCATATAAACCAGGAATCCAGGTCCCTCCATTCCCAGAGAAAATCTGTAAGTGGAAAAGCAGCCTACCAGAAAAAGAAAACTTCCAACACCAAAGGAGGTGATTCTGTAGAGACTTCAAACCAAAAACAGAATGGACACGGCACTCAAAGCATGAGTGTGTACCGCTGCACAAGTACAGCTAAATACAGGTCAAATTAGCACATGCTGTTTTGTTCACCAATAGTTTGTCATCCTTCCTTATGAATTTCACAAGAGGAACATGGGATGGTACTGTGCATGAGAACAACTGATTTGCTGGAAGACAGGTTCCAGGCCCTGGAATGGACTAGTATTAGAGTAGGAAGAATTATGTTCACTGGGTGCTAATTCTCATATTGAAAATTGTCACCATCCAGCAGGCAAAAAAGAACTACAAGGAGCAGGGAGGTGCAGAATAGAAAAGGAATGTGAAAAGGTACAGTATTTTTTGCTCCATAAGACGCACTTCCCCACCAAAAAAAAAAGTGTGGGGGGGAAGTCCCTGCGTATCATGGAGCGAAGGCAGCAATTTCGTCGCCACTGGCCCCGTGGGGGGGACGTGAGCCTTCCAGGACCCTTGTGAGGCTCCTCCATCCCCCACAGGGCCAGCACCGGCGAAATCGCCAGCTTCCAGGTGGGGGGGGGCGTTGCAAGGGTCCGAGGGAGCCTCCCAGGACCCTTGCCACGCTTCTCCCACCACCGCACGGGGCCAGCGCCGGCAAAATTGCCAGGTTCTGGGAGTCTCTTGAGGCTTGGGAAGCCTCTGAAGAGTCCCAGAAGGTGGCGATTTCGCCCCTCTGACCCCGTGAGGGCAGGGTGAGCCTCCAAAGGGTCCTAGGGTGTGTTCCATAAGATGGACCTCTCCATAAGGCTCACCAATTTTTAGGAGAAGAAAACAAATTATTTTTTTCCTGTTTTCTTCTCCTAAAAATTTGGTGTGTCTTGTGGAGAGGTGCATCTTATGGAGCAAAAAATACGGTAATACTGTTTCAGGGCTCTTGGAAACAATGTGGAAATATAGTACAGGATTTTATTTATTTATTTATTTAGGTTATTTAGGAGTGAAACTAGAGTTCTCCAGCTAAAATGGTTTTGGGAAGGGAGACAACAGTTTGATTTCTAAGAGAAGTACAAAAAATCTGGACCTGTATGGCAGCCATGGTGTCTGCACAACAAATCCTGCTCCTTGTGTGAGCAGTAGAATCACAGAACTGTAATGCCAGGAAGGACTCCAACGGTCACTGAGACCAACCTTCTGCCATAGCAAGAAATCCCAAGCAAAAGCATTCCTGACATGTTCTCAATTCAACCTCTGTATAAAAATCTTGAATGAAGCACAGCTGAAAGCAGTCTGTTCCACTGTGGAACAGCTCTTAGTGTTGAGTGGTACAGCTGTAAGATAACACCTTTCTGAAGGTATTAACAGGCACTATTAACATATTCTATTTAGCTAACAAGCCCAGCTATCTCACTATATTGGGGCCTATTCAACAGCAATATATTACAACACTTATACTGAGGGGAAAATTCACCTGACTCTAAGAAATCACAAATGAAAATTATTTTTTCCAAATGTACTAAAGCAATGTTCTCCAACCTGGGGGGGGGGGGGGGGGTGTGACCACCAAGTGGGATCATAAAGTGTGTTTTGGGGGCCCACAGATCACCTTATATGTGTTGTAGTCCTAATTTAATAATTTTTGCTTTGACTTTTCAAGAGTGGGATATTAAAGTTAAAAGCGTGGAATACCACAGTTAGCATGTATGTGTATGTATGAGAAATAGCCCCCTGGGAGGGCAGAAAGAAACCTGTAATTTGAGAAAGGACAGCTTTACCAGATTAAAAATGCCTTTTTATGGAAACACGGTGGTAGGGGCAGAACAATTACTTGGCTACTACTATAAAAAGGGGTCACAACTCAAAAAAGATTGGGAAACCACTGTCCGAATGGATCCATATCAGTGCAAAGCCATTTTCAAAGTTTAATGATTATTTTATTTTAGATAGAGTTCATGTAAACGTAAGTGATGAAGTAGAACAAAGAAATGAACACTCAAAAAATTTAAAAAAGGCTGGAGTGGCACACAATGTATGAGTAGACCTCTGCTCACACAATGAAATTTCTGCTCTCCTCCTTTCTACATGCCATCCCAAAATCTGTTAGCAAGAGCTCCCAATCTTCTGGAGCAGACTTGGAAGTGGTGGCGAAACTATTTTGCTGACGGGTAACATTCTGTCAGGAGATGACACTAAATGGATACCACTTGTTACATTTCAGCATAAGTTGGGGGTGTTTAGAACAGTATTAAACAATAACCACCCTTTAACACTAGATTTTTATTAACTTTTCAAAACTATCAAGTCACTTCTATTAACTTTACAGCATGGTACTAATGAGAGGGAAAACAGGATCTTTAAAATGATGTGCCTAATCTTAATTTAGAAAGAAAGGAACATTCCGAGCCTCAGTTTTGTTTATATAGGAAAAGAAAATATTGGAAAAGAAAAAGAATTTAATAAATTGCCACTTTAAAATGTTCACTGCTTTGGGGGCATCCTTTTCATTTTGCTTTTAAGTAAATGGCTGTATTTTTGCCCACAACAGCATTTATCTGAAATACAAGGTCAAAACAATATTTGATGCACTCAGTGATAAAGACAGCTGGTTTAGCTCTTATCAGCAGAATATTCTGAACACACATTTCTAATGGAAACAAAAGTCAGAATTAATTATTATACTGTAGTTCCTACAACCACAAGATACAGGCGCTTTAACAAAGCAGTTAACAGCATGGGAGTTATACTCAAATGGATACTGAAGACACTTAAAAAGAAACTGACTGAGAAGCACCAGAATTATGGAGGAGGAAGTGACATCACACCTGGAAATGGAAGTTTGAAAGGAGAACTCAGCAATCCTGGAGAAGATTATAATTTTTTACCCAGTAACAGGAACCGAGAAGTCCACAAAAGAAAGTAGCAGCAGCAGCAGATTAAGTGGCTGAAAAAGACAGGCAGTGAATAGAGTTTTATTCTATAACTACTAGAAGAAAAACCTCAAACGCTTCTGCTAGTACAGGGAGGATGCCATAACGTACATAAAAGACATACAGTCAAAGAGAAGATCATGTTATGCTGAAGTATCCCAACAGTTCATGGGCCTATGTTTGTAAAGGAAAATAGTTACAGACAGCTTCAAAGAAAAAAGGGAAGAGAAAAAGAACTTGTGCATGTAGTTGCTTGTGAAATGAAGGCGAAGTTTTATTAGGTTACTAGAGCATATCCAAAATTGATAATAATGAGATGTGAAAAGTGGAAGGAACTGCAACGTTTGAGATTTAGTACATGACAAGCAAAGCTCATTGTGAATCCCTTTTGCAGATGAAAAGCTGAGAGTGACTACCTTAGCAAATTCCAACAGGCTGACTGTGTTTCCTTCAAGACCGAAAGATAGAGAGATTTAATTCCAATACCAAGGCATAAAATTCAAAATGTCTCTATTTCAAAAGTCCTCTGTATCTTTTCTGCTAGACAAAATCTCCCCATTTCAACAATTCATGCAAGCTAGTAGTACTCAGCAGCTGTTTCAGTTGCAGAAGTGGCACGCCAAACAAGCAATGCATGCATTTTCAGAACATTAAGAAATTATCTCTTTCCATTTACAACTGAAAAGGTCCTGGAACTTTAAAGGACTTCAAAGAGGCAATGAATTAGGGCTCTCCATTTCTACATTGAGAGTTGAACAAATGTCCTTCAAATAGCTACAAGAAGTATGCTCTTAAGAGTTGTGTTGGGGAAATATTGAGTGGGGAAACAACACAGTCTTTGGTGGATAACCCTAGAAACCAATCATTGGGCATTACAAGCTACTGTCCTTTTTCCCCACTATTTTTGGACTTTATCCAAGTCTTTATTTGTTCTGTTCAGACCAAAACCATAAAATCAGATCACCAAGTTCACCTCACTACCATGTTTATTGGATTCTACTATATTCTGCAGTTTCGTTGCATCTTTCTTCACACAAAGAATTTCCAGTTCTTAGAGTATTAAGATGTTAGGGGGCAGGGTTCTAAGTCAACTTGACTTTGTACATCTGAGTTTGATACATACAGGAAGCCTTTTCAATATGGAGACACATGTGAAACATGGCATCTCCAACACACTTGCAGTCTGATGTGTTCCAGTGCAACATACTGTATTCTTCATGTCAATTGCCCCAATATGCCTTTGCTCCCAGGCTGTAAATCCCCTGGACAAGAACTCTATTAATCTAGAAAGCTGTACTACTATCTGCAAGAACCATGTTCCAGCGATGATAACATCATGATAGGAAAGAAAAAACAGACAAAATGTGAGCAAGAGAAATGAATGCATCTAAAAAAATAGACACCTACATAGAATACAAGAAAATAGAGGGAACTGATGGAAATAAAGCAGTAATATTATTACAAGAAGAGATAGCAAAGAGACAGAACAGAGAGAATACAATTTTCATGTGATAACCCACATACAGGTTACATAATGGCTAGAGATGGGGGTATACATATTCGAATATCCCTGCACAGGTGGAAATAATGAGGATCCGGCCCCAAGAGGTTTGTCATCCCACCTCCTGCCAGGACTGGGTACTTGATTGTGGACAACAGCGCAATAGGAAAGCACCGTGGAGCTGGCAGCATCAGCAATGTTTGTGAGTGGACAGTTGTTGTTTCCACCTGTGCAGGAATATTCATATACCGCTATCTGTAATAATGGCTGAAATCCATCATGCTGTATTTATAATAAATAAGGTATTTCCAATCCCCTCCCAAAAGCCTTTAGATTCCTGTGGGAACCCTTTTGTTTTAGGGAAGCCATGGGGGCCACAGAATTGGGGGGGGAGTCTTTTACTACCAGCTGGATGATTTTACAGCTGATGGCAACTTTCTTACATTAAAGACTTCCCACAGCTCCCAATGTCTTTCTCATTATAAAAATGATCCTATGGGAGCTTCAGGACCTTTGCTGGTATTTAGCCAATTAGGTATTTAGCCCATTGGAACGCACTGAGCAGTTTTCAATGGGGTTTTTCCCCGCTTGACGACGATATTGCTCTACAGCGATTTCGCTGGAACGGATTAACATCGTCAAGCAAGGCACCACTGTATGGGGACAGTTAGCAGGCATCCTTCAGTCCCGAGAGACTATGGTAATGTGCTCTGAATAGAGGTCTTGGAATAGTGTCCAGTGTTGATGAGGAGGCCAATTTGAGAGTGAAAATCCCTTCCACAATGAAGACAAATACATTTGGTCCCCTGTCCAGCTCCCTGATTTTGCTGGTTTTGGGAATGCCTCTTTGTCTTGGCCTGCTGGACAAGTGCATCTTCAAAATGTGAGAGGCCATGCTGCACCGCCTGCCTCCAGGCTGAACGCTCAGATGTCAAGGTTTCCCATCTGTTGAGCTCCATCCCTAAGGCGTTCAGATCCCGCTTGCAGATATCCTTGTGGTCTCCCTCTGGGGCGTTTTCTCTGCACTAATTCTCCACAAAGAGTACTTTATCTAAATGGAATGAACCTATAAGTCCAATTGATCGCTAAGCGATATTAAAAAGCCCATAGAAACGCATTAAAATGCCATTAATGCGCTCCATTCCTATGGGCTTAAAACCTAACCTTAAGTGAAAATCCTCCATGGGGCGGCCATTTTTGGTGCCTCTAAAGCGAGGCAACACAGCGGGTGGCCATTTTGTTTACCCGGCAGCCATTTTGGAACCGCCGATCACCTGGCTGAAAATGGGGGCTTTGCAATGATCACTTCCCTGCGATCATAGCAAAGCGAATTTTCCTCATAGGGAACATCGCAAAACGATCGCTTTTGCGATCGCAAAAACATCATTGCAAAGCGATTTCTTCGTTAAACAGAGCGATCGCTATGTGAGGCACCACTGCATTCAATGGTGCAAATACCAACTACCAATGATTTTAACTTAACTTGGCATTATCCACAACGACCTGGACATGAGAAAGCTGGCAGCAAAGTGGATCCCCAAACTTTTGACAACTGAACAAAAGAGGAAACATGTGGAGTCATTGGTGGCTGTTTTGGAACATTTTGCAGGTTTTCTAGGCAAACTGGTAATTGGTGATGAGACACAGATCTACTGTCATGATTCTGAGACAAAGACTAAGGCAGCGGTTCCCAAACTTTTTGTGACAGCGGACTGGCTGAGCCTCCGAGGAAGGCGGTAGCCCCACCGCAGGTGCATGCGCAAAGCAGTGGGAGAGCGCCCGCCTGCCAGTGTGAGTGCTCCCCCACCTCTTTGCACATCGGCACCTGCACATGCGAAGCGGTGGGGGAGTGCCCCACTGCCTGCGCTGCCGTGAGCGCTCCCCCACCCCTTCGTGCATGTGCAGGGGCACTTGCACACCTGCCCACTCCTTCGCATGGGTGCTCAGGCACTTGTGAGCATGTGTGAAGGGGTGGGGGAGAGCTCACACCAGCGCTGGCACGTGCGCAAAGCAACTGTGGGGAGGGGAGTGCGTGCAGGGGGCGGGAGGGCTGTCTTCGTGGGCCAGTCTGGCTCAGACCAAGGACTGGCACCGGGCCACGGACTGGGGGTTGACGACCTCTGGTCTAAGGAATGGAGGCACAGTGGTTCCCCCAGGCTGAAGAAGTTACAAGTGCAAAGGTCGGTGCAGAAGCAAATGGCAACATTTTTTTGGGATAAGAAGGGAGTTCTGCTGGTGGACTACCTCCAACAGGGTTCAATCATCATGCAAAATATTACTGTGCTTTATTGACAAAGTTGAGGCAAAACATCAAAGAAAAACATCGAGGAAGGCTCTCTAAAGGTGTCATCCTGTTGCATGACAACACCTCATCACACACTGCAGGTGAAACAATGGCAAAACTGACCTCCTTAGGCTTTCAAGTGATGCCCCATCCGCCCTATTCTCCCGACCTGGCTTCTTCCATTATCTGTTCCCCAAACTCAAAAAACATGTAACGGTACAACGATTTGGGAGTGTTCTGGAGGCAACTAATGCTGCAAATGAGTGGTTACACCAGCAGTTGGAAGAATTTCATTTGCAGGGACTTAAGAAGCTGCAAGACAGACGTCGCAAGTCCATTGACTTCCTGGGGGAATATGTAGAATAGTGTGGCAGTTACAGCTTCCTAGCTCAATTTTTTCTGGGAAAAGCACAATACTTATCAGCACCCCCTCATAACAATGATTGTTTGGGTTAAAAGTGACTCCAAATATGAGAATCAGTGGCTGCAAAATTACTCATACTGGAGATCAAGGCAGGATTCCTCAGGAAAGAGGTTTTTAACATTTTGCTTTTCTTATCAAAATAAAGGAACACATTGTTCCATAAAGGAAGACAGAACTTCAAGTGACAGCGATCAATCTGCTCTTCAAGAAACCTAGCATGAACTTAGTGTAGCTATATTATTACAGGAAATTGCTAACATCCACTTCCTTGGAAGGGTGCTTTTGCAAGTGGCTGCCAGTAAACTCCAACTATTCCCTACAATAAGTGCTTGCCACTGAACCACAATTACTGGGCTTCAGAATTGGATGCAAAATAGAAGTTGCCTTGGTCACACCAAAATAAACAAAAAACAAAAATTCTGATGAAAAATATGACAAAAGAAGAAAAAGAAGAATTACGAAAACACTCCGGATGTGAAGAAATGTGTAAGATTAGGTACTTAGGAATTAATATGACAAAAAAGCAAGTACATTAATGACAGACAATTATATGGAAGTAATGAAAGAAATCAAAGTAGATTTGCAGAAATAGTCTAAATTCCAATTATCTCCAATGGGTAGAATAACCGCAAAAAATTAATATACAGTGGTGCCCCGCATAACGAGCGATTTGTTTAATGACGAATCCGCATAGCGATGTGTTTTTTGCAATTGCAAAAGCGATCGCATAGCGATGTTTTAGATGGTAAAACATCGGTAAGCGTTTCGCATAACAATGTTTTAAGAACAGCTGATCGGCGGTTCCAAAATAGCAGCTCTGTCCTGGGTAAAGGAATGAGTTATTCTACAAAATGTGAGACTTTTAAAAATTAAGGGGCATGATTTAAGGCTAGGCTGCCATACCTACCTATGGTACCAAAATGATAGGCAATGCAAAACTTACATTTGATCAGGAGAGGTCTGTTATGGGTTTGGAAGACAGTTAATGCACAACATTATGGAAATATACCATTATGGGTAGCTTCTGATCCGGCAAGAACATCTCAAGGGACAAACGTGAGATATGTGGAGATATTAGTGATTTTAATCTAAAGATGAACTGGCAGAACAAGGGTATTATCTTAAGATTGGTGGTCGATAAACTTGTTGAAATCAAGATATGTAAAAGATAAATAATCATCATTTTGGCACCTCTCCTAGATGGCCCCACCAAATGAGATATGGTAAAAGTCAAAACAATGTTTTCAGCAGTGGCACTCTGCCCATAGAATGCCCTTCCTAAATAGACTCACTTACTGCCTACATTATGTTCTTTTGCATGGCAAAGTACAGTGGTGCCCCGCATGACGACCCAGCAGAACAACGAAATCGCATGACGATGACAACGTTTCCTATGGGGGATTTTCGCTGGAAGTCGATTAGGTCCTTGCTTCGCGAACTGTTTGTTCGTAAAATGGTGATTTTTCTGGCTGCCCTGTGTTTTCCAGACCCATGCTTTGCAGGGCAGCCATTTTAACAGCTGATCGGCACTCGGAAAATGGCTTCCCCTATGGGCGATCTTTGCTGGACGACGAGGTAATTTCCCTATTGGAACACATTAATGGGTTTCAATGCATTCCAACGGGGAATTGTTTTTTGCATGACGACGATTTCGCTTAACAGCGATTTTCCTGGAACGGATTATCATTGTCATGCGGGGCACCACTGTACTTTGCAACTCCGCTTTTAGTTTTTCTGTTTAAAAAGTGAGTAGGTACTTTTTAAATATTCAATCTGCTGTGCTCGACTACTGCCAATGTTACCAAGGTTTTATTCTAGGGATATTACAATTTTTTATTATATGCTATTTTACACTTATATTTAGCTACTCCCAGCCACTACCATCTTCTTCATGGTCAAAATGAAGGTTATTAGGGAAGGCTTTTACAGGTTGCATCTGGGTAAATTCTAAGCCGTGTAATAAATAAATAAATAAATAAATATTTTACTTTTGTTTTATGAACTGCTCATAGATATTAAGTGCTCTAGAATACAGTAAAAATATAACGTAAAAGAAATATACTGAACATAGTGGAATGATTATTTTCAACCTCACATCCCACTTGTAAAATGGTGTAACATACAACAAAGGTGCTTACATTATCTTTGGAAAGTTGCTTCTACATCCAGAAAGGAGTTAGGAAATTATTTATTTACTTAATTTTTATACCGCCCATTTAGCAAACTGCTACTCCAGGTGGTGTATATAAAATAGAGCAAAAATCAGAAAAACACATTCTAAAATACAAAGATCAAAAAATACAAGCAGCAAGAAATTGTTAAATGGCAAAGAAGAACCCTTCTTCCTCTTCCACACCTTCTATGCTGAGGAGAATCTCCGCAAAGTCTTCCTTAAAAGCTATTTTTAGTTTTTTAAAACCACGGAGAAAGGGCACCTGGTGTAAATCCTGTGGCAATGTATTCCACAGGGAAGGTGCCACAGCAGAGAAGGCCCAGCTTCTGGTTGTTGTTTTCCTGGCTTCTCAAGGTACTAATATTTGTAGCCACATGGTTTGTGAGGACTAGGTCAGACAGGCAGCTCAACTTGGCAGAAGACATTCACGCAGCTAGTGAGGTCCCAATCTATTCAGGGCTTCATATGTTAGAACCAACACCTTAAACCTCACATGGAAGCAGACCAGTGATCAATGTAAGGATGTGATCATATTTCAATCCAGCTGCTGCACTTTGGACCTCTTGAAGCTTCCTTGTCAGTCTCAAGGGAAGCCCCACATAAGAGTGAGTCACAGTAGTCAATTTTTGAGACTACCAGTGCACGGACCAATGTTGTTAGGGATCTAACATCCAGATAAGGGTGCAGATGGATGATACACTGCAGCTGAAAAAAATGCAGCATGTATCATGTTGGAGACCTCTTTCTCATAGCCAGTGCTGGATCTAAAATCATTCACCGACTGCACCCATGATCCTTAAACAGAAAGGTAAATCCATCATGTCTGGGGGAAATACCACCCTTAGACAAGAAGATGGACTCCCCTAGCAACATTTGTCTGGATTCAGCTTCAGCCTAGTCTCCTAGTCCAATCCAGAACTGCTTCCAGACACCCCTCTAAGCACTGGACAGTTTCCACTGCAGATGATTTCAATGTTTTTTTTAAAAAAATTAAATCTCCACTTGAAGCCAAATACACAAAAACTGGACACTTTGTGGGGGGAATTAAACTCTTTTCTTTTGCAGGGTATCCCACTACAGGATAATTTTCAGAGGCTTTCCCTTCTTGAGAATACAAGTCTCCTGCTACTATATGATACTACTACTATATGATAATAATAAACCCTAACCTTAGCATGGGTCTCAGTTTCAGCATTTATTTTTTCTTTATATTTTGTAATTATACATCCCGTGGTGGCTCTGTGGGTTAAACCGCAGAAGCCTCTGTGCTGCAAGGTCAGAAGACCAGCAGTCGTAAGATTGAATCCATGCGATGGAGTGAGCTCCCGTCGCTTGTCCCAGCTCCTGCCAACCTAGCAGTTCGAAAGCATGTAAAAATGTGAGTAGATACCACGGTGCGAAGGTAATGCCGTTCCGTGTCTAGTCCTGCTGGCCACGTGACCACAGAAACTGTCATGACATGGAAACGGGGAGGAGCACTGCGCCCTACAGTTGGACACGACTGGACTAAATGCCAAGGGGAACCTTTATTTTACCTATACATCCCATCTTTCAGTGATGCCTTAAAAGTGGCTTGCATGAAAATATATCAAAATCAGTGTCAGACTATTCTGGTTATATAATGTACACATTATGGCCAGAATCCTGTAGGAAAAATCTAAACACATTTTTCTCACTCTGCCAGGCATGGGCAACACAAACCACTGTACAATCAGGATGTGACCAAGCACGAAACAGACAGCTGGCAAGACAGTGCACACTACTTGTTCAACTGCCTCTTTATGTTTCACAAATTCAACAGGATTTTGGACTGTGTACTTTAGAAAAACGTATGTACTTCAACCCCAACAACTAGCCAACTGTGAAAAAGTTATGTACAGGAACTCTAAGTACAACTATTTAAGCAAAAGCATGCATTCTTCAACTTATCTGCTTGCCTAAATCATTATAGTCCTTTACTCCGTCACCATCAACCAGTCTGTGACAAAAGAAAAAAATCTATATAGTAAAGGTTGTGCCACATATTCTAGGAACACCTTTAAAACAATAATCTTAGAACTAAAAAAGGATTATTGAGTCCAGCCCCTGCCAAGGATGCCCATTGGGGAACTGAACTCCCAACGACATCCAGATACCTAAACCACTGAAGTATCCTGCAATGTTGTTAGTTTAGCAACAGAAAAGTGGAACACTTATCCTAGGTCATCTGCATACCGATAGACTTTCGTCATGCCCACTTCAGGTTACCAAATACAGTGCAGACATGAATGTGCATCTCAGCATATATAATTGCCCTATGAAAAGCAGCCAAATGCTGAAACTAGATATGATCTGGAGAGCCTATCAAATATCTTTTGATTACTACTATACTTAAGAGTCAGAAAGGACCCTCATCTGATCAGATTTGCTAATAGTCTCTAAATCACCCTTGTTGCAAATGACTTAGCTCCTGGTTTAAGTCATCTAACTTATTTTCCTTGCATGTCCCAGGAGACAGAAAGAGGAACAAGTCCAAGAAACAAATGCAGGCAAAAGAAGACTTATTAGTAAGTAGGTTCTCTAATCTACTCTAATCTACTTGCAGCTTTTTTTAAAAAATTATCGTCAATCAGTGACCCGAGATAGATGGGAAGCTATTATTCCAAACTGAGATCTGCTTTGCAGCATGGGTATTTGTTGCACTAGAACCTATTCTTGGGCCAACATGCACAAAATTGATCGGTCCAAATCAGTAAAAATTACACCTGTCCCTCACTCTTGGATCTCATGCTACCATCTTAAAACACTTACTGTACTTGAAATATAACTTCAATAGACCTTTATTTCTGAGAAAACATGGTTAGGAATTAGTTGTTAGTGTTTGATGACTTCTTCCACAACCCAGTCTAAAAGGGAATCTTTATTCAGATGCTTTCCTATAGGACTTAGTTGCTCATTCAACCAACATGAAAGTACTATATAGCTGCATCAAATGATTAAATACACTTAAGCGCATTTTCAGAAGGCATTTGATGCAGTCCTTCACCAAAGGCTGCTGAGAAAAAGACACAGCCAGGGGATAAGAGGGCATGTCCTCTTATGGACTGAGAATTGCTTGAGAACCAGGAAACAGAGAGTAGGTGTCAATAGGCAATTTTCCTCAATGGAGAGAGGTGAAAAGCCGTGTGCCCCAGGGATCTGTTCTGAGACTGGTGCTTTTCAACCTGTTCATAAATAACCTGGAGACAGAGATAAGAAATGAGGTGGCCAAGTTTGCAGATGACACACAACTTTTTCAGGTGATGAAGACCAGGAGGGATTGTGAAGAACTCCGGAATGGTCTCTCCAAACTGGGAGAACGGGGGAACAAAATGGCAAATGTGTTTCAATATAAGAAAATGTAAAGTAATGCACATTGGGGCAAAAAAAAATCCAAAACTTTATTTATCAGCTGATGGGTTCTGAGCTGTCCGTGACAAATCAGGAAAGAGATCTTGGTGTGCTGGTGGACAACTCGATGAAAGTGTCAACCCAGTGTGTGGCGACAGTGAAGGCCAATTCCATGCTAGGTATCATTAAAAGGGGGTTGAAAATAAAACAGACAGCATTCTAATGCCATTGTAGAAAATGATAGTAAGGCCGCATCTGGAGTATTGCATACTGTTCTGGTCACTGCACCTCAAAATAGACATAGTGGAACTAGAAAAGGTGAAGAAGGGAGCAAGCAAAATGATTACTGGGCTGGGGCACCTCCATTATAATGAAAGGCTACAGCATTTGGAGCTCTAGAGAAACCTTGTGTCCTGGCCTGGTAACTGGAAAGCTCTTCTGAACTTTTAGAATGAATTTTCTTCAACTTAAAAACTGAATTTTCTACCATGTAGAAAAAGGAAGGTGGTTTTAAAAGGGCTTTCAAACTGCCAGATCTCATTGGCAGAATAAATGTTGAAGTATACATGCCCATCCAAACCAAACCTAACACATCACAATCCTCCCAGAGAAATAGACACCTGAGACCACCACAGATCTCTCCCCATTTACTTATTCAACATACATTAATAGTAGCAGACAGAGGCAGCTCTCCAGTACACTAACACAACAACTTTCTGTTCATATTCTGGGCATTTAATATGTTGTCAAATTAATAATTTCACACCTTTTAAAACATGTATATTAATCTTGTAGAGCAGGAATAAGATAACTTTGGTCCTGCAGATACTTTGCACTTCAGCTTCCAGAAGGCTCAAATAGCATGGCCAACAGTAAGAGGTTGTGGAAGCTGTAGTCCAAAACAAGTACAGAACCAAAGCCTCCCCCACCTCTGTTGTACAGATACCTTGTACTCTCAGAGACACATTCTGTTCTTTAACAACTACTAATAAAAGACAATGGGGAAATGGAGAAATCAAAAAATATCATACTTGCAATACATCATCGATACTAGTATGATAAAATCAAAACAAAAAATAGAAAAATTGTATTTCATATAACTAGCAAATTATGAGAAGAAGCTTACAAACTATGAGATGCAGTTTAACACAGTTTCTCTAAAGTATGGGTCAATCTTCTGATTTGTCAGGAAACATCCAATATTAAAAGTTCATCTGTTTTATGTCTTATGTTTGTCGAGCATGTTCACATCAGTATTTATATTAAAGTTATACCTTAAGAGAGGCTAGTGGATGTTCTGGACCAAGTAAACTCCAATGAAATGAAGCCAAATCTTCATCAGGTAGAATGTGATTACCTAGAATATATAATGTGCACTGCAATTGAGACTGTAGAAACACATATTATACATTCTACATAAATAATAGCATTGTATACTTTAAGAATCACCACTAGAGGTAGTGCAAATGGAGCAAGCTAAAACAGTAATAAGCAACTATGGAACAAATAATCTATCCTTTCCCCAGCCTCAATCTGAATTCAAAAACATGTTTATCAGAACGCATGCCTTATATCAACTAGATTTATGGCTAAACAATCATGATTAGGATTCAAGCCTTACTTCAGGCACCTCCATGAACAAACATATATTCACATATATTCATATGTAAATGCAGGCCATTGTCCATTAACACATTTTTAAGATCAGCTTAAATGTGGAAGCCCCATGTGTCATTCTACCTACCTAAAAGAGCAGCAAAAATAGGAAACCGATTTGGATTCAGGTCCAGTTGCTTGGCAACTTCATGCATCAGGTATTGGCTTGTCGTGAGGCTTTTTCCATTACGGCTCAGTTTTAGGGCATGGGCACTGAAATAGTAAGGGATGTTGCACAATGCATAATCTGAATCATATGCAACCAAGCCATGGAAACCCTTTTCTCGACAGAAAGCAATTACTTCTTGATGATGATCTTCAATGCTTTGTGCAACCTGTGTTAAGAAAAAGGGGGAGCAAGAAGGCAGAGAAATATACATTACAAATTAGTATCCAGATGTACAAACGTAGAGAAACATGTATTAATATTTGACATTAAAGTAAGATTTAATATTGCAAACGCACTGTTTCCACATGGTACACACTGGATACAGTTCTGAGAGACAACTCACAGACCAGCATTGCCCTCACACAACTTTGATGCTATTCTGAATGCCTATTCACCTAGCACTGTATCAATAGAGCCGAAGTTTCCCTTTCGACGGAAAGAATACAAAACCTCCCAGCACATTTTTTTTCCTTAAAAAAGAAAGTACAAAAAGCAGCCAACACCTATGTTTCATTTGAATGACTTCAAAGCCTTCATGGGATTATCAGGTTCCACCTTGGCCTTTTGGGGTTTTGGTAGATCAGCAGAAGTCTTCTTCTGATTTAATATTTTTGTCAATCAGTAGGCCCCACACATAAACATACAGGGTATATATTTTACTTTTAAAATACAAGACATCTTTGGCTTAGGGTAGCCAATAACAGAAAGAGTGTTTCACACCCATTGAAATTTGGTTTAGGATCCGAGTATTCTGATATAATTCATAACTCTGCTGGATTTTGGTGGGTTTTGCTGTCACTTGTCATTTGTTTTTATGACTTTTACTGTATCGATTTTAAATACTGTACTACTCTGGGCCTTTAAAGGGCAGCTTACAAGTAAGACAAAGTGGGGAAAAGAGATAAACAATAATACAACACAATGCATAGCATGATCTTTGACAACTTGTTAATGACCAGCTGGTGATGCCTACTGCCGTGATATTAATTTTAAACATTATATTTAAACGTTGAAATCCCTGCATTTTTTCAGTACAGATCCTAATCAGCTGCTATTAACAATTAATGACAGGCATGTGCGATTTGTTTTTGTTTCCCATTTTTACAACTCCAAATTCCAGAATTCTCCATTCCAAGAGCTCTACCTGTTAAGACTCCCATCTAAATTGTGTTCACTTGGAAAAAGGCTGAGTTGGAAGGAGTTTCAACAAGCACCAGGGCAGTTTCCTTTTGTAACAGGAAGCTAGGCTGGAACTCAGCCTTTCCTAGGTCATGAAGCCTTCCAGATGATCCTTTCTCCATAAACACAATTTAGGTGTGGGTCTGGCAGGCAGAACTCCCAAAATGGAGAATTCAGGGATCTGGAGTCCAAAAAAAATTAAAGAGGAAAGAGAAACACAGAAAAAGAAGGACACACCTCCAATTAACAATTATCACATTTTGTGATGCAGCTCTGAGCCACTCATTACATACACAAAAATACTAAGCAAGACAATTCCACTACTTTGAATCTGCACAGGATAAGATTGCTGGTAACTGCTTAGATCCATCCAAAACTAAATGATGCCAAATTATTAAGCACAGCCATGATTCCCTAAGATATGGTAAAATCCCTGAGCTCCTTTGGTCACGAACATAATTTTTAAACTGAACACATTTAAAACATACAGACATAAGTTCATAAAGCCAAACTCTGCAGATAAATCTAATGGGATAGCATATGATATCTACTAAATTTTAATACTTCTGTTCTGAATCTCTGCTTTTACCAATCAGTTCGCAATAATAAATACATGCCCTAGGGCAACCACATACATGTACACTCAGTAGAAAATCAGAGGCAATCCAAAGGCATTTTACATAGCTAACTGGGCACAAGACCATTGCCTCTGTTGCCAGGTTCAAACATCACATTATACCAAGAGCAAGCCACAAATGGCCCACACATTTCTCCACCTGCTTTTTTTAAACAAAACCCTCTAACCTTGGCAAAAATTTCCTGCTGTGAGGCCAAAATTCATTACTAAAGCAGTTAAGAGCAAAAATCTCAGCAATTCTTCCTGAAAACAATGCATACAGGAAGCACACATCTTAAATTTAAGGATAACCACCTTCTTTTGTCTGGTTTTGGGATAATACCCACCCTGCCAATATTGTATAATTTAACATAATGAGAGCTAAATCGACATGCAGGCCTACACATCTTCCTGCTCTTCTAGGACAGATGGAAAGAAGAGTTTATAATTTTTTTGTTTCCAATTTAGATTAAGCACACACTTCATTCTATTGTTTTAACCACATAAGCTGTGACAGGTTAAAGTGCTTGCTTTTTCAAATAAACTGACATTAATGTTACCCATACTTAGAGTTTGGTCACCCCACTAAATGGTGGTTAACTAAAATCAGAGGGAAACATTCCCAAATTCCTTGCAGCTGCACAAGAGGAGAGAAAAAACACAGGAATCCAGAGCACTGCATAGCTTACTCTCATCATGCTAAACAACGCGTGGGGTGGGGAAACCAGAACATTTAGGGGCAGCTGCCACTCCCCAAATTCCACTGCTGGGGTGAGAGTAAGCATGGATAACTCAACTTCACTGCCCACAACCTTGTAGGCACCAACAGTTTACCAAAAAGCTCTCTAGCAAGGTGTTAGGAACCTGATGGTCCTGGGAAAGAGAATCATAGAAAAGTGAAGTTGGAAGGGGCCTACAAGGCCATCAAGTCCAACCCCCTGCTTAATGCAGGAATACAAGCAAAGCACATTTGCCAGGTCTATGTTACCTAGATGGACTACAACTGCCACATTCTTTTATCACTGGCGATACAAGCTGGGTATTCTGAGGACTCTCGTCTAAAATATCTGCCCTGCTAAAGGCTTGCCACCCATGTGTTAGGATATTCATCCTCACTCTTTCCTCACCAAAGCAAATGGTACCTTCCAATGAGGTGTTGGGCAAAAAAAGTAGCAGTCTATTCAGACTGGGAAAGAGGGTGCAGGGGAATGACTCTACTCACACACTCCCAACAGTCTGACTCCATTGTAAAAGAAGGCACACAGAGAGTAAGTAATCCTAGTTTCTCAGCAGAATTAGGCATGCTGGAAGGAGGAAAATGCTTAAGTCTTTTCCTCCCTGGCTTTCAGGCTGAAATCCAACAGTAGGAGGCCTTAGGGAGGAAAAAAGGTGCCCACCCCTATTTGTAGTAATACGCATGTTCAAATGCAATCACTGTGTCATTTCTAATGCTTAGGCTCAAAAGTCATGTATTTTCTTCTCACACCATTTTTTTCTTTTTTACATACACTGTGAGGGTTTCACTTAAGAGTTATTCAACAGGTATGAGAAAAAGTAAAGTGTTTAATACATGTATAAACCAAAATAGGCACCCTTTTAAAGCAAACCACTTTTAAAACAAAACTTACAGGGATTGCATATGTTTTGTAAAATATCTTTGATTCTAAAATCCAGTTCAAAAGACAATTTTTATTCATACTGATTAAAATACGTATACCTTGGCTTTCAACCCTCACGCCCAACCCAAAGCTCACCTTACCCATTTAAAGGATGTCATCAAGAAACAAGTGCACAAAGGTGAAAACTAAAACAGTTCTTGCCCCCTGCCGAAAAGCCAGTGGGGAAAGGACACTGGTCAGGATAGCCAGGACAGGAACTGCACTGCAAAAGAGACTAACCCCATGTAGCCATTCTGTCACCCAGAATGGTGAATAAGGTAACAGGAGATAAGCTAACCCAGATGCTTCCCTTGCTGCTTTAGGAGAAACCCCTCCTTGTATGCAGGCTCTACACAAAACAAAAACTCTGGAAAGTCTGTGTCCTTACCAGGGTGGATATGATATAATCAATAACTTAAATCACAATTTTATTTATTTTTAACTGGATTTTTTGGGCAATTTAATTTAAAAAAAGATTGCTTTTATTTAAATGAATCTGATTTTTAAAAATCATTGATTTTTATCTGCCATGGTCTTTACTCACTTACAGAGCCTCCACAGAATTTTTCTTCTCCTCAGACACATCACCACTTACATGAGCAAAGAATTGGGGGCAGGACTAGCTTCTGTCTGTAACAGGGCTGATGACTGCAGATCAGGAAACAATTGAATAGGGATCTTGCCACACATACCAGACAAATGGACCTCTGATACCAAAGAGATGTAAAGTAAAATCCTTAGCAACCAATGCTGCTGATGGCCAGGTTCACATGGAAAGAAAGGCTCCTTCCGCATATTCTGATTTTAAAACTGTTTTATACCTTATGGAACCAACCATATAGACACATACAAAAAGGCCTTATCCTTTGCTTACTCACTACATATTATCTCAAAGAAGAAGAGCAGTTTGCTTACAGTATATTGCCACTTGTCTACAATAAAATAAATATGTGTTTGGGAACTACACCAGATGACATTTGATGTCTCACATGCCACCAATCTATGAAGAAAGGTTAAGAAAAACTGAGAGTAAAAGGTATAAGCAAGTGGTTTTCAAAAAGAAAAAACAAGAAACCAGTACTGGAACACCTGTGGTTGGACATATGTAAAAAACAAAAAAGTTATTATTATTTGTACTTTCAGGCTATTTTGATTTTAAAATGGGACTGCAACACATACAGAATCACATTAGTGTTTAATACTATAGTACTTATTAACATTTTTAAACTTTTGCTTATGGATTAATAATGTGAATAACTAATTAAAATGAACAATGTGTGGTGTATTGATAGAATAGCATGTGTTCTCAACAGATTTGCATGATTCTCTCATGCTCATACTCTACAGATTTCTCACTGCTTATTCAATTTGCCATCTGAGATTTCAAAATATAAGTCCTACAAATTCTTACCTCATCTGACTTTGAAATACAAGAATTCATTCATTATGTATGGATTCTTCTTTTGTAATTGTAAACAGAATTTATCTCAAAATGTCTAGAAATCCACAGCAATTTATTAAAATATGTCTATCTGCCTTTACTTCTCAAGTAAACATCATAGTGACACACGTTATTAATAAATTATCATACACATATCATAAGACAACATCACCACCAGCATTTAAAAATTAAAATAATCAAGCTTTAATTTATATATTGGAACAGTATTCTGTGTTAACGTAAACTGAAAAATGCAGATTTACCACCAAAAAAAAATCATCTGAGGAGTAAGGCAAAGTTTGAAATGAAATGTGACAGAAATGTGTGTTAGGCCTTAATCCATTACATATTTAAATACTAAGAAATATGTAATTTTGTCCTATAAAGTGTTGTAGAAAGCAATGTCATATTTTAATACTTCACAGTCATAAGGATGTATAAACACTTGCCATTTATTTTTCACAAAAGAAAATATATGTTATGTGATGAATAGAAAGGCCTTTTTAAAACTCGGGATTTCTGAATACGAGTACTCCTTCAAATCACCAAAGCAATTTCCCCTCAAAACTAGGCTGTTCTTTCCATCAGTACTGTGAAATTTTGCTGCCCAAACTACTGTACAAACAAGTTTCTAGATTCAAATGGTTATTCTTTTATTAGAAATGCAAGTCACATCTGATTAAGTTACAGAGAAAAGTTTGGTTGCAGTTCACAGCTTTCCACTTCCATTCCGAAGAATTTAACAAGTATACATGAACAGAGCAAGCTAACTTGTTCACTGTAGACCTACACTTCATGTCTGTCACTGCTATAAGCCAATAGCTACACACAATCCGCCAACTTGTAGGCTTATAAAATTTCTTACCAGTTACAACTGAAAGAAGGGGTGGGACTTCCACTATCAACTTAGTCTGAAGTCTCACTACCTTTCTTAAAATGCAGAATGATTCCTAGGCCTTGTAACACACATTCCAAGCAGCAAGTCACTTCACAAACGCCTTTGGAAAACAGAGCATGACTTCTTTCAGTTTCACTAAATACATAACAGATTAACTCTCATCAACCTCTTTTAAAAATATTTTCTCTTTTTGGGAGAACTCCCTCCTCCTAGAAAAAAAAAGTATTCTTTGTCCTGGTTTCTGCTCTGCTGTAATCTGCCAAAAGGACAGCACAAAAATCCTGATATGTTAAGCTCTGATTACAGATCACTGTGTGTCTTTAAAGGTGACATAATATATATTATCCTATGCAACAGAACTGACTAAAAGTGTACCACTATTTAGGAATATTGCTGAACATTTTCTGTTTTTTGTTCTTTTGGTTCATAGGAGTTCATCTAAAATACATTCACAGTTTTCACACTGAATCAATTGCTGTATGGTTAGTCGATACTCATATCAATCATACTGATTCAAGGTGGGCCTACTCTAGTTGGATCTAGCTACATACTGGATTTAGATCTTTGGGGGTGGGGGAGGTCTGTCATCAAAAGAACACAGACATTAATGAAAAGAAAATCAAACTGGGAAGTTACTAGAAACACCAGCACTCTTTTTAGCATAGCAATTGCAAATGTATACAACTGCAAACTATTTTGTATGCCTGCACTGTGTATTTTTTTAAGTGACATGGAAACCTTTATTTAACGTATATTCAATTTTATAGTGTTGTTTTATGAAACCTCTAGGCCCTGGGACTTTAATGCAGTTTAAATCACAACTTTCCCTTTAAATATAAATTAACTGAAGAACTTGTTGAATGTGAAACCCCTAGATATTCAATTACGATTTTGATCAAATGCAAGAATGACTGAACTTTCAAAATACAAATAGTTAGCTCCAGAGAAGACACTGTCTCCAGAAGACAGGCCTAGCATGCAAGAGACATTTTAAAAACTAGAGTGATCAGAACAATGGCCCCCAGAGCAACATGGAGTCAGAAAACACCTCACTGGAGTTTTCAAGAGGAGGAAACTGTGCAAACTTTGAAATAGTGACTAGACTGGATCGAAAGCAAAAGTTTTCACTACAGATTCTCCTTGCTAGGTACATATTTTCTAACTCTTAAGTGTCCCTTGTTGCTTACATTACTCTGAGTGCTGGGCAAGAAATGGAGTCTGAGATGCAGAATATGACAAGAAGGCCTGGGTGAGGCAGCCAGCAATTTTTTTAAAAAAATCTAGTGCTTATAAAAACAAAAGTCGATATATAGCTTGGGGAACTGGAAAGAAATAAAGGAAGGGTTGCAGTATGAAGTTCAGTCTTTGCAACGCATGCGGCCATCTCTGATTGAGCATGGGAGCCCTCGGATGTTCCAGATCACCCTCATCTGGTTTTCAAAGCCTGACAGGTACGTATAAATAGAAAAATCCCTGTAGAGATTGAGGACATCAGGGTGCTTAATAAGCCCTCCCCTTTACCAGCTAAAGGCACCCTGCAGCTCCGCAGCTAGCCATGAGAAGGTCTACCTATTTCCTGCTCCTTTTGGGAAGGGAGGAGATAAAACGAGTCCACGGCCCGACACAGATGCAATATAAACTTTCTGGCCACGTTTAAGTGCCTATTAATGGCCAGGGGCGAGCACGCTTGCTCCCGGGAAACTCTCCCAGCGCCTCCTCTCCCCGCCCTAGCTGCCAACACCGCCAGATTTTGACGACATTTTGCGGATACAGGGAAACAGAACTTCCCTCTCTCTGAAAGCACTCGAGCCATTCTCAGAAGGGCAAAACTTGCTGCCATTTTAAGAAGGCTCTCTCTCGCCCCCCCCTCCCCAACCTTGCCACTGCTACCAGTGGAGCGGCGAGGAACTTATGAAAGGAACCCAAAGAGGAGCTGCTGCTGCGGCCGCCGTGGGCGAGGAAAAGCGGCGGCGGCAGCGGCGGCAGCTAAGTTGGCCCCGGGCCGGCGAGAGGGGCAGGCAGGGGCCAGAGGGCCCTCCAATAAATACACAAGTGGGGCCGCTTTGAGGAAGAAGGGGAAGGGGAGAGAGGAGGACGACGACGACCACCAAAGCAAGAGGGGGCCGAGACAGGGATGGAAAACGAGGACTTTCCTACTTATGAGGAGCTGCTAGAAGGTGGCCCAAGGCAGGTCCAATGGAGCAGGGGCAGGAATGGAAGGGGGGCGCTGGTGCAATGAGATGAGAGGGCCTGGAAAAGGGGGCAAAAGCGACGCCAAGCCCTCCGGGGCCAGAGGAGGCCGCCGCCGCCACCGCCACTCCTTTGCCTACCTTGATGTGGAAGCGGATGAGGGCCAGGCGGATGCAGTGTGCCATACAGACGGGCGGCAGGAACCAGACCTTGGGCGGCGGGGTGCCCTTGTTCTGAACGTGGCTGACGATCTGCTGGGCCGTCTGGCGCTCGTTGCCCTGGCGCTTCACCCACTCGTGGAGCCGGGCCTTCTCCAAGGCGCCGTTGAAGAAGACGAAGAGCTCGATGTTGCCGTTGAAGCAGGCCTTGGCCAGCGCCGCCAAGTAGCCCAGCATGTGGTTCCATTGCCCGCCGCTCACCCAGTCCGTGTAGAAGCCGCCGTAGAGCCGGTGGAGGCAGTTGTCGGCGTCGATGAGGAGGCGCAGCGGGGTTTGCGGGGGCCGCTGGCGGCCGCCACCAACCAGGCTGCCCCGGGCCAGCTTCTGCAGCTCCACCGGCACCACGGCGCTCGGGCAGTGTTTCTCGATGTAATCCTGGAAGCCTTGCACTCCCATGGCGGCGGCGGCGGTGGCGACGAGGAGGGGACGACCGGTCGAAGGGAACTGGGTGGCGGCGGCGGCACTTGTAGTAGTAGTGGTGGTGCCTTCAGTCCGGGCGAGGCAGCAGGAGGAGTTTAGAGTTGCGGGTGGGTAGTGTTGGGAACTGATGGAGCCGGGCTCTGCTGGAGGAGAATATTATTCAAACTAAGATGGGTGACGGGCGGGCGGGCTGGTTGGTTGGTGGGTTAGCTGGTTGGCGGCGGCGGCGGCTGCAGTTACACGGTGGCTCTTCAGGGGGGAGTTGTATGGATTAGTGGGGGGTTCATGGCTGCTGCGGCCGCCATGTGCTGCTCTCACAGCGCCATGGCTCAGGGGGGGACCCGGGCGGCTGCTGCTGCTGGTGGTGCTGCTGCTGTGGCTGTTGCCGCTGCGGCTCCTACTGCCGGGGGAAGGAAGGAAGGAAGGGAGGGAAAAGAGAGAGAGAGAAAAAAAAACGGGAGGGGAAGGAGGGATGAGGAGGAGGAGGGGAAGGGGAAGGAGAGGAACGTGGGGAGGGGAGGGAGCGGCACCGCTCGCAGGAAGCCAACCCCTTTTGCCGTCGCGGAACGGGCGGGACTTGGCCCCGGCTGCCGAGGCCGCTCACGCCGCCGTCTTGCCAGCGCGCTCGCTCAGAGCCCCTCGCCGGGTGGGTTGAGCAGGAGGCGCCTGCCCGCGTCCCTGTCTTTCCACGCCCCGCTGAAAGGGCCGGGCTCGCTCCCTCCCTCTTGTGCCCCGCCACTCGCGCTGTTCCCCCCTACACACTCCCGGCCCCTTCCTGCAAGCTTAGCGGCCCCGCCGGCTTCGCCTTGCCGCTGGGACAAGTCGGGGCCCCGGGCCTGTTGCATAACCTAAGCATGCGCACGGCAGGACGGCGCGGCGGGCGGGCGGGAAGAAGGCGGCGAAGGGAGGGATTGGCCCGGGAAGGGTCTCGCAAGCGGAAATGAAGGGAGTGGAATGGCGGGTCGGGGGGGGGGGGAAGGCGCGGATTTGTGAGCGGAAGAGGCTGCGTGAGGCAGAGGGGCTGCGCGGAAAGGGGCGGGGGCGGCTTCAAACACCGAAGGCGGGAGGAAAAGAACCGGCAGGCTTGGAGAGGATTTTCCGCGGGTTGCACATACAGTATCTTTGTAACCGAGCAAACGGATGTGGGCGCTTGCGAGAGCAAAGGCAGGACACGAGCCTTACGCCCCCATCCTGTGAACGTGTGAACTCGGAAGTCGGCCTCAGTGCGCTCCGAGGGTTCCGCCCCGATCAAGTATGAATGCCGACTTCCAGTGCGACTGATTTAAGTCTCCTCTACCCCACAGTATTGGAGGCGCTATTCGCTCGTGTTGGTTGTTGTGCTGTGAACCGTGAATGTACTGTACTATATGTAGCGCCAGGATTTGCATATATGCTGCTGTTCAGAAAATTAATACTGTAGGCGTCAGGCGTTGTATAGCCCAGTTCTGTATACTGTATAAATAAGCTGACAAGGTAAGCATGGATAACTTGATTTTAAAAATATTTCCATATTACCCTTAGAAATGAAGATAAACGTCATAACAATAATTTAAAAAACTAACTAAAACAGTAATATGACATTTAAACATTTTAAATAAGAGCAGGAAGAAAAATGTATAAAAGATGGGAATCCATGCATTTAAATGCCCAGATGTCAAGCCAATTTGAAAACAGGTACAGTGGGGTCTTGACTTACAGACAGCTTGACTTACAGACTTTTTGAGTTACAGACTTCTCTGGCCACAAAATTTAGGTTTGACTTGCAGACTGAGATTTGACTTACAGACCAGAAAAAAACCAAAATGGAACAAAAGCGGCCTGTTACGGGATTAATCGGTTTTTAATGCACTGTAGGTCAATGGAGACTTGACTTACAGACTTTTTGACTTGAGAACCGCCTTCCAATACGGATTAAGTTCTCAAGTCAAGACCCCACTGTATACGCACATATGATGGGTGTATTCTAAGAAGATAGAGCCACAACCAAAATGGCTTCATCCCTTTAAACTGTCAGCCAAATAGATCTTTAACTATTTGGGCATATAAACAGTTTCACATAACCAAGTCACAATCCATTTGGGGCTTTAAAGATGAACAGTTGACCCTGAAACACATTGTCAGCCTGTACAGCTGATATGGAATTGGTGATTTGGTAAGATCACCTGCCCCTTCAGGGAATTAGTCACATTCTGCACCCCTTAAACTCACAACCACCACCGCCCCCCCCAACTATGTGTTGCACAAGTCTATTATGTATGTAACCAGGGCCTGGATCACTGTAGCAGCATCCCTTTTCTCCATATTAGGATACAGCCGCAAAGCAGCTAGAGGTGATAAAAGGCAACCCTAGTACAGTAATACCTCAGTTTATGAACGCCTCAGTTAACATAACCGAATTTCCCCAGGATGCATTGTGACTGGAGATATATAGCGCCGCCTCGTTCCTATGGCAATCCATGTTTCGCTTAACATAATTTTCACTTTACGTAACGTCCCGGAGAACACATTGATTTCGTAAACCGAGGTGCTACTGTTAACGACAAGTGTGCTTCCATGCATAGTGTGATGCCCAGAACAACTTCCAAGTTGTTCACCTGGTCTTTTGGGAAGGGTTCAACTCTGTGCAGTCTGAATGTTGTTCTAACTAGATTAACAGATACCCCAAAGACCACCAATTATGGAGGGGAACCTCGTTAGCAAGGGATGGGAGATTAAATATCAGTACACCTATGCAAGCCTAAAAGATACCAGGTTCAGTGGTATCAATATTTCCCAATAAGTCCAGAAAAATTGAAAGGGATACATTCATTCCACTTCTTATTTTCCCGACATAAGTCATCAGGATAATCAAACTTGTTTTGTCACATAAAATGAGGCCGGTCAGAGAGCTGGTCAGAATAGATCCAAACTAGCATCTGGGATCATCTAGATCTCTTCCCATCTGCTGTGAAATTTCTCCTTTATCTAGAAGAGAAATGCCATACCTTTGTGGGGCTCTTTCAATAGATCATGTTTTCAGGAATACACCTGCAAATGAGCATAACAGATCGGTATGTCATGGGTGTATTAGTCAGAAAGTTAACAATTACAGCTTCTTGTTAACAGTACTCCAACTATGAAAACTCACATTCTGGAATGAAATTCTGCCTATTTGAACTCTTATTAATAGCAGATGTTAAACTAAGAATTACTGGGTTTTTTGTTTAATTGCCAAGCAAAAATTCGTCATAGTTTAGTCGTGTCCGACTCTTTGTGACCCCATGGACCAGAGCATGCCAGGCCCTCCTATCTTCTACTGCCTCCCGGAGTTGTGTCAAATTCATGTTCATTGCTTTGCAGACACTGTCCAGCCATCTCATCCTCTGTTGTCTCCTTCTCCTCTTGCCGTCACACTTTCCCAACATCAAGGTTTTTTCCAAGGAGTCTTCTCTTCTCATGAGATGGCCAAAGTACTGGAGCCACAGGTTCTAATCTCAATATTGGCTTCTTGCTAATTCTAGATATATAGCAAGAGACTTTCTGCTGCCTCTGCACACAACATCCTGACCCAGATTGAAGCTAGCTGTACATGGCTGTTGAATAAGACACACTGTTAGATAGGGGGCAGGTGATTAGCACTATGTTGGAATCTCAAAGGGTTGTAAAAGATTTCTTGGCAGGCTTTCCACAGGCAGGGTAGAAAGAAGGAACTGCAAGCCTTATGAGCTTCATTGCCCAACCCTTTGGCGTTTCTGTAGGAGGGAGGTGATATAGGACTTGTGCCCAATACATCGAAAAGACAGGTGACAACTATGTTGTCAATGCCATCCAAACACAAAGCGGAGGATGCTCTAAATGCATCCAGATGTTAAACATCATTAAAGAGGCAATTTTAAAGCAGACGTGGGAATCTATTATATACGGTGGACTTTTAGAGTAACAAAACAATATTGGATAGGAGTGCATACTGTGGTTGTGGGTTTTTCGGGCTCCTTGGCCATGTTCTGAAGGTTGTTCTGAAGGTTGTGGCCGGCATCTTCAGAGGACAACAATTCGCGAATACAGTGTATACTGCGTTACAACAAATATTGCTTTGTAAGGTTCCATTAACTCCAGAACTGTTTTCATTGAGTATGATACCAGATAATATAGATAAAGCAAAGAAGTGTTTAGTTATATAGTCACTGCAGCCAGAATTCTTTATGCCAAAAACTGGAAAATTCAGGTGCTACCGAAACAAGAGGATCTTACTGGGAAGATAAGGGAGCAGCAGAAATGGACATTCTATCAGAAGTGATGAAGGGCTGTCCTACACAGAGGGCAACTGAAAGATGGGACTGTTACATACAGCACTGATGTTACCTGTCTGTCATGGGTTTGGAGGGAAAGTTCCATCCTATGGGGAGTGGAAGGCGGGACATCAGGAGGAGGGGCTGTACTGTATAAATATATGATGCCTGTGTGGTGAGAGGGAGACACTGAGAGACACTGGAGAGACACTGGGTTGTGACGAAGCAGCAGCTGGGAAGAAGAAGCTGTTGTGGGAGTCTGTGTGTCAGACAGGGTACTACTGTGTGTCAGAGTACCAACCTGATAGGTTCAGGTGTCTGTGGGTTAGCCAGAACTGATAGGTTCAGGGTCTGTGCTTTAAGTTAAGGGTTCTGTGTGAACCAAACTGTATGCTTGTATGAGTGAGAATAAGCCACGTTACTTTATCTTATTCACCTGATTGTTTATTTTTCCCTGTGTGTATTTTAAAATAAACCTTATTCTTTTTATTGTTTAAAAATCCATCCCTGGTCTGTGTGACTTCTTACAGGGAATGGTTGGTGGCAGCTTAGTGTAACTGTGTGACATATCCCAGTAGGTCTGGGTTTGTCACATTGATTGGTGTCCAGCGTGTGGGATACGACTGGTCCAGTTGTCCAGTGGTCCAGCAAAGCCTTGGCAAGTGTGCCCAGAGCAAGGGGGGTCTAGTCAGGGACAGTCTGAGGCGCGTAGGTAATCTTCTAGGTGTACCTCACGGGGAGGTGCGCTAGTAGAAGAACGTGCCAACTGGGGAGACTTAGATTAAGGTGCTCTGAGGCAGCCTAGTTTTGGCGGGAAAAAGCTGAGGCAAAACTGCGTAGCAACAGTGAGCTAGCTTGCCAGCTGAGAGGCCCAGCAGAGGGGGGTAGGCTCTGACTCGATACTGTTGCAAGTTAGTGCTGAAGAACAGCAGCAATCTCTAGGGAGAGCTGGTTCTGAGGCAAGAAGGAAAAAAGTGGTCGTTTTATTTTGAGGCTTGACTTTTAAAGCAGCCTGTTCTGAGGGGGGATTATGCCCTTGACTCGAAGCCAAGTAGCAGACATGAGTGAAGTGAAAGACCCCCAGATTGACCAAGGTTCTGAGGATGAATTTGGCTCAGTGCAAGGTGACAGCACAGGAGAGCAGGACCCAGAACTCAGAAAAATACTCATAGCCCAACAGCATGAACTGAGGGTGAGGGAAATGGAGGAAAGGGAAAGAGAGAAACAGCGGCAATTTGAAATAGAGAGAATGGAAAAGGAAGAAAGATTAGAGAGACAGAGAATTGAATTGGAATTGCAGAGAGAGAAAATGGCGTTTGAATTAAAAAAATTGGAACTGATGAATCAGAACAATAATAACAATAGGGATTCTGAGGGAGGCCAACTGTCTAAAGCTGACCTGAAGAAATTCCCTGTGTACCACAAGGGAGATTGTCCTGAGGTGTTCTTTTCCTTAGTGGAAAGAGCGTTTGTGGACTTCTCAGTGAGGGAAACTGAGAAGATGACCATCATGCGATCTTTAATCAGTGGTAGCCTGGCTGAGGTTTATGCCGAGATGCCTGAGGAACTGATGAAAGATTTTGCAGAGTTTAAGAAACTGGTGTTTGCCAGACATGGGATAAATGCAGAGCAGCTGAGACAAAGATTCAGGTCCCTCACCAAGAAACCAGAACAGACTTTTACCCAAGTGGGGGCCCAATTGGTGAGGCTGCTTGAGAAATGGCTATCGCAGGAAGGGACAGAGACCTATGAGCAGCTTAAAGATTTGATAGCACTGGAACAGTTCTATTCAGTCCTGCATGGGGAATTGAAATTCCAAGTGAGGGAAAGGAAACCGAGGTCTGTGGCAGCAGCCGCAGAGATCGCAGATTTTATTTCCCAAATAAGAAAGCCCTTGGGTGAGGGGAAATCTGTAGGTAAACCCAAAGAAACCTACAGCAAGTACTCTCAGGGACCAGGGAAAAGCCAGCAAGGGGGAGGGGCCCATGGTGAAGGGAAGCCCTCAGACATGAAACCAAGACCTCAGATTTTGGAGGGAAAACCAAAACAAGATGAGAGAGAATCAAAATACACCAGAAAATGTTATTTCTGTCAGGGAAAGGGTCATCTAATCTCAGAGTGTCAGAAATTAAAGCAGCTAAAAGGAATGGTGCCTCAGGAGTCTAGTGGAACCAAGCCAAAAGCTGTGTTCTGTGTCCAGAAAGAGCAAGGCTCAGTGTCACTGAGGGAGCCTGTTGCTATGGCTACTCAGTCTGGAACAGCTACCTCTGCTGATCAGGCTGAGGAAAATGGTCCTCTTGTGGAGGTAAAGCGCTGCTTGCTGATAAAAACAGATTCTCAGTTGTTTGAGACAGCTGGGGTGGACGTAGGAATACTTGACCGTCAGTATAGGGGGCTGCGGGACACTTGTTCCCAGGTAACCCTGTGCCATCCGGATATTATTCCTAGGGAGTTTATAATCCCAAATGAGAGCATAAAGGTGGCAGGGATTGAGGGGCAGGTAATCTCTCTGCCAGTAGCAGAGGTACCTGTCAACTTTCAAGGCTGGAGGGGAGATTGGCGGCTAGCGGTTTCATCGACTCTGCCAGCAGCCGTGCTCGTGGGAAATGACCTGGCTGAACATGTGAAACGGGTGCTAGTGATTACACGCTCACAAGCCACCACAGGGACAGTTCAGGGGGGTAATGATGAGCCAGAGACGGAAGCAGAGGGGAGTTCAGAAGCTGTGGTGGAAACCTTAACCACAGACAGCAGATTTGGACAAGAGCAAAAGGCAGACGCCACTCTCCAAAAGTGTTTTGAACAGGTGACTGACGCCCAGCTAACACCTGAAACCCCAGTGAGATTTCTGGAGAAAAAGGGGATTTTATATAGAGAAACCCTGAGGAATATCTCAAAAGGGGGAGATGGGATCAGAAGTCAGCTGGTGGTACCTGAAAAGTATCGCCCCATGATCTTACAAAGGGGTCACTCTGACATGTTTGCTGCACACTTAGGGGTGAAAGGGCCCCTTGATTTGATCAAACAAAATTGGGAGCAGATCACCCAGGATGACCCACAAGACGTGGTGACATACATAGACACCTTGATGAATGACCTAAAGAGAAATCTAGAGCTGGCAGCAGAAAACCTGCAAGCTCAGAAGGTCAGACAGAAAACATGGTATGACCACAAAGCTAGAGAGAGGCACTTTGACCCAGGGGAGGAAGTGCTTTGGCTTAGGCCCTGCAGAGAGAATAAACTGCAGCTCAAATGGGCAGGACCATACAGGGTCATTTCCAAGATGTCAGACCTGAACTACCTAATAGAGCAGGAGGAGAACCAAGCAAGGAGGGTGGTTCATGTGAATGCCCTAAAACCCTACTACAGAGGGGAACAGAGGGTTTTATTCGCGATAAAAGCAGCTGAGAGTGAGGAAGCTGAATTACCCTTCTGGGAGGGTAGAGGGGAAGTAAAATACAACCCAGAGGAGGTAAAGATCAGTCCTGCACTCACCCAAGACCAGCAGCAAGAACTAAAAATGCTGCTTAGTAAATATCAACAGGTGTTTTCCAACAAGCCGGGGATAGTGAAGGGAGTGATGCATCGGATCCACACAGGGGATGCACCCCCGCAGGCAGTATCCCCATACCGAGTAACGGGACCCTATAGGGACAAGGTGCGGAAGGAGCTGGACGAGATGCTGAGGGAGAACATAATCGTCCCCTCTTCTAGTCCTTGGTCCTCTCCGATAGTCCTTGTGGACAAGCCTGATGGGAGCATTAGGTTTTGTGTTGATTACAGGAAATTAAACCGTGTAACCACTCCTGATGCCTACCCAATGCCCAGGCTAGACAACCTGATTGAAACCATAGGGGGTTGTCGGTTCATCTCATCATTGGACCTGGTAAAGGGATATTGGCAATTAAGAATTGATCCCAGGGATCAAGAAAAGACTGCCTTTTGCAGCCCTTTTGGTCTCTATGAGTTTCGAGTCCTGAGCTTTGGTCTCAGAAATGCACCAGCCACATTCCAAAGGCTGATGGACCAGACCTTGGCAGGGCTCAGTGACTTTACAGTGGCCTACATTGACGACATAGGGATCTTCAGTAATACCTGGGAAGATCACCTGATACACCTGGAGTTAGTGCTGCAGAGGTTAAGTGCAGCAGGGCTAACAGTAAAGGCCAGCAAGTGTCAGCTGGGTAGCCCAGAAATAAAATACTTGGGTCACATGGTAGGGGGAGGAGTGATAAAACCCCTGGAGGCCAAAATAGAAGCTGTTCGTGATTGGCCTAGACCCAACACCAAGAAAAAAGTCAAATCATTTCTTGGGTTGGTGGGCTACTACAGAAAGTTCATCCTGAGGTTTAGCGAGATTGCGGCTCCGCTGACCGATCTGACGAGGAAGACGGCTGATGACCGCATCCCGTGGACCAGCGACTGTGAGGCGGCGTTCCAGAGGTTGAAGGAGGCGTTAATCAACTATCCTGTCCTGCGTGCTCCAGACTTCGACCGGGAGTTCATCATCTACACCGATGCGTCTAACAGCGGGGTAGGAGCAGTTCTGTGCCAGGAGGATGAGAATGGTGACCAACATCCAGTATCCTACCTGAGTAGGAAACTTCAAAAAGGTGAGAGACATTTGGCAACCGTGGAGAAGGAGTGTTTGGCCATAGTCTACGCGATCCAGAAGGCCAAGCCTTACATCTGGGGAAGACATTTTATTCTGTGTACTGACCATTCACCATTGCAATGGTTAAAGGCAATGAAAACCCACAATAGCAAACTTATGAGGTGGGCTTTAAACCTACAGGACTATGACTTTGAAGTGAAAGTGGTCAGAGGGTCAGTGAACTGTGTTGCTGACGCCTTATCAAGAAGACCTGAAGAATGAAGACGGCGAAAGAACATGGACTATGTGTATATAATGATGACAAAAAGTTAATGTACCTGTTTTCTGAATTTGGTTTGTATGAATAAAGGTAAATTGATGTAATGTATATGGTAAATGTTTAAATGCCTATTTGCTAGGGTTAACTTAGAATGTAAGTATGAGTAAGTATAATATGGTATGTATAACTGTTGTTGTGTATTTTATACAGGTTGTTTTTTTGGTGAAAAGCACCTTAGCTTTCCCCCTACAAAACAACTTATAAAGAGGGGAGGTGTTACATACAGCACTGATGTTACCTGTCTGTCATGGGTTTGGAGGGAAAGTTCCATCCTATGGGGAGTGGAAGGCGGGACATCAGGAGGAGGGGCTGTACTGTATAAATATATGATGCCTGTGTGGTGAGAGGGAGACACTGAGAGACACTGGAGAGACACTGGGTTGTGACGAAGCAGCAGCTGGGAAGAAGAAGCTGTTGTGGGAGTCTGTGTGTCAGACAGGGTACTACTGTGTGTCAGAGTACCAACCTGATAGGTTCAGGTGTCTGTGGGTTAGCCAGAACTGATAGGTTCAGGGTCTGTGCTTTAAGTTAAGGGTTCTGTGTGAACCAAACTGTATGCTTGTATGAGTGAGAATAAGCCACGTTACTTTATCTTATTCACCTGATTGTTTATTTTTCCCTGTGTGTATTTTAAAATAAACCTTATTCTTTTTATTGTTTAAAAATCCATCCCTGGTCTGTGTGACTTCTTACAGGGAATGGTTGGTGGCAGCTTAGTGTAACTGTGTGACATATCCCAGTAGGTCTGGGTTTGTCACATTGATTTATTCTACAAATGGTTAGAGTCACCAGATAGTGTTGAATAACATAGAGCAAAATATAAATTAAAATCTGGAAGGCAGAAAATAGAAGAAAAGCAGAGTTTGAATTTTGTTATTGCAATATGAATAGATTAGATGTTAGTATATTTTTGTTTTTCCTCCCCCCCAACCCCAACTCTTTTTCCCCTCGCACCTTCTCTTACCTTCTGTATGCCATACCCTAACCAAAGTTATCAAAACAATTTTAAAAAGGCAATTTTTTCACTCATCCATACTTGAAACATGCATATAGCATTGAAAATATGAAGCCAAGTTTTGAATATTTGAGGAGGGAAAACTATTAACCATCTAACCTAGAAGGATCTTTGCCATTACATCTGTCCACAGAGTATCTGAGTTAGGAGGATTCCACTTCGCCAGAGTCCAGCCAAATATGACCTATGTTCATTAGGCTTCAAACATGATCCATCATTCATGCCTGAGGCAAACTCAACCTTTCATATAGTCATGCCACCCTCCTATTGCCCTAAGTCATAGAAACAGAATGGCATGCAGATGGTTGGCCCATCGAGATATATCTGAAGTGCACAAGCCCCTTCAGGGTATCGTATTCTCTATTGTATCCATTCAAACAGCATGATTTTTTCAAGATGCTTGTAATATAGTATGCCCTACCCCAAAATAAGCCCCAGTTAAATGAAACCCTGCCATCCACCATTGTGCAGCAACCAGAAGAAGATGACATGACTGTATTTGAATAAACATAGATTGTTGTACATGAAAAAAATAAAACATCCCCTGAAAATAAGCCCTAATGTGTTTTCCGGAGCAAAATTTAATATGCTGGACTTGATGAACCATAGAGTCCCTTCCAGACCTGCATTTCCAAGGAGGCACTTGGGGAATGCTACCTGCACCCACCGCAGCAGCTTCTACTGAGAAGTGAGGGGGAGGAGAGGAAAAAGATTACCTACACTTTTTTGCCATTATTTATTTAATTATGTATTTTTCAAAAATGGTTTTACCCTGCCTTTTTCCTTGAAAAAGGACTCAAGGCAGCTTACAACAATGAGAGACAGTATTTAGATTTGAAAACAATGAGTATACAATGCTGGTTAACATCATTAAGAGACGATATTTAAAACTACAAACAATAAGGAGGAATCTTACACCATTAACAGGCAATATTGAGGCAAAGATCAATAAGTATACAAATTTTTTAAGAATATCACTGAGAAATGGAAAACACAAAAATGGAAAACAAGTAGTATTAAAAATCCAGTCAAAACAGTAATGCATAAGAAGATATCTAAAAGATATGACACACAGGTAGCTGGTTGCTCAGGGAAGGCTATTACGAGCCCCTCCAAACAAAATCTGTCACCAAGCTGTTTCCTTCAGCACTGAAACTCTGAAAGAGCAGCAGGCAGCAGTGCAGAGGTGTGTGTGTCTGCCAAGGAGGTGGCAGTGAAGCTTCGGGTTCTAGATGGGACAGGTAGTGAACCTCAGATGTGTTCCAGGCACATCTTTGTGCAATACAGCCAGGGAAGGCACAGCAAGGGCCAAAAAGGATGGTGAAGAAGGCATTTTTCTTCCAAAGAGCTGACGTGCCATAGAAGGACGAAGGTGGCATCAGCATTCAGACTGACACGGTCAGCTTGGGCAGCAGTAAATCTCTCCTGTACAAAGCAGCATTGTGGCTAGTGGCACCTTCCCTCTACACATCTGGTGTGGAGGAGGAGGAGACTCAGGGAATTCAGGTGGACACTGTCAGAAGCATGTGGCACTGAAATCACCCCATCTCTCCAGCAGCACTTGCCCCACCAGTTGCTGGAACTAATTGTGATAAGGTTAGCAATCCCTTCTAAGAACATGCAATCAAAACTGGAGCTCCCAAGAAATAAATAATCTTGGAGCATTTTCAACAGTGTTCAACAGATTCCCAAATGGCTGAGTGCATGGACTGCAAGGAGGTGCTCAACTGTGGGAAGAACATGGGCCACCTCTCCAATGGTAGCATTCTGAGTTACCTGAAGACTCAGCAGAGGCAAATGAAATGGGTATTTGGGGGTATTTGGGGGCAAGTGGCTTCCTTATTGTGAAGAGTAAGTGTCATGGAAGGGCAGAGATTGAGCTACTGGCCCAGGAAGGCAGGGGTGGTGGTGGTGGTGGTAGGTGGACAAATGACAAGAGGTGGGAGGCAACAAATGGCAAGCCCACATCTCAAAAAAGTTCCAGGCAACCCTGGAAGAACCTAGAGAGGTGCAGGAAAAGACCTTCTGTAAGCATAAAAATGTCAGGATTACCTGTCACCTAGGAGAAATTATAGCCCTGAATGATTCTCTCTGTTGGAGAATGTTGGTTTCCATAGGTTTATGGCAGAACTGGCATCCATTTACCAATTACCACCCCAAACAACCCTTAGCTACAGGGTGATGCCAAATTTATCTTGAATTGTCAGGCAGTGCTGTAGCCCAGGACACAGGTGGTACCTTTTACAAATGTAATCTGGAATTGTGAGGGTGCAAAATATGCTTATCTCTCCCTGACAGGACATTGGTGAGAGGTGGAGGCATAGGGCAATACACGAAGGTGGGCCCTGATGGTTGTGGTGGAGGGCAGCCACACAGCTCACAATATTCAAGAGGCTCTGGGGGATATGTTGCAGCAGTGGAGTCTAGCTACAGAATGGCAAGGTGTGTTTTTCACAAATAGTGGGACAAACATGGTGCCAGCACCACAGGTTGGGAAGATGAAAGGGTTACAGTGAGACATTATGGGTCAAATTGTCTGTGGCCTCTGAACCTCTGAGAATGCAATGCAGGTCCTGAGTGGGAAGAAAGCCATCCTCAGCCAGGTGATCCCAATGTTCCAGTGCTTGTTTGGCACGATGGAAGACATAATGAGGGAAAAGTCTATGTGAATGGGGGATTCCATAGAGGGAGACCAGCATTTTGTTTACCTGAACTGGAAGCCCCAGACAGGAAGCTAAAGGACCTGCTCTGGGTTTCTGCCTTGTAGAAGGAGGAGTATGTTCTAGCAATCCTCTTGGGCCTCCAAATGAAACGGTGGACAATGAATATTAAACAGCAGCTAGAGGAGGAGCAAACGTTCCATCACATGCAGCCACAGCTAGTGAAGACGGTCCAGCTAGCACTGAGGGGGTCACACAGAGCAGGAAGAAACTAACAATGCTCATAGCACCTTAAATACCAGTAGCAGCTATTGTATTCTAGAGTCCAAGTCCCTACCCTGCAATAGGAGGGCAAGCTTCCTGGGGCACTGTCTTGAGAAACATGGGAAGGTCCTGTCCTCCAGAGACATCACCATAGATGAAGCACATGGCAGAGGTAGAGGCGTACGTGCAGGAGTCCTGCAAGCCAAAAGAAACTGATCCTTAGTCTTACTGGGCTAAGAAGAAGTCTGGGGAGTTCTGGCCACAGTGGCAGTGAGATTGCTTACATGACCAAGGCTTTTGTATACACATTGAAAGTGGAGAATGCATAGTACACAAAATTAATGAAGTAATTTTTTTTCAAGCTTTAAATCTAATGGTGTCTATGAACTGAGGCTTTCAGCTCACACACTGCAAGACCCAGGGAGAGGTCACATCAGCCTGGAGTTCTGGCACTGTTACTTTGCACAGAGAGATTCAAAAGCGATCTTCAAGTTCAAAACCAAAACTTTGCCACAGCTAACAAAAGTAAACCCACATGATGCAAACAGCACAACCAGATGCATAAATAGTATCACAGAAAAAGTTACTAGGCTCTCATTCCAATAAAGGACTGAAAGAAGGAACACCAAGGTACTGAGCCTAATATACATTGACCTGTGTGGCCCAGGTAATACACCCAGTGAATGTGCCCAACAGATACCCATTGTTGATATTCTACTGCCTTGTGTCTGTTTGTGATATACACTCTGTTTTTTTGTCTCTCATAGACGCTTTGTCTTCTGTGGTGAGAGAAATCCCAACTATATTTTCTGATCTTTGTTTACTGTTAGGAAGCAGCTATCTGTTTTTTTTTTCCGCATGACCTTATTTACTTAATTCTGCCCAGAAGTAGAGGTGATTGTTTACTTAAATCGCTACCCAGCAGTTATTGCCGCTGATCACCAAGACATGGCTTATAACTTACTGCTAAACAGCTAAAAGTTTTTGTTTGGCATTTTGTTTTTTGCTATTGCTTATAAGCAGAAATAAAAACTACAGTACATAGTGTCACATACCTCTGCTAGTAAGCAGAGCAAAATGTGTTTGTACCATGGATGTGGGCATGTCTTTGGGCCTGAGTCCCAAGTTCAAGTCTTTGGTACCAAGTCCTGAGTCCCAAGTACAAGTCCCTATTAAAAATAAGCTTTTTTTCCTCCAGAAAAAGAGAAGGGGCGGATGGGTTCCGAGTTACAAGCCGAGTCCAAGCCATTGGAAAAAAATAAAACATAAGTCAAGTTTGTGTTTTGTCACCAGTGATGACAGTCAGTCCTGCGACGCAAGTCCCCATGCCTGGTTTATATCGAAGTGTGCTGCACCAATTGCCCATCAGATTGCCTGTTTTGTGCTATATTTAGCAACAAGGTTTATCATTTTAGAGACTGTTCATTTATGTGAATATTCTTACCTGACAAATTTGGGTCATTTCCACACATTTTTATTTATTTCATCTTACCCCTTGTAATGTTTATAATGAAATCAACACATCTGACGACTCTGCTACTTCCGGTGACATGGTTACTGCAGTGGAAGTGGAGCTGTGTGACAAAATTTCACCTAGTAAGACTTAAAGATAAAAATGAAAGAAAGAAAGAAAGAAAGAAAGAAAGAAAGAAAGAAAGAAAGAAAGAAAGAAAGAAAAACAATATTTTAAAAATGTTAACAAATGTACTACCTTGATTTTATAAATACAGAATTCCATCATGGCCCCTCGTCCAAGTCCATGAAAAAGCCTACCTAAAAAGGAGGGGTTTTGCCAGACAGTGGAAGGACAAGAAGGGGGACCACCCTTTCAAAGTTTAGGACCTGCCATTGGAAAGACCCTCTCTCATGTTCTCACCATTGTCGATCTTGCCTAGGGCCAACGTCATCAACAACTGAACAACTAGAAAACCAGCCTTCCCAAAACAACCACAACATGGCCATGGGAATACATTTGCTCTTAGTCCTTTTATGTAACACCTTTGCCTGGTCTGTTGTTTCCTTCCTTAATAACTGCATATTTTAACTTCTTCAGAAATGTACCACCTCATATCTACCAATGGCACTTTATGAATAATATATGTACATTTACAAACAAAATCCACTCTAGACCTGAAAAATAGAACAGTCTTGTTCCCTGATGACTAATGGTGCTTCAGTGTAGTCAGTGATGGATGCCAAAGCCAGATCTATCATCCTCTCCTGTAACTGCTTCCAGTATCATGGTTAATAACTTTTAGCCACATGGCCTAGATTTTCCTTCAGATCCTTCATGGCTGCACATAGTTTATCATTGTAATATCAACATAGCATCTTATTATTCCTGCACACTGCACATCTGCCTCCAGATGCCTCTGACTAAGTATTTCATTGCTGAAGAAATATTCACTCCAGGAATAATACAAAATATATCTCCTTTTTTCTCCCTCCTATTTAGAAGCTTCATAAGTTTGAATAGCATATTCAATGGTGTCCATGTGGAGTTATTTTAATGCAGGTCTGCAGTTATTCACTAGTAAAATAATCAGTAGGGCTTCATATCAAGGGTGCCAGGAGACAGTGTAAACACTTTTGAATCAATTACACAAGATAAATGCAATATAAAACTGGGTAAGCTGTTTCAAGAAGATCATGTTGAAGACGGCCAGAAAGAAAAGGAATTGTGATACCACGTATGTTTACATAAATTGGCCTTCCTTAACCTAGTGCCCTCCTGACATGGTGGATGATGACTGCTGCTATCTCCCTATTATCCAGCAGCTCTGAAAGACCCCTGGCTGGAAAAACCTGGTTTAGACTGAACTTATATTCCTGACATGAATGCAGTATCTTTTGAGGTGAGGTGGGGTGTTAAACATAAAGAGTACCAAACACCCATTTCGACCCATTCTTAAGGCAAAATCGTCAGTCTGCACCTCTTCATGATGGCCCAAATCACACAGAGCAAATATGTCATAATTATTCTTGTGTGCAATCAATTTTGGCTCCAGCTCCAGGTCACTTGAAACTTGATTCCTAACTTGAGTTTAAAAGTAATTTGCTGGCTCTTTGCTTTTCTTTACTTGGTATTGCATTTGCTTCATGTTTGACATCTGTGGCTTTCAAATTTCTCTCCTGGGGAAACCTTCCTACATCACTTCTTCCGTTTCATTTCTTCTTGCTAGGGAATGCTTGCATGTCACCCACACGATCCCTGTGTGTCGCAGAGAATTTGGGGAAAGGAGAAATAGGTGTTACTCTGAACAAGCTAGAAACACACCCTAGAAGGATCTCGGCAGCCCCCAACATGTGTAGTGCAGGAAATAGTGGGCAATCTATATGTCAGACATTTTCTGCATTGTTGCCTTTAAAATTAGCAAGGAAGAGGGTGGTTAAAAAAACAGTGTGCATTTACTTAGACTGGAATTTATTTTTAATTTGTTTGCATTTCAGCCAGTAAATGCATTTTCAAAATCTGTTGTTTTAGAAAACAACATTTTAATGCAATGTTAAAACTGGCACTTATAAACGGAATTTATGGCTCTAGATCAGAGATCGTCAGCCTCCGGTCCGCAGCCTGGTGATGCTCCATGGCCTGAGACAGACCTCCTGCTCCCCCGGAAGCACTCCCTTCCCCACAGTTGTTTTGTGCACGTGCGTGCCAGTGCCAGTGTAAGTGTTCCCCCACCCCTTCACGCATGTGCCTGCACGAAGGGGTGGGCAGGCATGTGGGCAGGTGTGCAGGTGCTCCTGTGCATGTGCAAAGGGGTGGGGGAGTGCTCATGGAGGTGCTGGCACATGCATGTATGCTCCCCTACTGCTTTGTGCATGCACCCGAGAGAGAGAGAGAGAGAGTGCATGCACTCAAGAGCGCATGCACACCTGCTCGAGCACAGGGGGGTGCCCATCTTCCTCAGAGGCTCAGCCAGTCCACAGTCCCAAAAGGTTGGGGACAGCTGCTCTAGATTATATACTTTCAGTTAAAACTGTAAAAGACAGAAGCGTGGGAGAAAATATTTGGCGTCAAGAGAATAAACATATCATGAGTTATATTTTACTGGGCCCTCTACTGGACTCAAACAATAGCTATCACCACAAATCCTGGGATCCTGAGAGGATGCCCTGTGTATCTAACTGGGAATATTATTGATCCTGCCCTGTGATCTATTTTATGCCTTCTAAATATCCAAGACCTACAGTTTCAAAGATGTATTGTCTATGATTCTAGTAAACAAAAGCTGTATAGAGAAAATGAATTTCACAATTTGACCACTCCTCTTGTCTCTAACCAGATATAATACTATAATGCAAATGATGTGTGGGTAGTATGATTAAAAGTTTTTAAAGAGAATGTAGTTCGTATCAAGGCTCTAATTACTTGCAAGCTGGTGTATTTTAATTGTTATAGAAATTTTTATTTTGGTTGTTCTTTTCAGGAAATACATGAAATGCTAATAGGAAAGCTGATTTAAATCCATCATTTTTATGATAATCTAAATATGTGCCTCCTATTACAAAATCCTGAAAGCTTCTGACGAACCCCCGCACTCCTACCTGAGAGCTTTTGCCATTGTATGTTCCTGAGCCATGGACTTGGCTCTGTCCGCAAAAAAAGTGATGCTGCCTGCTATCATAAGTGACGTGTCCTTAACAAATAACTTGTGGAGGCACACATTTTTCGAAAAGCTTCTCAAGAACATTTAAGTGCAGAGAAATAATTTGATTCCTAATGAGGTGCAAATGCTTCAACAGCATGGGTGTGGGTTTTTTTGGTAAATAAACCTCTCTCTTTTTAAATGTTCTGTCCCTTCTGAAAGGGTTTTCTCGGTTTTTGCTTGTTTTGCCTCTTTCTGTAGATCTTTCCTTCCATGTTTTTCTGTCTTTTCCCCCTCATCTATTGCTCACTGCTTCCTTGCTAACAACTTGTACTTCTGGTTTTCTTGGAATAATTTTAAAGGGTTCTGTAGGGCTTAACTTGGACTATTGGAATTAGGAAGCCAGAAACACAATAACCCAAAGGGAGTTTTCCCTCCTATGTTAAACAAAAGGACTGGCTAAAAACACAAGAACAAAAGAAAATGAAAGAGGCACCTGAAAAATAACATAATGGAAGAAATACAAATGTTTTCATTGTGCACATCCCTAGATTTTATCAAAGTTGAGGTAAATATTCACTGAGATGTGCTTTATATAAATCTATTAAAGTGTATTTTGTGTACATTTTGATTTGTTTTATGTTATGTCATTTCATGCTACCTTTCCTCTAATGAGCTCAAGGTAGTGTATATGGTCCTCCTCATCTCCATTTTATTGTCTCTTTTGGATAGAGATTTCAAAAAGGTATGCCACCTTCTTTCCAATGGGGTCTACCTAGAGAGGATGAATAAAATCACAGATGAGATTTTTCATCTTCTTTCTGAATGGGTAAGATTTCAAAATGCAGAATGTAAATTTATATCAAAAATTAACGAAACATTTAAAATGCTCCACTTGCAATGCATATGTAATTTAATTCTGTTTTAAAAGCTGATTGACAATTAAGTTAATGTGTGGCCATTTTTCATTATTTTGTCAAACCATAGGAAAACCCATAGTTTGGCCGTTCATCAAGTATGTCTCTTCTTACATCACTGCTAACACATTTTCAAAAGTTAATAAGGAAACAGCCTGCATATGTGACAAATAATCATTGCAACAAATAACACAGCAAATTCTAGAGAAACAAAATTGTTTTTCTTCACTGTCACTTGTATATATGCTTTCAAGGCTCTTTTGTCCCCACTGGGCTCTTAAGAGTAGAGAAGTCAATAAACATTTCATATCACACCAGCTTGTTCCCATCTTTGAATTGAAAATCTTGCAACTTCGTAAGAGCCAGGGAGCTTTCAGCCCTCCAGACATTTTACACTTCAGTTCCCAGACTCCCTTCCTATTAACCACACTGTTTGGGATTTCTGGGAGGAGATGGAGACGAACATAAAAATGGATTGGTTTTTTTTCAACGAATATAGCCGATTCATCATATTTGTATTTTCCAGGGAGTCTTCTCTTCTCATGAGATGGCCAAAGTATTGGAGCCTCAGCTTCAAGATCTGTCCTTCCAGTGAGCACTCAGGACTGATTTCCTTAAAAATGGATAGGTTTGTTCTCTTTGCAGTCCAAGGGACTCTCAAGATTTTTTTTTTTTAATAACCCCCCACAAATCAACAAATAAATTCGTTATTCATCAGTTCATGGGGGCAACTTCATGCTTCATGAGTTGTCAACTTTTAACAAATCATGAAGCAGGATGACTCGCAAAATGGCAAGTCGTCCCCATCTGTAGTTAGTTGAGAACCGTCAAAGGGCCAAAGTGTTCCCCAGAACACATAATGATTTTCATCTACATCAGCAAAGTTGTACTTCTGTTCTGGCATCTGTCATGAGAGGTGTCTAGACCACGGCACACCTAATGTGTAGTTCAAGGGTGCTGAACTGATGTTCCTGGGGGATTTGATACAGAACACAGTTCCAGGATGCCCCTAGAACAGTGGTTCTTAACCTATTCTTTACCATGCATCCCCTTTAAATATATTTTGTTACTGTGGACCACAAAGACTTAACTCAAGATTTAAAACCCTTGAACTGCATCAAATATTTAAAGTTTCTCATGAAGGGTCTCATCGACAGATATTCCTAACTATAGCAGCGACACTTTTTAAGATGACTGGAAGAAGCCTCATTTCACTTTGAACAGGATGCACTCTCATCAACAGCACCAGTTCTTTAACTTTCAGTTTCAGCCAGAGATCTATTCTGAGGCTCAGCTAAAATGTATTGTTATGAAACTAACTGCAATAATAGCAAAAGGTATTTTTACCTGACAATAGCCAAATTGTTTTATTATCAGAAATTGAAGAAGAAACACAAGTCCATCAGAACACTCACTCACACTGATGCTCACTGACTCCAACTTTCTCTTCTTCTGACAGTCTGCACAGTAGCAAGAAGTCACATGTTGTTTCTCAGCCACTCAGTGTCACTCACTTGCAAGTTCTCACTGTGTGCAGAAACATCAAAGAGTTAGTTGCTATCAAACAGTTATTTCCATAACCGACTTTTACTTCTGTTTGTTTTTAATGGAGACGGTATGTTAGAAAAGACAAATTTAACACAAACAAGCAAGGGAAATTAAGATTTTGTTCTGTTTCCTTTTCTTTCCTGCTTTCTTTCTACCATTAATTCTTTCATTCTATATTAACTGCAAAAGATGATGACATTTTATCAGGCTTTTGTGGACCCCCTGTGAGGACATCATGGCCCTCCAGGGATCCATGGACCACAGACTAAGAAACTGTGTCCCAGAGGAAGGGAATGGTAGATTGCTTCTGTGTACTCTCTACCCAGAAAACCCTGAAAAGGGTCACCCTAAGTCGTAATTGACTTGACAGCACACTATTTGTATTCAAACATACCAGACACAGTCAATCAAAATTATGAAAACATTGGTATTATATAACCTATTATTATTATTATTATTATTATTATTATAATTATTATTATTATTATTATTATTATTATTATTATTATTATTATTATTATTATTATTATTATTATTATTATTATTAGTAGTAGTAGTAGTAGTAGTAGTAGTAGTAGTAGTAGTAGTAGTTTCTTCAACGTGGTTCTCTATGAATCCACACTGATGGGTTAAACAGCGCCTGCGCTGGTTCCTCTCGGAATTTTCCAGAGCTATGAGGAAAAAGATACAAAGTTTGAGTTGCCCTGCACTGCGCAAGTGCAGCCCGCCAAAAACCCCCAGTTCCATTTATCCGCCCGCGGAGTTGGAACCTCTCGGTTAGAGCTCTTGAGATTTGCCTCTCTTTTCGCTATTTTCGGATTTTTCGGACTTGACCTGGCTTGTCTTTCGTCTATCCGCATCTCCGTTGCCCTGAATTCGGACCGGCTGACCTTCCTTTGCCTCTGGCATGCTCATTGCAAGTACTTTCGCTTTCCCGCTTGATCCTGATTGAGGCCTATTACCTCCTGCTGAGGCGCCACGCGCCTGCAGGATTCCTTCAATTACTTACTTTCTCTGCTGTTTGCTAACTGCTTGGCCTATGTCAGCAAAAAAAGGACCTTTTCGCCGCTGTTCTGCCTGCTCCGGGAAGCTCCCCTTCCAGGATCATCATTCCCTCTGCCTTTTCTGTCTGGGTGAGGCCCATTCGCCCACCAATTGTAGGCATTGCAAGGAATTCACCAAGGCGACCCTAAAATCTCGTCAGCAGCGCCTCAAGTATTTTCTGTGGAATCGAACTCTGTCCGCTTCACAACCGTCAGATATGGAATCTGTCCAGTCGGTCTCCGCTGTCCGTTCTGAGGTGACTTTGGTCTCTTCTTCCCCTCCTTCGACATCTAAGGAGGTGCCCAAGAAGACTGTGTGTGTTTAGTCGTTTAGTCGTGTCCGACTCTTCGTGACCCCATGGACCAGAGCACGCCAGGCCCTCCTGTCTTCTACTGCCTCCCGGAGTTGTGTCAGGTTCATGTTGGTTGCTTCGCAGACACTGTCCAGCCATCTCATCCTCGGTCGTCCCCTTCTCCTCTTGCCATCACACCTTCCTAACATCAAGGTTTTTTCCAAGGACTCTTTTCTTCTCATGAGATGGCCAAAGTACTGGAGCCTCAGCTTCAGGATCTGTCCTTCAAGTGAGCATTCAGGGTTGATTTCCTTTAGAACTGATAGGTTTGTTCTCCTTGCAGTCCAGGGGATTCTCAAGAGCCTCCTCCAGCACCACAATTCAAAGGCATCAATTCTTCGGCGGTCTGCTTTCTTTATGGTCCAGCTCTCACTTCCATACATCACGACAGGAAAAACCATAGCTTTGACTATTCGGACTTTTGTTGGCAAGGTGATGTCTCTGCTTTTCAAGATGCTGTCAAGATTTGTCATCGCTTTCCTCCCAAGAAGAAGGCGCCTTTTAATTTCAGGGCTGCTGTCTCCATCTGAAGTGATCATGGAGCCCAGGAAGATAAAATCTGTCACTGCCTCCATATCTTCCCCTTCTATTTCCCAGGAGGTGATGGGACCAGTGGCCATGATCTTAGTTTTTTTGATGTTGAGTTTCAGACCATTTTTTGCACTCTCCTCTTTCACTCTCATTACAAGGTTCTTTAATTCCTCCTCACTTTCTGCCATCAGAGTGGTATCATCTGCATATCGGAGGTTGTTGATATTTCTTCCGGCAATCTTAATTCCGGCTTGGGTTTCTTCCAGTCCAGCCTTCCGCATGATGTATTCTGCATACAAGTTAAATAAGCTGGGGGACAATATACAGCCTTGCCGTACTCCTTTCCCAATTTTGAACCACTCAGTTGTTCCATGTCCAGTTCTAACTGTTGCTTCCTGTCCCACATATAGGTTTCTCAGGAGGTAGATAAGGTGGTCAGGCACTCCCATTTCTTTAATAACTTGCCATAGTTTGCTGTGGTCCACACAGTCAAAGGCTTTCGCATAGTCAATGAAGCAGAAGTAGATATTTTTCTGGAACTCTCTGGCTTTCTCCATAATCCAGCGCAAGTTAGCAATTTGGTCTCGAGTTCCTCTGCCTCTTCGGAATCCAGCTTGTACTTCTGGGAGTTCTCGGTCCAGATACTGCTGAAGCCTACCTTGTAGGATTTTGAGCATAACCTTGCTAGCGTGTGAAATGAGTGCAATTGTACGGTAGTTGGAGCATTCTTTGGCACTGCCTTTCTTTGGGATTGGGATGTAGACTGATCTTTTCCAATCCTCTGGCCACTGTTGAGTTTTCCAAACTTGCTGGCATATTGAATGTAGCACCTTAACAGCATCATCTTTCAAAATTTTAAATAGTTCAACTGGAATGCCATCACCTCCACTGGCTTTGTTGTTAGCCAGGCTTTCTAAGGCCCACTTGACTTCGCTCTCCAGGATGTCTGGCTCAAGGTCAGCAACTACATTGTCTGGGTTGTCCGGGATATCCAAATCTTTCTGATATAATTCCTCTGTGTATTCTTGCCACCTCTTCTTGACGTCTTCTGCTTCTGTTAGGTCCCTCCCATTTTTGTCTTTTATCATGTTCATCTTTGCGCAAAATGTTCCTCTAATATGTCCAATTTTCCTGAACAGATCTCTGGTCTTTCCTTTTCTGTTATCTTCGTCTATTTCTTTGCATTGTTCATTTAAGAAGGCCCTCTTGTCTCTCCTTGCTATTCTTTGGAAGTCTGCATTCAAGTTTCTGTAACTTTCCCTATCTCCCTTGCATTTTGCTCCCTTCTCCTCTCTGCTATTTCTAAGGCCTCGTTGGACAGCCACTTTGCTTTCTTGCATTTCCTTTTCTTTGGGATGGTTTTCGTTGCTGCCTCCTGGACAATGTTACGAGCCTCTATCCAAAGTTCTTCAGGCACTCTGTCCACCAAATCTAGTTCCTTAAATCTGTTCTTTACTTCCACTGTGTATTCATAAGGGATTTGGTTTAGATTATACCTGAGTGGCCCAGTGGTTTTTCCTAATCTCTTCAGTCTAAGCTTGAATTTTGCTATGAGAAGCTGATGATCAGAACCGCAGTCAGCTCCAGGTCTTGTTTTTGCTGACTGTATAGAGCTTCTCCATCTTTGGCTGCAGAGAATATAATCAATCTGATTTCGATATTGCCCATCTGGTGATTTCCATGTATAGAGTCGCCTCTTGTGTTGTTGGAAAAGAGTGTTTGTGATGACCAGCTTATTCTCTTGACAAAACTCTATTAGCCTTTGTCCTGCTTCGTTCTGAACTCCAAGGCCAAACTTCCCTGTTGTTCCTTTTATCTCTTGGCTCCCTACTTTAGCATTCCAGTCCCCTAGAATGAGAAGAACATCTTTCTTTGGTGTCAGTTCTAGAAGGTGTTGTAAATCTTCATAGAATTGTTCAATTTCAGTCTCCTCAGCAATGCTGGTTGGTTCATAAACTTGGATTATTGTGATGTTGAATGGTCTGCCTTGGATTCGTATTGACATCATTCTATCATTTTTGAGATTGTATCCCATTACAACTTTTCCCACTCTTTTGTTGACTATGAGGGCTACTCCATTCCTTCTACGGGATTCTTGCCCACAATAGTAGATATGATAATCATCTGAGCTGATTTCGCCCATTCCTGTCCATTTTAGTTCACTGATGCCCAGGATGTCGATGTTTATTCTTGCCATCTCCTGTTTGACCACCTCCAGCTTCCCAACGTTCATAGATCTTACATTCCAGGTTCCTATGCAGTATTTTTCTTTGCAGCATTGGATTTTCCTTTCACTTCCAGGCACGTCCACAGCTGAGCGTCCTTTCGGCTTTGGCCCAACCACTTCATTAGCTCTGGAGCTACTTGTCCTTGTCCTCCACTCTTCCTCAGTAGCATGTTGGACGCCTTCCGACCTGAGGGGCCCATCTTCCAGCGTCATATCTTTTAGCCTTTTGTTTCTGATCATGGGGCGTTCTTGGCAAAGATACTGGAGTGGCTTGCCATTTCCTACTCCAGGTGGATTGCGTTTAGTCGGAACTCTCCACTATGTCCTGTCCGTCTTGGGTGTCCCTGCACGGCATAGCCCATAGCTTCTCTGAGTTACTCAAGCCCCTTCGCCACGACAAGGCAGCAATCCATGAAGGAGGCCCAAGAAGACTTCCAAGGGGAAATCCAAGAAATTGCCGACAGGGAAAAAGTCTTCCTCTGACATTCCTTCTTCTTCGACCTCGGCACCAACGAAGAAGGGACCATCCAAGGCTGCGCCAAAGGCTAAACCAAAGGCCAAGGAGATTACCCTGGTTGTCCCGCCTGTGTCGGCGTTGGTGCCTTCTCCATTCCTCGAGGAATCTTCTCGGGACCGGGATTTGGTCTCCGACTTGGGCGCCCCCATTCCACCTCGCCAACCGCCACCGGTGGATTTGGGAAAGTCGCCTATGGTTAGCCAGCTCGACAAGCTCGTTGCCGGCGCCGAGAGCGTTCCGCCCAGCCCGATACTTACCAGGTGAACAACCCGATCTCCTTCACTCCTCTCAGAGTCGGGTCATTCTACATCTCCTCCCCCTCCACGGGGCCGACCGGTAAAGCCGATGGAGGAACCAATCCCTCGGCGTCCAGCTTCTAATTCTGCCGACGACGAACCGCCAGCGAAGAAGCGTCGTCACCGACTGAAGCACCGACGAAGCCACCGACGCCGAAGGGACTCCTCACCGTCCGACTCGGATTACAGTCAGGGTCGGAAGAGGTCCCACCGGAGAAGGTGAAGGAGAGACTCTTCCACTGATTCTTCTTCGACCTCAAGAGAAAGGAGACATAGAAGGAAGAGGTCTAAGTACTCCTATTCCTCAACCTCTCGTTCCCTGTCTCCGCGTTGAAGCCCTCTCCCTAAGAGGCCGTTGGACACGGGCTCCGACAAGCCCACGGCGCCGAAGGATGTCCCTGCTGCACCGCCTGCTCTACCACCTCGACAGATTGATGATGGGGTTCCTTCGTGCCCAAAAAAGGCACCCTCGGGGCCGAAGCTCCCTCGGCCTCCATCCTCATACCATTCGGAGGAGGAGGATCCTAAAGATGACTCTTCGGACGCGGGAGAGGACGACGAGTCCGAGGTGTCCCTAGAAGTCCCGGTCCCTGGGGAACCTTTGCCCCCAGAAGCGGCTAACCTGAAACCGTCTTCTCCTTCAGAAGACTTTTCTTCCTACACTCAAATGGTCGCTCGTATGGCCCAAGCTCTTAAGCTGGCAGTCGAACAGTCTCCTAGGAGAGAAGAAAACTTAATCTTTGGAGACATTGAGGCTGAAAGAACACATCCAGTTAGTTTGTCCTTCATCCTGGAACTGATGGATCTCATCAAAGAGTTCTGGGAGCATCCTGCTAATGCTACCACGATTTCAAAAAGGACTGAAAATCTCTACAGAATACATGGCGAGAATACTTCCTTCCTTGTCATGCATCCGGCTCCTAACTCTTTAATAGTAGAATCTAGTTCTACTAAGACTCCGACAAAGGGTCACCCTACTCCAACCAACAAAGAGGGAAGGAAGCTTGAGATTTTGGCACGTCGCATGTATTCAATGACAACCTTCATCCTGCGTGCGGTTAATTATCTGGTGGCCATGGGTGCCTATCAAAAACAGCTTTGGTCCAGGGTTCTCCCAGCCCTTCAATTGGCACCAGAAGATATAAGGCAGCTCTGTCTGGATACTCATGCGGAGGCTCTCACAGTATCCAAATACCAACGACTAGCCGCCCGCCATGTAGCAGAGGCCACGTCTAAGAATTTTGCCTCTCTTATCACCTTGAGAAGGCATGCTTGGCTGCGCTCAGCCAACATTGTTGAGGACATTAAAACTAGGATAGAAAACCTACCTTTCGATGCTTCTGGCCTCTTCAGCCAAAATACTGATGAGAACCTGGAGAACTTACACAAAAGTAAGAAAACGGCTAAATCATATTCAGTGCAACCTGCACCTAGACAATCCAAACCTCAGTGGCGTCCAAAGTACACCACCCAGCCTTACCAGCAGCCATCCACCAATACTTACCGTCCTTATGGGGGCAATTCTTCTCAACGTCCTCCTCAGGCTTCTTCTTCTTCATCTGCTGCTTTCAGACCCCAACCGTCTCGTAAGAAGCAGTCTTTCAAGACACCTGGAAGAAAACAAAAACAGTACCTTTGACTCCCTGACTATTCCAGTACCAACCTCCCACACCACCCGCCTCTCTCCTTACCTCCACAACTGGACTCTCATCACCAACGACATCTGGGTTCTCAACATTATCAGCTCCGGTTACCGCCTGGAGTTTATAAGGTTGCCTCCTCTAGGACAGGTCAACCCTACATCATTCGATCCTGTCCTGGAGGAGGAGATCTTGACTCTTCTTCGCAAAGGGGCCATCCAGAAGGTATCATCAGAGGATGTCCTCAACGGCTTTTACTCCCGATACTTTCTGGTTCCCAAGAAGGACGGGGGCCTACGTCCCATCCTGGATCTGAGAAGCCTCAACAAGTTTCTCAAGGCACGCAAGTTCAAGATGGTGACCTTAGAGTCCATCATCCACCTTCTGAGGCAAGGAGACTGGTTTGTGGTTCTGGATCTAAAGGACGCATATTTCCATGTCACCATACACAGGAGCCACAGGAAATACCTGTGTCTACTCTTCAACAACACCATCTATCAATTTGTGGCCTTACCCTTCGGCCTTTCCACAGCACCCAGGACTTTTACCAAGTGCATGGCTCCGGTGGCAGCATACCTGCGTCTTCAGGGGATTCAGGTGTTCCCCTACATAGACGATTGGCTGATTGTCTCGACGTCCAAACATCAGGCTTTAAAGGACACTCAGTATGTCCTCCAGACGTTGCAGTCACTGGGTCTCACCGTAAATCACGAGAAATCCAAACTGACTCCCTCTCTGGTGGTAGATTACATCGGAGCGAGAATAGACTCAGTACACGCTCGGATGTTCATGCCTCCAGAACGCATCCAGAAGTTGGAAAAAGCCATAAGAAAGTTCAGGCCAGGGGCAAGATTAAAAGCAAGTCTTGCACAACATCTGCTAGGCCTCATGGCTTCTACAACGGCGACCCTGTCCCATGCTCGCCTCAAGATGCGTTCACTTCAAATTTGGATGCTGTCCCTTTTCAATCCACTCCTCGACAGTCAAAACAAGCTCCTCACTGTCACCCCGGAGTTAGCACAGCAGCTACAATGGTGGACTTTCCGACCTCACCTCTTAGTGGGGCATCCCTTCCGCCCTGTCCATCTGACAACACAGGTCACTACAGACGCCAGTCCACTAGGATGGGGCGCCCATTGCGAGGGTCACCAGATCAACGCCCTGTGGTCCTCTCAGGAGAAGCAGTTGCACATAAACCATCTGGAGTTGTTAGCCATCATAAAGGCCTTGAAGTCCTTCCTTCCTCTGGTGAGAGGCAGGGCGATCCAGCTCGTCACAGACAACACCACAGCAATGTTCTATGTGAACAAGCAAGGGGGAACAAGGTCGAAGTCCCTCCTGCTTCTATCAATACATCTCTGGGAATGGTGCTACCAGGAGCACATCTATCCGGTAGCCATTCACATAGCTACCACAGACAATCTCATTGCAGACGAGCTCAGTCACCGCTCCACTCAGAACCACGAATGGGAGCTGGATTTGGAAATTTTTCAGGAACTTTGCCACAGGTGGGGAACACCAGTGATCGACATGTTCGCCACGAACTACAACAAGAAATGCCCCCACTATGCATCCAGGGCAGGAAGGGGCCCCGGGTCATTGGGGGATGCTTTCATGATCCCTTGGCACAAGGGCCTTCTCTACATGTTCCCTCCCATTCCCATGGTTCAGAAGTCAGTATTCAGGGCCCTCCAACTATGAGCAGAAGCAATCTTGATTGCACCTTGGTGGCCCAGACAACCCTGGTTCTCTCTACTTCTGCAGACAGCGGTCGACAAGGTGAAGCTTCCCCTCATCCCTCACCTAATCACTCAGGACTCGGGGTCGATCTTCCACCCAGATGTGGACTCCCTCCAATTGACAGCGTGGAGGATATCCCATCGATAAAGGAGGTCCTTGACAAGGCAAGGAAGCCTTCTACCTTACGACTCTACCAACACAAGTGGCAAGGTTTCCTCAAGTTTACTACAGAGCGGGATTTACAAGCATCTCCCGTCTCTTTATCCACTTTGCTACTGTATCTCAGGCACCTTTTTGACCTAGGTCTGACTAAGTCCACTTTAAAGGTGTATACATCTGCGATAGTTACCTTCCAGCCTCTGGGATCACAGTCCTCCAAATGGTTTTCCCATCCGACTGTAAAGGCCTTTTTCAGAGGTCTATCCAACATGAGACCTCCTGTGAGACGACCATTGCCTCAATGGTCTTTACAAACTGTGCTACATTCTCTGATTCGTCCTCCCTTTGAACCTATGGCTACCTGTGACTTAAAGTTTCTCTCCCTTAAGACTTTATTCCTTGTAGCTATCACTTCGGCCCGCAGAGCCAGTGAACTGGCTGCTCTCCGTGCTGATTCACCTTACCTTCAATTTTTCAAGGACAAGGTGGTGTTACACCCAGATGTTTCTTTCCTCCCCAAGGTGGTGTCGGACTTTCATGTCAACCAACCCCTGTTGTTACCTACTCTTTTTTCTGAACCCTCTTCAGATGTTGAACGCACGCTCCACTGTTTGGATATATATCCAGGACCAAAGATTTTTGAAGGGTCCAAAGGCTATTCTTATGCTATTATGGCCAACACAAAGGGACTGCTGCTTCAACTTCAACTTTGTCCAGATGGCTGGTTTCCACCATTTCTTTGGCCTATGAGTTACAGCATAAACCTCTCCCTGAAAACCTGCGTGCTCATTCTACCAGAGCTGTTGCCACATCCACGGCCCTGCTGCGAGGGGTAGACATCCCCGACATATGTAGAGCAGCTACCTGGTCCAGTGTGTCTACCTTCATCAAGCACTACAGACTGGACCTCAGGGCCAAGAATGAGACCAGATTCGGGAGGGCTGTCCTTACATCACTGCTGCAGTGACGGCCCACCATCCTGTAAGTAGCTTGGTAGTCACCCATCAGTGTGGATTCATAGAGAACCACGTTGAAGAAGAACAGGTTACTTACCTGTAAACATGGTTCTTCAAGTGGATTCTCTATGAATACACACGACCCGCCCAACCTCCCCACGTGTCCGTCACTGCTGACCGAGTTTCCAACTCTCTCTATGTGCGGGCACATGGAACTGGGGGTTTTTGGCGGGCTGCACTTGCGCAGTGCAGGGCAACTCAAACTTTGTATCTTTTTCCTCATAGCTCTGGAAAATTCCGAGAGGAACCAGCGCAGGCTCTGTTTAACCCATCAGTGTGTATTCATAGAGAATCCACTTGAAGGTTTACAGGTAAGTAACCTGTTCATTATTATTATTATTATTAGTAGTAGTAGTAGTCATAGTCGTAGTCGTAGTCGTAGTAGTCGTCATAGTAGTCGTAGTTGTAGTAGTCGTCATCATAGTTGTCATAGTAGTCGTCATAGTAATCGTAGTAGTAGTAGTAGTGTTACGAACTCTAGGCATAATCAAAATTATAAAAACATTGGTATTATATAACAGATACAAGTTTTACCCCAAAGCCTAAGTATCTGTTACATATTGGCACAGTATGTATGCTGTTCCTAATATTGCCAGAGGGAGGGTTCTAGCTCTGATGGTGTTATTTCTGAAATCTGTAACTACTTATAGTACTGTGTGAAATTTCTTGATATTGTTCCCAAAGCCCCTGATGACGGTCTCCCACCAAAAACCTGAGAAAACATAGTAATTCCCTCAGACTCCAATCTGCACTCTAAGACATGGAAACTGCAGCTGCTGGAGGAAAAGGCAAAGCTTGGGAAAGTGTTTTGGACTACAACTTCCAGATCCCCTAGCCGTCATGGGTGGGGCATTTCACATGGCCAATATCTTGTTTTAAGTCAGTTCTATGGACACTTCATGCACTAGTTTATTAAAGTGTTGCTATGGTTTTTTGTACCAAATGATTACGAATCTATAATCTTAGAACAGCAAGGCTGGAAGGAACCCTCAGGATTATCGGGTCCCTTTCAAGGAGGCACAGTGAGGGAATTGGCCCTGCAGTCAGATACCTAAACCACTGCACTATCTAGCAGTTCTTATATGTGTGTGTTGACTGAGTTTAAATGAAACGTTGGCTGTACTGACCACCAAAGCCACCTCTCCATCTTAATTTCTCCCTGTTTATCTGAAATACCGATGGTGCTTTTACTATTCTAGTTGTCATGGCTGAGTAAAGGTGATGGTCTCTGTTAGACACAGGTTTTTTTTAATTTAGCCCCCTCCCCCACACCATCAATTTGTTGTTGTTCTTTAGTTGTTAAGTTGTGTCCGACTCTTCGTGACCTCATGGACCATAGAACGCCAGGCCCTCCTGTCTTCCGTTGCCTCCCAGACTTGGGTCAAATTCATGTTGGCAGCTTTGATGACACTGTCCAACCATCTCATCTTCTGTCGTCCCCTTCTCCTCTTGCCTTCACACTTTCCCAACATCGGGGTCTTTTCCAGGGAGTCTTCTTTTCTCAACAGATGGCCAAAGTATTGGAGTCTCAGCTTCAGGATCTGTCCTTCCAGTGAGCACTTCAGAATTGATAGGTCAATACACCATCAATACACTGATCAATATACAAACACAGTAAAATGTGTTATGTCCTGTTTAATGTAGAGGAAGTCTTCAGTACATTTCCATAGATCTTTTGCAGCATAAATCATTCCAACTTTAACAAGATACCAAGGGTGGCTGACTTTCCCATGATTGAGGCAACCCAGAGTCTTCAAATATGAAACATTTCCAGAAGACTGAAAATGAAATAAGTTTGGGACAACAAGTGAGAAAATAGTGTACAGTACATGAAGGCATACACTGAACTCTCTACCTTTGGGCAGATACATTTTCAGGATTTTTAGCTACTATAAGGCAACAATATCGATTTTTTTTAAAAAAACTTGCAACTATTTTTTCTCTTAAAAAAATACTGCAGCTTTCCCAACCTGATGCAGATGTGTTTGCCTTTTGTTTCCTTCACACCAACTACAGATGGACAAATGAAACTATGAACACCACAGGCCATATCCCTGTCATACCACCTCTGTCATACTGCTTTCATATTGCCTCTGAAACACAATCGTCTCTATTTGCCCTCAGAAAGTCTTCATTTTTTGCCAGCCAGCTTTCCTCTGTTATCTAAAGGCACCAAAGAAGAATTTGTCTCCTGGTGTGGTCGCAGACAATTTAAGATCTTGATTAACCAAGGCAAAAGCAGTTACGGTTCTTTTGGGTGAGATTTGATCCCTCCAAACCGGATGACTTCCACTGTAAGTAATGCTGCTGTGTTTTCTTTCTGTCCTGAGTTTTATTAACTGAGTTTTTGGTAAAGGACACAGACATGAAGCAGTGCCATTCTTTCAGCTATAAAATCATCAAGATTTTGATTATGATATATATGATTTTGATATATATTGATTATGATATATATGATTTTATAAGAACAAGCGAGCGAGAGAGAGAATGTTTCATTCATATACAGTATATACATACAGGGTACAGTGTAAAATCCTGTCAGCTTGATGTGTAATATTGGTAACAGTAGCTATGTACTGTATAATGATATACACCATCCACAAAACACTGTTGTTTAGAAGGTTGTTCTTCCTGACGTTTCGCCAGTCTCTGTGGCCGGCATTTTCAGAGGACAGCAACCTGTACTCTGGTGCTCTGAAGATGCCGGCCACAGAGACTGGCGAAACATCAGGAAGAACAACCTTCAGAACACAGCCAAAGAGCCCGAAAAACCCAGAACAACCATTAGATCCTGACCGTGAAAGCCTTCGTGAATACACTGTTGTTTCATTTGTTTCCTCTTGGGACTCTAATAACCCAACTAGTTGGTGTCCCTGTATAAACTGATTGTTTTAAGCACTGAAGGAGAAAGATGCTTGCATATTCTGGATGTTCCAGAGATGCGAGGATGGGAAACAATCCTATGTTGCATACTAATGAAGGAGAGCCCATACACCACCTTTCATGGTTTTCTTGTCCTTGTACGATGAAACCTCTGCTTATTAGCAAAATGGATAAACGGATTTCTGTAACCAAGAAGTTCAGCACTCAAAAGAACACCAAAGTCACACCTCTTTGTTACATGATTTTCCCTTTTTTCTACAAACCATTTAAAAATCATATTCAAGATAGCTACATCTTCAAAAAGATATGCTTTAACAGAACATACCAAAAACAAATTTGCACATTGTAAATAAGAGAGCGGAATGTTTTTCTAAACCTTGCACAGAGCATTCCAACTGATGATAGTCTTCTTAATACTCTAATATCTTATGGAAACAAGAATGTTCCAAATGCATGCACAGAAACAGTTGTAGCAGTTGTTGTAAAATAGTAATAAAATCATAATTACTACTACAGTACTTTCTAATATAAACTAAGGATTCAGTACTACATTCCTCTGTTTGCATTCTGAACTGTTTAAAATGACCAGGAAAAATTATACAGCCTGATCTGTATGGGTGAAGGCAAAGTAGCAGCTCAACAAACCAATTCTAACTTATTTTATGCTTTTAGACTAACCCAAGAGGAGGTCAGCATCACTAACCATACACTGCACATGTTGCATTCACTACTGGTAGCTGTGGTTGCAGTCTGAGCCACAGTTATAGAAATAAACTGTAGAAACGCTACTGTTAAAGTGAAGCTTAAACTCCATCTACAGTTTCTGATGAAACATTGAAACAGATGCAAAATTATAATAACAAAAGCTTTCTTTGAAAGTGTATGAATCTGAATTCTCCTGATGTTTCATGCACGTAGGCCAAACTTTGATCCCCCCCCCTCCTGCTGCCTGTAAACATCATAGGCATTTGGAGGGTCCCTCTTCAAATTCATTTATAAAATAAGTCAGAACTGTGGGTGTCTTTGATCTGTTCCTTCTTGGGAAAGTACAGAAGAGAAGAGAATAACACGTTGCTAAGCAACAGTGTGCAGCAGAATGAAACTTGTGGAAATCGGGAAGGCCCAGGAAGGACAAGGAAGGGAGAGGATGAATGGTTCAAAGCTGCAAGAAGAGTGAAGCAGCAATATGCGCAGCACAGGAGCTGGGGAGAGAAATTATAAGAAATCCGCAGGATGTGAGGAAAGGATATATACAAAAAGCTCACACTGGCACAACCTTAGCCTATGCTGAAGGAAACAACAACAGAAGTAAAAAAAACACATCGTGCAGCCTGTTACTGCCAAGCTTTGCACTTGAAAGGGAACCAGAGTTTTATTTTAGTTCTTTTTACAGTCGGCAAAGTTATTTTTAGCTGAGCAAGCTTAGCTGTCTGAACTGACAATTGTTTGGCAGCTTGAGTGTCACACCCACACAGTGCAATACTCTGGCGTTTGCATTTAGTGACTTTGGTTCAGCAATGGAACTGTTGTTGTTTTTTAAACTTTCTACAGCAGCCCTCAGAACATGTGGTGGGCTTCCCTGGTGGACACAGATACTGAGGTGGACACAGAGACTGGGAGAAACATACCATGCTTACCGAGAGCCCTACTATTAGGAAGGGCATGACAGCTGTCTCAGTAGTCAGTGAAAATGGACAGAACTGCCGCACTTTTAATAAAGGTCTATAAAGGTATCGCCTACTCTTGCACTTTTAATGAATGTATGGTTTGCAAGGTGACCTGATATTCTCTCTTGTGCAAAACTATTAAAAGACACAAGGGTCTTACGCCTCGTGCAGCCGATAACATAAAAAGGCAACCCATTGTTAACCCTGTCATTTGTTGATATTGTATTTTAGTTGCCAGAGATGGGTAGTTGAGCGATGTTCTGCCTTATGTACCAAAATAATATATCTAGCTTTGGGCATTGTGCACCCTGATTTGGGTGAGGTAGTGGGCACCATTTGCTGCCCCCCCCCCAGGCAGCAAAATATATTGGGCTGGATCTGTGCTTACCAGATATCATTCTTTTTTACTGTCAGGAGATGAGGAAACCTTCTGAGCCCCCAACCCTTTCAGGTAATTCAACCCAACACACACAAACACTCTGCTTCTGTTCGCCAGGATTTTTCATTACAGTAGGACCCCCATATCTGCAGGGGATCAGTTTCAATCCCCCCCCCCATGCTGAAAAACCTGGAACACTATTATAATAGTGAATGCTATACCTAGCATGTCCCTGGCTCCCTCTCATGGCCAGTTCTGGTAATGTCATCATTAAAAATACATATTTGGAGGGGTTTTTTTTAAAAAAATATTTTAAATATTTTCAAACCATGTAAAAGTGAATCAGTGGATACTGATCCTATGGATAGGGGGGGTTTCCTGAAGCTCCAGAGATGAGATGAGGGTTATCTGGTGCTCTTCCAAATTAGGAACACATCACAGGGTATGCTGAGAGAATAGCAGACAGGTTGGCTTTATTGCATGTGGTCTTTCATAGCTGGGCATCTTCTCCCCCCTTCCCCCTCCCACCTAGTACTATAGCTCAGTGGCTCAACGTTGAAGGTATTTGTAGGAGGCTTGCCCATGTAGCAAGAAATCTACACTGTCTATCCACTTTCTCACATGTAACCTTTTGCAACTGTCACCCAAGTGCCTGCCTCGGATAACATGAGTTACCACATGCTTTAGCCATCCATGAGCAGCCCACATCTTGGTCTCAGATTTTGACCCTGAAATCCTAGGGACTAAAACACTGCTGATGCACTGGTGATGCTGTTCTTATCTGTGCATTGCAACAAACATAGGTTGCAAACGTGTTCCTGCCTTCCCGGAAGTAAACCCCACTGAACTTAACCAGATTTACCTTTGGGAAAGCATCGTGTATTAGATTACAAACTGAACATCCCTTTGAGCTGTTTCCCTCTAAGCATCCACTAGCAGTCTTGCCAAACATGTGTAACAATGCCAGGCGTACATTTCTTAGCTGAAGTCTTGCCACATCATCAGCTTACCAGATGGTGGTAGGCAAGCCAGTGTTCTCTCAGCTTCTGCATGTACCTCTATTTGCAAAAGGCCCAGTTACCTATGCAACAGAATGAGCTGATAAATTCTTGAATGCTACTTCAGATTTACAGTATAAGAATGACTGTAAGCCTGGGGTGTGTGAGTGTCTATGTATTGGTGGGAGAGTGGATGTGTCTATGCACATGTGTGATTCAGATTTCTATCCCCCCTTTCTCTTTTTCATTATCATGGGAAATAAGAAAGAAGTATACCTGGATAATGGCTTCATTACAATTTTGCTTGCTAATATACTGGCTTTCAATTTCCAGAGCAGTTGTTGTTTTCATCCCAGGGAACACCACCAGAAGCTACGTCTCCCCTGTTGTCTGAAGTGGGAGAGATTTTGCTAATGTTTACCTGTACAAAAAACAACAGCCTCTCTGGGAATAGAAAGCTTGCACATTAGGAAGCAAGATCGATTGTTTCTTTTACTTACTGAGTTTTTAGCTGGCTTGTTTTTTAATAATTGTTGAGCTGCCTTGGATTCGTTCAGCAGGGACAAGGTGACATAAAAATGAAATGAAATGAAATGAATAGCATCTGTCCACTTGTGTTTCCTAGTAATTGGTGTATACATGCATTGTCTTCAAGTTTAATACAGTAGTTATAAATAGCCTTCTTCTCTTTGTATTTGTGTAACCTACTTACAGGTAAAACTCATTGGATTTGATAGGCATTACTACATCTCGTGGAGGCAATTTCCATAGCTAAACAGCATGCAATGTGAAGTGTTTCCTTCACAAACCTCCACTGAGGAAGCCACCACAGCTGTTGCCCAAGCTCTCCTGCTACCTGAGGGGAAGAGAGAGATACCACTGCTGCTGACACCGTCACCAGCTCCTCTCCTTGCGCCTCTCCCTTGCCCCATTCTCTCTTCCCTCCCTCCCCCCTGCTAAAGCCTTGTTTCAACAATTTCAGGCCCTTGAGCCTGGTTTATCTGTGCAGAAGAAAGAGAGGCTAGATTGTTCAAAACATTAACCCTGTGGGTCCTCAAATAATGCAATAGCTGTCATCCCAAATCTACCAAAGGTTCTTGTGCAGAAAGGAAGCTCTCAGCTAGCAAAGGGGCAGGAACAGAGGAAGCTTAAGTGGAGCTTGGGACAGCTGAGACACAACACCTTCTAACTTCCAGGTACATCACATTCAGGTGCTTGTAAGGTAGGTAGAAGACCCACATTGGAGTGTTATGGTATTTGTACTCTAGAAAATCTGAAAATTTCATTCCTATTTATTACATATATGCTCCTTCCATTCCTCCAGTGAGCCCAAGGCACTAAAGGGGGAGAGAGAGAGAGAGAGAGAGAGAGAGAGAGAGAGAGAGAGAGAGAGAGAGAGAGAGAGAGAGAGAGAGAGAAATGTGACATCACACAGTTAATTTTATTGCTGGGTGGTGTTTTGAACTCAAGTCTCCATGGTGCAATGGTTAAACCACAGTGCTGCAGTAAAGACTCTGTTCACAAACTGAGTTTGATACTGATGGGAAAAGAGCAAAAAGCAAAGCATGCTGCTTATATACCCTCCATAGCATGTAAAGCACTCTCTGGGTGGTTTCGAAGTTAATTATGCAGGCTACACAGGTGTAAGGTGCCCCTCGCATGTCCCCAAATTATTTCACTAGCCTGAGGCCCATGACATGTTCCCTCCTTTACGCTGCCACCAGTTGACCTCTGGCAACACCCTTTAATTAGGAATATTGAGGTCCATGCTGAGAATAAAGTTGAACAAAACAGGTTTATTAGTTACAGTTCGCTTAAACGGGTTCTTCACAGATTTTAAAGTATTCATTAGATTAGTAATAACTTGTTTCACTCTTAACTCTCTTAGCTCTCTATAAGTTCCACACTCTTAACTGCCTACCTTAACTCCTCACTATACCACACTCTCTTAACTCCTACAGATTAACTTTTACTTCAGACTCTCCTCTCTGACTCCAGCTGACTAAACTCACTCCCAAAACTCCTCTTCTCTCCCTCACCCCTCCCTTCTGGTTTCTCTGGCTCCGCCTTCCAACAGCTCCCATTGGTACATGCAAATAATCTTCTACCTGAGCCAAAGCAGGGTGATCACCACAACAGGTGTCTGGCTCAGCCTTCCATCCTTCTAAATTGAGTACCTGGTTTGCTTGGGTAGTGATGGTGTGTGCAGTGGGTAGCACACATAATTAAATTGCAAACTGCTCAGAGAGTGTGGATCTCTGTGCTTCTACTGCGTAATGAAAGGAGAATTTTATGAGAAATTCAAAACTCTGCAACAATTACTAGATAAGAAATGTATCCAAACACCATTGACTCCTTATCTTAGATCCCTGCATGAATGTTTTGCCATGTAGTGGCTATATTTTCACTCTTATATCTGAAGAAGTGGATTTGTTCCATGAAAACTCACTTTAAAATACTGTATAGCAGTTAATGTTTAAGGTGGCACAAAATCTTTGTTTTTTAAAAACTTTGTTAAAAAGTTCTTGCTTTAATGTTAAAAAAAAGTTGCTCATTCAATGCTACAGCAGTGCCACATCATGGTATAAGAACTTTTGTATCAGGATGGGACAGCCTCCTGTCTCATTAGTCCTTTATCTACAGATGTGGTATGTATAGCTATAACTTAGGGATGTAATTTTGAAAATGAATGTCATAACAAATCTGAAAAACGAAATAGGATAATCCATGGTGACTTTCCCTTCACATGAGCTCAAGATGTGTACACAAAGCTGGAGATGATCTGGGATGATTCTAACCAATTCTCACACAAAGTATTAATCATCAAAACAATGAGTGAAAGGATAAAACAGGTTACAATACCATAAATAATTTATAAATAAGGAGAGGCAGCTGTAGGATTTATATTTTTTTAAATAAAGTAACCACAGCTTCTGAAAACATTGGGTGCTATCGACACATACTTTTTCAATAATGCCCAGAGTGCTGAGGGTCGAACTAGATAAAACACCCAGCTCACACTGAGAAGCAGAATTATAGTCATTTTGTTCCCGCCTACATGATATTCTGTTCTGCTAAAGGAATGTAGCTTCTAATATTCTCAACATGTTTTTACCTCAGGCATCATTAAATATTATGACTGCCGGCCATATATGCAAAAGAAAATAATTCTAAAATAATTATATTGGAGGAATTACAAGCACCTTGACACATGTGCCAGAACCACCACCTAAGGAAGCAGTGAAAGCCAACGCCACCCACAGCTATATAGTGAGTGTAAACTCATGCCATTAACAAGCTACTTTGTAAATCATATTGCTCCAGTTTATTATATTAATACCTTAATTCAAAACATATTCATCTGGAAGCAAAACTCCAATACTGATTACATTTTCCTGGCATAGGTCCCATTGGACATAGTGGGACATACTTCCCACCAAATGTGCACCAGATGCATACAATGAATTTCATAGCATTAGATGTATACTCACGTCCTCCTTGTGAGCTTGCAGTGGCCAAGGGAAGAGAATGTAGGGCTAGACAGGCCTTTAGTATTGATCCAACAGGGCTCTTTTGTATTTATAATGTAAGAGAAGCCGTTTGGGACCCCTGTAGGTCATATGTAGTCCAGCATTCTGTTCCCAGAGTGGAGCAGAGAAACCTTTGCACTAATGTTTCCAAAATCTGAAATTCTGAAAGATATGGAGGTAATGACTGGAATCTTAGTGATCAGGTAAGGTTTGCATAACTTGGTGCAGCTTACTGTGGCTAATTGATGAGGTGCTTGGGCACATATTTGTTGCACAGTCTGCCATGTATGCAGGCACACGACCAAGATGTGATCCAGCACCTTCTCAATTAGCCCCATGAAAACCAATAGGATTCTGGCCAGTACAGTATAGAATTTTAGGATCGTACTGCACATCTCATTGGTATAAGCTGAATTCATTTAAAATAGCAGTCCTTGCCTACAAATCGGGAAGAAAATTCCATCAAAATCAACTAGGATAAGTTGCATGCTTTTTTTTTTAATGGAACCTCTGTTTAAAATATCTGCTGAAGTCCAGACACAGCATAATAATGTAGCAGGTAATTTTCCCAAAACTGTTCATTCAGCACATTCCACGGACAAAGTGTATTTTATGCACTTGATGTGGCTAAGTAAATAGGCTTCTTGGAATTAACTTAAATCATCTGTTAAATCAATATGTGAACTAGCTGCATGCACTGCAAACTTATTTGTTGCATCCACTATTTATTCATTCACCCGTTTAATTCTGATGCCTCTACAATCTATTAGGTGCTGCACAAAAATACAGCTCTTGCCTGCAAGCTTGATAAACTGATAAGGTTCAGTTATTACATCATATTTTTGTGTACACCATTCATATTAAAGCCATAGTAAAATTTCTGAAGGACAAGCAGGCTTTTCCTCTACTGTTGCTGTGTATACCTGTTCCCCATCTAAAAAAAAACCCTTACATTTGAAAGAGGCTATCAAGTTCTCATTGAAATAAAAAGTATGTGCACTGGAATGTAGTTCCAAGGGAATATATTTGAGATTGCAAGTTTGTATGTTAAGAGAATGTTAAATATTAATGTACAGATGCATAAATACGTGGCTACTTTCCTTTATCCATAATTCTAAGGCTGTTTGACTTCCACTCGAAAATACTGGAAGGTTTAGTTATATGCATTGTGTATAAAGTTAGTAATACTTTGTTAGTAGGGTGAATGGCTTTTTAAAAATGAGTATTTATGTAAATTTAGGAGTGCTTTATATTTTAATATTTTGCTCTCTTTTATCCTTTGTCTTTGAGAGTTTTAAAGGAAAAAGTAATTGGTTGGAATTTTTGCGAAGCTACAAATACTCAACTATTCCACACACTACACCAGGACACAGACAGAATTCTGTCCTCTGAAGATACCGGCCACAGAGACTGGTGAAACTTAGGAAGAAAAACCTCCAGAACATGGTCAAACAGCCTGAAAAACCTACAACAACCATTGGATTACAGCCGTGAAAACCTTCAAGGAAAAAGTAATTAATCTGGAAAATGAGATAACCATCAGAGAGATCAGAAGTTGTGGAAGATTACAGAACAAAGGAAGGCTAATTGCCTTAGAGAAAGCACAAAGGAGTAGTCAACGGCTGTCTGAGCCAGCGGAGTCTCAAGGTAACACCCTGAGAGCTCTTTTTATTAACTTAGCACCAGTTACATAGTATGTTGTTAGAATTCAGATAGGATACTAGTTACCAAATCATAACCAGGATTGGCTGAAATAACACTTTGATCTTATGCTCTACCCCTAAGCAAAAGGGCATAATAAGGGGTTACCCTGCCTGCTGGCAGCTGCTACTTCCTGCCAGGAGTATATGCACGTCACTGGAACAGAATGCAGCTACCACCTTTAAGCAGAAGTTTCCCACAAGAAGTGGAAAGAGAAACAACTTCACCCTCAATATTGTTTGAAGTCTGTCCTGTTGTAAAATAATGAAAAGAAATAGAAGTATGCTGGGCTGCATATGAACTATTAGACCCGTGCATGTTAAACCATGCCCTTCAATTTCCAAAGATTGGAACTTCACCTGCTGTTGAGTGTCGACCATGTCTTTGCTTATATACAGCCCTTCACACTAATACTAAGTGTGTGGCCCTAGGTGTTATGGTCTGCTTCATACACTGGGAAAGGGTTGTTTGAATAGATCTGTCTGTTTTTGTTATGTGCTGTCAAGGTGCTTCCGAACTATGGTGTCCTTATGAATCAATGACCTCCATAAGTTTTTTCTTTCTTTTCTTTTCTTTTCTTTTCTTTTCTTTTCTTTTCTTTTCTTTTCTTTTCTTTTCTTTTCTTTTCTTTTCTTTTCTTTTCTTTTCTTTTTTCTTTTCCTTCCTTCCTTCCTTCCTTCCTTCCTTCCTTCCTTCCTTCCTTCCTTCCTTCCTTCCTTCCTTCCTTCCTTCCGGCAGTGTAACCCAAGGCTCTGTTCTTGTAAATTCAAGGCAATGGTTTCCTTTATTGGGTCAATCCATCTCTTATTTGGCTGTTTTCTTTTTGTACAGGCATTGAAAAGAAGAACATTCTAGGTAATCTACCTTTGATCTACTCAGTAACAATGCTTGATTAACAGGAGAGCTCAAGAAAGATGCAGCTACGATATATTTATAGAGGATTGAACCATGTGTTTAAAGTGTAATTACAGGGATTAAGTCTGTTCAGGAGAATGTTGCTCCAAAGCACTTTATTTACATTGCTAGTTCCCTCACCAATGCTTAGGAAGTCAGTGCTGTCTACTGTAGGTAGAAATGAGGCACAGAAATTTAAATGCATGGGAGTCCATGGACTTTTTTTAACAAAGCAACATGCTAATCAGGCTAGGAACATTTCAGTATTATACAAAGCCGTTTCTGTCTGGATAGCAGTCCTCAAATGCCACAAACAGAAGTGAATGAAGATTTGTCCCCACTTAAATAAATGGCTTTTCTTGATTAATTAGTAGATGGAGCAACAGGGATCAGGGACCCTTCCCGCTAAGGATGGGGTCCGCAGCTTGGGGATCCATATCGACCCGGCGCTCACTATGGAATCCCAGGTGGCGTCGGTGGTCCGAAACGCCTTCTACCATGTTAGGCGGATAGCCCAGCTGCGGCCCTATCTCGATGTCGGGGCGCTCACCACTTTGGTGCATGCGTTCGTAATCTCAAGATTAGACCACTGTAATGCGCTCTACGTGGGGCTGCCTTTAAGGCTGCTGTGGAAACTTCAGGTGGTGCAGAACGCGGCGGCCAGACTTCTTAGTGGGGTGAAAAAATTCCAACACATCTCACCCACTCTGGCCGCATTGCATTGGCTGCCCATCCGATTCCGCATCGACTTCAAAGTGTTGATGCTCACGTATAAAGCCTTAAACGGTTTAGGGCCTCAATACTTGGCAGAACGCCTTCTCCCACCAAGATCTACCTGTGTCACTCGCGCGAGTCAGGAGGTGAGGCTGAGGAGCCTAACGCCAAGGGAGGCCCGGAAGGAAATCGGGCCTTCTCGGTGGTGGCTCCTTGCCTCTGGAACAACTTACCCCCGAGATTCACGCGGCTCCCTCGCTGGGCATTTTCAAAAATCAACTAAAAACATTGATGTTTCGGCAGGCCTTCCCCCCCTTAGTTAATCCCTGATTCCCCTTTTCTTTTCTTTCTCCAGTGTTAAACCTTATTGCTGAATGTTTTTTTTAATGTAAAACTTCTTTTATTCATTGTTGTACCCCTTGTTGTAAGCTGCCTAGAGTGGTCTAATTGGCTAGATAGGCGGGATATAAATAGAATAAATAAATAAATAAATAAATAAATAAATAAATAAATAAATAAAAACATCTAAGCCATGAAGTAGCGTAAACTTAAACTGAGTTAAAACAGTAAGTTTATTAACACTATATTGAATTGGCCTTCCTATCTTGAACTTAAGGGTACAAGTTGTGGTATAAGCTACACCAAGCTTGGCAATATTGCTTTTTTTGGACTACAACTCCCAGAATCCTGAAGCTACAGGTGCTTTAGAAGTGTACTCCACAAAAGTCCAATTTCCAGGCTCCAAACCTACTCGGTGCTCATATGTAGTAAAGCCAGCTCCAGCCTTTTTTCTGCTTTCTTTAGAATAGTATTTCTGGAGAAATCAAGATGTTTGAATTTTGTGGAAGAGATAGCCGTGTTAGTCTCTGCAAGCATATCAAGTGAAATCCATGAAGTGGATGTGTCCACAAAGTTCACCTTAAAATATAATAGTTAGTCTTTAAGGCACTACATGTTTGTTTTATTTTCTTCCTTTGATTTCGCCTAAGATGTTTGAAGAAGAGCAAAGTGATCAAAAAAGCCCAGAACTGATGCTGCTCCTGACACAGTGCAACATCGACTCAGTTTGAAAATAATCCTCCTGCTTCATATAATTGGTAAGGTCAGTGCACATTATTTTCACCAAACCCTCCATGCAGTGTCATTTAGGGAGGCCATTTATGAGTGTGTCTCACTGTTCTGAACCTCCTTTTTTGTTTGTTCAACGCTTTGTTCTTCCCTGTTACACTTTGCTCAGTTTTACCCTACATATCATCCTGTGTCACAAATTGTCATGGATGTGCCACTCCTTTTACAAAAGCCTACCTATTGCGTAAACCACTTTGTGGAGCACTTCCTGGAGGTAGCAGTGTGTTCAAGCTGTGGTCTAGTACATTCTGATAAGGTCAAGGGCCCATTCATTGTGTAGTCAGTCTTCCTCTTGGATGTCTTTATGATAATACTATTCATGCATACAATCCCTCAACATCATGCTCAAACGTTTAAAACAAATGCATGAGCACAAGCTATCTATGCTTCCCCATTATACTTTATTAAATGGTTGTTTTGTGCAACAGGGGTGAATCAAACCATGGTCACTTCTTCTTCCATTATCTTAGGTGCATTTGTGATATGAACATATTGAATTTCAGAGTTGTACCTAATTGTGTTCCTGCTGTGACTCATGGAATGTGGGTCATGTAGCAGAGTCTAGTAGGTCTTGCAGAACTAAAAGCTAGTAAAATTCTAGAGGCAGAGGCCTAGAAGCAATAAATACAGGAATGCTTGGATCTTTGGAGAGATAAATAGCCACATGAAAAGAAAGATGTAGCTCCTGAAACTTTGATAAATATGTGGAAAGAAGAACTTCATCAGATATATAACTTGCCTGAAAGCTATACATTCTAAAATTCTCTCTTCCATGAAACTGTTAAAGGTATAGGAGTACTATCCTTTTTTAAATATGGGGTTCAGGATTAAGACACATTTCTTTTAAATATCCGTAAAATCTGGCCTTATCAAAGCAGGTAGGGCTTGCACTTGCCCCCTTAAAATTCAACACTACGTAATACCAATAGGCGATATGCAACTGTACTGGAAAGGAACTATTGAATTGATGTGATTGCCACCACTAAATACAAAATTTTATCATCAGAAGACGCTAGAAAAGAAAGATGGTATTTTGGTTCATCTAACAAGGATAACATGGTGGACAGTCTTCCTAGATCTAAGCTATTACTGAAGCTTTTGCTGTTCAGTGTCTTAATTTTCTTCACTAGAGCAACATGATTTATGGAAAAGGGAGGAGGAAAAGCTTTATGGGAAAGACTTGTAATAGAACATGATAGGACATGATACTGTGTTGAATTAATTCACAACTCACTTGTTCGCTGACTGCTACTACACTGTCACTGTTAAATGTAAGTTAGTTCAATTCTCAAAAGCCTTATTGTTATTCCCCCTCCCAAATGAATATTACATAAATTGCTCCAACTGATTCCAGTTCCACCTGTCTTTTGCTACCCAGCCACTACAGGCAAAATTCTTACTGAGCCAATCCAAGAGAGCTCTTGGCCCATTTCCAAATCTAGTTGCCTTTCGACTCTAGGGTGCCACTTGCAAAAAGGAAAAGGGAAGAGCTTCAAATGCAGGAAAAGATACCAATTCTTTCCTGAGACTACAAAGCCGACAGAGCAGGATGTTGTCACCATGGTTAAAGGTTGACCCCAAATATTTGTACAGTATTTTCAAATGATGTTCAACAGAGTCATTAAATTAAAACAGAGGTATGCCTTGTTATAACGTTAATAAAAAGAAGCTAAGAACCTTGCAGCTGTAGTATCCTGCTGGAGACTTGCAAGAGCAACTGAAATACATACACTCTAAAGACAAAGGCTCATCAGGCTTGGGTTGGGTGTGTCTGCATCCTGCTAGTGACTTGACACTTAAACACAAATAACAATAGCGATGACTCGATGGCCTCACAATTGCACACACAAACATACACAGACATACACACGAACGCACCAAGTCCTGCTGTTTTCTGCTGATCTAATTTTAAACATCAAAGGATCTTGCTGCTATCACGGGGAGCAGGGATGGGTGGATGGAGAGACTGACAACAAAAAGTGGCAGTAGGAACAGCTATGAATGAACTAAAAATGACCAGAAAGGCTAAATGACTATCTTAGTCCATTTCAGAGTTGCCCAATGAATCAATGAAAGTAATGCCACATCATCAGTGGTCCAGTTTGGTGAACTACTTATAACTCATTGGAAAAGCAATCAATCAATCAATCAATCAATCAATCAATCAGTCAGTCAGTCAGTCAGTCAGTCAGTCAGTCAATCAATCAATCAATCAATCAATCAATCAATCAATCAATAAAAATGGCATTTAATTTAATTTTCATTTTGGATCATTGTTCTCAATATATTTCTCTCTCTCTTTGGGCACATGTGGGTGATTTTTTTATGTTACCCATTACTTTTTTGAAAAGGAAATAGCATTAATAAGATTATACCATTATGTTTAAAGCACGCCACCCTAAAAGCCTCTAAAATGCTCTTTTAAACGTTGGAAGCAACATTGTGGGGTTGAACTGTAACCTTGTTATGTTATTCTCATTTATTACACTATTTATGGGAAGCTGGGCTGAGGCTGAAGGCCAGGTATGTTTGCACGGATATTTTGCTGAGTTTTTCCCCCCTGGGTTTTCTTTTTCTCTCCCCCACCACATGGCCTGGAGGTGGGGCCTAGGGGGTGGTGCTTTCTGCTTCAAACAAGCATGTCCCAGGACCCTGGGCCTTTTCCCCTGGGAAGCTGGGCTGAGGCTGAAGGCCAGGTATGTTTGCACGGATATTTTGCTGAGGTTTTTTTTCCTGGGTTTTCTTTTTGTCTCCCCACCATATGGCTTGGAGGTGGGGCCTAGGGGGTGGGGCTTTCTGCTTCAAATGAGCATGTCCCAGGACTGTGCGCCTAAAATTCTCAAGTTCTCTGATTCTGTCTCTGGCCCTAATATTGTAAACAGGAAAGCCAATTAGATTTGCATACACCTGGGAGGCAGGAAAGTTCTACACTATTAAAGAGCAGGCCGGGTAGGTGGGGCTCGTCAGCCATGAAACACAACCCATCTAAGAGAAGGAAAACTCCAATTCCAAACCTCCACTGCCTTGTGGCTATATCCACTCATGGAAAAGGCTTCAGGAGTTAACCTAGAGGCAAAATCCGGAGCTGGAGTCCCGAAGGCAGTTCGTGTCATTCTGCCAACTCCTGCGACGTTGCTGGAACCAGTTGTATTGGCTCTTGCCTATCCATTGGACCATTTCAGCAATGTGAAGAGGGGGGATTTGCTGCTTGGGTAACAGCCTATCCTCCATATTACTTTTCATGCTCTGGAGAGGACACTCCTCAATTCAGAGCATGTTACCATAGTCTCTCGAGACTGAAGGATGCCTATGATGTATGAAATGAAACTGGTTCATACCTGTTTTCACACTGGCTCTGAGATAGGTTACACAATTGGTAACAAGACATGAAGTCTTCCAGAGCAATGGGAAGTTTCTTAGTTGGTTGCACTTCCACCCCATGTTTCATCCATAAGATACAGTCCAAGACACTTGAATAAGTATTGTTTGGTCACTAATATCTCCTTATGGATTAAAATATTTGGCTGGTAGAAGTTCAACTCTAGATTATTTGGAAGAAGCAGGTTATCTAGATCCCGTTCAGCCTGGTGTCAACCCTGGTGTTTGTACTGAAACTGAAATTGCTTCAACAGACAACCTTTCTCAGGAGAAGGATGGGGCAGTACAAAGCTGTTGCTATTCCTTGATCTTCAGTGTGTTATCACTGGCTATGTATACAGTATGTGTATGTCTGTTTTGTGCCATCAAGTTAGAACTGGCTTATAGCAACCCTAATAAAGCTTTCAAATAAGTGAGATATTTAAGGAGTGGTTTTACAAGTTCCACTCCTCCAGTTAAGTTTCCATGGCTGAGCAGGCATTCAAACCCTGTTCTCCGACGTCCTAGTCCATCATTCTATCCACTACACCACACTGGGACTGTAATATTTACTGCTGATTATAGGATTTACAAAATTGACTCTGTGGGTCAGATACTGGCAACACAGTGATACAGTGGTTCTGCCTCTGGGGTGGGATTTAGGAAGTAGCATTGGGGAATATTTACTTAATACCATGCTGCTGCTGTCGTTCGTGTGCTGTTTTTAAATATTGCTTCAGTCATCTTTGTGCATTCCCCTAGTATCCATGATGATGGTGGGTAACTTTAAAGTGTTCTTAAAATAAGTTGACAAATGAATGGCTCATTTTCCAATGACCCCTGGTGACGAGGTCTAACATTCCATATTCTGCTCCACACTTCTTGCCTCAGGTTGTGTGTGTTAAAATAAAACCCTCCTAGGATTCCAAAACAGCATGGCTGTTGGCCATTCTGACTGGGGAAGGAGACCTGGACTCCCACCTGAGTGGAGGAAGGCTGAAATAGCACAACTCAAAAAGTATGGAAAGCAGCAGGACAAGTATCTGTTACAAAAGGGCCGCAGCAAAACCGAAGGTGAAATGCCTTTGTTCCAAGCAATTTCTTGAACCCATCTGTATCGTCTGATAGTCTGAGGAGAAAGAGAGCAGTCCCTTTTGGCCTCACGTTAAAGACCACTCTCTGAGGAGAGGTCAACTGAAATGTCCTTCGTTCATTGGAAAACAATGTAGTTCACAGGAGGAGAGAGCTGTTAAGAGCCCAACACTATTTCACATTGATATTTGCTGCTGTCAAAACCACTGGAAAGGAATGAATGAACCCACTTTAATTGTTTAGTCAGTGGGCCATCATAATCAGTTTTAAATATATACACACTCAAAACCGTCCAAAGTACTTAAAAGTCGCAACAGAACAAAAAGAAAAAAAATAAGTAGCGCTAAGTAGGGATTCACTGTACCGAGGACGGACAGAAGGCTATATTTAACACATTCCAACATCATGCAAAGGCGACTTCTTGGAAAGAGAAAGTTGCAATCTATCTCAAAGGAGGATCCCCTTGATTATAGGAAGGAACACACAAGTAGTGTTAAAATACCAGATCTCAAGATCAGGGATGGCTTCAGCTTATGCTTAATGAGAGAGAGAAAGAGAGAAACCACAGTGTACAACGAAAAGGCAAGATAGCCATTGTGGTGTAGTTCTTAGAGTGTTCTCCTGGGACTTGGAAGATCCAGGGTCAAGTCTCCACTGAACCAGGGCATTCGCAAGGTCATCTTGGGCCACTCACTATTCCTCTGCCTGATCTACCTCACAGAGTTCTTTTGAGGATAAGCCAGGGAGAAAAGTTAGACACACAGCCTTCAGCTAAGTGAAGTGGGGTACCAAATATAGCTAGTAACAATAGCTAAGGGAACCAGGGTTCTCAAAAGTATCTGGTTTTAGTAAAGCCCCAAGCATTTCTGATTTCTAATTTTTCCTTTTTCAGGGAGAAGCTGTTTGTTTGTTTGTTCCATTTTTACCCTGCCCATTTAGATTCAGGAATCTACTCTGGGTGGCTTACAAAATATATATAAAAAAACAAACAAATAGCATTAAAATAACTTTGATGATAAGAGCACAAAAATCAATAAAGAAAACAGGATCCAAGATGAGATAAAGAAGATATGTAATGGAGTGGAGAAGGCCTGCCAGAAGAACCAATTCTTCAACTTGTTTTTAAAAATTCCCAGCAAGGGTGCCAGTCAAATCTCCGGGGCTAAGGTGTTCCAAAGAGGAGGGGCTACCGCCAAGAAGGTCTGGTTTCTTGTTCTCTCCTTCCAGGCCTCTATCAGTGTTAAGCCCCTCAACCTTCCGGTCTGGCTTGATTGAGTGACAAGTGAACTAGGTGGGGACAGGTGCTCTGCCAGGTATCAAAGCCCTAAACTGTTTAGGGCTTTATATGTAAGCATTAGCACCTTGAAATCAATGTGGAAGCTAATGGGTAACCTGTGTAAAGTCACCAGAGTGGGGGAAATATGTTGGTGTCTTTGCACCCCAGTTAATAATCTGGAAGCTGTGTTCTGGACCATTTGTAGCTTCCACATCAGTCTCAAAGGCAGCCCAACATAGAGAGCATTGCAGTAGTCTAATCTTGAGACTATGAGCGTATGGACCAGAGTGGTGAGCAACCCAACATCAAAATAGGAGCGCAGCTGGGCAATCCGCTGAAGATGTAAGTGGGCAGAGCGGACCACAGACACCACCTGGGTTACCATGGTAAGTGTTGGGTCAAGATGAACTCCCAAGCTGCAGACGACACTATTCATGGTGAGAGTTGCCCGCCCCCCCCCAAATGAGAGTGAGCTTCCCAAACCACTGATAGAATAGGCACCAAGCTTCAGGACCTTGGTCTTGTCCAGGTTCAACCTTAGTCCATTTTCCTGCATCCATTGCTGTACAGCTCCCGCCAGCGCTTAAGGGACACAATGGCATCCACTGCTATTGGAAAAAAGGACATGTATAGCTGTGTGTCATCAGCATACTGGTGACATGAAGCACCACATCCCCTGATAACCCCACCCAGCGGCTTTATATGGATATTAAATAGCATTGGAAAGATGATTGATCCCTGTGGCACCCCTAAGGCCAGTGTTAACACACAAACAACATTCTAATTGTTCAGACAGTTGTAAATTAGGGTGCAATCAGATGAGCATTTAGAACATGGTTTGGATTGTAGTGGGGATGGATTGGTTCACTCATTTTGACAGCAATCACATTACATAATAAGTGGAGTGAACCCAATTGTCCCCAGAGCATTCCTATCCATATCTTTCTAGCCCCTGTTAGGAACTTATACTTTTTTGGTGCGGGTAAGAATGATCTGGTTTGATCCATTTCCAGCACATGTGATCACTGGGAACAGACCAAAAGTGAACTAGGGAAGCCACTGAAATCCACAAACACCAGCAGAGCTTCAACAAAAAAGAAGAAAGTCTAAAACTCAACAAAGCCTGGCTCCCAGCACTGAAAAACACAGCCTGCAAAAAGTCAACAAACTCTACCCAGCTACAAGGACCAGTGAGCATTGCACATAAAAGACCAGCTAATGACACGCATCAATCACAGTGACAGTGATTGATCTCTTCCCCCCCTTATCACAACAATACAACCACAACAAAAAATACGCTGATCATCATGATCACCCAATCTCCTGAAAAGGACAAAAAGCTGATCCCACAGCTATAAATACTCAACTATTCCACAAAATGCACCAGAACACAGAAAAAGTTCTGACTCCTGTCCTCTGAAGATGCCAGCCACAGAGACTGGCAAACCGTTAGGAAGAAAAACCTCAAGAACATGGCCAGACAGCCCGAAAAACCTACAACAACCATCGGATCCCGGCTGTGAAAGCCTTTGAGAATACATCAAACGTGAACCATTTGCCAATATTTTTAAGTGGCTTAAAAAGAGAGCCACTTAACAATATTGGTAAATTAATCTCTTCCTCAGCTAGCTCTATGAAGGTGCTGAGGAAGTAGGAACTAAAAAGACATTTTTTAAAAACTGTGTATTGGGCAGTGAATATTCACTGCACCATATTTTTTAAAAAAAGACAAATGGAAAACTTCATCCTGGAAGCTTTCCTTTGCCTTTTCAATGGTACCTCGGTTTATGAACACCTCAATTAACGTACTTTTCAGTTTACGAATCAAAATCCATTGAAAATAATGCCTCAGTTTATGAATTTTGTCCGCAGTACGAAGCAAGTTTGCATTGCGAGTGTGAGGTGTATAGTGCCACCCCCCGTGCATGCATTCTTATGGGAAACCACATTTCAGTTTGTGAATTTTTCACATTATGGAATGTCCTGGAGAACACATTCATTTTTTAAAGTGAGGTACGCCTGTATTCTAAAGGCCCAGTTGTGAGCCTGATTTGACTATCTCTCTGTGGAGAGGGGCACCCTGAGGGCAGAAGTCCCTTCCCAATAGTGACACTAGTATACTTTCAGCAGCAGAGCCAAGACTATCTTCTCATAAAACTTTGTTGGGAAATAACACGGGCTTCCTCATTATTTTAACTGTAATGTAACAGCCTTGCTCTGTTATTTTGTGACTCCTTTTGTGGGAATTCAAGAAATTAAAAAATGAAACTTTTTTTTAATGGAATAAAAGAATAAAATACTTTAAAGCCATTAAATTAAATACACAAGCTGAACAAATATGTTCAGCTTGTGGATGACACCTTTGCAATTTGGAGTCACAGTGAAGAAAAATTGGAAGAAGTCCTCAACCATCTCTACAGCATCCACCCAAATATACAATTCGCTGTGGAAAAAGAAACAGAGGGCCAACTCCCGTTCTTATATGTCATGGTCCTACGCAAAACTGACCTCCGACTGGGACACAAGGTCTACAGAAAACCCACCCACACAGACTGGTACCTACACAAAAACTCCAATCACCACCCACAACAAAAAAGAGGCATAATCAAAACTCTGGTAGACCGGGCAAATCGGAACTGTGAAGCTCAGTTTCTCAGCAATGAATTCAACCATCTGAATTGGGCCCTACAGGCAAATGGGTACTCCAAAAATGAAATCACAAGAGCCATCAAACCAAGAAAACAACACCGAACAGAAGAAGAAAAACAGCCACACACAAATAAAGTATTTCTGCCATACATCAAAGCGGTCACGGACCACATGGGGAAACTTTTGAAAAAACACAACCTACAGTATTCAAGCCCACCACAAAAATGCAACAAATGTTATGGTCAGCACAGAAGGGACCCCCTCACCACTGCAGGAGTATACCGGATACCTTGCAGTTGTGGCCAGGTATATATTGGAATCACAAAACGAAGCATCCACACCAGAATCAAAGAACATGAGAGACACTGCAGACTAAAACAACCAGAAAAATCTGCAGTAGCTGAACATGCCCTAAAACAAACTGGACATGAAATTCTATTTCAAAATACTGAAATACTGGACAACACCAGCAATCATTACGTCAGACTGCACAGGGAAGCCATTGAAATCCACCAGCACCAGCAGAACTTCAACAAAAAACAGGAAAGTGTGCAGCTCAGCAAAACTTGGCTCCCAGCTCTCAGTGTGCAAAACGTCAACGAACCCTACCCAGCCACAAGGACAGGGGATCACTACACACAAAAGATCAGCTAATGACACCCATCAACCACAGTGACAGATAATATCCTTAGCACAACAATACATCCACAACAAGACACACTAATCACCCATCTACGGAAAAAGACAAAAGCCTATCTCACAGCCATAAATACTGCACTCCCAAGCCAACTATACCAGAGCACAGAGTGCTGTCCTCTGAAGATGTTGGCCACAGAAACTGGCGAAACATTAGGAAGAACAACCTTCAGAACATGGCCAAAGAGCCCGAAAAACCCACAACAACCATGAACAAATATTGTGGATTTGAGACTGTATTATTTGTTATTTTTATTTTTTTGTTTTATTTAAAATCAATTGTAAAAAAACCACCAAATAAAACATACAACTAATTCTTGTGTGTAGGGTCACCAGGTAAACAGCATCCTATTTTCTAAGATTTTAGGGCCAACTCTAGAACTGAGGGTGTGTTCTTGTGATGCCCCAAAGAAACCCAGTGAACAAGGTCATATGGCAACCCAGAGACAGGCAGTTGATAAACTGTGTTTAGCAGTTCGAAAGTGTTACCATTCCTGAAAAGGTTTGTGTCTCATGTAACTTTACTCAGAGCACACATAAAGCATAGCGGCTTACTTTTGTGACAACCCCTCTCTCCACTTATCTAGAAAACATGCTGCCAGGACTTGTATAACAAGACAATTCATGAATCATGAGGCTGGTGCTCCACCTCTTGGATTGGATATTGGGCTCAAGTGCTTTCACTCATATCTCTCCCTATTTTCCTTTCCTTATATTTTTGGGGCCTTTTAATGTGCTGTCATTGTGCAGGTGCAACACAAGCACAAAAATCATTACACTGAGTCAGTGAGCCTTGATTCTAGCTGGGAATGGGTGCTGTGGCTTTAAAACAACCTGGTACCCTCCCATACCACACGTTCCTGGATTTATCTACCTGCCTTGTGATCTGGGGAAGTACAGTGATTCCCTGAGGCTTTAGCTGATGCCCTGTGACCGGGCCACACCTATTTTATTTGTTGGAGGTTAATGAGAATGTAATGTTCATGAATATTGGTAATTAATTATTGGACTTATGTACATGAAACTAACAATAAAATGTTGCAGTGTATGACAGTCCCACTCAGTATTCCAGTCAGCCAAGTCCTCCTCTAGGGCACTTCAACTCCCTCATCTCACCCAGCCAGCCTTGCACTTGAGCATTCATTAGCTAGTGAGCATCCTCAGCCTTCAGTGTCCTGTTATTGGTTGGTTTTATGCCCCTTAGATCTTAGAGTAGTGGTTCTCAGCCTTGAGTTCCCTGGTGTTCTTGGACTACAGTTCCCAAAAATCCCCGAAATGCCCAAGGTTGGGAACCACTGTCCTAGAGCAAGGGCTTGGATCCTATGTACGTGTCAATGGTTTTAAATCTGGGGGTGGAGAGTATTTATTTATTTATTTATTTATTTATTTATTTATTTATTTATCTATCTATCTATCTATCTATCTATCTATCTATCTATCTATCTATCTATCTATCTATCTATCTATCTATCTATCTATCTATCTATCTATCTATCTATCTATCTATCTATTTATTTATTTATTTTATACCCTTCCTATCTTGTCATTGTGACCACTCTAGGTGGCTGGCGGTGTGAGTGGTGGTGAAATTGTGTCTAAGCGGAACAAGCAGGTGACAGGTAGGAGGGAATATATAGACTGAACAGTATGAGCAAGCAGGATTGAAACTTTGGATGAGGAAGGGCATTGTCCAAGTAAAATATTCTTTAGGTCATTTTTCAGTACACAATTATAAGGTAGCTCACAAAATAAGCTATCATTTCAAAATCAACACAGCAGTAAAAGTTAGAATTAATGAAGGATATTGATAATAATAAATTATTCCCTATGCCTAAAATACTGGATATGTTCCAGTCATGTGGGAAGACATTAAAAAACACACATACACAGCTTAGACAGCTGTGGGAAATACAGTAAATGGGCTCTGTAATTTTGAAAGTGAATGAATGAATGAATGAATGAATGAATGAATAAATGAATGAATGAATGAATGAATGAATGAGGAGAAGGATGTGGATGAGACTGGTAAGGATAAGGTGGGCGTGAGAAGGTGTCACTGGAGCTCTGCCAAGAACTGGTGTACCTGACAAATCCCTGCATGTCAGGCAGCTTTTTCAGGTACAAAATCTCTGACAATTAAGTGGCAAACTCTGTGTAGCATATTGACTGAACAAAATGAATCAAGAAGTCCCTGATGTGACTGCCACCTCTTTCATGAATTCACTAGTAGGCTGAGCCAGGCGACTCTGTCCCCATCCTCGGTCCATCCATTCTCCTGCAATCCTCTCACCTTCAGAATGAAGGTAATAATATTTACTTAGCTTTCTACAACGTAATGCAGTCAAAAGTTCTTTGAACTCTTTTAAACACTAACCAAATGTGATGATAATGACAATGATGGTGGTGTTATGGAATATTTTATTCCTTTAGTACTATAATATGCATATACTTAAAATAACGCATGTGCCACTCTTCTTCCATAAGATATCAAATTGTACAATATTCAAAACTATGTGTCCAAATGTGAGATAATCACACACTGAATAACTCCCAGCAGCCAATATTTAAGAGATTGGACAACGTTGATTAAAAGAAGGACTTTAGCTGGTTTTCTAAATGTGAGCAACAATAGATTTCTGCACACAGAAGCGGGGGGGCACCCTTAAGAAATCCCTCAAGTGTGTCATCACTTTACAAATACATGAAATAACAGCAAGAAGGGTCTATGTGAAAAGACTCAGTTTTCTCAGGATTATTGGGAGGAAGATAATCTTTTAACTTGCCCCCAAACATTTTAGGGTTATATCAGTCAAACAGTCAATATCAAAGGTGGTGGTGGAGGGCCTAAGCTGCATGTTCCAACTCCATAAAAACTGGTGATACAATATTTAAAAGCAATAAGGGTGAGCTCAACCATTAGAAAGAACAAAGAAGCCATACCAGGCTCTGAGTTCTGGCCAAGAGTGATTTGCAATAGGGTAGGCAGAGCGGGTACTTTCTCAAAAATTTTTGGGTCATCCACCCTCCCCTTGTAGTCCTCAAGCTACGCTAGGTTTGCATACGATGGGAGGTCATAACATTGTTACCGGCTTTTGTGGTAATTATTGTGCCTTTACTGCCAGTTATAAAGAGAAATCTTTGCAGGATGTTTTTATTATTATTTTTTTGCCTCGAGTCCTGGAGGATTCTGGGAACTTGACCATTTCTGGGACCCTCCAGTGTTAATGCTGGCTAAGGGATTCCTAAAGAGACAACTTCTCACAGCACTGTGGAAACATATTCTGTACTTCAGACCCCATTAAAGGTAACAGGAACGCCACATGGCTTACATATGAAATATCAGGATGCTTCCTCCCTCATTTGTAATTCAGATGCCCATCATTAAAATGCAAGTCATTTACAGGACTACCTCAGAGAAAATTATGGCTCCTAGCGAGGCTGCCACAAAAATAGACTGGAAAATTGACTTGTGGTCAGTTTTAAGTAATGGGAGCGATTTCCCATAGAAATAAAATGTGGTTTCTCTGTCTCATTAGGCTGTCAATAGTAGGATATTAAACGGCACCACCAGCTTTCATAAACACCCCAAGGAAGGAAACTGTTTTCTTATGTACTTGCTTTTTAATGATCACTTTGTATTCCCAGACATTTCAGGAGGACAAATGAGTTGTGTTAGTAGGAGACAGTCTCTCGTTGTCATTATTGCTGTGTATGGCCTTTCACTGTGGTGTGTGTGAGGGGCATTGACAGCGCAAGTCCTTACCCAGTGTATGTAGGAGCCTAAAAACAACAATACCGCCACTATCAGGGCTGCTTCTTGCCAAGAGTGGCCGGGACTTTTTTAGTATGCACAATCCTGCTCTTACATACTTTCAGCTCTGTTGGCATGTTTGCATTGTACAATGCATACATTTGTGCAGAAACAAGATGACATTTCAGAGTGCAGCTCTTTAGCTCGGTACCCGTGAAGTCTTCAGCTCCATGCATCCAAGTCACTTCCCCAAAGATTCTTCCTCTTACTAAGAAAAGGTGTTGTCGGAACAATGTTTGTTGAAAAGGATATCAATGCAGCGATGATTATTGTTTTGGCCATTGGAAGTCATGGTGCTCCTTTACTGCTGACTTCTCAAGCTGTGCACAACTCTGACTGCAGGAACATTTCCCCTTCCATTTTCTAGCAAAGATAGAGTTGAATGGGTAGTTTTGTGTATGAAAAAGGACTGCAGCCCCATATTATGCCTGCTTCTTCATCAGAAACCTCCTTAGGGAAGTGAGTGAGTTCCATGTGCTGCTTCCGTGAAGTCATTATTTGTACATCATCATCAGTGTCCACAATGTTTTATAGAACTAAATGAGTAAAAATGATACATCCCCACCCTAAAGAGATCATAAGTTTTGTCTGGGGAGAGACAAAAATAAGAAAAAGGCCAGATCACACTCTAAAAGAGAAAGAAGGTGAAAGGAAGATATATAAAATTAAGAGTGAGCATGTATAATACAGTTTACTGTGGATTAATGTTTACTGAGGAGCAATAGAAGAGTGAGTTAATGGGGAAGACCACCATTTGGCATAAATAATCAACAGTATAACTGATAGCCAGTGTCTTCTGCCTTCCAAATTAAGGCCAATGAGCTTGGACAATTAAGACTATTTCTTCTCCCCAATGGAGTGTTGAGATAGTATGGCTTTGCTGTTGGAATTGTATGGCACAAGTTTTTGGCGAAATGCAGGTAAAGCAAAACATATGCATGATGTTATAAATAACAATACTGAATTACTTTCAAACAACACAATGTTATGATTGGCTGTAAGCCTTGATCATATTATTATTATTGTAGATTTTAATTGCTGTTTTTATCTGTTTATGTATAATATATTGTGAGCCGCCCTGAGTAGACTCTTGTCTAGAAGGGCAGGATAAAAATCCAATACTTAATGAATAGACAGACCTTAGAAACAACCTATAATTGGCTTTGAGAGCATGTTAATGCTGCAGAAAAGTGACTTAAGGCCATCATTCTCGGACAAGCTAATTTACATATTCCCAGAGGTGAAGGAATTTCCTGCTGTGACACTCATATGCTTTCATTAGTTAAGAATGAAAGAATCAATTGTGTGTGTGTGTGTTTGTGTGTGTGTTCTGTGCTCTCAAGTTGGAACCAACTTCATCGTTTAGTCATTTAGTAGTGTCCAACTCTTCGTGACCCCATGGACCAGAGCACGCCAGGCCCTCCTGTCTTCCACTGCCTCCCGGAGCTGTGTCAAATTCATGTTGGTTGCTTCGCAGACACTGTCCAGCCATCTCATCCTCTGTCGTCCCCTTCTCCTCCTGTCTTCACACTTTCCCAACATCAGGGTCTTTTACAAGGAGTCTTCTCTTCTCATGAGATGGCCAAAGTACTGGAGCCTCAGCTTCAGGATCTGTCCTTCCAGTGAGCACTCAAGAGTTGATTTCCTTCAAAATGGATAGATCTCCTTGCAGTCCAGGGGACTCTCAAGAGCCTTCTCCAGCACCACAATTCAAAAGCATCAATTCTTCCGTGGTCAGCTTTCTTCATGGTCCAGCTCTCACTTCCATACATCACTACAGGAAAAAACATAGCTTTGACTATTTGGACTTTTGTTGGCAAGGTGATGTCTCTGCTTTTTAAGATGCTGTTGAGGTTTGTCATCACTTTCCTCCCAAGAAGCAGGCGTCTTTTAAGTTTGTGGCTGCTGTCTCCATCTGCAGTGATCATGGAGCCCAAGAAGGTAAAATCTGTCACTGCCTCCATATCTTCCCCTTCTATTTCCCAGGAGGTGATGGGACCAGTGGCCATGATCTTAGTTTTTTTGATGTTGAGCTTCAGACCATTTTTTGCACTCTCCTCTTTCACTCTCATTACAAGGTTCTTTAATTCCTCCTCTCTTTCTGCCATCAGAGTGATATCATCTGCATATCGGAGGTTGTTGATATTTCTTCCGGCAATCTTAATTCCGGTTTGGGATTCCTCCAGTCCAGCCTTCCGCACGATGTATTCTGCATATAAGTTAAATAAGCTGGGGGACAATATACAGCCTTGTCGTACTCCTTTCCCAATTTTGAACCACTCAGTTGTTCCATATCCAGTTCTAACTGTTGCTTCCTGTCCCACATATAGATTTCTCAGGAGATAATAGGTTCTCAGGAACCAACTTACAGAGAACCTAATAGGGCCTTTGAATTAATGAGATCCCCCAGTGAGTTTCCATGGCCAAGTGGAGATCTGAACCCTGTTCTCTTCCATCACTGTATCCACTACACCACATTGGGAATCTTGACACAATTAGCTTATTACGGACCTTTCCAGTAGCAGCTCTTCCTCTGGGACAGCTGGGAAGAGGGAACATTCGGAAGGGAAAAAAGGAAGTTCTTGTGGATTTTTAAAGATCCCGCAATCAACCTGCTTGACAGATACCTTTGAGTCATCAGTAGTATCACCCCTGATACCACAAAATACCTTTCTTTGGGTGTTAACCCTTTTCAACTTTTCCACATAAGGGCGATGAAAGCCTGTTACATATGCATTACAATTTTGACCTATGTGTCTGATTAATGACAGGGATGAATTCACTGGCACGACAGCCTATTTTTCGATTCCACTAGTCTTCCAATTAGCCCAAGACAGAATGTCTCTCTTCCTTCCTACTTTATCCTCATGGGGTGGAGTTATATTAGAATGAACACAGGGCTGCCACTTAGAATACCTCAAGTCCTACTGTCATTACTGAATCTTGGAAAATTTGGGGTCTTTGGGACCACAGCTTCCAGCAAGGACTCCCATGGCTATGCTGGTTGGGGAGTCTGGGTGTTATAGTCCCCAGGAGTAATTTTTCCTAGTCCTGGAACTATTTATCTGCCCTGTCTCCATATCACTGTTTTCTGAATTTGTTTTGTTTGATAGACATGAAAGCATGTGGGAGGCAAGTTACATTAGAGGAGGTGAGAGACTGGTTGCCATTGGGGACTTGTAACACGGAGTGCCATCTTTCTTCAAGAATATTGTTTTTCTGTTAAGGAGAGCGCTCATGATGGGAGGAGCCATTAAAAGGAACAGAACTGAGGTTAGCATGCTTTTTCAGTTATGTGTGGGAAATGTTATTAATAAGCAGGATCATAACCAGGGCACTATTGGGCAATGGGGATAAGCCCAATGGTGCCAAATATAAAGGGCATAGCCCTGATGATCTCACTGTTCTCTGCTGATCTGCCTCAGAATCCACTAGCTAAAAGCAAGGTGTTGTGCAGCGCACGTTTCTCCTTCTGTGGCACGAAGTCAAGTGCCCCAGGGGCCCTTCCACCAAGCTACGCTCTATGCTCACTGCTACCCCCTGGATGCTGCTGGAGAAGCAAAGCAAAAGCAAACCTCCATCAGTGCACACAGCTGGAGAATTATTTTAATTCTTTTAAATGTCCTTTTAAAACTGCTTAAACCTGTTTTAATGTACTCGTTTTAAAAGGCTGTTAGTTTTTAACAATTGATGGTATCTTTTCATTTTCAATTTAGCTGTTTTAATATTGTAAGCTGCCTTGGGACCTCTGGGTTTGAAAAAAGCAGGGTAGAAATCATGCAAATGAATGAAGAAATGGGAAAGGAAAAGGCAATCCTTCCACATCTTTCCTCTACTTTGGCTGATGGTTTCAAGGGGAAGTCCGGAGATGCAAGGTATGATGGGAAAGGCTGTTTCTGAAGTCACCTCTGCTGTGAAACAAACAAGTTCAGGAGAGGTTGTCTTGTTTCACTGCACAAATGACTTCAGACGCTACCCTTCACGTCACATCTGGCTTCTCTGGACTTCCTTCGGAATCCAGCAATCAAAGGAGAGTGAGGTGCTCTGGAAGCGGAGTGGCTGCTTCTTTTATTTCCTCCCTAGCAGAACGCACCGCTGGAAGTTTGTTTTCTCTTTCCTTCTCCAGCAGCATCTCCGGGGTTGTTATGGGGATCACTGAACCTGGCTCAGAGGAGGGGACGGCACATGGCATTTTCCTTCCTGATACTGACAGGTGAGCTTGGGTTTTATGGCTGCTTGATTGCCTTTCACCCATCGTTTCTGAGCAAGATCAACAGAGGACAGGGCAATTGCCATGGCCATGCCCTTTAGATCTGGCATGTGCGGAAGACCTGGCTTTTTTTTACCTGTGTGCCAAAATTACTAGTTATGGCTCTGATTGTGACTCATAGATTGATAGGAAGCATTTCTGTGTGTATTCAAGAAGAAGCAGCAGCAGTTGTACTGCACTTTATTTGGGAGCCTCAGGCAGAAATCTAGGAAAGGTTCTGATTTGCAAAGTTTTGATCTGTGTTGATCCTAAGGCACCCAAATGGTTTTATTTTATTTTATTTTTATATTTTATTTATTTATTTATTTTGTGGGAGTTTCTCAATGGGATGGATTTCCCCTCCCCACTTTTTTTTTTTAAAAAAAGGAGGCCATAGCATCATTTCTAAGCATTCTGTTGCTGAGGCATGTGATGTCAGCATTGATTAGTACTCAGCAGCACTCCGGCCTTCCGGCACAGCCGCGTCGTGCATTCAGATCACCGCTCCCAGAACAACAAAAGCCTTTCATGTTGGATTTGCAGTCTGGCTGCTCCCTGTTTCTATTCTCAGCCTAGGATCCTCCAGAAACCAGGTGCAGGACAGAGGCAGAGAATGGGAACGGATCATATTTATATCAATCTTTTTTATTTGCAGTTGCACCAGAGTTTGGGCCGTGAAGCTAACGGCCCCGTTCTCATTCTACAGCTGAGGAGGAATCTGCCAAACACGCTTACCTCAACTTGTCATGGACAAAATCTAAAGCGTCAGGAAGTGCTAGTCTTTTTTCTTTTCCTTTTAATCCACAGGCTACCATCAAGAGACACAGGAAGTGTTCAGTAATGCCTTAGAGGGCAGCTTCTCTCATTCAGAAGCAGTTAGTGAGATCTAGACAGTGAGCCTACCTGCACTAGCATATAGTGATGATATATGGAATGCCCTGATGGCACTCTTTGGCACACAGACACACAGACACACACACACAAAAGAACTTGTTTTCTTGTATTTCTACTTAGAATTATCCATCCTTCCCCTTTAAGAACAGCCCCACACCAAACTGTCATAGGGCTAGGTCATTACCAATCAGAGGATTCTCTACAGCCAAGGCTTCATGATCCTGGACATCCAATGAATGCTATCTCCCTTTAGGCGTCATCGTCATTTAGCCATGTCCGACTCTTCGTGACCCCATGGACCAGAGCACGCCAGGCCCTCCTGTCTCCCACTGCCTCCCAGAGTTGTGTCAAATTCATGTTGGTTGCTTCGCAGACATTGTCCAGCCATCTCATCCTCTGTCATCCCCTTCTCCTCTTGCCCTCACACTTTAGGCATCTTAAAGTAAAGGTCTGGTTTCCTGAGGTACCAAGTCTGACAATCAACATGGTGCATCTTGTTCCTTTCATAAGACTATTTCCATGGTGTAGTTCCAAAACATGACGTAGCACCCATGGGATGGCTTCTAAAGTGGTACTTCTTGTTGCCCGCATGAGTGTTTTGTCTAAATGGGTCATATAACAGACAGAAAGCTCTTTGTTGGTTTTGTTGCAGCAATATGACACAGACCCTCTTCTGAACAGAGATGGGTGATCTTCTGAAGTAGTTTATCGACGGCACAGAACAAAAGTGGAACCTCAACTAGGTTTTGGCTGAGAGTCAATCTGTTTTTCTGCTTTAGGCTTGTTTGTTTCAGTAGGAAAGAATCAGGATAGATTGCTTGCGGTCAGAAGAGTAATCGGTTAAAGGGCAATTGATGGCGCGTTTGAACAGAGACTGTAGAAAATAGGACTTCCTTTTAAAGAGCTATCTTCTTATATCTATTCCATTTCACAAGGGCAAGTCTTTGGGCCAATCAATCTAAGCAAAGAGGCCTTAATCATGCCACTCGTTCATGATTGTTTTGACAGTATCCTGACTATCACTGTCTAGGGGCAATCCAACGTTGCATTGTGGAAATTCACATAATGGTCTTTTCTCAGCCTTTCCTCTCCCTTGCAGACTGACATTTGAGTCTTTTTTGCAACTCCTCGGGAGCAGGTGTAGGGGTGGGCACGGGGCTGCAAGAGGAAGGCTGCTTTGGTGTTCTGTTAGAGAACACACACTGATTGAATGGCACCCTCTGTATTTTTGTTTTGAAACAATAAGTGCCCTAGATGTGGCATTGTCCCGCATATGGTTTTCACAAAACCATGTTTTGAACTATCTGATGATTTTTAATTCTAGAAAATTCACCAGATGCTCACTTTGTTTTGGAATATATTCATGAAGGCATTCATTTAAAATGAAGGCTGGTGGTGCCCTCCTTGTTTCGTCCCTGCACTTGCATGTTTGTGATTCTTTCTTCTGCCCTAGGTTTTCAGGCGAACCAAACAGTTCTCTCTGAATATTCTGTGGGCACTAGTTTTTCCAATGAAAAGCATAAATGGAGTAACCAAACATTTCTTTTGGGCGCCTGCCATCAATAGAGCAGTGATAAGGAATGCAACTTGTTTGAAACGCATAGCCTTTATTTCAGGTCTTCAAAAGAGATGTGTTTCTTTTTCAGGGCGCCATTTCCACAGTTGTTCAAATTCCAGGAGTATATTTTGGAACACAGTTCAATGCTTGATGAACTTTGGCTTACCTTTCTACCAACTAGAATTACCAACAAGTAGAGGTGACCCGCAGGATTTTGATTCTTCTTCTTCCTTGTCGCCCTTCCGCTCAGATGCTCATAAAAATGTTTAAATCAGAAATTGGGTATTGGAATAACAAGGGTCTGAAAATAGACCAATGTTTCTTTCAGCGGAAGGTTATACACCCAAACTATGAATAAGAAAGCTTAGCAAACTAGCTGGCTCCAGACAGAACTCTGCGGCCATGACAACCAGAAAGCATTACTGTATCACCATGACAAAGAGCTTCAGACAACTGGTGCTGCTACCAAAAGAAAAGAGAGAGAGAGAGAGAGAGAGAGAGAAGCCAGAAATAGTGAAATGAAGTTTGGCCCAAGTAGAAAAACAGAAGCAATAAAAATTCATGTTATTTGTTATACTACTCGCTTACTGTATGTCGATCATGATCAACAATCAATACATAAAAATAACTGGGTGTTTTCATGGTAGGACTCTTTTGGCTGGAAATGTCATTAGGTACGTTTTCCAGTAATTCCTAGATGAGAATCTGAAAACACCCCCATTTTGTTATCTACCAGTTTACAGAAATGTGTAACTGCATACCTGTCAATGAGGCAGGTACACAATTTCAGCTGGCTGGATAGCTCAGTGGTTTAGATATCTTGCTGCAGAACCAGATGTTGGGAGTTCGATTCCCCACTGTGCCTACCAGGAGAAGAGTCAGTCTGTGTGGCCTTGGGCAAGCTGCACAGTCGCAGGATGCCCCCAGTAGAAGGAAACAGTAAACCACTTCTGCGTATTCTTTACCTGGAAAACCTCACCAGCTTCCCAATGATAATGGGAATTCCATGGAACTTGGGGGGGGGGGACTGGAAATGTTTTATTTCTAAATAAATCACAGTAGCTGATGGCATCATCAGCCTTATACAGTGATTCATGCAACAGGGTGTCAGCCAATGTATTTGTATTTTGAGAATTTGCTTGCGATGTTTGCAATCCTTTTACTAACTTTGGCTGATCTGGGAGCTACAACGAGTTCCTGGTTTGGGGGCTTGACAATATGAGTCATGGTGACTTCCTAAATAGACTACTGTGATGCACTATATATGGAGCTCACCTTTAAGAAAACACAGGAGTGTCAACTATTGTAAAATGTGACTGTTGGAGTTGTCATTCACAAAGCAAAAGCAGAATCAAAATACACTAATTCTTGAGAATTCCCTGAACAGTGGGTAAATGTCAGCAGGAAATGCCAACAGTTATAGGGGAAGTAGAGGGCAGGTTGCACTGGGTGTGGGCAAATACCCTTGGCAGCACTGGCAGGCACACTGGAATGGCAGATAGCCTGCGATGGGTGGGACTCGTGCCAACAGCATAGGGCACAGCACAGTTGAATGAGTAAGCGCGATCTTGCAGTAGCAAGAAATAAAGAATAAAGAAAGAGGCAGAAGGAAGGAGCAGGAGAATGAAGCATGGCATACCTAGTACTGTAAGCAGAGCATGTCATTCATTCTTACTTTAAGGAGACTCCAGGGAAGCCCAGCAATGGTAGATTGACCTTAAGGAAAATAAGCTTTCCTGCAAATCCAGGTTCTATGAGTGAGCAGTTTGGACTGACAGTGTTCCCTGACTGAGAGGCCACTCTCTCCCTGGACACACTAGTTGGTAGGCAAGGCAGCAGCCCTACTGCCACGTTAGCCAGACCTTCTCAAATGGACTTCTTTTCAGCCCAGTAAGACAAGGGAATGGTTTCTTTTAGCTTGCAGGACTCCTGCAGGTACACCTGTTCCTCTACGTCTGCCACGTCCTTCTTCTGGGATGATATTTGTGAGGAAAGTTGGCTTGCATTGCCCTTCCTCTGGCTGCTGTTTAATTCGGGAGCCCAAGAGGCTTGCTATAATGTACTCCTTCTTCCACAAGAGGAAGATGGCACTCTCCCCACTAAGGACCTGTGTTGCACTCTCACAGCTTTGGAGGACATAGACCAGTGGTTCTTAACCTTTGTTACTCAGGTGTTTTTGGACTGCAACTCACAGAAGCCTTCACCATCAGCTCTGCTGGCTGGGGTTTCTGGGAGTTGCAGTTCAAAAACACCTGAGTAACAAAGGTTAAGAACCACTGACATAGACCACTTAACCCATAATGTCATGGCTACTACGAACCATCACGGGCCCCCTGAAAAGTGAACTGGTTCACAGCTCATTTTTTTTGTTTCATGTTCAGGGGGAACACACCTCCCCACCTGGTCCTGTCACTGCTACCACCACCACCACCTTTAGAGACAGCCCCCCAACCTTGGAAAATTCATGGCAACCACAATGACTCTATTACCCTTGGTGTCAGTCTTTAAGTTTTATTTGTCAGGAAATCTCTCCAGGATTCACTTCTATTTCTTTCTCTAGCAAGCAGAAACCTACCCTGTTTCCCCGAAAATAAGACCTAACCTGAAAATAAGCCCTAGTATGATTTTTCAAGATGCTCATAATATAAGCCGTACCCTCAAAATAAGCCCTAGTTAAGTGAAAGCCCGCCCTTCACCCTTGTGCTGCCACCAGTGGATCTTGTCGTTGTTGTTTAATCATTTAGTTGTGTCCTACTCTTTGTGACCCCATGGACCAGAGCACACCAGGCCCTCCTGTCTTCCACTGCCTCCCGGAGTTGTGTCAAATTCATGTTGGTAGCTTTGCAGACACTGTCCAACCATCTCATCCTCTGTTGTCCCCTTCTCCTCTTGCCCTCTCACTTTCCCAGCATCAGGGTCTTTTCCAAGGAGTCTTCTCTTCTCATGAGATGGCCGAAGTATTGGAGACTCAGCTTCGGGATATGTCCTTCCAGTGAGCACTCAGGGTTGATTTCCTTTAAAATGGATAGGTTTATTCTCTTTGCAGTCCAGGGGACTCTCAAGAGCCTCCTCCAGCACCACAATTCAAAAGCATCAATTCTTCGGCAGTCAGCTTTCTTTATGCTCCAGCTCTCACTTCCATACTTCGCTACTGGACTATGCGGACCTTTGTCGGCAAGGTGATGTCTCTGCTTTTTAAGATGCTGTTGAGGTTTGTCATCACTTTCCTCCCAAGAAGCAGGCGTCTTTTAATTTTGTGGCTGGTGTCACCATCTGCAGTGATCATGGAGCCCAAGAAGGTAAAATCTGTCACTGCCTCCATATCTTCCCCTTCTTTTTGCCAGGAGGTGATGGGACCAGTGGCCATGATCTTAGTTTTTTTGATGTTGAGCTTCAGACCATTTTTTGCGCTCTCCTTTTTCACCCTCATTAAGAGGTTCTTTAATTCCTCCTCACTTTCTGCCATCAGAGTGGTATCATCTGCCTATCAGAGGTTGTTGATATTTCTTCCAGCAATTTTAATTCTGGTTTGAGAGTCATCCAGTCTTGCCTTTCACATGATGTATTCTTCATATAAGTTAAATAAGCAGGGGGACAATATACAGCCTTGTTGTACTTCTTTCCCAATTTTGAATTCAGTCAGTTGTTCCATATCCAGTTCTCTTAATTGTTGCTTCCTGTCCCACATACAGTATAGATTTCTCAGGAGATAGATAAGGTGGTCAGGCACTCCCATTTCTTTAAGGACATGCCATAGTTTGCTGTGGTCCACACAGTCAAAGGCTTTTGCTTCAATGAAGCAGAAGTAGATGTTTTTCTGGAACTCTTTGGCTTTCTCCATAATTCAGCGCACTTCTGGGAGTTCTCAGTCCACATACTGCTGAAGCCTACCTTGTAGGATTTTGAGCATAACCTTGCTAGCATCTGAAATGAGTGCAATTGTACAGTAGGGAAACCTCTTAGCCTGACCTTATTGAGAGGAGCATCATGATGAGAAATGAGCACAATTCTATGTGTATGTGACCTCCTGACAAGAAGGACATGAGATAAAATTAGGTGAGTATGTATTTTGAGAATGAAAGGGAATAAGAATATAGCATTTATAATTAAACTCCCACTGTCTGATTTTCCATTGTTTACAGATAAAAATCAAGTAGTTACAATGACTCATAACTAATTCCTTTTTTTTAATTAGCCAAGGTGTAACTAAGCTACATTACAACTGAATCTTAAATAAGAATAATGTGTTTTGTTTTCAGGGTAAAACACCGACCCTTTTTCCAGTTATGTGGAAGCAACAAATCAAACTTCTGACTTGCATCCACGCTCCTGACTACCTTTAACCTTGTTCTTTGGACCCTTGGCTTTGGACTCTGACCCTGAACTAAATTGTGCGTTTTGGCTTTGGACTCTGACCCTGGACTACGTTGTGTGAGTTGGCTTTGGTATTTGGATATCGGCTCTGCATTCTCTGAATTTCTGACAAAGGACTGGCTTATTGGACTCTGCTGTTGTAACCCCTGGGAACGTGACACATCCCACCCCAAAGTCTAGCTTTTTGTTTGAAAATTATAGTGCTTGGTAATGTCAGCCTGGCGTGCTCTGGTCCATGGGGTCACAAAGAGTCAGACACGACCTAATGATTAAACAACAAAAAATGTCAGCTCATATACTGTCACCTGATATATCACTCACTCACTCACTCTCTCTCTCTCTCTCTCTCTCTCTCTCTCTCTCTCACACACACACACACACACACACACACACACACACAAGCCAAGGTGCTATTATGGCTGAAGTGTCGAGACCTGGGTGTGAATCTCTGCTTGGCCATGGGAACTCACTGTCTTGAGGTGGCACTGGTAAGCCACTTCTTATATATCTCACTTATCTTAAACATCCTATTCAGGTTGTCATAGGTCAGAAACAATTTGAGGGTACACAACACACACAGTGTTACCTGAAAGCAAAACCACATCCTGCTGGCTCTTAAAAAAATGTAAGACATCAATCTGGATGTGGTAAAAGAATCACACTTTAAAGTGAACTGGCAGAAGTTAATATTTGATTATAGTATCCAAAACGTGAAAGGCATTAAATCCAATTGAGATAGAGAGAGAGAGAGAGAGAGAGAGAGAGAGAGAGAGAGAGAGAGAGAGAACTAGATTTAGGCCACTAGGCTGAATCCAGTGGTCCTGCTACTATTACACTTCTACTCTGTGTATTTTGTTTTGTTTCTTTTTTTTAGCACACTAGCTCGTTGCTTAACGATTTTAGCTGAAACCAAGTCATGGAGATCAGCTGGACTGGGTGATACCAATCTCATGAGCATACACACTCTCTTACAGAGAACATTTTCTCTTGAATGCAAGCAACACAGCAACAGAAGCACTGTTGTTGTGGGTTACAACTCAAGCTATATACAGACCTTCTTTCACTGCTCACAGATGACTTGGGTTTGATTGTTTTTTAAATGAAGATGAAAATTGAAGACTTCATCCTAAATCCAAGTGCCAGTTCCAAGAAGAGTGGAACTGCTCTATTGACTAAGAATTATATACACCAACCCTTTTGTACATCGCATTGATTCAGTGGGTCTACATTCATTGGGGTTAGCAATTGGATGGAGGTCCAAGAATCTTTCTTGGATTTCTTTGTGGATATGACAGATGACTAAAAATACTGTTTGCAGATATACAAGTGACTCAGCCAGATGAGTGAAATCCTCCTCCATCTTTTATGTCAAGAAGTGACTGAATATGTTTGAAATGTTTTTGTACATTTTGTACAGAGCTGACTTTGAGTATAAAAGGTGTAGATTTCTAGCTACCCCTAAACCATCTCAAGATATTTTTTAGAAGATTAGATTTCCCAACCACCCCAGGTTAATTTTAATATTTTAAACGTTAATTTTTAGTGTGCTACCAAGGTTTTTACCTTTCAAAAAAGATGATTGCTTTTAATAAACGGGCTGAATCAACAGCAGATGGTGATTCAGGTAATTTCATTATTTTCTTTTAAAGCCATTTGCTTTAGTCATCTTAGTTGAAAATAACAAGTTAGAAACAGATGCTCCTGGAAAATTAGGTTCTGCGAACAATTCCCTTAGATAAAGAAACAGTAATCAACAGTTCTATTAAAATGGTGTAATACTAAAAGACAAAAATAGTGGTGAACCCTGAAAATCTGAAATAATATTTTCTTCCTTTTAAAAAAAGTAAATAATCAAACAATTTAGTAACTTTTTCTTCTTAGGTTACAGACAGGTAACATCTTAAGTTTTCTTGCAAGGGGAAGGAGCCACCTTCACCTGAAAATCTAGTTATGTTAATTTGTTCTTGGGAGTAATTTAATTTGGTTAGCTATCACAGGGGGAGTTAGGCTGACAACTCTGGCTTAAGGCTTTTTCCCCCTTGCACGTTCACTGAGGGTTACACAAGATACTGATTTCCACGTGGTAGTCATGTTAGCCCATGGCAGCAGAACTGCTGAGCTTCCCTTGTTGAATCTTTGCAACCCACTACTTTGTGACACGACATTGCGATGAACGACGATTGTTGTTCTTACAGGCTATCAAGTCACTTCTTCCATATGGCAGCCCTATGAATTTATTGTCTCCAAATGTTCTACAATTAACAGCCTACTCAGATATTGCCAATTAAAGGGCTATGGCTTCCTTTACAGAGTCTCATCTCGTGTTAGATCTTCCTCTTTTCTTGTCGCCTTCCTCTTTTTCCAGTGTTAGTGCCTTTTTTTAGTGAATCTGGTCTTATGATCATATCTCCAAAATACAATAGGCATCTATTGTAGATCAGATGGACTAGATCAGATGGAATGCTCTTTAATCTTTCTAGATTGAGAACGAAGACCCAAAGTCCAGCTGAAATGCATGCAGGACTTCCTCTTCGCCGATGGTGCAGCTGTTGTTGCCCATTCTGTTGAAGAGCTCCAACAACTTATGAATCATTTTAGTAAGGCCTGCCAAGATTTTGGATTAACAATCAGCCTGAAGAAAACACAAATCATGGGCCAGGGCATGGACTCACCTCCCTCTATTACCATCTTTACACAAGAACTGGAAGTTGTTCATGATTTCATGTACCTTGGTTCACAATCTCTGACACTCTCTCTAGATATCAAGCTAGATTAATGCATTGGCAAAGCAGCTACCACGTTCTCTAGGCTCACAAAGACAGTATGGCTTAATAAGAAGCTGACAGCATATGCCAAGATCAAGGGCTATAGAGCCTGTGTCCTGAGCTCACTCCTGTACTGCAGTGAGTCCTGGACTCTTTGTGCACGGTAGGAGAGGAAGCTGAACACGTTCCATATACATTGTCTCCGATGCATTTTTGGTATCACCTAATAGGACAAAGTTCCAAATAGAGTAGTCCTAGAACGAGATGGAATTTTCAGCATATATACATTACTGAAACAGTGACGTCTATGTTGGCTTGGGCACGTCGTGAGAATGGGTGATGGTTAGATTCCAAAGGATCTCCTGTGTGGAGAATTAGTGCAGGGAAATCGCCCCAGAGGGAGACCACAGCTGTGATACAAGGATATCTGCAAGCGGGATCTGAAGGCCTTAGGAGTAGACCTCAACAGATGGGAAACCCTGACATCTGAGCGTTCAGCTTGGAGGCAGGCGGTACAGCATGGCCTCTCTCAATTTGAAGATACCCTTGTCCAGCAGGCCCAGGCAAAGAGGCAGTCCCCAAACCAGCCAAATCAGTGAGCTGGACAGGGGACAGATTGTATTTGTCTTCAGTGCAGAAGGGATTGTTACTCTCAAATTGGCCTTCTCAGCCACACTAGATGCTCTTCCAAGACTTCTATTTGGAGCATGTTACCATAGTCTCTTGAGACTGAAAGATGCCTCCACAATAGGCATTGTTTAGTCCTTTTATTTTCTAGTGAAAATTCTAGTTTTGTTTTATCCAGAAACCACTGAAATTCAGTTGATGGGTGAGAAAGTCAAAGCAACCATTACTGATTGTGATTTTATCCTAAACGTGTTCAGCTTGTTGTCATTTCTCTTCAATGTGTTTGATTCTCTGATCCTAGGTGAATGTTTACCAGCTGAATTTTAGTTTATGTGGTCACTGCTTTTTTTTGTTTAAATTTAAAACTTGGTCAAACAGAATAGGATCAAAAAGCAAACACTGTTCAGTTACTTACTCACATGCTTTTTCATTGTTAATTAGCCGAATAAAAAGAAGTTTGGCTTTGACTTGCCCATTTTGCATTCCATTGTTTGTTTATTTGAGTGAAATGGATTATCTCTGTGAAGAACTGAAAATACAAAAGGTTGAATTTGAACATTCATATTCACAATCCCATTCTGCATTTCAAGTTCGAATCCCAACGTGGTCCAACACCCATTTTCAAGGGAGTCTGGAAACATGGGGGATACAAGACAGTGGGATAGACTTCAATTCTGCAGTGAACATTTATATTTGGATAATTGTATGCATTTCGTGTAGGGACCTGAACTTAGCTCCTACACTTGTTCTCAAGAGATCCAGAAAAGATCAGTATAGCATGATGCTTCTCTTATGGCACCAAGATTAAAATTAATGTGGACATTCAAGTCACATTATTCTATATTTCAAATTTGGAGAACAACTGGGCTATAGCATTTGTCCTGAAGTTTGTTTTGGCATTTGGATGAAGGTTGGGGTAAATCACCAGCAGGGAACTGTACTGGGCCTAGAAGTCAAATTAACTTCTGCTGTGCCTGATGATGACAGGGAGTGCTTCCATGAAATCCACCTCCCATTTGGAGTGCAGACAGAAGCTTTTGCTGGTGGCTTTCAGATGAAACCTGAGCCTTTCGTGGAGAAGTGAGAAAGTGAAGATTCCCTCCTGCATTAATTTGGTAAGCTGTCAGGAAAAGTTGTTTCTCTGATCTCAGCTGGCGTGTCAGGCAAAAACAAAAGAAAAAATAAAGATAAAAACATTGTGGCACTTTACAGATTAATGGCTATATTTGAATGTGAACTTTTGGGGACTTCCTGAGAACAGAATCTCAGCTGCGTCCCTTTGGGTCAACTTGGTGGGAAATGGTGTGGAAATAAATCAAGTGGAATCAAGATGAGCCTGACAAAAAGGCTCCTGGATTATTTCCTGGACTGGATAAGACAAGTCAGGACATTTCTGCTTATAACCTAGACAAGATACTATTCGGGACCATAACTCTTGAGAAGCCCTGATGGCATACTGCGTATGAGAAGCCAAAAGATCTGAGGAAACATAGGTCCAAAATTATCCTCTGCTTCTACTCTGCATAGGTGTTTGGGGTATTTGCAGAGTATGTCATAGTTTGACCCCTCATTTGCTTTGACTACTAAATATGAGAAGAGAAAAAGAACAATGATGGATTAGACTAAAGGCTACATCAAAACCAACCATATATCTGTGAGAAGTTCATCCCCAGAATATGAGGGCAATTGCACCTCCTTATCGATACCTGCTGCTTGTATTTTATGGAGCAGCCTACTGGAGATAGTGATGATAGAGAGCCGCCTGCAAAACAAATCTGTGCACAACACTCAAACACTTTTGTGCTGAGCCACTGGGTCCTCACAGCTGTTGGGAGAGGTGAAGAGATGGGAGTCTAGGCATTTAGGCCACCACATCCAACAACGCCATACTCCTCCAGTGGAGCTCGTCCTGTAATTTGACACAATGAAGCACCGCAATTCCCAGAGGCTTTGGCTGGTATCCTGGGACCTGGTAGCCCCAAGGGACACCCAAGGATACTGACATGTTGGCAGAACTGAAGGAAAGTTAAATTAGCCATGATGTTGTCCCAGCAGCATCAATGGTGGCGGGGAGGGGGGGGAATGCCAACATCCTCTCCACTCTGGGCTCAGTGAAATAGCAGAGCATGGGATGCAGTTTTTGCTGCATTGGTGGGCTCCCTCCCTTTAACGACAGCTTTGCTCTGTTAATCACGTTTAACTGATCTCTAGCTAGTTTTGCAACTTATATTTAAAAGAGAAATGGAGATTTTTCCAGACGAAGTCAAAGTAGAATGTGGATAACAAGGTAATAAATACAATGATGTAGTTGCTCCTATGAATGAAACCCTACACCACTTTAAGCTGAGGGTGACATGAGATCAAGCCAGTCTTGGTCTCATCACAGGTAGCCTTCAAGCCCATTTCCAAAGTCCTCTTCCAGTGATCAATTCAGACTGTTGCAAAAACGGGCTGTCCCTTGCACAGCATCTCATTAGGTGGGGAAGAAGATGGGAGGGAAGCCTGCTTTTGACTGTGACCCCACCTGTTTTGCTGGATTCAGCTGGGCTCACCACTATTGTGTGGCCCATGGCAAATGAGCCTCAAGGGGAAGTTACCCAAGAGAGAATAAGAAGTTTTGTACCATCATGTGTGGGAGGAGGGAAGGATCATTCATGAGCCGTTTTCCCTCAAAATAATTATAGTTTATTTTTTGCATAATGTTTCAATTTCCAACTATAAATTGAAAAAAAAAAGGATTAGAAAGAAGTTACAAAATTGACTTGAAAGGATGAGAGTAGTAGAGTTCCTCTCACATGTCACATTTTCCAGCTGTTCTTCCTCTCTGTTAGTTGAAGTAAGATCTTGTGGTTGACCCTATATCTGAGCTTGGCCATATATCACTTTGTGGTGTTCTCTTCCTCAGGATCTGAAATAAAAATAAAAAAATAAATTTAAAAAAATCAAACCATGCATGATTACAGACCCAGATAGAGTATGATTCTTGATAAAAGCAAGCCACGTTTTAGGAATATCTCAGCTGCCTTAAAGAAACATACAGCCAAATTCCATCAAAATCAGGATAATCTCACATACACTGTGCCATGCTGAAAGCTCAATGAATTTGTTTGCTCATATCTAGATTCTGGCCAGGTGAAGCAAGCCAAGGGTCACCCACAAAGCCATTCAGTTTGGGCACAACAGTCATTAAGCAATCTGAACCTTTGATGTGACAGTGGATAGGATACTTCAGGTTTTGATGAAGATGGAAAGATGAAAGCATCCAGCAAGCCTTCATACTGGTGCATCTGAATGTGTATGACAGGGTGTACAAGGAGAAAAGCAGATCGATCTGATTTTTTGACATGGGAATTAGGACATTGAGAGTAAGTATGAATCATTTCCTCCCAAGGCTGGGAAATCCTACAAGAAGGAGTCATAACATTCTCATCATGAAGCACTACAATATTTGAACGGTTCAGTAGCCCTCAATAATGATTTTGAGATGCAGCGAGTTTAAAAGTGCTGACTTTTCAACAAGGTCAGTATCCCTGCTGGACTAACCATAATCCTCTTTGGAATATGGCTGCTGAAAGCACACGCATAGATAATTAAATAAGAACCTGTTTCCTTGACCTTGTAGTGAGGGTTGTCATGTGGCCAATGTCACACAAGCGGCCTACTGTTGGAGGGCTCTCCAAGCCAGTGTCAAGAGGAAGAACCACACAAGGGCAAAGTGGGAGCCTTGAAGCCTCCCCCACTGTAGCAAGACACATTCTTATTTTAATTGTACAAAATATTGCCAAATGTTTTTAATTAAAATTAAAATATGCAAGAGTTATATAAATGTATGTCAGGTGTGTGTAATATGTAAGTGCCAGTTTGCCTGTTATCTAAATATATGAGGATGAAAGAACAGGCAAACAACTCCTAAAACCCAGCTCCATGGCCTTTCTACAAGATATGGGGGCCAGTAGATATTTCCTCTGACCTCTTAATTGTACGAATGCCAAGCCAGAACCACTCGCTGTGTCCTCATATTATTGGAGGTGGGAGGCAGAGTTCCACAGAGAATTATACACACCCAAGGTAAGATTACATTCTTGCATGGCATAGTCCTACTTGAGAATGCATGATACTCTCAGCTGCCATTTGGCTTCTAACAAAATGAATGATAATTGGACCTCTCAGTCTCGATGCTTTTCTGACAGGATCAGAACTCTACTTATGTAAACCAGTTTGACTCTATTGGTATGAAAAGGTGGGAGATGTAAATAATATAAATAATAATGCAACAAAATGGTGCCCCCGTTGGTCAGAGCTCAGATATGTTGCTTTTGTGACTACAGTGCCTATGAGGGAAAAAGTTATATGACTTATATATAAGGAGGATTCAGACAGTGTCAAGAAAAATAGGTGTTGTTCATCTGGGACTCAGCTACACTCCATGTAGCCTGTACGAAGCAGTGATTCATCCAGATAGAAGGGGAAAGGACGGAAAGGGTTAAACATTACACATTCCCTGTGAGGCAGTGCTGCATTCCAGAGTGTGACCATGTTGGTTCCTTCAGACAAAACAAGCAATCATTGCATAGTAACTGCTTGAAGAAAAACAAAAAACAAAATGGGAGATGCATGACATATGAAGGGTTAATTAATATGAATAATTATTTCAGACTCTGATCTACAGCTACTCACAAGCACGTCTAAGTGATCTTACTGTGGGCTTACTTCTGAGTAGTCATGCACAGGGTTTGCACTGTAAGAAGTTCAAATGTTATCCAAGGTATTAGTTTAGATAGTCATAGAACTGCACAGAAGGGTGTAGGTGACGCGGCTGCTGGACATTAAACACTATTGTCAAAATATACTGACATCATGCGCTCACAATCAAAGCATGGATTAAGCACATAAGCAAATGGCAGTGTTTCCCCACTGCCCAGTCATGCTGAATAATGCAGAAGCAGATATTATTGACTTTTTGGCTCCAATCCTATGCACAGTTACTTGGAGGCAAGACCCATTGATCTTAATGGGAATGATTTCAGAGCAAGTATGCATAAGATTGTACCGTTAATTAACCAATACACACCAGAAGACCTTGGGAGCAGGCCTCTGGAACTGAAAAGTAGTGTAAACTAGGAGATTCATTTCATTGGCATCATGAATGTCCACTTCCATCAAATTTCCTACTAAAGAGAAGTTAGCGCGCAACATAACACTTTCGGCAGCTGTTCTCTTCCTGGTGGCCATGGCAGGTTCTCCTGGCAAATGGTCATCTTGGTGACAGGTCAAATAGTTAAGCAGCCACCAACAAAAGTAGTGGAGGAGTCAGAATCCTAAGATGATGATTAGAGTACTCAAAGCTAGTCTTCAGTGATCATCTGATCATGTTGGTTATGGTTTTGCTTTTCAACCAGTAGGACTAAGTCAAACTCTTCCAGATCTCAGAAGCCTTAGTCAACCATGTTCTTCAAGTATAATGCCAAGAAGCAAAATTCACACACAGCATGACCTCTTCCTGTGAGATGAATGGCCCCACTGACAAAGAGAGCTCATAGATTTTCAGTGGGTAAATAGAGGGAGATTACAAATAAGCCTTTTCTGTCTTACAGTGGAATGATGGCAAACTAATGCTCACTTCTCTTTCGCATCCATTTTGGCACTTCCAAATTCCACAGTGTTCAAACCTGCTTGGAAACATAATGGTTTTTCTGCTCATGAGGAATACACATGGATGAATAGATCCTTTTCATTCTCTTACACCTTAGTTTCTTTAGCATCAAATTCTTTCAAAACTCTTTTTGAATTCATGAATTTGGGCAAGGTCTTGTAAAAAAAAAAAAGATGACATGAAGTTCTAAACCATCTGAATGCCTCTGTAAGAGATGAAGAGCTTATCAGTAAAAAAAAAATTAAAAGGAGAAAACGACAGGTTACCTACCTGTAATTGTAGTTCTTTGAGTGGATCTCTGTGATTCACACTGTGGGTAATCCGTGCATGCACGGAGCCTGATCGGACATTCTAGAGCTTCTGTGATAGCAAAAAGATACATTAGTGCAGACCCCTGCCCTTCGGTATATGTACCTTGGCGCCAAGGCTCTCCCTTCATAAAACGAACAGGGCATGACAGTGGGGAGGCAGGGTTGGGATGTGTGAATCAAAGAGGTCCACTTGAAAAACTACAATTACAAGTAGGTAACCTGCCGTTCTTCTTCGTGGCCTCTGTGAATCACACTGTGGGTGACTAACAAGCTGTCTTACCCAGAGGAGGGTGTCACGCCAAGGTAGATGACAATACAGTGTGCCCAAAGTGGCATCAGACTTCTGTCGAACATCCAATCTATAATGGTTGATGAAGGTGGACCGCTGTGACCAGGTGGCAGAGGCGCAGATGTCCTGTAGAGAAACGCCTCTAAGAAATGCCGTAGATATCGCCAATGCCCTGGTAGAATGAGGGCAGATACTCTTGCACTGGGACTTGAGTGAGCCAATAAGCCAGCTGGATGGTGTAAGCAACCCACTTGGATATTCTTTGTTAGGTAATTTGGAGACTGTTAGCAGGAAGCTGAGAGCTGACAAACAGTCAAGCTGAGTGGTTGCATATGGGCTGTATAAAAAGCAAGAACACTCATTACATCAAACATATGGAGGATTTTTTCTTGCAGAGTAGACTGAGATGGGAAGAAGGATGGAAGAACCAAAGGTTGGGACAGGTGGAACTGGGAAACAACTATGGGTAGAAAGGAAATATCTACAAAGAGTCTGACCTTATCCAGGTAGAATTGGAGATACGGGTAGTCAGATCTTAAGGCCGCCAGTTCACTAGCACGCTGTGCTGAAGCAATAGCCATGAGGAATGCAGTTTTGAAGGAAAGTAATCTGAGGACAGTGTGCTGTCCTCTGAAGATGCCGACCACAGAGACTGGCGAAACATGGGTGTGCCCCAATATTTGCACAGGGAGAGAAAGACAGATTGGTCTAGTTCCCATTCATGGGCTTGGGACTCCTTGCGACTGAGCAAATTTGCGGGCTTGTTGTCCTGACCTGCTATATGTATTGCCATTAGGCAGATGTGATGGGCGAGGCACCATTCCCAGAGGTTGACAACCAGATAAAGGAGTGCCCCCTTCTTTGAGGATATAATACATAGTGGTAGTGTTGTCCATGGCTATCTGAACCACTTTACCTCTGTAAGGTGATCTTTGAAAGCTTTGCAAAATTTTATTACTGCGTTGGACCATTAGCGCAGGTACAAGCGCATGAGAGATAAAGGTACGGAGTAAGTCTAACAAGTTGAGATGTTTATCTAGTGGGAGAAAGGCTCAAGCATGTTTGGAGTCTCCTATATAGTGAGCCAGTCATGCAGGCAGTAATTTGGATTTTTGCAGGTTTACCACCAGGCCGAGATCCCAGAGAAGGAACAAAGTGAAGGAAATGTCTTGTTGCGCCTTGCAATGGGAATGAGCTACAAGGAGCCAGTTGTCGATGTATGGAAAGATGTGGATTTTGTGAAGTCTGAAGTATGCTGCCACAGGGGCCATGCATTTGGTGAATACCTGAGGAGCTGTTCCGAGTCTGAACAGAAGACTTTTGAACTGGTAGGTCTGAGTTCCTAGTTGGAAGCGTAGGTAAGGCTTGTAAGAAGGGTGGATGGAGACATGGAAATATGCATCTTTGCAAGAAGGTCTATTACTGTGAACCAGACCTTCTTGCATAGGAAAGGGAGGACGGATTCGAGAGTAACCATATGGAATTTTGTGGTAGTGATGTACTGATTTAGTTCCCTGAGATCAAGAATGGGTCGAAGGCCTCCATCTTTTTTGGGGATGGTGAAATAGCGAGAGAAAAAACCTTCGCCTGCTTGATGCAGCGGTATTAGTTCTAAGGCATCTTTGATTAACAATGCCTGAATTTCATCCTGGAGGGTTTGGGATGAGGGCGTGGTGGTGTGAGATGTGGAGGAAGCTGGTGGAACTCTATGCGGTTCCCACTTTTTATGATGGAGAAGACCCAAGAGTCTGTGGTGATGTCCTTCCACATAGGTGTTTTCAAAAGGCAGAAGGAAGGGTGTTTTGAGGTTGTATTGGAGCCTCAGCCGGCTGGACGACAAACATGTTGTTTAGATTTACGGTCATTGGACCTGGTTGCATACTGTTGACGCAGTTTGGCTCGATACTTTGGTTGTTGTTTGTAATAGGGCATGAAGTATGCTTTTCTTTGTGGTTCCTGCTGGAATTTTTGGTATACATTATAATGGTGCTGTCATTGGATGCGCTGGGGGGCACTGCTGATACGTAGGGTAAACACCCCAATGTCTGGCAGCTGTTCTCTTCTTTTGCACATTTTTAAGGATATCATCTGTCTCGGCATTAAACAGACCCACCCTGTCAAATAGGAGGTCTTCAATGCATGCACATGCATCCTCCGCGAGGACAGCAGTTGTGAGGCATGAAAAATGGTGAGGCGCTGTGGAGGTGGCCATGGAGCAGCAACGGTGTGTCTGGCTGACAACATTTGCTGTTTCGCCATTGAAAGGCCTTCTTTTTGAAAGGGACTTTGCCATTAGTTGGGTGTAAGTTTGAAAGTCCTCAGCTTGGGTGGAGGATCTGTATCTGCCAGGTCCAAAACTGGAGATATTAATAATACTGATGGCATCTGAGGTCTAGAGCCATGCTCAGACTTCTCGGGATCATGCCTTGAGTCTACTGACTGTCGATCTATGTCTACATCGAGAGGCTGGTCCTATAAATATTGGTGTTGATGTTGAGATGCCGGTGCCAAGGGCACATTGGTGGACAGCGGTTGATACTGAGGGTCATTGATTGGCATCAACATAGAAGGTGTGACTGCGGACAGAGGCTGATATTGAGGGTTTTTGGCTGTTGCAGGGATCGAAGATGCATCCGTAGACACTGTTTGGTATCGAGGATCTTTGATTTCAGAGGGGTTGATGTTGAGTTTGTGTCGAAATGGAGATTGCTGTTGGTGTCGAGACAGCTGTCAAGATTGAAAAGATGTTGATGGACCACATAGTATCATAGCGGAGTAAATGGATGCTGGAGACGCAGAGCGAGATGAATGCTCACAGTCTTCCTGATGAGTCGGGAACTTGCTGGTGCTGAGAACATGCCGGGGCCGAGGAATATTGATCAGCGTGCTTGGACTTTTTGGAAGCTGGCAGATAAGAAGTGCCTGGCTCTGAGTGATCGTGATGACAGGATTGATTCAACCCCAAAGTCTCCTGAGGAGGGGCAACATGTCCTGGACGCACGACAGGACCAGGAAAAACAGTTGGCTGATAATGCCTTTCTGACGGGCACTGATCAGGGCAAAGAGCATCTTGATGATGGTGCTGAGCATAATTCTTTCCCATGTGCAAGGGCAAGCGGACACTCTTAGAGGCTCAACGCCCATGCTGATGTGCTGGAAACCAAGGTGGTAGGCCCACTGGGGCAGGGTAAGGCACAGTCCCTGGCTGAGTTTGGTGTCATGTGGGCCTAGAGAGGCAATTGGGGAGGACGCACTCAGAGAGTCCGAAGAATGTTGCAAGTTGTCAGGAGAAGCTGTGATCTGTTCGATCCTCTGATCCCATTCGGGAGACTGAGAAGGGAACTGTTGGTGAGGTGGAAGTGGAACCAATACAGACCAGATCTCCTGACTCTGGTGGTTGTGGAGTCAAGGAGACAGCTGGAAGAGGCTTTGATTTCAAGGACTTAGTCTTCTTCAGAGGCGAAGGTTCAGGTGCTGAGGCAGCATCCATGGACGGTTTCCTCTTTAGTGCTGTCTTCGATGTTGAGGGCTGTGACTTCAACTGTTTGGTTTTATGCACTCGCATGACCGTGAATGTGGACAGAATCGGAGTGAGATGGAGTAGCTGCCTGCTCTTTTGCCACCTCAGAAACTGCTTTGTCCATAGCCTTAGCATGGGATATGGACTTGCAGGGAGGCTCTGGGTTTAGCCAGCTGGAGAGATTGGTCCCAGAGCCGAAGCTTAAGCCAAAAAAGATGGCTGCAGAAAATCCCGCGTTTAAAGTTTTTGCAATGAGGGCATGATGAGGTTTGATGAGTCTTACCAAGGCAAAAAAGGCATTTAGCGTGGCCACCTGAGAGTGGAATCTTGTTATTGCAGGCCACAGAGTGCTTAAATGAGCCAAAAGAGGCCATGAACTGAAGATCAGTTACAGGGGTGTGTGTGTGGAGGGGGAAGAATTGCTTCAGCCCTAAGGCCGGAGTGTATTTCTTCTTGGTCTGCAAATATAGTATTAGTAATAGCTGTTACATTAAGGATAAAATTTAAGAGAATTGAATAACTTTCCTTTTCTTTTGCTTTCAGTTTTCATGCAGAAGGAACGATAGAGGCTCTCAACGTGGCAGTTGAAAGAACCTGAAGGGAGAGCCTTGGCACCAAGCTACATATACCGAGGGGCAGATAGTCTGCACGAATGTATCTTTTTGCTACTGCAGAAGCTCTAGAATGTCCAGTGAGGTTCTGCGCAGGCATGGATTACCCACAGTGTGATTCACAGAGGCCACGAAGAAGAACTGTAATTCAGCACTGCAAAGTGGACTGACTATCTAGATATGCAAAGTCTGGCTTTTGAGAGCTAAATATTCAAAGCCCTCTGCCAAAATGGGTGGATAATTCTTTCTTCTTTTCATTTCCTTTCCTTCCTTCCCTCCCTCCTTCCTTATTTCCTTCCTTTCTTTAAATTCAATTTGTTTCCATTACATTTATTAAGAAATCCAGACATATCGGAAAGTATTATTGAAGGCTTTCACGGCCGGGATTCAATAGTTGTTGCAGGTTTTTCAGGCTATTTGGCCATGTTCTGGAGGTTTTTCTTCCTAACGTTTCACCAGTCTCTGTGGCCGGCATCTTCAGAGGACAGGAGTTAGAACTCTGTGTTCTGCTGTAGAAAAACCTCCAGGTGATGGCCAAACAGCCCGAAAAACCTACAACAACTATATGGGAAGTCCTTATCAGGATACAAACCAAATGAAAATTTCACCAATACCGAACTTTGAAGTGGAGATGAGTGCCCTTTTCCAGAAATCTCTACACCTGTTAAAAGTATTGAAGCAGACATTATAGAACCATCGTTTGCCTCCAGACTTATAGAGAGATTGTGGCGGATTTGTGGAGTAAAACATTTGAAAACTTCTCCTTATCATCAGCAGAGTGATGAATTAACGGAGCAGTTTGGTGGGACCATTCCAACTGAACTGTTAATAGAGGGGATGGTGAAAGGTCCATGTAGTGTTATTCATGAAATGGGTGACCTCAGTTCCATTAGTGAGGGAGATGAGCACCTGGGCAGGAAGGTGGTTCATGTAAATGCCCTTAAGCCATATTGTAGAGAAGAAAAAAATGTGCTCTTTACAATGAAAGCAGCTGATAAAGGAGAACATGAGTTACCCTTCTGGGAAGGGAGGGGTCAGCCAAAGTTCAACCCAGAAGAGGTGAAGATCAGCCCTGCCCTATCGATAAAACAGCAGAGTGATCCAAAAACATTGGTTAATAAGTATCAACAGGTTTTCTCCAGCAACCCTGGTGTAACTCAGGGAGTGTTGCATAGAATTGTTACTGGAAATGCACCCCCGCATGCTGTAACCCCATACAGGGTAACCCATGATAGTGTTCTCCCCCATAGGGAAAACAATGTTGAGAATGTATCTGTGAGACAATATGTAGAGGTGGAGAAAGGCATCCACTCTGAGGCTTTAAAGAGGGAACGCCTCCAGAGATGGTCAGGTGGAGGAGAGGAAATTGCCTGTCCTTTCCCCAAATGAGATGATGAAGCCGCAAGCCAGAAAGAGAGCTGGCTTCACTATGATACATCCATCAGATGACATCCCGGGGTCAACCGAGTGGCCAATGACCGCCAGACGACGGAAGAGGTTGCGGAGGAAGGAGCCTGTGAACGTCAGATAGACTCCTGAGTGCCAGCAGTCGTATGTCCAGCTGAAAGAGGCGGTAACATCCGGACCAGTCTTCATTACACCTGGTTACCACTGTGGGTCCACCTTCATTTCAAATGCTGTGAAATATGGACTTGGTGCACTGATGACTGCGAGAGAGAGCATGCTTTGGACATTGATAACCTGGACTTTGCAAAAGAGACTCAAATCTTGCCTCGAAAGCCAAATGACTGACGGAAGAGGACTGGACAGTTGTAATTGTCATTGAAATTTGCATATGGACAGTAACGTGCTTTAATATTGCAGGACTATGAGGTTAAGGCAGTCAAAGGGACAATGAACTGTGTCGCTGACGCCTTATCCTGAAGACCCGACGACGACGGCTGAACGAACATGGACTCTTAAAATATAACTAAGTGTAAAAGTATAAAATGTATTGTTGTTGCATTATTATGTGTGTATATAAATATGCAATTGTTTATTTACAATGTAAGTATATTTTAAAGATATAGTTATGCATAAATGTTTTAATATGGTTGTGGTAAGTGTTATAATGTGGTATGCAATGTTTTGTTTTATGTGCAGTTGTTTTGGGGTGAAAAGCACCTTAGCTTTCCCCCCACAAAACAACTTTTATAAGGGGGGAGGTAATGTTACAGTAGCGGTGATGTCATCTGCCCGTCATTGCTGTGGCTGTATGTCATCTGCCAATAGCGTGCCGGGAGGTGGAACATAAGAGGGTGGAGCTAGGGTATTTAAGGGGGAGTGAATGAGGTGTGAGTCAGATAGGGACTTGATAGGGTCTGGTTAGGGACTTAGGGCTTGTACATGTTGTGTAGTACTGTGCTATATATATAGAGTGAAGGTCTGAGAGAGAATGTGTGTGTGGGGTACTTTATTATTACTGATTGCCTTTTATTTTAGTTGATAAAGTGATTTACCATTCCTTTTGTTCTTACCAATAAACATAAGTTGTTATTTTAAAAATCATACTTTTGTCTGAAGAGTTTTATGAGGGAATGGTTGGTGGCAGCATGAATAAAGTGAAGGTGTGAGAGTGACGTGGCAGCTCCTTTGTGACATGAGAGGAGGCTGTCACAGTGACTATTTGCATAAAAGTAGTAGTTATCTACATTGAAGACAATCTGAACACAAATTTTGGCAGACTGTTCCAGTATTTTAACAAGGTAAAACATTTGAAGACTAACTTTGTGATACCTTAGAGGATAACATGCTTCATTTGACATAAGCTGACACCTACTTATAAGAACTTTGTTATTGTCTACTGTCGTGAGCCTTTTTAAAATGGATACCCACCACCTCCTCAAGAATGATAGAACCCCTATATCTGTGTCTTCCTGTGAATTAAAAATAGCTTCAGGTGACTTAAATTTCAGTTGTTACTTGGTGGGGGGAGCACACACAACCATAGATGGTTCTGCTTTGATCTTTAAAACCTGTAGCTTATTCTTGAGTTTATACTTTTTCACCAGCTGGGGGATGACAAACAGGTAAGTGATAATATCAGAACCGCATACAACCAACTAAATTGGGCTGCATCTAAAGTGGTATCAAAGTGCTACAACTGTGTGGTACACATACACTCTCAGGTCAGGATAACAGTTAAATTTTCAGTTTTCCCACAGAATGGATGAAAAATGACAAGCCGGTTTGCAGTCGGCTGCGGAAAGGCAGCTGATGAAAGCTTCCACTCAGTCCTACCCTGGAAGTACTGGAACCTATTTTCCCTGTGAAATATGATGCTGCCAATGAAATATGACAGTAGTGTTTAAATTGGAGAATTCTTACAATATATGCTGCTGATGTGGATGCATGGCTAACTTGCTTATGACATTCTTTGATGGTGAAACTACCCAAATTTTTGGAAATTACTCTTGACTAACCTAAGATTATCAGGCTTCCATATCAGCAGTGAGTAGTACCTAATAATAACTTGCTTAGCATAATGGTGAGGTAATCAACACCTCTTTTAAAGACTCCTCTTTAACTGTGGATGGCAACACTGGTTGCCTTCTATTGCAATGGCATGCATTTTAGATATGTCTACCCATCTAGTTTTTATAAAGCAGTGGGACCATGATATGATCTATTATATTCAACTATGTTTTAATAAGACTGGTTGATAGGACCAGTGAGGAAATTACCGTGGTACAGGCTTTTGTGTGTTTGTTTTTGCCACTTCTCAAGGGATATTTGCATTCTGATTCCAGACTCTAAGAAGCACTGATACAGACACAAGTGAGTACTTGTTTCGAACCTTAAAGATGTCAAAAAAAGCAGTATCTTGAGATCTTCCCAAAGACCTGAGGCCTATGAAATCCTGCAGGGCACCAGATGGTTTTCTTTTTCCATTACAATGGGCATAAGAAGCAGTTGGATAAGAACACAAGTGAGGTACTATACCTGCCATCTGAGCACTTATTTGTTGATTGCTGATAAGCTGACTGAACACAGCACAAATCAATGCTGAAGAGAAATGGCTGACAAATCTTCTGGGTTGATAGGAAAGAGTGATATTCATCATTCTTTTCCCCTAATGCTTCTTGTCTTCGGATGAGGTTCTAGGCCAATGAGAATAGCATAAGAATTTTTTTCCACAGCCATGGTGTTCGTTACTTGTGTAGGTCCAGAACTGCCTGTGGCACACTTTATCTGAGGCTGCTTCGATGACTGAATGGAGCAAAAATGGGCAAAATGAGAGTCCAACATATTTTAGTTTAGTTTTTGGACTGCAATTTCCATCAGCTCTTAGCTTGCATAGCCAATGGGAGGAATGCTGGGAGTTGCAGTCTGACAATACCCAGAGGCCACCTAAACCATCTTGGAAGCTCTAGCCTCTAAAACCATCTTGGCTTAGAGGCCAGACCTCTGAGTGAGCCCCTCCCTTGAGGCAGCTGACCAGACGCTTGCCATACTGACGCTCTTTAACCTCCTGGGAAAAATTTAGATGTCTGATTTAGTCTTATAAATGGCTAAATCTCAACAAAACGCAGCTGGAAAAAAAGGTTGATCTGAAAATAACAACAGCCAGATACTCAAGTGAACTTCCATGGGCTCCTATGGCCCACCTCCTCAGATGCAAGAAAGGTTTTAAAAGGCAATCTTTCCCAGCACCCTTGATTTTAAAAAAAATACCCTTATGAATAAAAAGAAACCATATGAGTCACACCTTGCTGCTCTGGCTCAAAGGCTACAGAGGGGCCTAAAATCACTCCTAGAAACACTCAAAGGATTGTAAACAAAGGAGAAATGAGGTGCACAGATGCATGCATCTTGTTTACAACCTGATTGTGTATGCCAGGACCTCTGCATGTGCATTGACATTTGAAGCAGGTTAACTTGAAGTGCCAGACCATAACAGGAGTAGTGGACCTGCAAAACTGCTATGCTTCATGTCAAGGAATGCTGGGAGCTGCTGTCCAGTAACACCTGAAGCCCCACCCTTTGGTCAACCTGGTTTAGAGGTCACAGCTCTGAATGCAGCCCCTTGAGGCAGCCAATCAGTTGCTCGCAGTGCATTGCTACTGACTCTTGGCATGCCCTCTGTTAGGGCAACTTTTGTTACGAACTGGCTGAATGTGATGCCTTCAAAAATAGGTTGAAGCCTGTAACTACAAGGGATAGAACACGAGGTCTCTAACGTCCTGTGAGGTTTGTGAATTTTAGCAACAGACTAGGTTTTCCACAAAATATTCAAGCACAAAAATGTTTATTTTTCTCTCTCCTTTTCTTCAGTATATACAATTTCTTGGGAGTGAGTGTTAGTGTCACTCACTGTTAGTATACAAGGGGCGGGGCTATACAACAGGCAATAGCAACAAACCAGAGGCTTCAGTGCAAGCAGAGAGGGAAATGCTGAGAACAGATGTTCCATGTTTTGCTCGTAAAGCATACAGACATGAATTGAAAAAAAAACACCTCAAACAAATGAAAGATAGATGGTACAGAGAACAGAATTTGCTTACTACAGTTACAGTTTGCCCAGGCAGAAGACTGCATAATGGTCTACAAAATTCAATCTTGATCAAATTGATGGAGTACTGCAAATTCAATGGTACCAACAAAATACTGGAGACTCTTCTTAATCTTCAAAGTACAATTGAACCCTACAATTCACAAATTGGCAGCCCAAGACAGCTCTACCCATTCAGTAGGTAGGTGAAAAATACTGCCATTGTAAATAAGGTGGTGGTGGTAGATGTTGCCTTCAGCTTGACCATGATCATGGGTTGCTGATGCATGTCACTAGGCTTGTCTTTGTAGTTTTCCCAACTCCACTTCCACAAGAAAACAGAAATGTATGTCTCTCAAATCAACTTTTGTTGTTGTTGCTGTTGTTTTTTCTTAATCATGATGATGCAGATTCTACATACTATAAAGTGAATGAAACAGAGGGGTAGTGGGGAATATAAGCCAATTCCATCTGCAGTGGAAGCTGAGTTCAAACATTATTGTTATAATTTTTTTAAGGGAACAAGAAAGTTTCACATTTAATTCAATTTCAGGGAGAACACTTCTAGCACACCAAGAACAAGTGTTGCTTTGAACTGAGACCACAGATGGAATAAAAACAGGTGACATGCACATGAAGTTCAGTACTTACATAGTTCTCTTAGCAACTTTGGGTAGGGGATCTCCTATAATTAAGATTTTGATTAGGCTTATTTCACATATGAAACATGCATGGACTTTTCATTTAGCTACAGTAAATTAACAGATTGGTACAGAATGGAGAACTGTTGCAGCTAAATGAGAGAGAATGAGAGAGAGAGAGAAAAAAAAATCTGGTTGCCAAATTTGCTTTGTCAAAGGAAAAGAGAAGTTGTTATTTGTACCAGCTATTCTGGAAAAACTGCATAACAACTTGAGCTGCACTGCCCAAAGCTATTACCTGCATATTATATACAACTTTCTTTCAAACTCTTGTAAATGCTCTTATTGTAAAACAGTGGTAATAACTGTATTACTCTTCTTTCACTCAAAAGAGGATTTCAATTAATGTGGATAAATAACTCACCCTGAAAACACTTAAACCACCCATTTTATTTATTTATTTATTTAATTTATATGCCGCCCACACTACCCAAAGGTCATCATTCAATCACCACTTAAAATAAAAGCATTTACAGGAGAAAATGAAACAAATCTCATCAGGAGTTTCAAGTGTAAACCTTCAATATCATATTTATTGCAAATAAACAAAAACTTTAAGTCACACAAGCAAATTGTAAATAAAATACACATTTTGACTATTATTATTATTTTACATCTTTCCAGCAAGACCTGAAAAGCTTGAATTCAAGGCACTATACCCCTGCAGGATTAATACAGTTGTCTGAACCATCAATTCAAGTACATTTCAATATCGAAGGTTCACCAAAACACAAAATAAAGACTCTTCAGCAATGAAGGAAAAGCAAATATTGCCATAATGACAAACGAATTGGTGTGAAAACATTTCACAGTGATTGCCTGATGCAGTGTATGGCTGGGTTGCACTAGCAAGGTCTGAACTGCGCGCCAGCAGTAAGCACGTCCTGCATATGGGCTTGAACGCTCTGCGTTTACAGTTGGAAACCATCATCAGCTATGGAGAGGCGGTACAAAGCTAGGTTATTCTCAGTTTGGTGCCTGGTCGGCTGAGAACGGGTTGCTGCAGTGGCCCGGGAAAGAGTTGGAAGCTATTTTTGCCCAGACCTGGAAACTCTCCAAAGCTCTGACCACTTGCAAGTCCAGATTGTGCTGCCAGGCCCGACCACTGCACACCAAAAACGGGCGTAGGGAAAACTCCTCCGTACTGACCAAGAGGCATCGCAAAAGGTTTTACTGGGCCGGAAAGTATAGTACCTGTCACAGGCACTGGCATAGATGGTGAAACTCCAGGAGTTAATGCTGCTGGTATTGGGCAAGAAACTGGAACAATGCACTGTCTCCCCATTCCTGTTCTTACTGAATTAACCTACAAAGACAAACATAAAAAAGCACAGCTATTACGCTTGGACCCTCCCAACTGAGCAGTTACATTTAAAAAAGTGGCCATTTCTCAATCCAACGGTGCCATTCTCAGCTCTGTTCTGAGGGTATGTGCTAGCTTTGCTCCCTCCAGTGGCTGAGAATGTGAATGAGGGGTTCAATGCAGAAACCCTGCCATTATTGTGCCATCATTTCTAACACTGGACTCCCCTAGGTTTCAACGGAGGGAGAGGGAGATAAATTCTTTGGCCAGCCTACATCTCAAATGAATGCTAGGCACTATGGTGCCTCACACAAATCACCAACAACATTACTACTCCATCAACATGTTGGAAGTGATAACAAGACAGCACTCCCCTTCGTTGAAAATATTGATGACAAACTACGGATATATTTCCAACAACATTTTCTGCAACATGTGTGAAGACTGCATGCCTGTGCACACGGTTAGCAGTCTGAAAAGCCAACAGCTCCCATAATACTCCAAAACATAAATTGAAAATATGGAACAAGGAAGTTAATTCTCCCCTTTTCTGCCAATATTCTTTAAATATCTTGCCAGTCAGACTATTCTTGTCGATGCCAGAACACACGTGCATGCAAGACACACACACACACACACACACACACACACACACACACACACACACACACAGAGAGAGAGAGAGAGAGAGAGAGAGAGAGAGAGAGAGAGAGAGCCTTCCACTGAGTAGTTCAGTTTCACTCAAAATATCTAACCACTGCAGATCTGGATGAAAGAGGCTTCTTTTCTCAACACACAGAGCAGCTGATCCTCAGAATTAGGAGCTTAAATGAAGACCAAAGGCCTCCAAAAGCAAAGCAATTATTGAACAACCACCTGTCTAGTTGCCTCCATGGATTTGTTAAGCAGGTTTTAATTTCGCACACGCTTTACAGCTCCTGAATTTATTCCGCTAAGTCAGCACAAGCTCTTGGATGATGCTTCTTTCGGGCAAATTCCACTGTCTATAGGGTCAAACTGAAATTACACCCAAGAGATTCAGTGTGAGTATTATTAAGGCATAAAAGGTACATAAATTTGTTAGACATTGCAAGGGGAGGAAGCATAATTGCCTGCAAAGGGTTGGTTTTTGTTCTTTTTTGAAAGCGGATTAACTGCAATTCTTTCCATGTCTGCTCAGAAATAAGTCTCATGGGTTCAATGGGACCTAGTACCAGGTAAGGGTTGTTGGAACTGCAGCCTTAGGTTCATTGTGGGACCTGCTGTGTGGTTTCAGGGCTATCTGAGAGCCAGGCAAAAGCAACAGTTTGCCCTAGGCCTCCACAATGCCAGGGATTCTTGCCTCAGCATCCATGAAGAGCCTTGGCTCCTGCCTTAGTCCTGTCACATGGCTAAGCAGAGCCTTACCTTAAAAGTGGCAGAACTTGGAAGTTACTAGTCACATGTAATATAGTTACTGGCAATTAGTTAATTGGGTGATGAGTACTGAAACTCATTTTTCTCATAGTTACTTTATGAGACCACAGGTAACACATTACTTAGGTGCAATAAGTACCACCTAGTTATCTTCAGAAGTTAAATGCTAAGGATAATTTGACAGAAGGTTTTCAGGTTGAATGCATTTTCTTATCAATCCTCAGTGGCGAGAAAGCTATTCTTTCATTTTGTTTTTAGCATTTTTATAAATGGGGAGTCAATGTAGTGTAGTGGATAAAGTGTCAGATTAGGGTTTAGGACACTAGGACTGGGTTCAAAGCCCCATTCAGCCACAAACAATCAGTGGTAAAACTACACCTTAAGTATCTCACACCCTCAAAAACCCTACTAAGTCATCTTAAGTCAGAATCACGCCACAGCACACCACAGCTTTTTATAATTATTTCCAGGAGACAACATCAGTTCTGGGCACTAGAGGAAGCCGGAGAGCATTAGCTTGTATTTTTCATGCCTTCTGTCAACAGCAATGTAACATTGTTTCATGGAACTATAACAAACTTCCCAGAAGTAAAGAGAAATGCAACTAATTCCTTTCAACATGTCACATTCTGAGCCAGGTGTGGGGACGGTTGAGGCAGGGCCTCAACATCACAGCTGCACCAATGCTCTGCATCCTCAACCCTGGGGCCCAGGGATTTGAAGCTCAATTGCTACAATCAATTTATTTTATATGGATGAAGCATAGTGAGCCAAAAAAGGAATTCTCTCTTGCCTGTACATTGAATCAAGTGTTATAATACGTGGGCAGCCTAACTATATGGATTTGGGAGGAGTTGCTTTATCACAGGCAAATGGCTTTGGCTTCTTTTCCTCTGGTATTTTCACGCTTGCCTGCAGAATGCTGCTGGACAGTCCACAGCTGTTGCCACCCAGTCCAGTGTCCTTCCTTATGGGTACTGGCAGGAGGACCTGAATCCCTGGATCCTCGAAGGGAAGACAATGGTGCTGTTCCCCAGCCAGCGAGAACATCTCCTCTGGCAGGTGATGTTGGAGTTCAAGGAACCCGTGAGCTTAGCATGTGATGTTTCTTTATAGGCTTATTGTTTCACATCAGCACTCTAGTGCAAGGATTTATTGTTTCAGTGTGCACCAACTTTCTATACCCTTAATTGTCTTCCAAAAGAGACAGTGCACCATGAATGTTTAGCCCCTTGTTGGAAAATAAACTGATGTGGACCAATGATCTTTTGCTATGTATCAGCTATACATTCTGCTTCTGCAGATGAGAGCAATTAACTTTTTCCATTTTCCAGTAGCTGACCAGGTATCTACCCAGTCTAGGTTCCTGGTAGGAAATTGGGAGCATAATAACCCTGTAGATATAAGGTTCCCTTTTGAAGGCAACCGGATTCCATATAAACAAAGGGTAAAGCAAAAGTGTGCTGCTTGTTTACTGACCCATAGTGCTTAGAGCAGTCTCTGGGCAGTTTATACCTTTAATTATGCAGGCTACACATTATAAATGCCCCCTTGTGAAAAGCCAGAAGGACAATCACGCATGCAATGCACCTTTGCATGCACAGTAAAAGCAAATGGGATTTCAGGAAGAGTTACCCAGCAGAGAAGCTAGGTGTCACTTGTAACACATATTTCAAGTCTAAGGACAGCTGACAAATTTATTTTCATATAAACAGTCCCTCTTCTCTATTGCAAGCCCTGTTTACTACAATCCAGTCACATTGTATGGGTTCTGCAGCTCCTCTGCATCATATTATTATGGTTGCTGCAATTTCTGGTTTGGACACCAGAGCACTATGTAATGGCTTCTGCATTACCGTCAAGTGTCAGTCTTTGCTAGTGGGGCATTTCCACACTAGTCTTTCAGATCCGTTTCCATGTAGCTTTTTATTTTACTGCTTCTGCCATTCTAAAAGGTTTCACTATCCCCTGCTTCTTCTAGTTTGGTTTGAGGAGGCAGTTCCCATTTTCTCATGGCTTTGATGCCAAGATAGCATGGCACGTTAGCCATGTCCTTGGTCTCGGAGTTTTGACCGAGCCTGCATATGATTTTACGATGGTCCACTTGACTGCAGCAGTAACAATGTCATCCAATATATTAGGAAGTAATCCCATTGACCTTCTCTTTTTTCTAGAATAAATGAAGAGGTCTGTCTCACTTTGGCTGAATGCTTCTTTTATGAGGCCTTGGTGGACATTGTCATTCCAGGCCCTCACAACCAGATTGGAATATATAAATATGTTTGTGGGGCACGACATACCTATGCCAATCCATACATGTTTTTCTTTATGCCATCATATAGGAAGGTTGTCTTTAGGTTCAGCTGATATACCTACATCTCATGTTGGCTGCTGCCCCAAGGAGAGTTCTTACGCTTCATCAGTGGAACAAATAACTGGTGTTCCTGGCCACATTTTTGCAAATATCTCTTGTCAAAAAAGTATCTGTTTTGGCCTCATTTCTAGGTTATTTGGCAATGTCTACCCACCAGATGTTTGTTTGTTTGTTTGTTGTTTTTACTGAATAGGAGAGTATCCAGGATAGCTGTCTGTTGTCTTGCTTGACCTTCTAGACTCTGACCCTAGTCTCTAACCAAGACCAGCACAGTTGATTGTGTTGGGTAGCTTGCCCACTGTCATGTCTTCTCTTGCCTCTTTTGCTTGGTGATGTTTTTCCTTTAGCAGTGTCCATTTTTCAGAGTTTTGCTGGTGTTACATTGCTTGATATCAAACTGCCACTGAAGTCAGCACTGTAGCATTAATATAATATTAATATATATGTTAGGCTGGAAAATTCTGTACCCCTCTACCCTGTGTGTGCCCTACTGTCCCTTCTGCCAGTTTTATCCATTTTTTAATTTATGTGGCACATTTAGGCTCTGTAGCCAAAAGCTCTGGTGTGTCCTTTGCTGGGTGTTGACCGAGGCAGTTTCTTATACATGTTTCTACTTGGTTTTGATGTCAATCATGTCTGAAACAACTGTGATCTTTTTTTTCTTTCTTTCTAAAATTCACTTGAAAGGCCTGCATCCAATAACATACTTCTCAGCATTCCTATCATAGCCTGGTTCTCTTGTTTTATTAACCTATTTTGTTTTGGTGGCAGCAATATTGTAGTGCTCTGGTGCCTTTTTGCTTGAAGTATGTGTGTTTCATTTCCCCTGTACTTCCACCCTTGGCCTATTTAAATCATGCCAAGTTGTTGCTACCCGTTTGCTGCTACAAATTATTTCAGCTTGTCCGGTGTTCCATTCTTGATGTTTATGGAAGGCATACAGGTGTATCCAAAGTTGTCATCAACAAACATTATGAAATACCTTTTCCCAGTAAGATTCAGTATCTTTACTGTCCCATGCTGGTCACTGCAGATTCGCTCCAAAAGCTGTCTGCCTCTCTTTTGGCTGCTCTTAGGCAGAAAAGTATGAGGCTGTCTTGGCTTTGATGCAGCCTATGGGCTTCTTCTGTGTTGGGCATGTTGATATCATCAAGTTCTCTACAAGATCCTTGTCTACATGTTCATTTATTTTCTCAGCAGATTTTGTGCCGCAGGTATCATTGATGTGGACGCATTTGTCATGGAAAGCTTGGCTAGCTCATAGGGCTTCCTCATCTCCCACTCACAAGCTTCTAGAGTAAGTTCTGCAACCCGATTCCCTAGAATCTAAATGAAGGACTCATTGCCATGCAAGTACATTTCACAGTCCTTACAAGGAAGCTGCAGAGTTTTAAGTGTCTTTCTAGGCCAGGCATGTACTAGATAGCATCCATGAGGGTCCTCTATCTGCCTCTGGACGGAAAGGTACTACTCAGACATTGCTATCCTGATCCCCTTTTCTCACTAGTGAAGGCAGCTTGATCTTTGGTAATGTACTCAGTTTCTGTGAAAATGCATTTGTCATTGATTATGCATCTCCCAGTCAATTTGATGCATCAGCCTGAAGATCTTCTTCCTTCAGTAGTGTCGAATCACCCAATTAATCCCTCCATTCTCTGGATTTTGTGTGTGGGTCACCTTTTCTTTTTCTTCCTTTTCTTTTTTGCTATTCCATTGTGCCTCCTTATTGTATTGTTCAGTTTTCTGGACTGCATGACAACTCTTAGGTGTCTGGCTTTCTTGCAGCAAAGAACATACTGGTTTCTGGCCTTGGTATTGTGGCTTTGCCTGTACTGACAGCTCCCCATCCATCTAAATTTCTTTTCTGTATCCCTCTGTCAGCTCACCACATAGCAATTGCAGTCTCCATTCTGTTTCTGATACAGTCATGCAGGGAGACAGTTCAATAGCACTGCAACACAATTTGCCATTTACTTCTTTTCTTCTTTCTTGAAATGTCACCCAACTTCCAGCATGGTTTTCATATCCTCCTACATATCCCAGCTCCTCTGGTGCCTCATTCTGTATAATTTACACAGCAGAGCAGGGACAGTTTGCAGTTTAGCCATATACTTTTGTGCAGTGCAGTACAAATACTTTCTGCTGTGTCTTCTTTTCTCATACAGTGACCACATTCTGTGGAATAACTAATAGCGGCCATTGCTAGCCTGTGTGTGTTTTTTTTTAAAAAATTCAAATTTCTTGGGCTGCCAGCTTGTCTGTGTTGCTCATTTCCTAAAAATCATCTATGGAGAGGATCATTGCTATCTTAAAACTTCTAGATCAGGTAAATTCCCTAGTTCAGCTTTCCTATCCCCTTCTTGGTTTAAGTCTGAGCTGCCTCTCAATTTCCTGAGAGACCATTATGAACATTTTTTTTCCTTAGATCCAGTCTTGTCCACACACAGCAAGGTGTTCCTCGGTCCATAATTACTTAGTGTGAGGGATTAAACAATTGGGGTTTATGATGTGAAAGCTTGGCAACACACATTTTATTTTGTAGTCTAGAGATGGGCAAGAACCACCAGTTCAGCGGTTTGTTTACTAGTCGAACAGTTGTTCCGTGGTTCAGCAAGTTGCCTCCTCCAGCAGGTGACCCAGCTTCCCTGCCCCTCCTCCTCCAGGTGCTGCCTCTGAGTGGGCACCCTCTGAAGGGGGTGGGGCATGGAAATGCTAAATACCTGGTGGTTCATGCTCATCTCTAAAAGATTAAATATTTTACTTGCAGATAAGGACCAAAAATATCAAACAAAAATTACTTTTTTTATATATTGTGGCCAAAATCTTGTTGTTTAGCACAGTAAATTAGATTAAGCAGTTTACTATGCTAAAGTAACTCACAATTAGTGTAGGAATGTTTGATTCAATGTAACATGGAAGATGTGACTTGCTGAATACCCACTGATTCAATGGGTCTTCTGTAGTGCAATTTACTGTGCTAAGGAACAGAATTTTAGCTAGTAAATCCAGATTAAAGAAGACTTCTTTAGCCCAGTATCTTCACCCTTGTGACCCTTGACATCTGGTGCACCAAGGACAGTTGGTTGGGTTTTTAGATTAGGCATCCTTCAGTCTCATGGGACTATGAATACGTGCTCTGTATGGGGGACTTGGAACAGCATCTGGTGTGGCTGAGAAGGCCAATTCGAGAGTGACAATCCCTTCCACACTGAAGACAAATACAATCTGTCCCCTATCCAGCTCGCTGGTTTTGCTGCTTTCAGGGTTGCCTCTTTGCCTCAGCCTGCTGGACAAGGGTGTCTTCAAATTGGGAGAGGCCATGATGCACCACCTGCCTCCAGGCTGAACGCTCAGATGTCAAGGTTTCCCATCTGTTGAGGTCCATTCTTAAGGCCTTCAGATCCTGCCTGTAGATATCCTTGTATTGCAGCTGTGGTCTCTTTCTGGGGCAATTTCCCTGCACTAATTCTCCATACAGGAGATCTTTGGGAATATGACCATCAGCCATTCTCATGACATGCCCAAGCCAATGTAGACTGTTATGACTTGAGTAACAAAAACAACTGTTTGCTTAAAAAAATTACTTAACCAAATTTCTGTCCCACCCATCTAGTGGCAATCCTTGAGTTGCTCCTCTTATTTTGGGTGTGCTCCCCTGTCATCTATTTTGGGTGTGCTCCCCTTACTATTCTAGTAAGGGGGTCACCTCATTCCACAGACAAAAAACTAGCAGTATATTTTTCTGCACAATAGGGCCACAGCACGAGTGGTTAGGATATTGTCATGTTCCTAGGGGATTCAGCAGGCGAAAGTCCAAGAAGCTATTCCAAGGTCAGAAGTCCAGGAGATACAAAACAGATGTCAAATCATCAAAGCCAAAACACAAACCGTAGTCAGAAGTCAGAGTCAGAAAGCCAAGGGTCAAGAGAACAAGGTTAAAGATAAGCAGGAGTGTGGATACCAGCCAGAAAATTGACTTGTTGCTTCCACAAGCTTCCAAGCCTCTGGGTACAAATTATATAGCAGCAATAATCATCTAATTCCTAGAAACATTCCATCCTGTTAAAACTCAGGACTGGTCGACCTGATGTTCCTATGAAAAGCATTCATGCAAGCCTCAGACCCCTGTGTTGTGAGTCTCTGCCGAAGTTTATCTCTCACTCTGGTTAGTGGGGGAGGAGAATCTGGCAGTGATTAAGCTGACTGTGGTACCTACCTACCTACCTACCTACCTACCTACCCACCCACCCACCCACCCACCCATCCATCCATCCATCCATCCATCCATCCATCGGATTTCTATCCCGCCCGTCTAGACCAGGTCTACTCTGGACAGTTTACAAATGTAAAATGTAATTCCCCAATTTAATTGCCCAGCATTTTCCTCAGCTGTAATTAACCCCTCTGATACCAGATCTTCTTTGGCTGAACTCATGACAGATATAGATTCAGTTCAGTCCCATTTAGAGCAAGCCTGGCCAAAGTGAGGCTCTCCTGAATGTTGTTGGACTACAATACCCATCAATCCTAACCATAATAGCAAAAAGTAAAGAATGTTTGCAGTTGCAGTCCAACAAAATCTGGAGATCCACATTTCTGCCATGGGAAGAAGAAGTCTTGTCTACAAAACACATAACAGCAAGTGGTATGAAATTATTATTGGCTTCTCCCCTTTTTAAGTATGTATTTAAAAGTGAGAATGGCAATGGTTTTTTGATTTTGCAGAATATTCAATGGCCACAAAACATACAGAAAATACAAGCAAGTTTGATTGGTTATTTTCATTAATTACTGGCTGAGACATTACAAAGGAAGTACACAGATAAATATAACCATGAAAATAAGCATGTTTTTCCTTTTTGTTAAGAAATGTTGAAAATATTTTTCACCAAATGTTGTTATCTGCTTTCCCCTAATTTGGTAAGGCCAACTAGTGTCAGAGAAGACTGTTTTTCTTCATTGAATTGGCTGACAGCGCTCTGTTTAGGCATTTTTAGCTTACAACCCTAGCTCCTCAACCACCTGAGCCCATCAAGCCAATGATTCATCTACAGTTGTTTACACCACTGACCAGAGAGCAAGACTGTGATGTTCTCTCCTATATCTGCTGCTCTCACCAGCCATAGCAGCTACACTTTCCTGGCATCCTTGTGGTTTCTATACATTCTATTCACCACTAGTCTGAAAGACAAGGTATGGAGATTTATTTCAAAGGAATGCATTTATGTAAGTATACTTACAGTTGCAGGGGCCCATCTACTTTAGTTTTGCTTATTACTACTAATCACAAACCTGGATGTGGAGGAGACGGATTCTTGAACAACTGTGTTGTTTGAAGGCCTCACTGATAGCAGTAGAATGGTCACCCATATATAGCTTTTGGTTTATTTGTTTCTTCAATTTATATACCACCCATCTGACCAAGGCCCATTCTTGTATGTGGGGATTTTCTCACAGATATATGGGCAGCCATTCTTTCTTACCATTTCCGCCTGAATTGTTTTGCAGCTCCAGATGGTGAAGCTACTGTCAGAAAAACCCAGGGGCAGGGAAGTATACTAGATACTGTTTGGGATCCTGTGACTTTAATTTAAATGTAATTTAATTCCCTCTAAATGCCTAGTTCTCCTTCTAGGGAAGGAAGTCTAGGCTGGATGCTCATGTTTCAGTATCCTTATACTGGGATACTCTCTTATGACATACTAATAAGCACTGTTCACTTGGTGTCCCTCTGCCGATAGACTGTATCCATCTCCGAAATGGCCTGCTCCCCATTCTATTGGCAGATGCTTTCTGTCTGTGGAATGACACCATGCCCATGATGCCTCATTATTCCACTTTGCAGCATTAACTGACAAGTCAACTGAGGGTTTAAACCATCTCACATCTGCTGTGGCAAACAGTCCTTATGCCCTAATAACAAACTACTTGATGTGTATATAAGACTGCATATGCAAATGAGAACTATTTTAAAAACACACATGAATATAAAATATCTCGGACTGGAATAATATTGCCCAGGCAGTATGTTGCTCCAAATCAGGTGACTTTGAAAAGGAAATCTGAAGAAAGCAGAATGAATGGAAAATGTGCAAAGACCATCTTGAGGGCCTGGGCAAAGAAAAGGTGCAGGCAGGAAAAAGAAAGGAAGGCAGTGGGAAGGTGCAGCGTTTCTTCTGCTTTATATGGCCATGGCTGTTCTATTAGCACAGTTTCCTCTCCCACCACCTCCACCTTTTTCACTGCACTGGAGCTCTTCTCATTCCTTTCAGTCATGACCAAAATTCTTCAAGGACATGGATGCTTCTAAGTGAACCTTTCATAGAGCATCTGTCTGAGGGCTTGTAAATCACCCTGGACCTTTGAAACATAGGATCCCAGGGACTTGTATTGTTGTCCACATTACAACAGCAGCTATAATTCCTCATATGACTGTTCCCCACAATGACCAAGATCTCAAGTCTTTTCCTGAATCATAAAATCTTTTCTTGTTCAAACATTCACTTCACCTTTTGGCCATTTCATTCAAAACATTTATTTCTTCTGAGTAAATATAATTGGAATTATGCTGCAACTGAGTTTTCACTAGATTGTGCTAATTATTAAATTAAGTCTAATAATTTCTGTCCAAAAATACAAGATCTGCACACACTGTCCTATATTGTTTGCCAATCTACAATTTCCATACGATTCTTCCACCTAACCCAGCAGTATTACTTATTCTGCCTGGCAGGAACTCTATTAGTTTATATCAGATTCTAACTTGAAATGCCAAGTACTGAGCCTTCTGAACAGTCTCCCTTATAAACTTCCTCACATCTTAACAATGGATGTTACATCTGCATGCACACCTCCAACTTCATCATAACACTTGTGAGTTATTCTATAAGCAACAACCTGGTACCTCTTAGCTGGGCTACAATCCCCCATATCCCCAAAAACTAGCCATGCTGGCTGTGGCTTACAGCAGTTGTAGTCTAAAAGACTTGGACCACAGAAGGGTGCATCTTTTGTTGAGAATGGAGATACAAGTCCACATCTGAGGACATCCACTCGTATAGGCCATCCAGTAGCAAGGCTGTGTTTATCACAAAACGTAACTTCAGGCATCTTAATGAAATGCATATGACAGCTTGAATATATAACAGTCTTCCCCAGTGAGAACCCCTTTCTTTTAATTCTGACCAACGTTTTGTGATGCTCTTATAGTTTCTTTCATGTACTTCAGAAATAGTGAATTATAGATACCATTCAAGCACTACATTAATCATAAGGCAATAGGCACAGCCCTCTACCAAGCATTTGTAGACTTTTACTCCCTCTTTTTTTCTAGTTCTTCATCTTTCAATTATAAAAAAAATTCTTGCTTCCTACTCAACCGGCGAGGGCCAAGTTCAAACAGATCCACAATTCTGTCATTTTCAGTTTTAACATATTTTATAACCTAGCAATCACTGAAACCGAAACTTCCACTCTACACTGATTACCATCTTATAGTTCTTCTCCTAATTTACCTCCATCCCTTTGCATCTTTTTCTGACAAAATTATTAGAACTCAAAAGAAAACACTCTCTGCTGCAAGAAATGCCCCATGTAATACAACTGGAGGCCACTATGTGGACTGTGTAGCTCTCACAATGATTGAATATGGGATAGAACAATTTCTGTATTATGAGTTGCCCTAGCAGATAATATTTCCCTTACTTTTTGAAAACTATGTTCCATGCATACAGTACTTCATGATGATTAAAAATTGTGCATGCTGAAATGGCCAGTCTTTGCAAATGACTGACTTTTTTTAAAATAAAAAGCCCAAATCTGCACTGGCCATTTGTGTTTCATAGCCAAACTGAAAAGTGATATGGTGTACTTTATTGTAGTAATTCTTACTGCAACAGAAGCACAGATAAGTGAGTTCCTTGTCATAAAAGAAAGAAAAAAGATGAGCAGTATGCTACTTATTGTGCTTTTGATTAGGAAGTAAAACAGGACAAGAGAATTCTTATAAGCTTTTATGCAACTGATTCAAGAAGAGTCATCAGCTTTTTCAAGTAATATATACAAAGGGTTTTTTCCTTAAAGAAAGGATGATGCTGAAAGCAACAGAACCATATGTAGAATAAAAATAACACATGATGAATATATCAAATAGTGCATGGCAAAAAGAGGGACAGAAAGTACATTCGTACTAAAAACAGCATGCATTCAACTCTCATTATCAGCAGAGATTTGCCTGCAGAGTTGTCATGTATTCTGTATACATTTTTCTAAGAATGTATAGAATCTGATAGAAGAAATGGTTTCTTCTTCTGGTACAATGCTTCTCAGCCCTTTCAATTCTGTTAAGACTAGTTACAAGAGCATGAACACACTCCTTTGCAAAATCTTAGCACCAGCTTTATCATGATCCTGACAGCATCAGATGAACAAATACAATGTGTTTTTTCTCTTGTAACTGTTCTGCCCAGTTGGACAAAGGATTAGGTATAACAAAGTTTACTTCTTGCATGTAATTGTCTCACTGACATGGGAAAGAGATCCCTGGGCAAGGGGGCTTTACTATATTAAAACTCTTCTGTATTATGACAGTGCTTGTCTTCAGTTTAGCATGTGCTGGTGCTGCAACACAAGAATGATGTCATACATTTAATTTCTTCAAATAAGGAAAAGTTGTGCAAGTGTTTAGAAGAACATTCAAGTTCTGCCCAACAAGTCAGAGTTAACAGGCCATTAACAGCAATCTCAATTAGCCTAATTTATGTAAACAGCATGTTTGCAGACAGAAACTGGACTTACAGCCACTTGCCACTAATAAGGTTAAAAGCCCTCCTAAGAAACGATGCCTGAGATTCTGAGAACTTTTCCTGTAGCTAAGACAGACTCTCTATACTCAGTTCTGTTCTTTTGTTGCTTTCCTTTAATGTTACAACTAATAATCTTTTTAAAAACAAAGCGTTATAACCCTATGAGAGCTGTAACCAACGAAATAATTTTTTTTCATCAAAAATATTGTAACAGAGAACCCACTCCAACATTAAAGACGTTTCAAAAGAAAATGGGTAGATGTTTTCTAACAATATATTAGCTAAAGGAAATGAGCTCTTTCTCCTCCTATTACACAAACACATTTGTTTCTCCTTCCCATCACCATGTTTTCCTCATATAAGTTTGGATTTGCTCTTTCCTATCAATGTGAATCAAGGCCTACTGCTTTTCAGACACTGTGGAATCAAAGAAAAGCAGCAGTGGCTTGTTGGAGAAGCACAAGGAGTCAACTCTAAGGGGAAAACTGTGTTGTTTTTACAAATGGCATTTATTCATACTTTTCCTTTACCTTTAAAACTGAAACATAAAGAACTTGCTCTGAAGCAAGGAGTAGCTACCTTACATGTGCTTCAGTGTGCCTAGTGTGTTACTCATGCAGGTCTTTAAGCACGCACATAGAGCTATGATTAACAAGGTGCTGCACCAATCTACTCAACTACAGAAGATGCATCTCCCTTTTATATTGTGCACGGGGAGCATCCCTGAACTTGAAAGAGAATGGGGCCAGCTCCTGATTCCAGAAGCTATGTGTGCATACTGTGTGTGTATGATGATCACTGGCTCAAGCCAAAGTATTATTGCTTTCTATGTGCATACATGAGAGCCAGTGCGGTGCAGTGGACAAAGTGTCTGAATAGGACCCAAGAGACCTGGTTCAAATCTCTGTTTGACCATGGGAACTCACTGAGACTGGTCATGATTCTAACCATTCCTTGAACATCTCACATACCTTAAAAACTCTAGTGGGGTGGCGATAAGTTGGAAGGGACAAGACGGCACATAAGGATATGTGGATATGTGTTTGGGGTTGGTTTTTTTTTTTTTTTTTTGCATTTTCTACTACTTGTTGAGGCTAATTGCTTGTGGCACTGAAAATGGGTGACAATGGTGATGGCTGCATGGTATGGAGATGACAGTGTCTCTCTTTCATTTTAAGCTACACTGCAATCATTACATTAAGCTTTTTGTTTCTCTGTGAGGCTTACAAAAATGGAAATTAGGTTACAATCCTATACACACGTCTCTGGTAATAACTCCTATTGAATCTGGTGGGGCTCACTTCTGGGTGGGCATGTATAGGACTGCACTGCCACCTCCCGTATCTCCCTTTTAAATCTGGAGGACTGGCATGATCTCTCACAGAAGAACAGGGGAAAAAACCACAAAAAAAAAAAACCTGATACCAGCAAACCAACCACTGGAAGATAGTGATGACACACTGGAAAAGAACATATAATAAATGTCAGCAATGTCATTTTAAATGTTTTTAAGACAAGCAACATTTGTTTACCAATGAATATATTGCTTTGTATCCACTGTTACTACAACTCTCAATTTGTAAAAAGTTATATATACCATACATAGTCAAAATCAAGTCCAAATAGACAAACATTCTTAAGCCACTTTTAATAGTGAATGAAGTGAAATGGATATTTATATGGGATATGCTCTTTTTAAGCTTATGTCCTCCAAACATCAGTTGTGCAATGGCTTTCAGACACAAAGTAAAATGTAACACTCTTCAAGGAGTGCCACTTACTCCACTTGTCTCATTCTGTGTCTGCGCGGGATTAGCCTTTGGCTCCATGTCTTGCCGTTTTTGGTTCTGCTTAAGTTGGTTTAAAGATGGTTTTGCCTGTACAGCTCCCACAGTTTTGCTTGTCCATTGATCCACCAGTTTGTGGAGATCGTCTGTGAAAGTTCCTTTCTTATTGTTACTGTTGTTGGCTTGTACTTGAACCTGTAGTGTTGTTTGTGGAAGAGGGTCCGGATATGCTACGAGACTGTTTGTTGAGGATCCTAAGATCACAGAAAAATATGAGTCAGCTGTGCACATCGGCAATACCACATTTATTCACCTCCTGTAACATTCATACCATTTCACATTTCCAAAACCACAACTATCTGTTTTCCATTCAGCTGCTCCTTCAGAAGAACATTTTTGCTTCAAAAATAGTCTAAGAAGTCAAATGCATTCCAATTTCTAGGAAAAATTCACAAGACTGCATTGGAAATGCACTGCTCCCATATAGAGAAAATATCAGATGTGCGTCTATATGAATGCACTGGAATTTAGCTAAAACCAAACCGAAACAGAAAAGCAAAGATAGAAAACCACAAGATGAAACAGATCTCAGGGACATATTATTTGTTCTATTATTTGTTCTTTGCACTGGTTTCTATATTGACTCAGGATGCATACCATTTGGGTTAAGGTATACTGTCCTACACAGTTGGACCTGGGAAAATATACTCTGAAGTAATGAAGACTGACTAGTTATGCATAGGATTGTGCCTTTCATTTTCTGGATTTTGAATACTGGATTTGGGATTTCAAGATTTCTCATCTAATACTATCATGTGAATCAACCTGAACATGGGGAGTTTAATTTTGTCTAAGTGCAATTTAGGGTGCTGAAGTTACGTTATTACTGTGTAGAAGTCTGATTCTTCATAATAATAACTGTGTGAGCTCAAGACAATTCTGACTTACAGGGATCCTTTCTGGAGTTTTCCAGGTGGAAGATACTCAGAAGTGGTTTACTATTTCCTTCTTCTGGGGGGGGGGGGGCATTTCTGGGACTGTGCAGCTTGCCCAGGATTATACAGGCTGACGCTACTTCTGGGAAGCTCAGTGTTGAATCACAGTCCTAACCTCTGGCTCCACAGCCAAATAACCAACTCACTGAGCTATCCAGCCATCATAATAAAGCCTAAACGAAGCAAGGTGAACACATCAATGTAACCATGAAAACCTGCTCCGCAGAAATCCCATTCTCAGCCTTTATACTCTCACAAATGTGAAATAAAAGATTTCATACAACAATTTTGGAAGAAAAAGGAATTACAGCCACCACCAGGAGTAATGAATTAAATGGCCATGACTTGGATCATTGGTGAAATAATGTTTGAATGCATCCAGTCTATGGTTATTATGGGAATATTAATTACAGTATTCTAAGTTGGATGGCTAATGCTGAAGTAATTATTTCCAGCATACTATAGTCAAAGTGATGAAATCAATACTTAACATAGATTGAAATATAGCAATATGAATCTATTGCTCAATATGAAGTGAAGTCTTTTTTTTACAAAATGTTTGAAAACTATTTTCTAAGACTGAAATTTGAAGCAAAAAAGTTCAAAGCTGTAGTGAAATTACATTTAGCCAGTGTACAAAATCATAATTTCAAAGATAATGATGCGCACTGTGAATACATATATGAGTGATTCTTCTCTGTTCACTCACACCTTCATTTTGAAACCTATCATGTACCCAACGTGTGTGGATTCTTACGCTCCTTAAAGAAACAACAGAAAAACCCAGTGAAACAGTAAGTGTTGTTTTCTCCACCCACCCCCATTAAACCTCAACAACTATTCAGTACTACACACATCTCAACAGGTGTGAGGAAGTGTTAAGCTGTATTAGCCAATCAGTAGCAAAACAGCACTGTAAGGAAGCAGTGTCAATTAAAATATTAGGTAAGCTGACAAATCAGCTTTGTCTCATAAACACACACGGACATACTGAAATTACAATGATCTTGCAACAGGCATGCATCCAAAAGGCAGCACCATCATGCAAAGCTACCAAAGAGATACCTGCTCTTTAATTCATATGCAGCCTACTTTAAATGCCAGAACTAATGCAGTGTCTCCTGTTTAAACAAACCACTACATTACATTTAAATAAAGCAGCCCATGCTCAGAAAGAAACACCGAAAAGCCAAAAAACAAAAGAGAGAGGGATAGTTACTACTACTGTGATCTTTGCCTAGACATAGTCGTTTCAAGGTGGACCCTACAAGGTAAAATGATACAAGACATACAGAGTTAGGCAAGACTAAAAAGGGGGGAAAGAAAAAAAAGATCTGATGGAAAATCTTCTGCATTTTTAAACAATGAAAAAGTAATCATTATGCAAGAAGGAACAGACAGAAAGTCAGCAGTTCAGAGTGAAAATTAGAAATAATTGGGCAGCTCAAAACCTAAAGAAATTTTCTTCAATAATAATAAATGTTGTCTGGGACCTTCCGTGTTTAATAAATGTGAAGATTCATTTGTAAAAATCAACACTGGTTTTAATTTCCATTCTATTTGTGCTGCAAACTATGTCTTCATCTGGCAAGTCAATCAGTGGTACAAATAATGTAAAAAACAGGCAAAAACCAGATTGACTGAGGAAGTTATCACATATACTGTGTATTACAACTGAAGACTGAAGACTTTAATCTCCATAATATCTTTAGAATTCATATAGATGGTGATAGCTCAACAGAACATGGGCTCTAGGGGTATTTCAACTCTCTTAACAGATTGCTACCTAGTAAGATATTAGAAAATTAATTAAGTGATACACTTCTCATATACCATAATATATTAAATACTGGCTGAAGTCTTCTTGCTGTGTTACACAGGTGGAAGACAAAAGGCATAACGTCCACTCACTTCTAGCCAGCAATTAAGGAGTTGCTGCTGCAATTCTTGGGTATGTGTGTGCTGGCTTAGTACGCACTCGAGAATCCCATTAGGAACTCATTAATTGCCAGTTGGAAGTGAATCAACGTTACATCTTTTGCCTTCCGCCTATGTAACAAAGCAACAAGATTTCAGCCTCTAACTCTTTCAAGAAAGGACATATGTGAACTATACTATCTTATTTTTTAAAAAAAATCAGTTTTGACCAAAATATGTCAAATAGAATATTTATTGGTTGTTTTAGGTTTTTCAGGCTGTTTGGCCATGTTCTGAAGGGTTTTTCTTCCTAACGTTCGCCAGCTTCTGTGGACGGCATCTTCAGAGGACTGAGTTAGACAGAGTTGTAGCTCCTGTCCTCTGAAGATGCCAGCCACAGAGACTGGCGAAAAGTTAATGAAGAAAAATCTTCATAACAGGGCCAAACAGCCCCCAAAAAACCCTACAACCACCATTGGGTCCTGGCTGTGCAAGCCTTCGAGGAGCATATTTGTTATTCTTCATATCTGCATAACATCAGAATATGGCAAGCCTTGACAGTTAAAAAAATAGAATTAAAACTACCATGATGCTATTCACTAGCATGAGTTTAAGTCTTACTATTCTTGCTGATCCCTCAGGATGATGAACAGCCCTACCTTGCTTCACTATGCCTCACCCTCTCAAAAAGTAGGGAGAGGCATTTAATGAATGTTTCCCTTGGCAATATTGACATTTAATCAGCATTTTGTTAAACATCATGAAGCAGCTCAAGCAAATGGGAACAGTGGACTCCATGTGCTGGTGCATACAAATAAGACATTTTGTTTAGTGCCTGAAAAATAAACCCAGGCTATAGATTACTATATATCTGTTGATATGGCACATAAAATAGCATTGAAATGTTCCAGGAATATAAACAGTATCATCAATAATAAAACAGCAAAGTATTAAGAAGTAGTGTAAAATATCAGAGTCCAAAGAATTTCCATATTATGGCCAGGAATAAGGACTTGCTAAGGTCAAGTGGGACTTAAGTCACACAGGTGACTCAACTCAGGTTTTTTATAATGACTCAGATTCAACTTGTGACTTGGAAACACCTCCCCCCTTTTCTCTGGGGGAAAAAAGCTTGTTTTTAATAGGGACTTGGGACTCGGTATCAAAGACCCAGACTTGGTACCAAAGACTTGGATTTGCCAACATTCCTGATTATGGTCCTAGTTAGAGGCAATCTCTACCCTTCCACAATCCATCTCCGGGAAAAGGGAGGTTTTCATAATCATGTGATGGATTTATCACATCAAAATAACTACAACAGAAACTGGGCTAGCCGTTAACTTCTTCTAGAAGTGATGGGGATTTTCTGGGAAGTACCACCTGAACAGTCTGATTATGACTGGGACTTTCTAAAACATGGCCCTTTCACACATGGGTTCAAGTAAATAATAGGATAATAGTTTTACTCATTGAAGGCACGTGTGTGTGTGTGTGTGTGTGTGTGTGTGTGCGTGTGTGTGCGTGTGTGTGTGAGAGAGAGAGACTACTTATTAGCCTCCCTTAGACAAGATAAAAATTATTCTTGCCTATACATCAACTCAGTTGAGAGATAGCTGCATGTTACTACAATCTAGTTATGTGCTGTCAAGTTGCCTCCATTCATGGGGTGACCCTATGAATGAGCCTTCTCCTCAACAGCCCTACTCAGCTCTTGTAAACACAAGCTGGTGCCTCCCTTAATGGGGTCAATCCATCTCATATTTGATCTTCCTCTTTTCCTGCTGCCTTCAACTTTTCCCAGCATTACTCTGTTTTACCGAGAATCTTGGCTCCTCATCATGTGCCCAAATTAGAACAGCCTCAGGTTCATCATTTTTGCCTTCAGAGAAAGTTCAGGCTTGATTTGATCTAGAACCTACTCATTTGTCTTTCTAGCAGTTCAGTGTATCCACAAAACTCTTCTACAGCACTTTAATTCAAAATAATTATTTTTTCCCCGTCAGCTTTCTTTACTGTCCGGCTCTCACACCCATACATAAAGAACAGCAATACCAGATTGTGGATGATCTTGTTCTTGGTCTCCAGTGGCACATCCTCTTAAACTTGGTGATCTTTTCTAATTTCTTTCATTGTTGCCCTTCTGAGTCTCAGCTTTCTTCTGTGTGGTGTGTGTGTGTGGGTTTTTTTTTTTTTTTTTTTTGCTACAGTCTCTATTTGGATTGGTGATTTAACCAAGTTATACAAAATCTTTCACTATTTCAATTTCTTCACTATCAACATTCAGGTTGTGTAGTTCTTCTGTAGTCATGATTTTTGTCTTCTTAATGTTCAGCTGCAGTCCTGCTTTGGCACTTTCACTAAGTCATTTCAACTCATTGCTGCTTCTGCCAATAAGATGGTATCACCTGCATATCTTAAATTACTAATGTTTCTTCCCCCAATTTTCACTTTTCCTTCATCTTAATCTAGTCTGGCTTTCTGCATGATATGTTCTGTGTACAGAGTGAACAGATAAGGGGATTGCACCCTTGTCTGACACCTTTACCTATTAAAAACCATTCTGTCTCCCTATATTCTTCCTAACAATCACTTCTTGTCCCCAGTACAGATTACACATCAGGACAATCATCAGGTATCACTGAGACACATTCATTTCTTTCAAAACAACCCAAGGTTTCTTATGAAACACACACACTTAGGGCTTTGCTCTTATCTATAACATATGGACTGGCCTTCTGAAATATTCTGATGTGTTCCAAGAAGCAGTCAATATTTGCAATATGATCTCAAGTGCCTTTTCCAAATCCAGCTGGAACATCACACATTTCTTGCTTCATATACAGTAAAAGTTACTACACGTCTTGGTATCTCCTTTTTTGGGGATTGGAATATATATTGCATGTTTCCAGTCTGTGGACCATTGTTTTGTTTGACGTATTTGTTGGCATATTCTTGTTAGGATTTTGACAGATTCTTTCTTTGTGGCTTGAAATAATTCTATTGGTATTCCATCTATCCCTGATGATTTACTTCTTCCCAGTACTTTCAAATTAGTTTCACTTCACTTTCTAGAACTGCAGATTCTTCATCATAGGATTCCTCTTAAAAGGAGTATGTTATCCTTTTATCTCTTCTACACAGGGGAACTGCCTCTGGACAGCAGAATATGGCATAAGATTCTGTAAGATTTCATGAGATGGATTTCACAATATCTAATCCCTTTCCCACAAAGAACGGGATAAGATAATTGTTTTTTATTTAAAAGCTTAAATTCTCTGTTGTCTGATGTTGCACCTAAGAAGAAACATAGCCTGAAGCAAGATGACTGGCTAATAATATGAGAAATATTGGGGGGGGGCAGTCTATGAAAAATGCTGCATTTACATTTTTCAAAGTATTAAAAAAATTATGTAATGATTATTTTTGCTCTTTTTTCAAACAATCAAGGTTTGCAGAGTGTTGTTGAAGGTTGGTCTATAAATCCCCAAAACAAATGTAATAAACATATCAAATACACACATGACCCACTGTGCTGGGTTAGGTATTGTGATGATAATTTTACTCCCTTGTGTGATATATGCAACAAAATAAGGCTTTTATTTCTACACTAGAGGGCATGAAAATAAATTCTGAAATTAAAGTCTTGACAGCACGTCAGAATATATACATATACAATTCTGTGAAATACCATCTAACATTAGGCAAAAATATTTATAGGTGGGAAAGTTTTTACATAATATATGTAACATACCAGCTCCCTCCCTGTTTTTCAAACCAGATTATTAAGGCATAATCAATTAATAAATCACCCAGGAGGTTATTAATAAGAACTGAAAAGTTCATACAAGTAATTAAATTAGAGTCTCTGTTGACTTTGGTCATAATGTGACAGATCTAAAGAGCTCAACAAGACTACTACTTAAAATAAAATTTTTTTGTGTATAGCAATTATGTGAAAAAGCACTTTAGGCTACAGTAAAATGTAGTGTGACATCCAGATTGCTGGTAAGGATAAACTACATAAAATAGTCCAAAAAAGGTATCTCTAAATATTAAAACACTAGTGTTGGAAGTTTAATATAAATGCCTGCACAAAACTAACATGTACATCTGTCAGTCTTCAGCGTCCTTTTATAACCAATGGAATTTAGAAATAAGAAAGAGTTATTTGGAAAGCAAAGAGAATTTAGCATTTAGTCATCTTGTGCCTTTGATCAGTACCACCTTGATAATGACAAAAAATATGCATAGTTGATAATTCCAGTGGTAAGCTCTGGATACAAATGAGAATGAATACTGAATTAGCTGAATGTTTAGTGACAAAAAATCTTAGCCCTACATTTGCCATTACGTACAACTGTGGCCTTATAATGACTTTATCTCAGAATATATGTTGTTGTACAAGAAAATCTATTTGTCCCATAATAAAGAAGACCTAACAAAATAAATAAATGCATAAATAAAGTTTCTTTGAGAGTTTGTTGAACTGCCAATTAACAGGATCATGTAAATAAGAAAACATCTATTTGAATTTAGTTGCAATTCTTCAGATTTAACCTAGACTTTATACCAGTGAAGTATAAACCACTCTACTATAGAATCTGAAATTTTAACTATCCAAAATTTATTCTGTGCTTTGATGAACTGCTTGTTGACTTCATCTCTGAGGTCACATAAGGTCATAATAAAAATAAACTGAGTAAAATGCTCCAGCTAACTGAGATTACAGCAAAAGTTATATTGTGCATCATTCATAGCAAAGGAACCAGTTGCATTTAACAAAATTTACTTGAATAATCCAAAATATACAAGGTGGGGGCAAAAAAAAATTGCCTAGAAAAGATGATGTTAAAGACTAGCAGGAGCATTTCTCAGCATTTCCACATGCAAGGGGTAGGAAAAATAACAAATCACAAATAATAATAAAGTGGATATAAACAGTACTGTATATTGTTTGAATACAGCCCTTGTGCGGATGTTATACCCTTCAGTGACCTTCTAGATTTGTATCAGCTTGCTACATGCATCTCTTCATAGTCCAAACATGTGTGAAAGAGACCATTCATGTACAGAAGCTTGGGTTTCTTTTTGATATCGCTGGAATCAGGACAGCAGACAATTATAATTGCCACATTGCAAATTAAAAGTTACTTAAACGTAAAAAATTCACATAAAGATATGTCCAGGGTAAAATTTACTATGAGGCTATAGAATAAATTATGAGACCTTCCACACATGCTTTTGATACCCAGGCATGAGCCAAAAGCAGTGCACAAAAGCTTTCCATATGAACAAAAAGAAAGGGAAAAGAAAAATAAGTAGTGCCAATGGTGGTCAAATGAAAAAAAAAAACAAAGAAAAAGAAATCAAAGGGACTGTCTAAAAAAAGGGGGACTTCCTGCCAAGACTATTATGTGTTTATATAAATATATATGTATACATATATAAATATATACATGAAAATGAGTTTTGAAAAAGGGGCTCAAAAGAAAGATGGGCTGTGATAAAATACAAAAGAACAAATACAAACAGATGGACAAAGACACAGGTCCACTGAGGAATCTGGTACGAGGTTTGCTACTAGATTTATAGGTCACTCTCTCAGACGTTTGGTGGAAAACCGTCCAGCCTGCAAATGAATATAAAGGGAAGAAAACAAAGACACTTATAAAGTACAGATAGCTGTGAACAGTTGTCACCATCAGTCATATCAGCTTTGTTAGTTTATCATCCACATCTCCATTTTAGCCTTGCCAAAGAGGAATAAGTTCATTGGCTATATGCAAAAGAGATGCAAAAACAACGGCAGAAGGAAATAGATACTTCATAGGATTAGTTTGGCAGGACATGCAGAACTGAGTATGTTGTTTTTAATAATCATTGCACTTTGCAACACATCTTTGCAATTACTACTGTACTGTGATACACCTATTAAGCTATCGCTACTACTACTATATCAAGCTGTGTCTAGAATGCAACAGAACCACTAGTAAAGCCGGAAAACCATAAGAACTTTAAAGGTCATAGAAGCTTAACTATTCCCGAGTTACAGTTGTACGAGTCAATATGAAATAATGACTTATGAACAAAATTCTGCTTCGGTAGAAAAGGATTTGGACCTAAATGTATAAACCAAGAGAAAAAGTTTCAGTCTCCAAAGGGTTATTTCCCCAATTGTTACAAAAAAGGAGTAAAATTCCTTAACCATTCCTTAATAATATGACTTTTAAGGGATGCAGTACTGCCCTTTCTGTTCATACTCTGTCATTATAATATTGTTCAAAAAGCAAGATAGCAATTCAATGATCTACGACTTCCTTAATCAGTGAGGGCCATGATAGAATGGCCTTTATCATCACAATGGCACACTTCCTGTTCAAATCACACATTGTTTCAACTACCTTACAAAACAGATTAGGTGGGGAGTCACTCACTCAACCTAGTAAACTGAGCAAGTATTTGAAACCACAACTCCCATCTGTAAATGTAGCATGTGTTCATTTTCTGTGCTGAAATAACTACGGATTTCAACTTACAACAATGGACATTCCTAAATATATAGAATCACCTTGGCCAGAATTTCCATGGGCATCACCTCCTTCTGTAGCTAATCCAGAACAGATGTCAGAGGACAAGGAAGCCTTGACAGAGCATGGCTGTTGTGTCTGAACTGACTTTCCAAGTATGGCTGATGTGGATGAAGTCAGTGCTGTAGCTTCAGTAAAACCAGTCTTAGCTTTGACATTTTCTTTAGCAAGAGTGTCTTTGCAGTCTGATACATTGCCTAAACAGGATACATGAAAAAATCACCATGTGCAAAGGAATAACAAAAAACACAACTATTAATTCATTATTGTAAAGAGCTTCTTGAAAAACTGGAAGCTTTACATATGAAATATAATCAGCTGTAAATAGCAAACCAACTCTTCAGCACTGGAAGCATGAATGCCATTATAACATGAAACCAGCAGTAAACCTAGCTTTCTAATGTATAGCTTAGTGTGCTCACAGAGATTCAGCTGTCAACTCCAGAAAAGGATCTCAAGATTCAGAGAATTAGCATTTGGTTTTGAGTAACAGACTTCTCACATTTGAATCTTGTGATGTAGGTCCACCAGTGTTGTGAAAATTACATAAGCAACAGCGACTGATTGACCTAATTAAAGAGTTCATGCTTTGATTTCAGATTGTGCACAAACCATGCGCAATGGATTTTGATTTTGCTTTCCTCTCATGGAGCAACACAGCTGTATTTTTTAAAAAGAAAGGAGAACTTGCAGCCTGATTTTATTCAAGATTATTCAGGAATAAGCAGAACTGAATTAAAAATTCAAGGGGGGGTGTCTTACTATACATAGGATTAGAGACGTTAATCTACACACAGTCTGGGCATAATGCCCCGGACCATCCTAACAGATACTCATCTAATCCTCTCTTTAAAAATATCTAATAAAGAAGATACCATAAATTCCCTGGAAGACCTTGCTTCATTCCCCAACATTCTATGACTGAGTAACACTATAAGAAAGAAGAATAAGATAAAAGACAGAAATAAAACTACACTTCAGTTAGGCAGAAAGTAGAATTAAATGATCAAAAGAAATCTCTATTACTACAGTTGAACCTCTACTTAAGAACTTAATCCGTATTGGAATGGTGTTCTTAAGTTGAAACATTCTTAAGTCGAAGCAAAATTTCCCATAGGACTGCATTGAAAACCGATTAATCCGTTCCGGCTGTTTTTTGTTCTTATGTAGAGGCGCGTTTGTAAATTGAAGCATTCGTTCACATAGGAACGAATACAAAGCTGGTTAATCCGTCCTCTACCACCAGGGAGGAGAATATTTTTTAAAACCTAAGATGACCTAAGGTTTTTTTTTCGTTCTTATCTGGAGCTCCGATCTCAAGTAGAAGCAAAACTTAGCGAACAGAGTTGTTCTTAAGTTGGATCGTTCTTAAGTAGGGACGTTCTTAAGTAGAGGTTCCACTGTACTAATCTGGGGATGGGTCGGGAGGGGGGGGGGTCAAGGAAATAATTCCAGAAAAAAACTGAGCAGGTAAAAGCAATTTCATGAAATGGAATATCCAAACATGTACTGTAGGTACTCAAGACAGGTCATGTAAACAAATCAGTCATCTTCTCTGTGTCTTCTAACCAAAATGTTGTTCTATCATTTAGATGGGAATTAGCAAAGAATGAGAATTTAGCGTACTGTATAATTAACACTCATTTCATTATTTTATTCTGTGGACAAAAAAAAAGTGCATCAAGGTACAGACAGTGAAGCTTTCCTGCACTCATGAACTTTCTGATAGCAGCTATCCTGGAGATTTAAGGTAGCAGAAAGTTTAGGAAGGAGTTCCCTTATGCATAAAGAATTTATTCCCCCATGACCTTCAGAGGCAGCCATTTGGCAGCCATCTGCAGGCTGTGGTATCTTCCTAGCGATGGCCCCTTCCTTAGTTGGATGCATCAACTGTGACATGTTTTAGGTGCCTGTTAGACCCATCTTTTCACATTTTCTTCCTAAACTCATTGTGCTTCTGCTGTCATAGTTGAACATGGATTGTTCCATGTTTGTATTTTCAAATTTGTACTTTAATATGTTTTAATGGTTTTTAATTTTTTTTAATTTTTTTTACCCTGTGGTTTACTTCAATGTGTCATTTGGGACAGGAAGTATCAGAAACTGCTTTTATAACAATAACTATCTGAAGTTGGAAGGCACTGTATGCATCCAACACATTCCTCACATTCAGATTTTATTTTTCATTTATTCTTTCTCTCATTCCCAATTATTCCCTGAAAAAAAAAAAGAGAATCTGCCACAGAAGTTTGAACACTCTGTGGAACAGCAGGAGAGGAAGTGTTGGAGGCCGGAAAAGGAATTAGTAGAGATTGCCTCCCTAATAAAATGTGTCACCAAGATGGCTCTCCCCCCTCGCAGGGAGCAGGGACCTATTGTCATGGTCCGCCCTCGAAGGCTACTGGATCCGATTGGATTCCAGGATGCCAAGAGAGGAGTTACGGCTGACCTGGCTGGTGCTCCTGTCGAGGCACTGGTTGACGGCTGGTTCACCGCCGCGGCTAGTGCCGTAGACACGATCGCGCCTAAACGCCCTCTCCGCCGCAGAGATCGCCCGGCGCCCTGGTTTAACCAGGATCTCCGGGCGTCGAAGCGGGTCAGGAGACGGCTAGAGCGCAAATGGAGAAAGGACCCGACGGGTTTCAATCGTATAGCTGTTAAGGTCGCTACTAACCTTTACCAGGCTAAGGTAAAGGCTGCCAGTCGAACTTACCTCGCTAACCGGATAAGCGAGGCGTCTAACCAGCAGGCGGAATTATTCCGTATAGTACGCGACCTATCCGGAATTGGCCCGGGTGATAGGCCTCCCCCTAGTTTTACACCGGACCAATTTGCAGCATTTTTTAAATCTAAAGTGGAGGCCATCCGCCGGGACCTCGCTCCTTTTTTGAATACAGCGAGTCGAGTTGAGATGTCCAGCGCTCCGTCTTGTCCGGTGATTTTTGATACCTTTCAGCCTGTTTCGTCCGATACTGTCGCCAGGACGCTTGATCGCTGTCGTGCCACCACCTCCTCCTTGGATCCTTGCCCGGCCTGGCTAATCAAAGCAGCCAGGCCTTCAACAACGGAATGGGCTACTGTAATAATTAATCGGTCTTTCCTTGAGGGCAGATTTCCCTCTGCCCTCAAGGAAACACTCATTAGGCCCATTAGAAAGAAACCTAGTTTGGCGGCGGACGAAATTGGCAATTATAGGCCCGTCGCCAATGTTTCTTTCTTAAGCAAGGTAGTCGAGAGGGTGGTGGCTGATCAGCTTCAGGCGTTCCTGGATGAAACAGATGCCCTGGATCCATTCCAGTCGGGCTTCAGGCCGCGCCACGGAACAGAAACGGCATTGGTCGCCCTGTGTGATGACCTATTGAGGGAGGCCGACAGGGGCAAAATGTCTCTGCTGGTCCTCCTCGATATCTCAGCGGCCTTTGATACCATTGACCACGGTATCCTCCTGGGGAGGCTCACCGAGTTGGGAATAGGTGGCCAGGCTTTCGCCTGGCTCCGTTCCTTCTTGGAGGACCGCCCCCAGAGAGTACAGCTTGGGGAGAATGTCTCGGCCCCGTGGAGCCTCAATTGTGGGGTCCCACAGGGGTCGATCATCTCCCCAATGCTGTTTAACATCTATATGAGGCCGCTGGGGCGGGTCATCAGGGGGTGTGGAGCGATGTGCCATCAATATGCGGATGACACGCAGCTCTACATCTCCTTTTTTCCAACTGCAGGAGATGCCGTTCTGTCCCTTCAGCGTTGCCTGGGGACCGTATTGGAATGGATGCAGGAGAACGGGCTGAGGCTGAACCCGGACAAGACGGAGGTACTAAGGGTGGGCGCTCCCACAGTTGGGGACTTGGGAAACTCCCTCACTTTTGGGGGTGTGACTCTGCCCGCCAGGGATGGGGTCCGCAGCTTGGGGATCCATCTGGACCCGGAGCTCACTATGGAATCTCAGGTGGCGTCTGTGGTCCGTACCGCTTTTTTCCATCTTAGGCGGATAGCCCAGCTGCGACCCTACCTTGATGTGGGGGCGCTTACTACCTTGGTGCATGCGCTCGTAATCTCAAGATTAGACCACTGTAATGCGCTCTACGTGGGGCTACCTTTGAGGTTGCTGCGGAAACTACAGGTGGTGCAGAATGCTGCGGCCAGATTACTTAGTGGAGTGAGAAGATTCCAGCATATCTCGCCCACTCTGGCCGCACTGCATTGGCTGCCCATCCGATTCCGCATCGACTTCAAAGTGTTGATGCTTACCTATAAAGCCCTAAACGGTTTAGGACCTCGATACTTGGTGGAACGCCTTCTCCCACCAAGATCTACCCGTGTCACTCGTGCGAGCCAGGAGGTGAGGCTGAGGAGCCTAACGCCGAGAGAGGCCCGGAAGGAGAAGACCAGAAATCGGGCCTTCTCGGCGGTGGCTCCTCGTCTCTGGAACAACTTACCTCCTGAGATTCGCGTGGCTCCCTCGCTGGACATTTTTAAGAAACAACTAAAAACATTGATGTATAGGCAGGCTTTCCCAACAGAAAACTCCTGACGATTTTTCTTTTCTTATATCTTTCTTTGATTTCTATCTTAGTCTAGGTGCAATGTTTTAAAATTATATTGTTTCTTTTATTGTAAGCCGCCTAGAGTGGGCTAATATGTCCAGATAGGCGGGATAGAAATAAAATAAATAAATAAATAAATAAATTCTTCCACAGGTGAGAATATTCTGAATGAAGCTTCGGGAAGGACCAGTCAAGGTGAAAGCTTGACTGAAAGCTGTGTCTGGAAAAATGCAGAATGGAAGATAGATAAAAGAGAAGAGGGTGACAAAAGCAACATCGTTCAGTATCACTTCTTTAATGTCGTGGTTTTACTGATTATCCAGTGACAAAAGCCACAGGCTTGTCAGTTGTGATACTGCTGCACATGCTGTGCAAAACCTCTTATGACAATATGTTTTGGATGCAGAAATGAAAAAGAAAATCCTCACTGAAATGGAGGGAAAAGGCTACTACATTCTCCTTGCTAAAACTGAGAAGTTGCCTTCCCGATTCAGTGCTTAACCTCCACTCATAGAAGGGTAGAATCCAGTGTAATTTGGAGGGGATGATTGAGTGCACAATGTTAGTCAGTATATCAGGCTTTAGTAGCCTTAAAGTGTGATTGCATGGGGCTATTCCATCTTATGTCTAATTATGTCCAAGGTTCCTTGGACAACTTATTACTTGTGCTCAGATAACAGTTTGATGATAGTGTGTGCTTTTTATCCAGGTCATCGCTGCATGGATCATGTCAGAGAGATATTACTTTTAAATCCATGTCTTTTCACTTGACATGGTAGACTTGTATGCTGTGGCAGGGAGAGAGGAATGTTAGGTTTGTTTCCATGAGTTCTCCTTTTCTTCTAAAATATATTCTGTCCCATTTCCCCAAAAGAAGATTAAAAAAACTGAACCGGTGAATGAAGATGCTAGCAGGCCATGTGGGAGTGACCAAATTAAATTGGTTTGGAATATGTAGCGGTGTCCCTTTTTTTGGACTATGGGCCTAACAAAAACATGAATAGCAGCCCTTTCTTCTAAGGGCACACAATAGGTGGTAGGTGACATGTACTATTGTAGTCATGTACACATATACTGTGCTCATGTACACAGACAGAAAAGTAAAGTCAACTGCTTGCATTTTAAAACAAGGCTTTAAAAGGTATTTCAGTATGGTGTTACCATCGTGGTACTTTATGACAGCTTAATCAATAGAAAAATATGACGATACAACTGAATCCAACTTAAACTCTCCCTTCTTTTTCCTTGACTAGACAATAAAATCTTTAACAACCTTCCTAAGACACTATTTTGAAGACCTAAATTGCTGCAATAGGATTTACACCAATAATTTGCACCATGCAATATATATTTATCCATTTTCTAAGCATGTTCAGCAATATCTAGTGGGGGGGGCACTCCTGCCTGGCCACCCTCCATCCCTGGCTGCATTAACCTCTGTGCATGGATGATTAGAAGCCTCATGGGAAAAACATTCTGTATCTCTGTGGGTTCTCAATGAGAACTAGAGTCAATGTTTACAGGGTGACAGAAGTGAGGAGAGAGGAGATGGGGCTTGTATGTGTCTCCTTCCCCATGATAAGTACAAATACAATGTACAGTAATGCCTGAATAGAGTCTAAATGTCTCTCAGAAACCTGTGATATCAAACAGATAGTAGCTATAAACACTCCAGTTTTATATCTATTGGACATACTTGTATTGGTTGTTGTTGTTTTGAGCTGCTGAACGACAGGGTTTACTAATTTCCCAGTTTTTAATTTGTTCTTGCTGGTTCTCCTTCGACGTCCACTTGGTGGGGCAGAATGAAGAAACCCAACATTTGGAGGTAAAGGTTTCCCCAGTCGAAAGTACAATGCTTCTATTTCTTTCTTCTGCTGACTCTGAAGGTCAGCTATTTCTCTCATGTGTCTAAAGAATGAAAACAAAAACAAAATGTTACATGTCAAAATTGAGTAATGCTTCAATTAAAAGATCTATTTGTAAGCATATACTTTATACAATTAAAAGATAAATTTAATTATATGATAATAATTCTTCCCCACCCCACTATGCATAGCACGAACTACTCCAAGTTTTGACATAAACTTTGAAACTGTGCTGATTGTAACTATCTGTGAACAAAAAAACAAAGAGTCTGAACAGACTATAGGGGTGTAAGGAGAGATACCCAGGAGAAGACTAAAGTTGTCAAACCAAAAATTTATTAAACAGAGTTTTTGCCAAAGGAGTAGAAAAATGAGGAATCATGTGTCACCTTAAAGGGTAACAAACTCAAGGAACATACCGTATTTTTCGCACCATAAGATGCACTTTTCCCCCACAAAACGGGGGTGGAAAGTCTGTGCGTCTTATGGAGCGAAGAAAACAGATTATATTTTCCTGTTCTCTTCTCCTAAAAAATTAGTGCGTCTTATGGAAAGGTGCGTCTTATGGAGCGAAAAATACGGTAATTACTAGACTCTTGGTTTGACAGGAACAAGACCTTTGGTGATTTTTTTAAAATTGGCAGTTTTGAGATAGGAAGAGAAAGTCATGGAGTTAAAGAAGTTGGAGAAAAGGATCTTTTGAATGCTTTAAATTTGAAACATTATCAGAAATCCCATATTTTAAAATATGATTTAGTATAACTGGTATAACAAATTATCAGTGGATTCCCTTGGAGGACAGTTTGTCTATATGGAATTAAAACAATTGAAGATCTAACACGTTATTTACTTGTCTGCCCAATTTATAAAGACTCAAGAGCAATTTTGTTTAAAAATTTAGGGCTCACATCTAATAGATCTGGTGCATATCTGATAAATTTGCTGCTGGGGGATAATGTACCATATATTTCTGAAAAAGTATCCTGATTCGCTTTTAGAGCAATGGTTTTAAGGAGGAAGTTTTGTAGTGATAATAATCAGGTTTTACTAGTTGACTGAATTGTGTCCATGAGAATGTTGATTTTAGATGGCTTTTAGTTGAATAATGTATTTGGTTGTTTTATATTATTTGAACTTCTTTTGTAATGGCTATGTTTACACAAAAAATTGTCTATACTATAAAATGCTGGGGGAGGGAAGACCACTGGGATTAAAAAAGAGGACACTTCAGGAGTTCAAAGGTACAGTGGTAGGAGGGAAAACTGGAACTTTGGCTTTTTCAGGAGTTGGGGAAACAAAGGGATGTTTGAATGCAGAAGGGAAGGAGCCAGAGGAGAGACAGGTTGAAAACACAGTGGAGACCAGAAATAAGGGTGACAGACAAATAACAGGATCAAGACAAGTAGAATCAAGACAATAAATGCAATTGGGAGGGGACAACAGAATAGTAGATTTAGCCTGGGAAATTCTGGGAAAGAGGAAAGATTTGAGGAATGAGAAGTGATGCTTAAAGGAATAAACAGGGTGTCCTGGCAATGGAAAGAAATATATCATTTATACTAGAGATACAGATAGTTGGAGAGGGGTACCCAATGTGGCGTAGTGAACAGAGTGACAGACTAGGACACTGGAGACCATGGTTTGAATCCCCACTTCGTCACAGAAACTCACTGGGGGAGTGGGACTGGTAAAGCCATTTCTTCAATATCTCACTTCCCTTGAAAGCCCCATTAGGGTCGCTGTAAGATGGTTCTGATTTGATATTGAATAACTAACTAGACAGAATGACATATCTTCAATAAATTGTAGTTCTATTACATGTATTGGGGATTATGTGAATCTGAAAGATCTTGTAATTCATTAATGTAAACTAAATTATTACTGTGAACATTTGTTTAGTTGCATGGGAATACACAAGGAGTACTTAATTATCTAAAACACTGAATCAGGATGATCTGTCTTCCTTATGTTAGAGTATTTGTAATAATCCTAGATCTCACTGGGGGAGAAAGCTAATCTGGACTTACCACGTCAGACTACATACAGTTACTGATATAATTATTATTTTTTCTTTATATAAAAACCTTTCACTGCAAATCAAAAGAGCAACAACTAAATGCAAGGGAGGGGAGAGGAATCATTTAATCATATGACCTGTCCATGCCCGACCTGTCCATGCCCTTCGGTCTGAAATGGGACAATTCAGATACAAGTCTATCAGCTGAAGTGGGAATGAAGACACAGCAAGGCTATTCATATACATGGGATATTTAGATGCCCCCAACCCGTGACAAATGTACACATAGAAACAGAAAACTAATAAATGCTGTAATACAGCACATTCCCACATGCCTTCACATTTGGAAGAATATTAAACATACTTTTCTCTCAAATTCTGCAGTTCTTTTTTCATGTCTGCATCTTCAAACTCCGAATCATTGTCACTGCTCACATATGATGAGTGTGAGTGGAAAGATGATACGTTAATAGTTGGGATTTTAGATCCATGGCCATTGGCGGAATCGAGATCTTGGGAACTTGATTTTCCACTCTTTTGAAGAAAACATGAGTTTTTCTTATTGTGGTCATTTCCTGCACTACCACTCAGAGGTAACAAGGGGGCAGCAGCCGGCTTTCTTTGGAGAGAGTCATCTCCAGTGTCACTTGAATCATGACCACAAAGGACATCAATAGAGGATGCTGTCTGTACACGCCGCATTGATGTTTTTGTTTCAGGGCTAGAAGGCTGATCGTCCAGGTAGACATCTGGTGGTGCAGAGTACCTCAAGGACTGCACAGGAGGTAAAGACAACTCATCCTGTGTGCTGACCACAGAAAACCTGCCAATCGTTTTTGCTGGTGTGCTGTTATCTATTTCAGCTTGTTTCGTGCTAACACTTGAGTCAACAGAGTCACTTTTTTGAGATTTACTTTTCTTTTCATGTGGTGGTGTAACGTTTTCTCTTTCACTTCTTTTAGAAGCGTCTTTCTGATCAACTACATTTGATGATGAAAGTGCATCCTGAAAGAACAAGTATGAAAATGGTCCAGTTGGACAGTATGTCACCAGCCACAAAACACTTCCATTTAAAGGAACAAGCAGTCCCCTTCATTAGTCCCAAGGCAGTAGAAATATGTAAAAATCCAAACAGTACAGGAGTAAACTATAAGTTCACAATACCTGTGGGAATCCTGACGGTATGGCAACAGAAGCTGAAGTAATGGTTGTAGCTTGACCTGTTTAATACATTGGAAACAAACAAACAAACAAACAAGATCCACATATCTGGATAGGTAGATTTCAGAACAACACAGATGTTACTATAATGAATATTCATTTAATGGAATCACAGATGGATTCCTTACAAGGCCATAGCCCTGATGTCTATGGGACACAGCAATATACAGGATTGTAACGCAGACCTACAAGGATTAAATGCAAATTACTATGGCAGATGTAAATCCTTAAATCATCACAATATACTGTACATGCTGTGAATATTCAGTGCAAAGAGCTCAACTATTTCACACACCATATGTCTGTGGGATTCAAAGAAAAACATTAAGAAAGCTTAAAGAAGAACATTTCAATTAGCAATAATTACACCCTGGATTAGACAACTGCTGCTGACAAAAATCCATATATGGACATGTATTCTACTAATGCCAAGTGTAAGCATTTTTTTTAAAACATAGGATCAGCTTATATTCTTTTTTTCTCTTTAATCTTTTTTTTTTATCAGAGTGTCATTTTTTAAATGGCCTTAAAGAAAAGTAAAGGTTAGTAGTTTAGGACTTTACCCAATTTTTTTCTTATTAATCACACTATTCACATTCCCACATTTTGACCCCTAGGAGAGATCCCAGTTTTACCTCCCTTTATCAAACTATTCATCTCTCCTTTTTGATCCTTAAGAAGGATCCTGGCTAGTCCGGTTATATATCCCTAACCTGACAAGCTTCAAGCTGTGATTGGCATTCATGTATGAGCACCTCATTTGTATATAATTTATGATGATGATGATTAAAAAAATTAGGCACAGTGAAAAATTATAAAAACATTGACTGGTATTATATAATAGGTACAGGTTTTAGCCAAAAACCTAAGTATCTGTTAAATATCGGCTCAGTATGTATGCTGTTCCTAATATTCTTGTTTTTTGTAGTTCTGATGATGTGATTTCTGAGATCTGCAGCTGCTTATAATACTGTGTGAAATTTCTTGATATTGTTCCCAAAGTCCCAATGACTACAGGGACCACTAATGTGTGTTTCTTCCAAAGGCAATATGTTTCAATTGCCAGATCTCTGTATTTTGTTAGTTTTTCCAATTCTTTATTTTCAACTCTGGCATTCCCTGGAACTGCGTAAGTGATCCACACATTTCTTCGTTCTATTACTGCTATGACTGATGTGTTATGTTCAAGGTGTCTATCAGTTTGGATCTGGAAAACCCACTAACAACAACAACAACAACAACAACAACAACAACAACAACAACAACAACAACAACAACAACAACAACAGTAGTAGTAGTAGTTGTAGTTGTTGTTGTAGTTGTTGTTGTCATATTGCATTTGTACTCCTCCTTTCCACTAAAATATAGTACTCAAAGCAGCTTATAAACTTCTTAAAACAATGAAAACAGCCTTTGTGCATCCATGCATACACATATGCACAACACAAAATCCAGCTTGTGTAAACTTGAATCACATGCTTAATTCCAAGATTATGAATTAAAACTTTTAGCAATGTGCCCTGGATTTTTAGATGAAGGATCTATGCAAAGATACTATGTATGGCCTGGAAGAGGGAGAGGTATTTGTGGTTGGTGTGGCTATAGCACACAACTGTTCAGCTGAAATGGGGACAGAACTGACACATCTAAAGACCACACAGAGTCTTTGTCGTTTCTCATTCTTTGCCAAATTACTGTCAGCATTCCGTATGCTACTCTGTTTTCCCGAAAATAAGACCTAACCTGAAAATAAGCCGTAGTATGATTTTTCAGGATGCTTGTAATATAAGCTCTACCTCAAAATAAGCCCTAGTTAAGTGAAGCCCCCCCTCCACCATTGTGCAGCAACCAGAAGAAGATGACATGGCCGTATTTGAATAAATGCACATTGTTGTACATGAAAAAATAAAACATCCCCTGATAGTAAGCCCTAATGCATTTTGGAGCAAAAATTAATATAAGACCATGTCTTATTTTTGGGGAACATGGTATTATAAATGGACCTGTTTCAAATGATAAGGAACAACATTTTCATTCTCTCTTTTTTCTACTGAAGCACTCAAACTGATGCAGAGTTACACAAGCCACAGTTGGCCATAGAGAAGAGTAATTATAAGGGATCAAGGGATGACATGAATGCATATCATGTAATATGGCAACTGGAAAGCCAAATCAGATAACCGTATAAAGACTTATCAGAACCTGCCCATACATTTGTAAATGTTTTTCTTGCTGTAATAGATATTTTTACATTTAGTAGCACTTGCCTTTTTCTTGCCTTCTTCTAAAACATGTATAACTATATATTAATACAATAATTTCAAAGAATCATTACAATTATTTTTTTCTAAAACAATTATTTACAAGAATTCTAGAAAGTTTATCTAACAAATAAACCATATTTCTTCTCATATGACAGTATTTGGCCTGTAAGAAAAATTAGTGAGATGGAGTTTTTTTCTACTCAGAAAAGCAGATGGTGTTGATTATAAGAAGGGACTGTCCAAGGAAGATCTAAAGAGAAGCTAAGCGAAAAGCACAGGCTGAGGAATCTCCCACATAGTGTCTATTTACAAACTGCCGTTTCTTGAAAACCGAAGTGGCAGCAGATAGTTGAGAACAGTCACGTGTCAAGTGGGAAGTTAAATCACACCCCAGAACAATGCCCCTGTAGGTATTCTTCTAAATTAATTTTAATATATAATTCAACAAGGCTGTTGGGCTTGGCTAAAATGGCAGTAGATTAACTTTTAGTTACTTTAGTTACCAAGCATTATTTTGCTCTCTCTTCTAGATGCTCGGCATAAAATGTCCTTCAAAATCTAGCAGATTTTCATGACGAGATATTAAAAATCATTGAAAGGACACATGACACTTTGCAAGAGCACCCAAAATGGATGTTTATGAAAAAGCTATTACTGTATTTTTCGCACCATAAGATGCACTTTTTTCCCACAAAACGTGGGAGCGAAGAAAACAGATTATATTTTCCTGTTTTCTTCTCCTAAAAAATTGGTGCGTCTTATGGAAAGGCGCGTCTTATGGAGCGAAAAATACGGTAATTGCTTTCTTTTTTGTGGGGGAGAAAGGGAAGGCTGCACAAGTATAGTTGAAAATGTACAGTGTGGAAATGTAATCTGTTTTAACAAAAATTAATACTGGACTTTGTTGCTTCTTCTCGGAATTAAAACCGCCATGGGAAAACTGAGGCCCATGGGCCACATGTAGCTTTGAGAGCCCCAAATGTACCTTTAGAACCCTAAATTACTGTACTCCTCATGAAAATACATTTTAATAACAAATTTTAAAACCATATGTTTTCCTGGAAAAAACTTCTTTTTCCCTTTAGGAAAAATTCTGCCATGATTTAGCACCCAAGCAATTCCCACACCACCATTTATTGAAAAATAAAGTAAAATTGCCATTTGATGGCATCAGGAAGCTTCTTAAATATTATTTTTTTTAAAGAAAAAGATATACGAAGGTGTGGCCCTCCACAATCCAGGGATATATGGGTGTGGCCTCTAGATTTCTGATTAAGACTGTTGACAATTCTACTTCCCTCAATAACAACCAGTATATGAAATGTAATACTTGGTTCAGACAATGGGTCTCCCTATAGTTTCAGACTTTATATGACATGGAACAAGACTACACTTTCCCACCATGTGTGTACCACATTTGAATAGCATGCATGCAAATCACTAAATGCACATTAACTCACATTATACTGCAATTATTTCCCACATGGCTGTGCCATAGTCTACATCATTTGTTAGCATTATGTTCAAATTTATCATTGTAATTTTCCATACATAAATAATTACTGTAGTTACAGAAGTAAAAAAAAGCAAGACATTTAAACTTCCACTGGAGCTGCCTTGTTCTCTACCAAAGCTGTATTGCCAACCACATGTATAAGCATGTATATGATAACATATAAAAAAACTACCCACAATTAGTATACATTCACCATGTTCGCTGATCCAAAGCTTATCTATGAAAGAAAAATAAATACAATACTAAAGTTGTCGCACAGTTTGCTACCTGCTCTGCTTGTTGACCCATGGCTTATTTCTGAAGGCTGGATGCTGGCAGAAGTAACATCTGACTTCTCCACCTTTAAGCAAAAGGATCAAAGCATAAATGAGCTTCTCAAAGCCTAAGCACAAAGTTTGACCTGTCTAACAATATGCAGAACTTCTCAAGCAGATATTTCTATTCTGTCCAAGTCTATCTTTCATTTCCAATCTCTGTAACGTTTCCCAACAAGTTAACAAATCTTGAACGGTTACAGTCTGCTATTTTAGATATAAGCATTCCCTAATCCTCTAGCCGCCTAGAGTGGTCCTGACCCGACCAGATAGGTGGGATACAAATGAAATAAATAAATAAATATTAAATATTGAGGTGTACATTAAAATTGTCAACAAATTCTGAAATTTCATTCTGAAAATTCTGAAAATTCATTCTAATTCAGAGTAGAGGGTTTAAGCAATAACCTCACTCCACATTTTTGACTCATTGTTAATGTAAATTTGAGAAAATACTGAGCATTTTATCTGGCTGTAGTGCCCAAAAGGTATCACACCGAACTACTGTTTATTGTCACCCATACTAATGAAAAGTAGTCATTGCAATATCCACCCTTGGAAGCAAAGCAAAGCGTGCTGCTTATATACTGCCCCATAGTGCTTCAAACACTCTCTGGGTGGTTTACAAGTTAATTATGCAGGCTACACATTACCTCCCCAGCAAGCAGGGAACTCATTTTACCGACCTCAGAAGGATAGAAGGCTGAGTCAACCCTGAGCCGGCTACCTGGAATTGAACCCCAGGTCGTGAGCACAGTTTTGACTGCAGTACAGCGGTTTAATCACTGCGCCACGAGGGTCTTTGGAACCTCAAAAACTGTCAAGAATTTTTTAAAAGGTATGAAGATTGATTTGGACTAAGTAGATAGCTTATCCTGAGCTTTTATGACCACTGTAATCAATTACTGGAATAATAAAGAAGGAATGGGAGTGGGTAGACAGAGACACTAGAGTGGCTGTCAAGGAAGGATTGCTAAACTAAACCACCCATATACTGATGCAACTATTCAGCAAACATACATCTTGGTCCACTGATCTTGGTCCCCCACCTTCTCTGTGAAATCTGGTAGGTGTGTGAGCCAATTAAGCACTACTAAGTGGTGACACTCTAGTGCTCTATCATATATCTTTATGGAATATTGACATGATTTTTTATTTACTTTAATTGCCTGGGGAAAGTGCAAAGTCTTTTCACCCAAGAAGACTCCTAAGTTGGTATTTTCATGGACCTTCCCACAAAACTTGATCAGTGTTTTCCCAACTGCTTTATCTGCCAACATCTTTGGACACAGAAATCTGATGCACACAAGGTGGTCTTCACCATGAGACTAACGACTGGAACTTAGAAATATTGCTCTAAAAAAATCGCAGAATATCCCAGACAGCATGGCTTCACAGAATGCCATAGCCAAAATGCGTTCAGACAAAAATGATTTCACAATAAACATGTTGGGATCTGGCAACCCAGATCCCAACATGTACTAGATTCTTCAAATAACTAAGCTGTAAAGTATAAGAAAAAATCGTGTCTGTATGTGTGTGTGTATGTACATATACACATACATATACATACACACACACACTATATATACACACACACACACACACACACACACACACACATATATATATCAGCATAAGAAGTACTAGTACACACACACACTTATACTAATATATATTAATATAAGTACTTGTGTGTGTGTGTGTGTGTGTATGTATGTATGTATACACACACACACATATTAATATATATTAGTATAAGAAGTACCAGTATAAGAAAAAAAACCCAGTATTTTAGAACAGTCTCGCAGTGGGATTTTTGGCTCGGTTTTTGTCCCTTCAATTCCTCTTTCGGTAAAATAAAGAGCAGATACTGCATGTGTACCCTCCCTTCCCTAGAATGCCTCATCACGGGAAGAAATTAACAAATGAATTGGGGAATCATGACTTGAACAGAACATTAAAGCTTCCTAAACTTAGGATACAGAATAAAACAGAAAGGCAGAACCAGGGCTTGGAAGAGGTAATATGTCCAGGCTCTGGAGATTGCGGAATCAAGAACATTACCCAGCCACATGCCCATGAAATCTTCAATGCACCTGGAGTGAAAGTAGAGGAAGACCTGCATGAAAGCCTGTTTTAATTTCACTTTTGACAAAATGCTGCATGCTACCTAATGAGCCTGGGTCCAAGCTATCTAAAAGACCGCATCTCATGCTATGAGCCTGTCCAGGTATTAAGACAATCAAAGGAGGCCATTCTCACGGGTGCACTTGGTGAGGGACATGGGAGAGTGCCTTCTCTGTTGCTGCTCCCAGACCCTGGAACTCCCTCTCATGGGAAGGAGGCTGGCCACATCTTTGCTGTCCTTCTGCAAACAGGCAAAGACTTTTCTCACTTTTCTCTCTAGGCAGGCTTTTTATTAATGACCAGTGGCCATTTGTTTTTATTGTGCTCTATGTTTTAAATGTGTTTTAGTATGCATTTTATTTACTGTTTTAAATATAATACTTGTCCAATTCTTTTATAATATTGGTATAGCTACTGTGTTTAGCTTTTTAGTTATGTAACCTGTTTCAGATTCTTTTTAAGGAGAAAGGCAGGATAAAATATTTAACATAAAATAAAATTAGATAAATAAATAAATAAATAAATGAACAATCCAGTCTAAACAGAGAAATAAAGCTGTGAATTCAGTCCAAGCCAATTTTGTTCCAGTGTTGTTAACTACCGTCTTTTAGTTTAAAGTATTTTTTTTCTTAATATTTTCAAGATTCAGAAAGCAAGGGCCTATGGCAACGCAGTAGCATTTATGTGATGCATTTTTATCACAGCTAGGGGCACCAGATTGCTTTTCCTGTATAGAGCCTTTCAGTGGAGTCAGAGGTAATATGTGTGTAAACAACAAAAATAGGTGTTATGTTTTCTAAACAATATCTCAAGTAGTGTGAAACACAATATGCCCATCCTAAGAGAGAACCTTAATCATAAAAGCTATAAATTCATAAAATGCAACTTTTTCAACTTGCTGTGTTTCATATACGATACATTACCCATGGTTTTCATTAATAAAGTTATATACAGGTGGTCCAAGGTAGGGTGAATCGAAACATGGGAGAAAAGGAAGGTTAGCCCTCTCTATCTTTGCCATGTCTCTGTGTGAAGAGTGGTAGTCTAAACAGGACAGTGTTCTGTCCACGTGCAGCTTCTCCATGCAACCACAAAACCCTGAAAGTTCAGAGCTCTGGATGTCAAGGACAGCCTCCACACGTAGTGTAGGCTTGTCTTTTCACGTTATGACTTTTCACAAATATGGAGGGAGATAGCTTCTTCTATCTGTGCATTCAGAAGCTATCTCCCTCCATATTTGTGAAAAGTAATGGGGATAAATTTTTTATTGATAGCCATGGCATTTTGCTTTGTGAAACAAAGATCAAGGCATAACAGTGTGCTAATAACTTACAGAAGTGTACCACTGACTCTTTCATTCTGAATTCTAGTTTAGGAAGCCCACTAATACCACCATTTCCAGCAGATGACTATGTGATTTTTGTGTCAAAGGAATGACTTGCCGGAACAGGAGATATTGTGCTGGATGCAGGATGCTGCTCCTCAGCCACTTGAACATCCATACCAGTTCCAGGGACTTTCAAATCCAGCACGAGCGTGGGCAGAGATGCCAAGTTGAATTCACCATCCCCCTGATCAGGAGTTGCTGCAGATGCAGATGATGTTGGAACATACTCTTGGTAGAGCAGATTGCGCAGTTTCTCATCCAAGCTTTTAATCGTGTTGTCTGTAAAATCAAGCCTGGGGGGTCCTTCTCCATCTGACTCTACTGCACAAGGAGGCTGAGGTGCACTAACGGCAAGGCCTGTGGACGGTGCAGTCTGGAACTGGGTGGGTGGCCCTACAGACATCTGGGATGTAGCCACTGACATGGGAGGAGGACTTGAAAGCTGTGGTGGTGGTGCAGGAGTCAGAGGATCAGGGACAGCAGTCACAGGAATTGTCTGGCCTACAAAAGAATGCTGCATCTGATTAGGCTGACTGTTGTCTGGCAAACTGGGGATTTGTGTTGAAGGCTGGTGTTCCAAAATAGGAGCATCAGAAACCACAGGCAGGGAGCAAGCTTCTGCTGTCTGTGCAGGAATAGGCTGAATCAGCTTTGGCAACCCACCAGTTTGCTGTTCAGTCTCTGAATTGGGCATGCAAGCATTTTCATCTATTTGCTGCTGCAGCTGTGTTGGGGGATTTATAGGGAGCTGAGTTTCAAAATGCTCTTCCAGTGAAGTTGTACTGGGAGCAGGAGTGTTAGACTGACTGGGTATAACAGACTGGCTGGGCGCCACAGGCTGTAATGGAGGACCTTCTACTTGACCTATACTTTCAGCAGCCTGTTCTACAGCTTGTGGAACTGCTGCTGCAGCTATTGGCGGTATCGCAGTAGATGTTTCTAGCTGGACCTGTGAAAAGGAGGTCGAAGTCAGCGGAGCAGAGACTTGTGTCAGAGGAGAAGGAGGAGGTGTTCCTCTGGGGCTTTCATAGATGCTCCTTTGACTAGAAAGCTGTCGATAAGTGATGCTTGTTTGTCTGTCTGTCTCTGTAGAGCTCTGCTGCTGGTCATCTGACTGCTCTGGATCTGGAAGTAACAACAACAAAAGAAAACTCTGAATTCATAGAAAGAACAAGTTGTTTACATGTCAACATGGTTGACCATCTATGCATATGGGTGATGCACCTGCACAGAGCCCTGTGTAGGTTTGTTCTAACCAAGCATTCTGGAGGTAGATAAACCCCTCCATTGTGGATGTATAGGTATTCCCTCACTCCTTCCATCAATGCATCAAAACTGACATACAACTCAAAGCCCAGTAGAATGGACTGCTTGCATACAGAGGGCAGGTTGTATGACTGCACAGAGGTTCACTCAAAGAATTATGTGTACAGGTAAACAACCTGTTCTTTCTTTACCATGGCCTCTGTGTATCATATATATGGATGAACAAAAGTTGGCTTAAATTAGATAGTGCTTGAAGATAGCACCACATGGCTAAAGTGGGATATGCACAGGACTGCAGACCTCCAGGAACAACAGTAAGGATGACTGTAAGTGCTCTCCATTTAAACAGATTCTGAATGAAACTGGCAAACATTTCTTTACCTTGTGGAAACATATGAAGAGCCTTGGACACTTTTGGAACAGAGCCATATGATCTTTATAGAATGCTATGGCTGTACAAGGGATATCCAATGCGGCCTAGTGGATAGAGTGATTGACTTTTTCTCTATATGGCACAACCTTTTTCTCTATGGCACAAGGGGCAAAAGTTCTCCTCACCTAAGGTTTGTCAAAACAGCAATTTAAGAGGCCACTTTCCAAGAAATTAGGGAAATGGAGAGATTGCTATGGGTTCAAGGGGTGATGATAGATAGACTTTTAATACTACTGACAGCTTCCAAGCCAGAATTGATAAGACGCTATTGGGAGAAGGTTTTGTTAAGTCCTTTTAAGTAGAGCTGGATTGTAGCATGCATGAACAAGGACATGCCTTATAGAAAAAAACAATTTTTGTTTAAAAAAAGATCAAATGTAAAAGACAAACGCGTGGTGGCACTTTAAAGACTGTTACATTTTAATGTGAGCTTCCATGGACAACTCCACTTATTCAGATATAATAAGAGAAAGTGATATAACATGCTAAATATTTATACATGGCATCAAAATACAGAAATGTTGATTTGTTGGTTGGTTAAGAAAGTCAATGGGTATTTTACAGTGGGGTGATAGCCTCTTTGATATACAGGTATATTCCACTGAAGGTTGTGATGTAAAGGATGTAAGAACCTATGTCATGAATAACAATAGTAGAATACCATGTATATTAATTATAATGAAGAGATTGGCCCTTAACAGTTGCTAATGGCCTTTTCTTTATAGGAGGTCAACTGTAGTAATTTAAAAAATCACAATGATGTGTGAATTACCTCAGGCAATGGATGACCACAAGAGCAACATGGAAATGAGTTAATACTTTCTACTTTACCTTTGAAGTTTTTAGGTGGCTCTGTTACCATACAGAACAATTATTGTACTATAACCAGTGAATATGAAGCTGAAGATCAAACAGGTAGATGCAGATGGGTGACATTGAGAGATTTGATTACTTTAGAGAAAGCAAGAAATCAAGACCTAAAAGAATCAGAACGATGACAGGGTCACACAGGATTGAAACTTTCTTACAGAAGACTTCCACACTGCTAAGAGGAAATCCTTTAACAGATCCAGATCCTTTATCATGTTCAGGGATGAATGTGCCACAGACATCCCAGTGAAGAATGTTTATCTTGTTGAGTTTCAGCAAACAAAGCTGGCAGGTGATAACAACAGCTTCAAATGAGACCCAGAAGCTTGACAAATCATGGCCAGCGAGCTATTAACGTGCTGTTATGACAGTGTTGGGCTTGTGTTCCTGAATCTTCACTATTACTTTAGCGAACAGAGAGAAAGTGAGGAAACAAATAGAGAAGTCCTGTCTACCTGAATTATGCTCAAAATCCTCCAAGGTAGGCTTCAGCAGTATGTGGACCGAGAACTCCCAGAAGTACAAGCTGGATTCCGAAGAGGCAGAGGAACTCGAGACCAAATTGCTAACTTGCGCTGGATTATGGAGAAAGCCAGAGAGTTCCAGAAAAATATCTACTTCTGCTTCATTGACTATGCGAAAGCCTTTGACTGTGTGGACCACAGCAAACTATGGCAAGTTCTTAAAGAAATGGGAGTGCCTGACCACTTTATCTGTCTCCTGAGAAACCTATATGTGGGACAGGAAGCAACAGTTAGAACTGGGCATGGAACAACTGAGTGGTTCAAAATTGGGAAAGGAGTACGGCAAGGCTGTATATTGTCCCCCAGCTTATTTAACTTATATGCAGAATACATCATGCGGAAGGCTGGACTGGAAGAAACCCAAGCCGGAATTAAGATTGCCGGAAGAAATATCAACAACCTCCGATATGCAGATGATACCACTCTGATGGCAGAAAGTGAGGAGGAATTAAAGAACCTTGTAATGAGAGTGAAAGAGGAGAGTGCAAAAAACGGTCTGAAACTCAACATCAAAAAAACTAAGATCATGGCCACTGGTCCCATCACCTCCTGGGAAATAGAAGGGGAAGATATGGAGGCAGTGTCAAATTTTATCTTCCTGGGCTCCATGATCACTGCAGATGGAGACAGCAGCCCTGAAATTAAAAGGCGCCTTCTTCTTGGGAGGAAAGCGATGACAAATCTGGACAGCATCTTGAAAAGCAGAGACATCACCTTGCCAACAAAAGTCCGAATAGTCAAAGCTATGGTTTTTCCTGTCGTGATGTATGGAAGTGAGAGCTGGACCATAAAGAAAGCAGACCGCCGAAGAATTGATGCCTTTGAATTGTGGTCCTGGAGGAGGCTCTTGAGAATCCCCTGGACTGCAAGGAGAACAAACCTATCAGTTCTAAAGGAAATCAACCCTGAGTGCTCACTGGAAGGACAGATCCTGAAGCTGAGGCTCCAGTACTTTGGCCATCTAATGAGAAGAAAAGACTCCCTGGAAAAGACCCTGATGTTGGGAAAGTGTGATGGCAAGAGGCGAAGGGGACGACCGAGGATGAGATGGCTGGACAGTGTCTGCGAAGCAACCAACATGAACCTGACACAACTCCGGGAGGCAGTAGAAGACAGGAGGGCCTGGCGTGCTCTGGTCCATGGGGTCACGAAGAGTCGGACACGACTAAACGACTAAACACACACACGTCTACCTGAATAGGAAAGCATATTTTAGGATAGGCGTTGGGGAGGGGAGCACTGATTCCTAAGTTGAAAGCAACTTGGTGGCAAGTAATAACAAAATCTTGATCTCCAGCAATGAGAACCAAAACAATGTGGTCCCAAAAGAGAATGCACCACTTAGACACTGAATTCAAAATAATAATATAATAATAATATTTATTCATATTGCACTCTATATCAGAGTGCATTCCAATAGTCAAAAACAGTTAAAATACAACCAAAAGACAACAATGTGAGCTGGTCCCTCCTTTCTTTCTTTTTTTTTAAATTTTTTATTTTATTTTTTAAACTACTGGGAATAGGGTAGGGAATGCAAAAGGTAAAAGGAAGCGTAAGGGATGGGAAAAGAGGTTTTGAAGATAGGAGAACACAGAGTATACAATCATCCAATCTATTCATATTAAGTATACATGCATCAGGTCTATTCATTTTTCATTGCCAAAAAAACAACTTTATATTCTTTATATTCTTTTTACACACACACACGCACACACGCACGCACGCACGCACACACACACACACACACACACACACACACACACACACACACTCTATTTGGTTATCCTCTAAATATCATCTTACATTCATGTTTAAATTTAAATCTAAGTTATGCCAACTCTATCAGGAAATCGAGACCAATTATAAAATACATCCCCTCTTTCAATTTCCTTCTGTCTTATACGTGCAATCAGCTTGCCTGGAAAAACCTCCATTTCTAGCACTTCCCATATTTTCTCAGTGCCCTTCTCTTGTTTCTGTAACTCTATTTTCTTCCTGTTTTGGGAAAATAAAATTGAGTGCAGGACAGTAGTCTGATTTTTAACATCACCTTTTCTGGCTATTACAGCTGAGTAGCTCACAGAGTAACTCTTACTCTCATCTATAGTACCTGGCATAGCGCTTGGTGTAAATTGTATTGGTGTTAGGGCCGTTTCATTCAACTGTTGTTTTACCTTTGCTGATTTCCCTTTGATAAGACCTTCCACCTGATTAATGTGCTCATTTACCTGCTGGAATCTTGTTATTATTGTTATTTGCATAGTAACCAGCCATTCATTATCTGGCAAAATTCCAACCTTTCGGAGGTCATTTCCATCTCTCCAGTATATATAGTTTGTGTAAATAATATTATTATTTTTTTTATTCCACTATTTTATCAACAAACCAAACCCCCCAGAAATGTCCTCCCCTCCTTGTCCAGTTATTGTCCAAATAGTATTCTTATCCAGATATTATAGCAATATTATCAAAATCCACAGCAAATTCAAATAGTCCGAACACAGCAGACACAGGGAACCAGTATCTCCCCACCCCCAAAAAAAATCATTATAGTCCTTCAGTAACTCCGGCCCTGATTTTTTTTTTAAGTCCTCAGTCTATTTTGTTAAATTCCTCTCGCTCACGAGCTGATGATTCACTGTCGGTTGCTCCTAGAGGGCTTCTCCAGTTCTTCAATCTATGTCGCCACACTGATAATTCATCGCCTGTTTTTTCTTCCCACAAGCTTATGCCTCCTGCTCCCAAGACAAGCTTTTATTTTCAAAGACCCATTCAAACTAGTAAGAAGAATCCAGACTGTACAGCATTAACAAGATTTCAATTCCTTAAAGATTGTTGAGTAATATTTCCACTGGGATTTTTCCCCAGAAACACTAACTTTTTCCGTCTCGCTGTCTTATTTCATTGACCTTGAGCCAGTCTGCTAGTTGTAAACTTGGTGTTTAAAAGTCAGTTCGCTTTGGAGAAAAAACAAAACAAAACAGGCTGGCATGCCGTCTCGCCGCTTCCTCTCTCCTTTCGGTCAGGTATTTTCACTTCAGTTTCTTTAACATCTTAATGAGGTTATTCATAAAGACTTACTTTGTTATTGTGTATTTTCAGCCATATTTTTGTTCTCCTTCTTCAGGAATTGGTGGTGGAGTTTTCCCACAGCTTTCTGCCATAAGATGGCCTCCCGTCTCCGGTCCGTGCTTGGGTGAATTTTCAGAGGGAAGAAAGACCCGCTTCCTGCCAAATCTTCTACCTTCTGGGCTCACCATCTGCTTGGGGGTGACCTCTCCTGGCTTCCCCTTCTGTCCCCCCCTTTCTAGAGCTGGGTGGTTCCAGCTTTTTCCGAGAGCTGTTAGCCGGGAGCTGCTGGCTTCACTGCAGTCAAGCTCCATCTCCTGCTGGTCCCTCCTTTCTTAATTGAGCAATAAATCACTGTCATATGGACTGTGATAATTCAGATGCAGTGACTACTATTACATGTTCAAATTTTCTGAGAACCCTTGAAACTATTAACAATTCCAGAGTGTTGATATGGAGATCTCACTCTGCAGAGGATCAAACTGACAAGAGTGTCACATGGTGCTCAACATCCTATATGAGAATGGCCTGCCTTTATATTGGATTCACCCACCAGAGCAATCATCATCTTATATGATTTGCTGGATGAGACTAGCAGAGATTGATGTTCTCTTCTGATGTTAAAGATACCAAGAAGCCTGGAGAGGACAACAGCAGGCAAGTAGGTTGTGATGGAGTCTATAGCTGGAGAAGGGCAACTTGAGATGTTTTTGATGAAGACAATATGACTATTAGAGAGCTAAGAGTGTTGACTCTAGATGGCAGTAGAATCAATTAGGAATCAAGTTCTGTGCCAGTGCAATGAACTGAGATGGAGTCAGTTTGGGTGTCTCTAAACTCGGGGCATCAAGCATCTTGCAAGAGAATATGATGTCAAGAGCAAGTATCAAATGGCTGCTCTATAAAGAAAGGCAATGAAAATCACCAAAACATTTGTGAAAATGGGGGGCGGGGAAAAATTGTATTCAAGTCAAATGGCAAGACTCAGAAGTAATAGAGATCACAGTAGCAGATGAAAGGTAACAAGAATAATGTGGGCAGACAGCTTCATGAAAATAAGTATCGCACAGATTAATGGAAGTGAAATAATTCACTTGCTGCAAATAGAGGAATAATATATCTGAGTGTCACCCCTGGTGATATGGATAAATAAACTGAGAGCCTTATTGCATAAAAACAGCTACCTTCTTTCATTGTGTTGGAACTGTAAAATATTGAGAAAAACACACATTTGTAATGTAGCTGCTGGACCTTCTGTTTGCTTTTGGGTGTGGGGGGGCGGGGGGGCTGGAGACCTCTTAGATAAGTTCTATGCTCAGTGAAGCGATGCAGGTGGTTCCAGTGGGATTTGTGATGGCACAGCAATGATCAATTATTTTTCGTACCCATTGTTATTAAGTCCTACATGTACAGCTAAAGCCTATGATCACCCTTGATGGGAGCAAGCAACAGTGGCATTTCGGGGAGCACATTAAGTAGCCAAACACTTATTTCTCAAAATGAGACTGTTGTCAACACTGAGACTGTAGTTTTTGGGCCTAGACTTTCCTTAGGCTTAGAGAACACAACCAAGAACACTATGCAAGTGAAGATCTGCGCTTCAACAAGCCCATGATTAGAATTTGAAATAGGAGGTGGCAAACTTGTGGTTCATCCACATTTTTTGGGACCCGTCCCTGAGTTTCTGTATTCTGTTTAGAGCTTCACCAAAAAGACTAGGTCCAATTCACCAGAAAGACTAGGTCCAATTTTCATTTGAGACTCAGTGGAGAAATGTGCCAAAAGGAAGCCATGTGTGCTGTCTTCTGTTCAAAAGAAGAACTGATAACTGGCCTTGCTTTTAGAGATATGTATTTATTTGCAAGAACTACCAAAGAATACAGGCATCTATCCATACTGTCACATTTACAACCCTTTTTTCTGCTGGGACTCTACAAAACAGGAAGAAGGGAATGTTGGAAGGAAAGACCAGATTTGTAATGTGAAGGAGATGGAATAGGCCTCTAATCCAACTTCAATGAAGAGATGATTCTGGACATTCCTGATAAGAGAAAGTGGAAAACTAGTCATCTTGCCTAAGGGGACAACAGTCTCAGAATTGCAAATGTGTCAAAAACTCTTCAGGGTATCAAGATAATTGAGCCCTCTGATCCGGGTGTAATGGTATCTAAAGGTTTCTCACAGATTTCCCCATTCTATATAGAACCTGTTACATGATCAGTTTGACAGAACCTTTTACCCTTTATCAAGGGTTGCAGTGGGAGACTGGAGCAGCAGTATTCAAGGTATATTCTTCTAGATCTGCAAATCATGTAGTTGCATTGCTGAAACTGATGGACCTCTAGGTGAAGAGGCTAGCTTAGGGTACAATCAGATGGACAATTAGTCTGCTGTTCGGTACACTGCAGAAATGGGTTGGTTTGCTCCTTTTTCCAGCGATCACATAATATAATCATTGGAGTGAACCAAATTAAACCCCAAAGCATTCCTACCCACACATTTCTAAACCTCTGACAGGAGCTTCTACTTTTTTTGTGTGGGCAGGGTCATCAGTTACCAGTGGATTTAGCTGCGGGTGGTTTCTTGACCGACCCTTTAAGAAAAGACAAACAAAAGATTTTTAAAAAATATATTATAAGTGATGCAGCACTTCTACACTGCACTAATAGAATCTAGGGTTTTTTTTTTACTTTCTCTGCCCCTCCACTGAGGAGCAAAGGAAGTGTTTAATTTGTCAATATTCTGAAGTGGCTCTTATGGCACTTTGTAACATCAGACAATCCCACTGGAACGAGTCACGCCAAACAGGATCACATGAGTGTTGGTATGCCATTTTGATGTGAGGATTGCACTAAATAGCACATTACACCTCTACCCAATGCCTAGCAACTTTTTCATTTAACCCACACTGGACCACTCCAGAAAAGCCTGTGTAGACAAGCCCTTACATTTTTTTCATTTCAAGTTCAGATTCATCATGGCCTTTAAGCTTGTGTTTTTTTAGCTGGCATCAACACAGAAAAACACTGTTTGAAATAAAATGGATTGAAATGAAGTAGACAGAACAATATAAAAATTGCTATGGAAGTGAATAAAGGAACAAAGAAAATGTTAAAATAACATTCAAAGTCCACTTTGGCCAAGAGCAAGTGCCACAAGACTGCCTATGCAGTGATCAAAATGGAAGTGAGGAAAAGGAGGCAGTGCTTAGCTGTGCACAACTGAGGAGATCCTGTCAGAACACTCAGTTAGAACATTCCTCTGCCATGTGCGTGATGTGAAGAGCAACCATATAGAGCAACATTTTTCTTTTCTTTTTTTTTTTTAAGATGAGGCAAACATATGAAACATAAATACCACTGTGGGGCAGAAGTTATCTCATCAGAAAAAACATTATAAAACACACTAAGTGAATGAAGCCCTCCCCTCATCTAAGACTGTTTTTTAAAAATGATTGGGATAATATTCACCAAATAAACAAAGTGCTCATGGTTGGCTCTACATATTTTTAAAGACAAATGTTCAGCGGCTGTTACAATTCTACCTACTAATTTTCCTAATGCAAAGTATGTTGTACTTTATTGGCTATTGGTAGCAATCACACACTGCTCTGATTTAGACAGCTGGAAAACTGAGATTGATAAGAAGGTGTTTGATGTTACATGGGTCTTTAAAATTCATTTATGTCATAGCATCTTGAACTGCTGCTTAACAAGTGACACAAGATAGGATCAAGCTAAAATTCCATATATGTGTACTTCTTGCAGCAAGGTTTTGAAATCCATGTGACTTTCAGTAGTTCACACAAAGGTACTGCTTGCCCTTAACTCTTTCAATCCTTCTGGGTAATGAATGATTCCAATATCCTGGGAAGGTAATTGCTTCTTGAAATATACAGGACTTTTTTTTGTTGGATTCTCCCTTTTCTTTTGGCTGTATTTTTGGTGGTGCCCTGTCAGGTAGCAGGGGCAAAGCAAGGGGAAAGAGAAAAGAAAAACTAACTCTTCCCAATGTATCTTTTCCTTTTCATCTGATATTTTCTCATTCTTACAACAGTTTGAAAGCAAGTTTTCAAAGTCAAATCTCTAAAGTTTACACATACCTGCAGGTTCAGGCTGTTTCGTACTTTGAGGAACAGAGGAAGAGAGGTCTGGGGTTTCGGCAACTGGATTTTCCACAACAGGACAAATGATAAACCAGCGTTTCCCTGTATGCAAAACTGACCAGAAAAGGATTAAAATGTTCAAAGGTGGTATATAACAACTGCCAAGAAGCTGCTATTAATCAATTTGGACTAGCATTTACTGCATCATCATCACCCTCAAAATCAGCAACAGTACAAATTGTCATGCAGAACTATATTGAAACATTATGCCTCCATATGGGGGAATGTTTGAGAACTGAAAACAATGACTACTATTAAAATTGCCGCCCAATCCTACATGGGATTTAAAATAATTGTCTATAAATATTTTAAAAGGTTCTGAATATATTTTTTCCTGTTTTGAGTGGGATACTACTGTTGACAACACTGAAATGAACAGCACTTACTAGTCACAACTAAATTAAGTGCCATTGGTTTCATTCAATTAAGTGAGAGCCAGAGGGACTACTCTAGGTGGGAATAATGATAGATTTAATCCATTGCAAGTCTGAAGAGTAAGGGATAGATAAGCAAAAAAGCAAAATGGGCGGAGCCTAAGAAGGAGAAAGAAATCAGCATAGACAAATATCTGTTTCATGTTTGGTCAGAAGTACAATTATATGCAAATACTTCTACATGCCAAAGGAGATTATATTGTTGCCAGTGTCCAGCTGCATAGCTCTACCTTCACAACAAGATTTATGTCACTGGCACATTGGCACTAACTTAAAAGCTTCCTTTAAAAAAATTCATGGTGAGCATGACTTGTGTGCCATGATGAAAGGTCATGTACATCTTCCAGTTGAAAAAAAAAAGAAGGAATTTGTTATTTAGTGGCAATCTGCCATAGCTGGTGATATCTGTCCCATTACACAGACAAAGCTACACAACAGGATACTGACCTATATGTAATTCTGAGACAGAATCATTGTTTTAAGGAATAAAACAAACAAACTTGAAATCAAATCTTTGTATGGCTGTAAGGTTCGGGGATTTAAAAATATGCTACACAAAGGCTTATTGTAGACATATTTCACATTTCATTTTCTGCAAAAAGTAATGAAAATAAAAAAAGGCCATTCATATTGTTTCTGTGAAATGTGTGCACATGCTTGTATACAAACAGGCATTTTTAAGACTCAAAGTATCAGCTGGAATATGCCTTTATGAAGGTAATAATAACTCACTTTCCAAAATAAAGGAGTCTCAGGATGAACCGTTTGAAATTATCTAAAATGTTAAGAGCAGCCAGTCATCTTTATTGCCCCTATTGTAACATCTTAGACTCTTGTTAGTCAAAATACTGTTGATCTTGTGATACTCATCAAGCCTATGCTATTTGGGCTTCTATTTGTGAGCCGCCCAGAGTAGACTATGTCTAGATGGGCGGCATATAAATGCAATAAATAAATAAATAAATATTGGTGGGTTACTTATTAATATCTATGAAATTTGAAATAATACATAAATACACATATATAATTCATAAAAAAATGTTACCATTCTGTTGGTATACTGGCATTCTTGCCTGGGAGTGGCGATGCTCCTATTTAAAATGAAAAAGTTATTAGAATGGGAGCACAATTAAATTTTAGTGTTGGCTAAGTAAGCTATTAAAGATAATACATATTTTTTTAAAAAAATCATAACATGGATTTCTTAAAAATAATACCTCATTCATATCCATCTGGTAAGTATCTTGCTGAGGGCTTGCACCCTGATCAGAACTTCGTTCCCCTTCTGTATCTTCACTAAGCATATCTTCTGCTTTATCAATAATTTCCTTCAGTTGTTCAATAAATATCTCTTTCTCAGTAGGCAATATAAATTCATTTTCTACCTGTTTGAATGCACAGAAATATTCTTTAGGAACTATTCTATTACTAGTCCTTAGCCCGTATATTCTCCTTGACTTCACATAACAGCAACGATCATTTATCCCCTTTTAAAAATATGATGCAGTATAAAGAAGTTTTACAACTACACAAACAAACTTCCACGTGCTGTAGTTTAGGATTTAGTCTTGAAATTAAGTAATCTTTGCCTGTAAAATATTGTTGAAAAATACCGCAGACATTATTCATTGTTATTGTGTAACCGATGTATCTTGATTATACAGCAAATTAATGTTTCACTGCATGGAGGGTTTTTTTGGCAAATAGGCGAAAGGTATAAAGACTAGCTAGCTCATGGATTACTGTGAACTTTGAGTTTGCTCTGATTTTACAACAGCCTACTATCAGAACAACTGAGGATAGGTTTAACTTTTCCGAACCCACTCAACAGCATTATCATAGTACACACCAACACAAGCCTTCTCAGAAGTGTATTGACATTCAGTAGGGTTCACTTCTGGGAGTATATGTATGATCACACCTATAGTTATGTCATGACTTTCTGGAACCACAGATACACAGCAATAACTTCTTACTGGGAAGTATTAAAGGTCAGCACTGCACACTGATAACTGATACAGCACACCTGCTCCCTGAACAGGCCGAAGCTATTCCACTGGTATAAGTATAAAGACTGAAATTGCTGCCCAAAGACACAGAGCAGAGACAGCATTAATGGCTGACACATAGGAATAGGAGGGAACATCTCACCTCTAGCATTCTTACCATGTACACAGATTAGAAGTAGACTCAGAAAGTAAAATTCACTAGCACCAAACATCTCACTACTAATGATAGGTAGAAACATTTTTTTCTAGCTGTGCAGGGATGGCTGCGGAACCCATTTAATAAACAAAAGTTATATTTTACTAATATTCCAAATGTTCCAAGTGAAGGAAAATCTTACCATGTAAGTAGCAATTTCTTCTGGAGCATCACCATCTAAATCAAACTTAAATGTAACCATTTTGTGATTATGTGTTTCCAGCTGACATTCCACCATCTTATCCCCGGTGTTACATACCTATTAAAATAATAAAGCATTATTACAAACTCTGTCGAATATATTAAGTAAAGCTTGAACAAATGAAACCTACTAACAAAGATGACATACATTTAGAATTGTCAGTTTGGGCCTGTTGGATTTTTCCTGACGAGAACGAGCACGTGTTGATTTTTTATGTTTCTTCGAAGATTTTCCTTCTTGTTTTCCACTTCCACTTGTTCCTTCAAAGCTGTCGCTCATTTCTTTACCAGAAGCAACATCAGTACTCATATAGCTTTGCCATAAGGATGGAGAAGGCATAAGAAGACAAAACAGCATGAATGCACAACCTTTTTGAAAGCATTCTATCAAAACCAGCTGAAACTCACTAGACTATCCTCTGCCCACCTTTGTACCCTCCAGATTTATTATACTGCAAGGCCATGCTGGCTGCAATTGCTGGAAGAATCATTCCAACACATCTGGAGAGCACTATGTAAAGAAGGCTAAGATTACAGCATGAGATCAAAATATTACTTTGCTCAGCAGTAGCTGAACTTCTGTTGCACAGGTATGTAAACTGCGTAACTTGTGGAAATCTCCATAGACATTCTGTAATCTGTTGCATACTGAGTTGTGCATGTGGGGATGCAACAATTAATGCTTACAGAGATTTCTTAACTTATGGCAATTCACATTTAGAACTTCTGCCATCTGTGTAACTGAGCAATAGGATTTCAGCCATTCGGTCACTAGCAGAGCCATCTCCGTGACCTATCATTTAAAATAGTTGATTTTACCTGTTGTGTTTAGCAATACACCTATACAATATCACTATCTAAATGTAGCTTTTATTTTCATTTATTCCAAAAATAGTGAGAAGTACTATCTTCACCAACTTACTCCACATGGACAGAGCATCCTTTGGGCTGCATCTCGGCTCTTTCACTTGATTGTCAGCCATCCCGATGGTGCTCTCTGTGGTGTATTCAGAAGTGCACGGCACTTCTCAAATTTCTTCTAATAATCTTATGTCCAGTGACTTACTGCAGTTTATATACCAACTATATACCTCAAGCCCTGGGGCTTAATATAGAATTCCTGGTGGTCCAATCCACGCCAAATCAAACCTATTAGTCTTTAAGATAATAGGTTACTGTTTGTTGTTTTGTTGCAACAAACTAACATGGCTGCTTCCTTGGAAAAAGTTTCAGGATCATCAATGTTTGAAGATCACAGAAAATACTCAAAACAGAAGAGAATAGTCTCTGTTTTCAACTGAAGTACAATAAATTCCACAGGAAAAAAATTCTGCAAGTTTTTCTACATACATGTAGTGTACCTAATCATGCCTAATTAATTCTTTACCTCTCTGTTCTTCACAGACTCTGCACCAGTAACATAATACTTCCATGCTCTACTACACATTAAAGGGAAAACTGGTGGCTACATCAGCAAAAGGTAACAGGAGATTTGGGGGCACTGGAGCACTGCTTTAAAATGATGAGAAGATGAATAATGGAAGACAAAGTATCTAATTTACCAATTATTACTGCAGGGTAAGGGAGTGTATTCTGCATTACACTTTCAATATATAAAAGATGATCCACATGACAAAGAGACACAGAGATGCTAAACAGAGGGGGGAAAATGCTATTCCACATGAGTTGAAAGCACCCCTCAAAAAGTGCTCCAGATCCCCTGTGCTTCATGAACATATTAGTAAATATACCTTTCACAGCTCTGTGATAGTGACGGCTGCTTCTCCAGCGCTGCATGTTCCTAAATGTAAAAAGGGAATAATTATTTCAGCAGCATTACAGTGGAAAATTATGGTGCAAAGCTGGCATTTCTACACCAACGTAACACAATCTTTTGCACATTCCATGTGCACACAGAGTAAGTAAGTATTTACGGTTGTTAACCCAATCTATTCCATCTGCACAACTATGTTAGAGCATGGGAAATTCCCACCGATTTCAGTGGTTGAGAATTAAGATGGGTATATTTGCACCAGAAGTGCAAACTTTTATTCTGAGCAGACTTTCTTTGAACAAGCTAACAACAGACGTGATGACTCTGAACCCACACTTCTAATTGAGAAGTACCAAAACAATAAGCTGGCAACAGTGGTGGATTCTAACCAAAGACTTACAAAAGCTCAGACTCTAAAACATAGGTGTTTGGTTATTATTACCCAACTTCAGCAGTAGGCTAGAACTTGAGAGGTGAGGGGGGCACAGAATTGCAGTGGCCTATCCTGATCCCATTCTCTTCACCTCTCCCACATTTTCCTGGGTCTGCATGTGAATTCTTGTAGCCTGGGACACAACACGGATTCTGTTGGTGTACTGCCCACCCTGTTACACAAGTTTCCCTTCCAGAGCTAGCCAAGCTGATTTTGGAGGTGATACTGGAATCCAATCAGCTTGTTGTGCTGGGGGACTCCAGCATCCCTGCTGAGGCCAGTTTATCAGGAGCAGCTCAGGACCATGTCCTCTGTTACAACCATGGGCCTGATTCAAGCGATAACTGGCCCCAGTTATCAAAGCTGGACCTAGTTTTCTGTGTTGGGCAAGATGAGTGATCTGGGTGTGGATAGGATCTCTACAGTTCTGTGTTCATGGAAAGAGCACTACTTGGTGGAGTTTAGACTCCCTGGAACTCATAGGCTCTGTAGGGACAGGTGTGTGTGTGTGGGGTTCCTATCAAGATGGTCTGCCTTTGGGGGTTGATGGATCCAAATACTTTCCTGGTGGATCATGGGGAGTTTCCTATCAGCCTGAAAGGTGATCCTGTTGAAGCCCTGGTTGATCACTGGAATGGGAAAATGGCCATTGACAATATTCGTCCTATGTAGCCTGCATAATTAACTTGTAAACCGCCCAGAGAGTGCTTGAAGTGCTACAGGGTGGTATATAAGCAGCACGCTTTTACTCTCATTCTATGGAACCCCCTCCTACATAAGGTTAAATTGCTCCCCTCCTTACCGTCCTTTTGCCAAAAGATGAACACTTTTTTGTTTAAACGTTTTGATGAATTCCTGACACAATTTTGAATTATTAATGCAGAACACAGCATATCTGTTTTTATCATGTGTTTTAAATTTATTTATTTTATTTATTTATTGGACTTATATACCGCCCCATAGCGCTACAAGCACTCTTTAAATTAAAACAAACTTTAATTTGTTTTAAACTTGTGGTGTTTATAGCATTGTTAGAGCTGTAATTCTATTTTAATATTAATACATCAATTGATTGTGATTTAAAATATATGCATACTTTTTCAGCTGTTGTATGCCGCGTTGAATCCTTTCATTGGGAGAAAGGAAGGATATAAGTTCAGAAAATAAAGCACATAATAAATTATTTTGATAATATATTATGGGGACCTGAATGAAGAAGCTAAGCTAAGAACAGGAACCACTCAGAAAGCTTTCGGGGGAAAATATATCCACATAGATGAATACTGAAAATGTTGAATGATTCCAGAGGAACTATATTGAATGCTTATGGGATAACAACATATAAGGTTCATAAAATATTCACAGAAGTTGAATCCACCAAGACGTTAAGTCCTAGTCTATCCAGAACATACCTCTTTAAATACATCAGTGAACTTTTCTCATAGTTAAAACATCAAGGATTCAGAAGTAAGAAGAGTAATACCTCTTGAGAAGATTCTGTAGCCAGTGGAATAGCTGGGCATGAGGTTTGAACTAGTTGGCCCAGAGGCTGGTGATTATCTGGTTGAGTTTGCAGATAGCCAGTAGACTGGAGAGGCAGACTGTGATCTATAGTCATTGTTGCACTAACTGTAGCAAGGATATTTTGTGACAGGCCTTCTGGACCAATGGGAGGAGGCAATGCTTCAGGCTGCAACTGCAGGGGTGGTGACATGACTGCAGAAGGTTGTACAGGCAAGGCAGGGATCTGTGTCCCAACATCCACTGCATAAGAATGATGTCCAATGATCTGTTTTAACACAGCATAGGCCTGTTATTAGCATAGGCAGTTTGGGACCTGGTCAGAACTTTAGGGTAGTCTCCTCACAAGCTGCCCTGATTATTATGAATATTTCTATTTAGAACACTATTAATAACTCACTTAGCTAATCCCATAATAAGAAAACAAACAAACAAATCTTATTTGATAAACACCCCCTTCCACATTATATTGCAGTGAAACCATTATTTATCTGTTCCTGGAAGGAAGGAAGGAAGGAAGGAAGGAAGGAAGGAAGGAAGGAAGGAAGGAAGGAAGGAAGGAAGGAAGGAAGGAAGGCCCATTCACACAAACAATGATGGCATGGATATATGAAATGCAATCCATATGGGAATTTGTACTATGGCCAGTTGTTCATATGCAATCATTTGCTACTAATGTCTGAGCATTTTCATATCACTGAAAATTGCTATGGTGTGCTGTGGAGTAAACAATCCTATCTGTATAGCTGTTTCCTACACATCAGTGGTTAAAAGTGTAATTCATCAACTATGAGCCAAGACCCATAGTACCCTAAATATAGACTCACTTCTTGTAAAATCTTTCATATCATTAAACATGATAGTATAGAGGACCCATTTATACCAACATAAGGGAGATTATAGTAGAGAAGCTTTGATGTCTAAAAGAACTAAACATGGCTGTATTTCAAACCATCAGAACATCACTCATTACTTCTGTGAATTGGAAAGAAGTATTTGATAAATAAAAATGTTTGAACACTGTATGTAGCCTTCGCAAATACACTGTATGTAGGGCTTTTTAGTATGAAACTGGCTTTGTCACAATCAGCACAACAAAAGTGTGTCTCTGTGTGTGTCTCACATATTCACACAATCACATTATGGTTTGGGCTTGTATATAAAATGATATTCATTTTATATGAACCCATTCCATTTGCTACATGAATATCCTCTGCGGAACATATAACGATGACCCTCCGTGGAACATCTGATAATCTGCAGGGCAGGATGAAATAAAAATAAAATAATTAAAGTTTGAAGGCACAGTTTTGCCAACTCTGTGGAACAGTACATTTGTAAACACAAGACTTTTTGGGCTTTTGATATTGACTCCAGTCACTTTGCCATGAAAATTATATGTGAACCTCCACAGTTACAGTCACAACATTAAGGGAAATCTCCCTGAGAGCAGGGTTTAGGATCATGTTGCAACTTCTTTTTTGTAGCATTCCACATTAAATATTCTACAGTTATAGATTTATGAAAAAGATGTTCTCCATAGGAACACAAAGCATATACACATCACCATGCAAATTTTCTCCTTGGTCCAAAAAAGCCAGAATTACAGAATCAAGCTTTACCTGAAGGGGAAACTGAAGAAAGGGTAGGATGCAGAAGACAGACAGACAGACAAACAGACAGAGGAGGCAGCAGCAACAAGAAAAAGCACAGAAGACAAAGAGAATCACTTTTAGTACTATTAGCATGCCATATAATTGATGTCTCTGGGTATGACTGTACATGCTTTGATTCAGGTAAAACACCAAAATTGGGAGGAGAGGTGGCTGCATTCCTGGCATTCATTGCATTTTTTTAAAAAGTTTCAATATTAATCAATTTTGATTTGTGTTTTCAGGACTAAACAAGCATTAATACCAGAATAGAGTTTTGTGAAACTAACAAAACGTACAACTTCTTTGCAAGGAATGTGTCAGCAGCAAATTTTGATGCTACAGCTGTTTCACTATTGGCAAAAATACTGGGGAAGAACGGGGAACATTTTACAACATTGTAATAAACTGCCAAAAATAATTTCCAAGATTATTTTTAAATCTCAAAATAGCAACCACCAGTATAAGTGCAACAGAGGCATCCTGGGATGCCTTTCTGAACCATGTTTCATTGGGAAGACACAGAAGGCTAATATACATTCTTGAATGTCTTCAAATCAAGACACCTTAGAATGTACCAGGGATCTCTTCTGGCAACAAGTCATGATTCTGAGACAAAACTGATACCTTTACCAGCACCTGATGCCTGACATGCTTTGGAAAGCTATAGGGCCGGGGCAACTACTTTGGAAGCCAATGGGAATAACGCCATTGGTTCAATGAAGGGAAGGCTGGGATTCAGATGGACATCCATCCTTCACAAACAATATTTATGTACCAAATATATGGCTGAAGACAGAAATTCAGATACGGTAAAGTTGGAGATACAGAACGACAGACTGAGATGAAATGTTATGAATTTTAAGAAGGTGGACAATATGATAAAATGAAATGGCTCCTTATAAAAAAATCAATTTTTAGAAAGACATATCTAAGCAGCTTTCATACTTGCTATAAACTCCTTTCTATGCAAATCATATTTAATGTATCTATGGTATTATTTTATTTTATATATTACTATAAGTTGTTAAAATTAGAGACACTTAATATTTCCCACTTACAAAAATAAAATGTATTTAATATCCTATGTTGTGCTTCACCCATGCAAAAATCTGCAACTATCACAACACATATATTACTTATTATTTAAATATCCCCAAAATATTATTTCAGAAATTATTCTTTTTTTAAAAAACCCTCTTACAGAAAGCAAAAAAATTGCCTTTAAGGCAGTCATCAGAACATAACAATCCTATGCATGTCAGCTCAGATGTAAGCCTCACTGATTTACATGAGGTTTACTCCCAGATTAAATGTGTATAGAGAGGATTGAAGTCTAGAAGACAATTATGTGCACAGGCATTAATTATAAATGATTTAATTATAATGACAAGTTTTCTTCACTTTACATACAAGATGTCACCGGCAGCCACTAGTCTACATATACTCTCATTATTTACTTTGACAATGGCTTCTCCTGAAAGAATCTCACAGCGTGACAAGTGACTGCAGGATTCTGGGAGCTGTAACTTTTCCAAGCTGTGCCGCTTGGACAGCAGTTATCAGTCGGGGCCTTTTACATGTGCTCCTACTTTGAACAGCCACTTCTTTTTAAAAATCCCGTTTACCTATAATTATCTTATTTCCACAATGGTATGGTAGTTTTTTTTCTTTTGTTTTTAGAAACAAAATCATTCTCCAGTTCTTCATTTCCTAATATGACCTCCACAGGGACAATAGTATTTTAAATAACCACCCCCCCTCCAAAGACCCTAAATTTAGATTTTTTTTTGTAGTCCCCCTGGATTTTATAATGGAACAATCTACTGAACTCATCTTCCGGTGAAATACTCCTCTATGCTCTAGTACCAAAAAAAGTCCAATGTCAAACAGATTACCTGATTACCAGCCCCAGATGCAGACATAGTCTGTTCTGAAGGATGAATTATGCTTGGCTGAAGTGACTGAGGAAGTGGAGGCAGCTGCTGCTGCTGCTGCTGTTGTGAAACTGCTTGCATGTTCTGAGTGTGATGGGGAGAAGAGAGAACTTCGTTTTGAATTATCTGCTGGAGGGTAGCCTGGTACATTTGCTGCTGGGAGAGCTGGGCTACCGCAGGATGTGTTGGCAATGCTGGCACTCCCGATGGAGCCACCGCAAGTAATGGTATTGGAGCAGCCGGCATATTTGGCACGATTGTTTGGCAGGGCAAGACCAAGGGAGCCACAGTAGTATGAGGAAGGTTGACCGTTTGCATGGGTAGGGCAGGGGAATTTGATGTCAGTGGCAGAGCAGGGTTCACAGGGAGGCTTGGTAAAATCACAGCTGGAGGGAAAAACTGAGAAGGAGCAGGAATAGGGGGCACATTTGCAGCAGGTATATCAGACAGGTTTGGAGGATGGCTGTCAAGTCCTGCCAGAGGAGTAACAGCAGGAATGACAGGAAACTGAGGAATCTGAAAAAAAATATAATATGTGAATTGCAAGAGCATTCTTGGATGGTTATGTTAACTCAATTGTCGCACTCATATAACTATGACAAATAATGACTTCCATCTATTTTCAAGAGTCTATAATGCTATAATACCAACATGAATTTGACCCAGCTCTGGCAGGCAGTGGAAGACAGAAGGGCCTGGCGTGCTCTGGTCCATGGGGTCACGAAGAGTCGGACACGACTTAAAGACTAAACAACAACAATAATGCTAAGATCGAGCAAAATGGTTGTACAGATACCAGAAAAGACGTCAATGCTAATCTGAATAATCAAAAACTACTGCAAAGAAAATATACCACTCATGCAACAATCTGTTAACATTCAGTTATTGCACATGTAGCCACATCAGAGATATTTGCGCATCAACTACAAAAAGTGTTACTGAAGCCCAGACTGGTGGTTCTTCCACTCTGTCCATGAACCTGCTGTTTGAGGAGGCTTCTCATCAGCTCCAGTGGATTTCTACACTACTTTCTCAATTGAAGAGAAAAGGAGACAAGCATTCTGCCCAAATTAAAAGTGATGCTCATTCAGGGCAAAACATACACAGTATATGCAATTATATATAATTGCATGCTGCTTAGTGTTTTCCTCAAACTGAACAAATGCAGAGTTTCTCAAATGTGAAGTAGATGCAATTTTGCACACTGTATTGCTCACAGACCTATACATGGAATAATTTAGATAATGGAATGACAGCAGATAAAAATAACACTGACAGAATATGACTGTGTAAGTTTCTAAATGCTGAAGGTCCACCTACGATTGCTTGAAATGACAGAAAGGAAATCTGTAAAGCCTGTGCAAGGAACACCACAGCATGTGTGGCAATGCAGTGAATGTATGAGCCTGGCAAGCCTGACCAATAACATTAAGGATAGGAGGGGAGATCTAGTAACCTAAAACATTGTGTTTAAATTTAATAAAGTTTGAGAGACACTTAACCTCTGTCACAAGCCTTTAGGAATACATGTCATTCAGGTGAATACATTGTATACTGTATATTTTTAAGAAACTGCAGTAACTGTACATACTGTTAAATTTCTCCTTACAAGAATGCAACTAGATTACACATAACAGTAACTTCTACTGAAGAGTTTAGTCCCATTCATTAAAGGCATGCACAAAGACATGCATATGGATTTTCAAAACACGAAACTCATCACTTATCACTAATTCAATTCAGCACTGAGTACTCATGTTTTTCCCCCCATTTGATGCACAGATTTAGGTGTCTTACACAGTAGATTCTGTCATAAAGGTTCTTGGATACTTAAAAATGGTACAATTGAAAACATACCAGTATATAAAATTACGGAATACAATTGTGGAATACTTTGACACGCAAATGTGATATATATATATATATAGCACATTTGCATGTCAATGTATTCCATGATTTCCAAAAATTGAAAATCTGATTTCTCTTTAGAAGTGCACTTGATCACTTTTCAGAAATATAAATTATTGCTGAAGGAGAGTGCAGCTATGCTACTGCACAGCAGAACAAACCAACATTCTACAGGGCAATTCTAGAATTGCTGGCAGTCCCTCCCCTCCCCCCTTTGAAATCTGGCACAGTTGTAGCAAACAATCTGCTCTTGCTCTGTGCAAAATCTGGGAAAATTTGGACAAACAGTTTTTGAGATTTTTATTTTAAGAACTACAATTGTTTTACTAACCATTCGGAAACATGGGACTCCAAATGCCCCCAGATTTAAAATAGATCATAAAAAAATAACCTTGCTTATCTTAGGTGGGAGGGGGAATTGTTGGCCACACCCACTTTTTAATATCTGGAAACAATCCACACTGCAGGGGCTGAAATACTGATCTCAAAAAAAGGCCTTTCAAATGGAAAAAACAGCAACTTTGTTGTAATGCTAAGCACATGTGGCATAAGCTTGCCCGTAAGAGTTTTGTGAAATTATACATTGTATGCATTCATGGGTGGGAAAGGAAGATATTTGGGGAACTGCAAGGCAACTAAATATTACAGAAACAGTCAGAAGACATTTTTCTTTAAATAGAAAAGTACATCTTACATTAAAGAAAGTAATGCAGTAACAGTCCTCCAGAAAGAAGGATACAGTAGGACCCTCATATCCCCATGGATACTGAAGAAAATAGTGAACTCTCTCAAAACAGAAAAAAATTGTTTCCACATGCATTATCAGAGACGATGCTAGGTATTCACCACTAACAAGTATTCATAGCATGGTCTCGGACTCCCCCTAGTGGTCAGTTATGGTAATACATGCAAATGTTTTTTTTCTGGGGAAGGGAGAGTGTTGAACAGGCATCAGCCTCCAGCGGGCCCACTGCCCAGCCAGGCATAGCCTGTCCCATTGGGGTTGCCCTGTCAGGCTTCTGTTTCCCTTCCAACCCCACCCTGCAAAAGAGGCATCCTTGATTAAGCCCACCTCTGAAACATCAGGATTCATGAGGTAAGGTGCTTCAGGCTGTAACTCTGCTTATTTACTGAACGTGCTCAAGATGCTTAAGATGGCACACAGGTATACCCTCCCACTACTTTGTCCTCAGAACAACCTCCGTGCAAGGCAGGTCAGTCTGAGCGACTCTGGCTGACCCTTGGTCACCTGGTGGGCTTTGTGACTGTAGGGATTTGGACCCAGGCAATGTATTATTATTATTATTATTATTATTATTATTATTATTATTATTATTATTATTATTATTATTATTATTATTATTATTATTATTATTATTATTATTATTATTATTATTTATTTATTTATTTATTTATTTATTTATTTGATTTATACCCCGCCTATCTGGGCGTACCCTCTCTTGCACGCAACTCCGCCCTCCCCATGTGCAGAGTTCCGCCGTGACCAGAACATAAGGCGATCGCTGTGTGGTGGAGAAAGAGAGCTGCGTGCAAGGAGGCAGAGATGAGCGCACGTCCAGCTTAGAGGGAAGGTAACCCAGGGATTCAACACTGGACGGGTGGAAGGGTCTTGGGAAGTGCCATGCCCTGGGTGCTGGCAACCCATACTACATCACTGCGTAGGATGCAGTGCACTTTGCCCTTGCTTTCCAGTGACAATCTTTCCTATAAAGTCAATTCTGTTCTATTCTAACTCCCAGCCCCCACTTTTTTATTTCAAAAGGCAAAGGTACATCTTTTGAAAAATATGCAGGCAGCATGTTTGTAGGGCAAGGGTTTGGAAACTGGAAGATAGCTTTATAGTCTGCATTCTTTGGTACAGGCATGGCAACATTAGTTTACTTGAGAAGTGAAAGGTTGCGTATGTTTTTCCATTGTATGTGGCATACATACTCACACATTTGCTTCAACATTTGCTTCACCATCTCATTAAGTCCAAAAACAGACCATCAAACTATTTTGGCACAGAGGGGCTAGAGTCACAACCCAGCTGTTCTTGGTTCTGCTCTCGTCAAGGAACCATATCATAGATCATTTGATTATTTTCTGTCATCCTTTTTTGTTGTTTATTCGTTAAGTCATGTCTGACTCTTTGTGACCCCATGGACCAGGCCCTCCTGTCCATGATAGCTTTTCCACTACCTGCCAGAGTTTGGTCAAACTGTGATCCTTTAGGACTAGGTAATTCTATGTGACCAAACTCCGGGAGGCAGTGGAAGACAGGAGGGCCTGGCGTGCTCTGGTCCATGGGGTCACTAAGAGTCGGACAGGACTTAACGACTAAACAACAACAATTCTATGTGAGGGAAGTTGCTATTCGAATTTTTGTGTAGTGTATTTACACTTCTAAACTTCCATTCCAATAACCCAGGGAATAAAATTCTTTAAAAAACCTTCATTTTATGAATGTGGAAAACTGTGCTTCTGTATCCACAATTCAAAACACCAGGAAATGGCTTGATATTGCGGCACAATATCATGCCCACCTTGCCAGCAGGAAAAAAGATGCCGAACTTTACGCAGAAAAGGGAAGCCTGAATGTTGACTATATCAATGTCAGCAGTCAAGATGGGCTACAGGATACCCTTTTGTGCTTCCTATCATTCACAAAGAGATACCAAGGAAGGAAAATCCCAGAACATGACTTTTTTTTCATCAATTAACCATTTCTCTTCAAAACAGTAAGCAATTGTCAAGGCAGGTAAACTAGAAGTGAAAGATGAACAAGGAAAAGAAATAAACCACCTATGTAAAAAAAGCAGAATATTCTATTTTCTGTTGCTCCCCCAACTTTCTTTCTTTCTTTCTTTATTAAACTTATATACTGCCCATCTGAGCGGTTTACATAAAACATAAAAAATAAGCCAAAGGTAAAATCTGAATTAATCACAGAGTCCAAGAGCCTCGTGGTGCAGTGGTTAAAACGCTGTACTACAGCCAAAACTGTGCTCACGACCTGGGGTTCAAATCCCAGGTACCCGGCTCAAGGTTGACTCAGCCTTCCATCCTTCCGAGGTCGGTAAAATGAGTACCCAGCTTGCTGGGGGGGCAATGTGTAGCCTGTATAATTAAATTGTAAACCGCCCGGAGAGTGCTTGTAGCGCTATGGGGCGGTATATAAGTCCAATAAATAAATAAATAAATAAATAAATAAATAAATAAATAAATAAATAAAGATGGGAAAAGAAAGAGAGGGGGGGGGGAAGAAAAGAAATAGGCTAGGTGATGGCTGCAGGGAAGGCCTGCCTGTATAGCCATGTCTTCATATTGGTCTTGAAGGCCCCTCAGCGAGCAGGCGGATCTCTGCTCTTGTTGAAACACCTCAATAAAGAATCTTAAAACCTCATAAGAATCTTTCATCCAGTCAAGAGTGAAACAAATAACTCTTCTTTCCCACACCTAAAACCAATAAATTGCTTTTTCCTTCTGAGAAACACACACAAGAGAACATGAAGTAATTGTTATGAGAGATGCAAGAAAGCTATTCAGTGCTTCAGTACAAAATAATCATTATCCTAGTTCAGGCAATTTGTACAATTCACACAGTTGTATTAATTATGTTTCTTTGTGTAATACTGGGCAATTTGGTGAAAGAAATTGCTAATTTTCTGCAAAATGTAATTCTCATCAATGCTGTAACTCTTATAATAGTGTAAGGAATTCCCTTTCTATTGCTGGTGAAGATAAAAATGTTCCTCATTTGTTGATACATGATTTGTATTCATGGGTGGTAGAATTTGATCTGTTCTGGATGGGACTGCACTCAGTCTGAAGAATTATTTGCAAAGTCTGAGGTCACTTATTGCTTAACTTTGATACTAGAAGTCCATATATTTGCAACATGGAAAGTGTGTTCTCTCAGCTCAACCTCCTTCTTGGCAAAGAGACCCTTGCCACAGTTATCCAGAGTCAGTTAACTTCTGGATAAGGCTACTCGTACTTCGTTATATCTAGGAATTTCTCTAAACACTGTTCAGAACATGCTGGGGTTCCAGCTCTCCTAGCTACAGTTCATACTATCTGTTTAGTCTTTGAAACAACCCAATGCAAAGCATTCCTTTTTTCCTTTTGAAATTAAGACCTACATTTTCCCCTTTGTTTTCTTAGTATCTTTTATATTTTACTTTATAATTTTTATAGCAGAATGCAGAAGGAAATGTCTACTAATTTGTTCTAATATATGAATGACATCTCCATACTCTATTTTCTCTTCCCCTTTGGGTCAATAATTAAGATGGTAAACCTACAGGCAGCGATGCATCTTCTTTAATTTTCATGAAATATTTTACTTTCTAAACAAGGCACATTATAATCACCAACATCAACATTATCATGATAACTTTCTAGAGTCATAGCAAAACGCAAAGGCACAGAAGATACACAAAAGGACTATGAGTATGGGTTGTTAGTAAGGAAATGCGGAAGCTTTATTAAATCTGTGGTAAACTCACCTGGGCAGGAGGGGCTGTCGGAAGTGGCTGCACAGGAGGGATCTGCAAAGGTGCCAGTGGAGTGCTGATAGCTGCCACCTGAGAAGTTGGAGTTTGGTACTGGGGTAAGAGTTGTGGTGTGGGCTGCTGTGCAGGGCAAACAGGCTGGCCGGCAAGAACTTGTTGTAGAGGAGATGGAGATGGGATGGGTTGCTGCTTGAGAAAAAAAATATGTATTAAGCTCTCAACATGCTATGGGCATTGGGAGAGGAACATATGGGGGATTATGTATTTGTCATAAGTACTATTCAACATTTCAACATAGGTGCTAGCAAAAATCACCACAAAAAGTTTCTTCGTTTGCTTGCTTGTTTCCTTGTTTGTTTTGAGTATGGGCTAAAGTGCTGGGAAAACTTGCAAAACTGGCTAGATTTCAAATCACAGAAATAGACCAAAAATTGGCTCTCTGTGTGTGCGTGCACTGTAAAAGTATATTTGGTATGGGCAACAGTACTGTATATCTGAAGCCTGAAACATACTTAGTAGCTCAGTTCAGATCATTGGTCAGTGTGTTAGAAGGGATACAGTGGCTTTATTTGCATGTCTGAGAGACAGATACAGTTCTGTGTGTACCAACCTTTCCAACATTTTCACCAGTGATCACCTTCCCCAACTCTATATCTTCTGCTCAGAAGTTATGTCAGGGGGTAGCAAAGGAAGAAAGTGATGGGAAATGTGGTGGTATCCTGGCCACTGGGGAATTACTTTGCCCTCTCACTTAAGCCTGGCAACAGCCTTTCCATCAAGGTGCACTAAAGGCAGAAACTGGGATTACAGCCACCTCATCAGTTCTACGGACAGAGATGCTCCACTGGCCTCTTCTCGCCCTCAGCTGGGAGCTTTGCACAGTGGCAATATCGTGACCAATGAGATTATTCTGAGGCAGAATAATTGCTACACATGGGGTCTTGCTTGCTTTTAAGTTTTAATCTGTTCACCACCTAGAGCAGTGTTTGCACTAATAGGGTGGTATATAAATCAAACAAACAAATGAAATTGTAGGTTTCTCCTTGGGTTTTAGATTGTTGATTTTATGTAAATTGCTCTAGGAGCCTTTTTTTGATGGAAGAATGGGATTAAAATGCTTCAGGGAAAATAAATTTGGTAGGTCAGATGAGGGAAAAGACCTGGAATTTGTAGCAGGAAGGGATGGAGTATAAATATGTTAGAGCTCTCAAGTCTCTTTGGCTTATGTGTACTAGTTTCACTCACACTTAAATGAGGGTCTGGTTTAAATTCAGACAGTAGATTTGAATATTTGCAAAAAAACCCACCACATTTAGGACATTTGTTATAATGCACATAATGCCTGCAACACAAATTAAGAAAAGCTTCTATCTTTCTACAGTGACCAAAACAAATGTTCTTACCGGCTGGCTGGATAATACAGGCTGAGGTTGTCTCATTTGCACAGGAGCAGCTGAGGTGGCATGGACAACCGGGAATGGGATCGCTGGTTCTTGATAGTGTTGTGGTCGTGGGGGAACAACAGCAGGTGGAGGCTGAACTATCGGAAGTCCAGGCTGAAAGGGAAAGTGAAACCCCACAAGGACTGCTTTAGAATACTAAACCCTACAAGAACTGATTTGTCCATAATTTAAAATTCAAAATAAAGGCACAGATAATTTTAAATTTAAAATAAATGCAAACAGCTTTATAATTGGTTTTAACTCCAGGAAGAACATTAAGTCAATGAGACTGAAATGACCAAAATCCCTAGGTGGATTGTGATTTGGGGAGGAGAAAAGTTTCTAAAGTCAATCCAATCTGAAAACTTTTTCTGATCCCAACTGTACAGCAGAGTGTGTGGAATAGCTGCAGTAAGACAGAAATGACTCTGAACACTAATGTCCTGAGAGCTTCAAAGTAAGCGCAACAGTTGCATCCTCTTCCAACAGCTGCATCGTAGTCCCAAAATATGAAGAGTGTGTGTTGAAGCATGTTCCCAGGTGTGTCAGTCTCTTGACAGCTGGATCCTCTGCGTTCAAATGATGGAAATGTTCAACTTGTGTCTTTCTTCTCCGCTGATTCAAATGTGTGGGGATCAGATTTGCATGGCTAATTAAAGCAGGAGTTTTAGAAGGCTTCTTTGGGAGGTTCATGTTGAGGCATGTCAGTGCCCAGACCCTCCCCCTCTCCTCCTCCCATTTCTTGTTCCTCACCAGTCACCTGTGGCTGACATCCATTGCCCATAAACTAAGCTCCAGTGAAGCTGCCCCACTCTCCTTTCCTTTATATTTTCCTCTTCCCTCCCTCCCTCCACCCCAGAATCCCTCTGATCATATCCCACCCTGTTTCATCAGTCTTGGAGCTTTCAAAAGGTTCTGCAGCCCCAGAACTTTCTGGTCCAGTGTCCTTCTTTGCTTTTGAGTTGTTGGTGTTCATCACAGAGTCTTTATCTGCATGGCTAGCAGTCCTCCTGGCATCTTCCATGGGCGTGGGTGGAGACATATTAACTCTATGGTGGCCCAGTGCTGAAGACTCATGGAGTAGGCCTGACACTGGTTCCCACTGAGATCCATTAATGGCCAAACTAACATTCAATACTTTTATGCTGTAGGAACTAAAAAGCACTTTTATGAACAAGTATTCAGTTAAATATGAAACTACCACAGGTGTCATATTGATTCTTGACAACTGAAAGTCAGATCAAAGAAATCAGTAAGTCTAGCAAGAATGTACACAAAAATAGGCTGAATTGTCGTAGCTAGCCAAAGGTCCATTTCACATGGTGAAAGCAGCAAGTTAAGAGTGAAACTCACAATGTATTCTATATATATGAGGAAGAACAGAAGTATACATGTTATGAAACTGTGAAGTAACATTTTTTTATTTATTTGATTTATATACTGCCCATATAGAACGTGTCTACTGTGGGCAGTTTACATATAATATAAAAATAAACTAAGATAAAATCCAGATTAATCAAAGATAGGAAAGGAAAAAAGAAGGGGGGGGAAGAAGAGGAAGGAGAGAAAAGAAAAAGACAAGGGGAGATAGGCTAGGTATTGGCTGTAGGGAAGTTCTGCCTGTATAGCCATGTCTTCAAGTTAGTCTTGAAGGCCCTCAGCGAGGGAGCCAGGTGGATCTCAGCAGGTAAGTTGTTCTAAAGTCGAGGAACCACTGCAGAGAAGGCCTGATTTTTGTTTTTTTTTCCCACCGGGCCTCAGCCGCCCAGCCTGACTGGAGTGGGTAATACAGGTAGAAATGGGTGGAAGAAGATGCTCTGCCAGGTATTGAGGTCCTAAACCATTAAAGACTTTACATGTAATGGTTAACACCTTGAAATCAATGTGGAAGCAGATACTGTAGGTAGCCAGTGTAAGGCGGCCAGAGTGGGAAAAATATGGTGAAATTTTTCACCCCTGTTAATAGCCTGGCCACCGTGTTCTGGACCATCTGAAGCTTCCGCATCAGTCCCAAAGGAAGCCCCACATAGAGAGTGTTACAGTAGTCTATTCTTGAGACTACAAGCACATGGACTAGTGTGGTGAGTGCCCCCATGTCTAGATAGGGATGCAGCTGGGAGATCCGCCAAAGATGTAAATGGGCAGGCCGAATCACAGACACTACTTGGGTCTCCATGGTAAGCGCTGGGTCAAGATGGACCCCCAGACTGTGAACCGAATTCTTTGTGGTGAGAGAGGGAGTTCCCCAAAACACTGACATTGGGGGGCCCCACCCATAAGACCTCTGTCTTTTCCAAGTTCAACCTTAGTCCATTCAACTGCATCCATTGCAGAACGACCTCCAGGCAGCACCCAAGGGATGGAGAGGCATCTACTGCAGATGGAAAAAAGGAGATGTAGATCTGGGTGTCATCAACGTATTGGTGACACGAAGCTCCACATCCCCGGATGACCCCCCCCCTCCAATGTCCTCATATAGATGTTAAACAGCATTGGGGAGATGATCGAACCCTGCAGAACAAGGTGTTGCGCTGGATGTCTCAGCTCCATCCACTGTTTCCAAATAGGGTGCAAGATCCTGGGTGCCACTCTGCCCTTCTTAAAATACTGCAGCTGTCATGGAATGCATAGAACCTTTCATACTAATTATAGGTCAGGTTTTATCACAGAATTTTTGGAAAGAAGAGAAAGGAGGTCAAGCAGGTGGGTTTTTTCTCCCCTAATAGTTTTAAAGTCAGTCTGTAGGGGAAAGAATATCATTCCTGGAACTGCTCAGTCTACTGTCAAAGAAAGAAGCAAGAAGGAATTTCACCTACCACATCACTGTCATTTTTATTTTTTTGGTCTGGTGAGACTTTTCCCATTGCTCTGCCCAACCTGAGTCAAGTAACTGTTCTATTTAAATGAAATTTAATCTGGGCTAAATGCTTTATAGGATTGTGTATGTTTATATGTAGAAATGAAGTCTGAGCACAGGGTTTCTACTGTTCTCATTTGAGCAAAGCTAGAGAATGGGTTGCTGCAAGGATTCATTTAATAAAGGTAAATCCAGAGTTTGGCTATAAAGATTACCAGCTTCATTTTAGATACACAATTGGTTTTAGATCATTACAGAAGAAGGACTATATATAGCACATTCAAGAGACATTAATAACTTAGTTTTGCTCTTATCTCTTTCAGAGTGAATCAAATACAACCGACGCTCCTGACAGGTGGGTTTAATGAGCATAAACTTTCCAGAATGAAAAGATTTCTGTAATCCTTCTAGCTGTGATTCGACTGATTCATCTTCTTTCCCCTGCAGTGGCTTTTGGTTTGATCCCAGCAGTTCCTCTGCAAAAGGCACCACATTTGGTGTGAAAACTACTGCTGAATCACTGTGATGACAGGAACTGCTTTGCATCACTGGCAACAAATACTGCACAGTACAGAAGCACTGTGTCCCAGCAGTCCAGGAGGAGACGCATGTAAAGTATGTGTCAGCGTTGTCATTAGAAAAAAAAAGGAGAAGATTCATGTTTGGTTGCTTGCAGGTCTTTTTTCGGTGACAGTTCTATTCATGTTCAACCTGGACAAGGTTGTTGTAGCAAGAACAAATGCGGATGACTTCCCAGATACTACTGGTCATTAGATTTTTGATCTTCTACAACAGAAGAGCTTCTTCACACGCCAGGAAACAGCTACAAAGGTACTGAGAAGATGCTTGGCCTTTCTAAGGAATATCTTTTGGAACAATAATATATAGATCTAAAGTAATAAGAAAATACGACTAAAATAATTCTCAAAACAAGTATGTGTAGGGGATTTTAAACTGTTCCTAAGCTAAACGAAAGGGGCAACCAGTGTGGTGTAGTGGACAGAGTAATGGACTAAGACCTGGGTTTGATTCCTGGCTGTGCCATGGAAACTCACCAAGGGAGTGCAGCTGGTAAATCCACTCCTTAAATACCTAACCCTACCTTGAAAATCTGATGAGGGTCACTATAAATCAGTTGTGACTTGATGGCACGTAACAACATAGCTAAACAAATCAGCTTACTTCCATTACGCTGAATGTACTTTCCCCACTTCGCTTGTTAGAGCACACTATATAAAAAACAAATGTATCATGGCAGATAATATACTGTTTTTCATGGCACTAACTCTCACATACAAGAAAAAGTGGATGGCGGTACATAACTAGAGCCTGGAAATGTGTACTGTTTAAGAAGAAGTGTAAGTGGATCCAGAAACATTAAGTATTTTAGGACAGCCCTTATACTTACTCCTGAAGGCTGCTGGTAGGGTCCCAACTGCTGAAGACTTTGGGGCAAAGTCTGGCTTTCACTGAGAGGTGGGCTATACACCCGCTGAATAGCAGGGGGCATTGCATCGGGCACAGTTGAGTAGATAACACTTTGCTGGCTGCTTTGAGAGTCTGAATAAACAGTTGATCCCTGTCCACTGTCAAATGTGCTGTCAGCTGAAAGACAACGGGAAAAGGGAAAACAAGGACACCATAAAAATCAAATGAAATTGGGGCTCGATCAGACTGGCATTTGACCCATTGTTCAATGTGGTAAGGAGGTGGTGGCTGGTTCACTCATTCTTCCAGCAACCAGAGTCTGTCTCCAGAGTGTCCCTACCCGCAACTTTTTTGATTGATCGAAACGACGGTTGCAGGTATTTTCTCAATTGGTGCGATATGCAAGGCACAGAAAATATTTTTAAAGGTTAAATCTAAGAGATTCAGCACAGCAGCGTTATCCTGAAATAGCTCATTTATTAAAACACTTCACAATACCAGAAACTGACAACAGAGGGAGTCGGAGTAAATAAGGTTGCCTGAGTGTGGTATGTAAGAGTTACATCAAATAGAATATTGTTCCTTCCCCAACCTCAAGTGACCCTATTTAGCCTGCAGCAGTCTGCTCCAAAAGAGCCCATGCAGTCAGAGCTTTAATCTTCATCTAACAGTGCTCTGTTGGTGTGTGTGGTGTTACTGACAATTTCAGGGTTGCTGCCAAGGTAGGGTTGGGGAGAAGTAATGTGCAAAAGTGACACATTTGCCCATGTCCCCGTCTACACATCTCTCGTGTGCTTATAATTTCAACTACTACTACACTTTTTAGAAACTAACCATGACCTACATTCTCAACAGACAATCCAGTCTGTATCACTGTAGCATCTAGTTAGACTAAATGTTACTAGTGAGATTTTAGCAATATTTACCACTGACTGTCTAAAACCCTGTTTATGATGATCATGCCAGTTATTTTTTATAAAGATCAATGCTTGTAATGAGCACGAACCTTTATGATTCTCACCTCTCTCCTTTATTTAGAAGCAAGAGAAATGAACTGTACTGGGAACATGGGATTCTATCCTACGTATATGTAGACAATATGGCCTGGTGGTATTTTTTTTTCCACACTACTGATAAATAGAAATAGAGTAACTCTTACATTTTATACCTAGCAAATTTAAATAACAGAGCTATACAAATGACTGTGCTAAATAAAGGAAATTTCACATATTTATTTTTGTCCAATATCACAAAATGCTTTATTCTACAGTTACTAGTTTTCAGAAAATTAAAAATCAAAGTTCAAATATGTTTCACCTAAACAGAGGTAGTCAAACCTCCCCCTCATTTTATAGTTTTTCTAACTCCCATCGCTGCTGAAGAATTTGGGGGATTTAGAAAAAGGAGACCCATGACCAGAAGATTCTAACAAGTCTGACTGTCCTGTTAAGCAAGGTGTGTGCTTGCTTTGGGAAAAATATGTTTTGGGATGGTGGGGGAAGGCACATTTTTCTCAAGGATAAAGCCTGGGGTGATTCTTAGGGAGGAGCTGGCCCCTAGACGAGCTGAAATATCCCAGTCCTGCTCTATATTTTTAACACCAATGAACAGAAAATTGCTTTAAAACATACTACTTGTATAAAATCCTTTATACAAATGTTCCCAGCTCTAGTTTCTGTTCTAAAAACAGAATTTAACCTTACTTAACCCCAACCTTAAAGCAAATGGGAAAATGGACTATAAGATCAGATAAGGCTCTTGAATCCAAGATATTTGTATTCACATCTATTTATGGGAGATGGAAAGAGACATATAAGTCATTCAAGCGGAATATTCCCTTTTCCAAAATCTTTATAAACATATTTGGGAAGCTAATTTATTCTAACTTTAGGAAACATAGTTCTGAATCTCAGTCTTTACCTACATTAACGTTAACTAAAAACATGGAGGTCTCCATCCAGTTTGTATATTTAGAAAAAAAATAATCACCTTCAGTTTGCTCAGCTCTGAGTTTATAGCAATACTTGATGTACTTAATAACAGTTATTTATAATGAATGTAAATTTAATCTCATGATAAGCATTATTTGTAACCACAACTGGATAAAAAAAGAGTATAACTATACACAGCTGAAGCAGTGGCTAGAAGCCAAGTCTGCATATTTTTGTGGCTCATCATGTTGTACAGAGATGTTAAATTATTTATCTACGTTTCTGCTCTCTCTGAATATCACAGGCAGCATGAACGGAATTATTTATAGGGCTTTTAGACACAAAAGCTCTATAAGAGCATCCAAACAGCACATGGTACTGATATTATAAATTCAAGCAAGAAAATTGAAAGTACAGTATTGAACTGGATGCAGTTTTATTTTAAAACACACATTTATGTCTTGTGAAATACTAAAGCAAATTATCTGCACACCTTAGTGAAGTAAAAAAGTATAGCTAGAGTTTTTAACTAATTTAGTTAAAATTGCATATACCCTGTACTTTTTCAAATAAAGAATATGGAAAGTGTTTCCAACAGGCCTTCTATAAGTTCTTAAGCATAAGGCACAGTAGCTTTAATTGTTGAATGTAACCTGCACTGCCTTAGGTCAGACAGCTCTGAGAGACTGAGAATTTAGAATCAAACTGAAATGATTTATTGAAGATATTTGAGTATAGTTATTTTTTATGTGTGATAAAGAACTCGTTAGACAAGATAACATACCCCGATATTTACTCCTTCTCTTAATAGTCTCTCCAGCAATGTACTTGTTGCACATTCCAAAAAATGCTGGGATTATTAACTTCTTTCTAACTTCTACAAATATACCAGAGTTTACTGAGTTCATATGAATTCTTCGATATCAACACATTGTAAAGTCCTCTTAGTGTATAGCTACATTGGAAAGTACAGGCGTACCTCAGTTTATGAAATTAATGCGTCAGTAAGGTTCCATAAGAAAGAAAAACCATCTCACTAGTCCTGGATTCTGATGTCCAACAAAACTGGAATCTGACTGTAAAAAACTAGCAATTTAAAGAAAAAGACTTACATGCAAGTGATGTAACACTTGTGGGTAGATTTTGTTGAGAAAGATGCTGGTCAGCTTCAGGCTCCTCCGATTCTGATAGGATGTGGTGACCAGTGTGAGAAAGGTATGTAACCTGAACTGGTTGTGCTTGTGGGGCCTTCGATTTCTCCAGACTCTCAGGATCCCGATTATCCTCTGACTGCAACATGGGCCAAATCCTCTCTCTCCTCCACTGTATTAATGCTACTCTGTCACGTATTGACTTTGCAACTATTTTTACGTCACTTTCATGAAAAAATCCAGCATCAACCTGGAAGAAGATTTTGAAGCATGAACACATGCATATATACATAACATACATACATATTATGTAGCTGCTTATTTCTCTGTTAGGATATTGCCACAAGACATTTAAAACACATTTGAAATCGAAAGTGCCATAATTTTTGTTAACTTGCAAAAGAGAGAAACAGTTGTACAAGCAAAATTAGTTCAAGTAGCACAGATGTAATTTTTCATAAGGAGTTACTTAAGATGAGTTAATTATTACCCTGTCTAAACACTGGAAACCCACCGACTCTAATTTAATGAACATGGGAGCTCCTTATAAGATGAGAATGTTTTTTTTTCAGTCAAAGAAAGCATAACAGATGGCTGAAAAGGATGGGGCATTTTTAGGAATAATAAAAGTCAGAACTCAATGCAATCATATTTGGCAATCATACTCTTCACATGGATGTCTGCTTCATGAATAGCTAGCCAAAGGAAATGTTCAAAGTGCTTTCAGAAATACATAACATCACATGTAAATCCCCAACCTAGTGCTTTTCAGATGCAAGTGTGGGTTAGCCAATCATCCTAGTGAAGGCAGGAAACTGCAGAGCTGGAAACATTTTCTTTAAAAAGGAATCTGTTGCTCTTTTATGTGTCTCATTAAAATTGCTCCTACTGAAAGAGTGATATGCTTCTGCCATGCTTTTTATTTTCTATTTAATTTATTTTCTAACAAAGACATTTGAAAAATACAAAAAGGCCACAAAATGGCCCAACCAAATCAATGTTTTAAGAATAAAATTGCTCATTATATTAAAAAAGAACAAAACAGAACTAATCATGTCATTTTAAAAACAAGCATTACAATCTTTTTACTTCAAATAACACATTGTGGGTTAAAGTATTGCTAACATTGTGTTACTTGTAAGTTCTTCCAATTGTGATGTATAAAGGAATAGTCCCAGGTCATATTAAACTACAATAAGATACTCAAATTTAAATCCTCTATTTCAACAAACAGAAAACAACTTGGCCACTATTTACATATTCATCCAGGGTCTATCATTGTCTGGAAATGACTAAATCACAGGGCTGTTGTTTAATGCGTAAATATTTGCATTCAAGCAGTTTGACTAAACTTGCTTCAGTCAAACCTGAAAGAGTTAAAAGCACAAGTAATCAGTTTTCCATGATTTGACAATTATAACTAACTCTTCCAAAAAACATGTGCCCTGATATAAAATTGGTGGATCAAGTATTGCTTGCAATTTTTTTAAAGAAAAATATAATATTTTTAAAAATATCCTGCAAAAACACAATTACTGATAAGAAGCCAGACAATTTTTGGACAGCTCTTAATGCCTTGTTTGGAGCAGTTGGCCTGCTTTCATGATAGACACCTTTATGGAAGAGGTAGAATAACACAGAATGCTTTCTATCCAATTCCAAACAAGATTAGAGCATGAATCTACAAGGAAAATACTGTTATACTATATAATTTATTACCATAATGTACACAGACATGTAGTACAAAACTTACACTAACACATCATTGTGTGTGAGTTAAGACAGCTTTGTTATGTTTTGGAGAAATTCCTACAATTGCAGAACTCCTTCAGTTTGCAGTATACTCCACACGGAGACCTGATTTACTAGGGATTCTCTCAATAAATCCAATTGGCTAGTTGATCAAAATACTAGCTAGCATAGTATGTTTGCAGTTGATCCGCTTGAGTATATCAGATAAATTAATTTCATTTGGTAAGTCAACCTATCTGAACCACTCTGGGGTACAAAAAGCGTTCATGGGAAAATGTACTATTGTTATTCATGTTTGCAGTTGATCCGCTTGAGTATATCAGATAAATTAATTCCATTTGGTAAGTCAACCTATCTGAACCACTCTGGGGTACAAAAAGTGTTCATGGGAAAATGTACTATTGTTATTCATTTTTGGTTTGGGATGCATTTGAACACTTCTGAAATAATTAGGGCTGTTCTCCATTACGTTCTAGGAGAGTGAAGTCTATGAACTCAATTCAAAAAAGACCCAAAGATGTAGAAACACCAGTAGACATCATATCCAACTCCAGAAATTATTTTGCATTTTCTAGAACCTGACAAAAACTACAATGACAAAAATTCAGTAGCAAATCACAAAAACACTTTTAAAAGAAACAGAAAAATCCTAGTTTTAAAGGAAATTGACAGCTTCTCACCAAAAATAGGAGAGAAACTAGAAACACCCCATCAGAGCAAGATTTCTTGTTAGGCTTAAGAGCCCTTTTCACTTTGCCTTCAAAGTCTGGTAAGACAAGAGAGATTGCAGCCTGTCTAAAACTGCCCTCCGGAACTCCCAAAGGGCCCCAGACCGCCCCCCCCACACACACACACATGCTAAAATTGGTGTGACCAGAAGATTGTGTTTTTGCAATGGCCTTGCACAAAAATCTCATCATCTATTTTTTTAAAAGTCTTAATTAGGTAATTAAAAACGTTGTGATGGAGGAGAGCTTTATGGATATCATGGATCACCCGGGGGGGGTGCTAATAAGTAGGTTCTAAAAGCAATCAAGCCTGAATTCTCCCTAGTACCTAAAATTACTAAACTGAGACTATTATACTCTGGGAATATCACAAGGCTCACTGAAGAAGACAATAATATTAGAAAAAGTTGAAGGCACCAGAAGAATAGGACAAACTGAATCAATAAAAGAAACGCTGGGTAGGGCTGAACAGAGCTGTTAACTGATAAGACTTCATTAATTCAAAGAGTCCCATCAAGTCAGAAGAGACGTGGCAGCACATTTCCCCTGAGAAAATGAAATTATCTGTTAGGATTTTAGCCCAAGTTGAAGCCTGCAGACAAAACATCAATCCAAGACAAATCAGGCTATACTCCAAAGCATCAAATTGGAGTCCAAAATAAATCTTATGGTCAGTACACATGTCTGTTTGCTGTATTGTTCTTCTTAATCAGTTTAACAAAAGTCTATTAGGTTTTGTGGACATTCTTTGGAAAGAGGCTAGGGGGGAAATTAGACATACTCAAATTTGTAAAAAATATATATTCAGTGTATAAAACAACTCAGTAGCAAACATGAGAAAGTTTATCCTAAACATATTTCTAATTTACAGGATTCATATCAAACTTAACAGCCATTTCCATAGTTCTTATCATTCTTACTAAAAAATAAAGTTTAGTCATCTCTCTCTCTCTTTTCAGAATGAGCTAGGATTGCTGCATAATCCTGTCCGCTTATATATTGAACATAACCTGTGAAAGATTTAAAATCATACAACTAGATTTAAGTGCCACTAAAGATTTACAGGAATTTGTAGGAAATTTCCATATTTATAGGAAATTTATACAGCAACATCAGTCTTCTTATTTTCCAGTTTCTGTATGAATAACATTCTAAAATACTCTGTGACAATTTTTTAACGGAATATACTGTACCAGATTTGCTCCTGGTGTCCTTTGATATTTATATACTACTTATATAACCACTTGTGCAGTGCAGTGGTTAAACTGCTGTACTGCAGCCAAAACTGTGCTCACGACCTGGGATTCAATCCCAGGTAGCGGCTCAAGGTTGACTCAGGCTTCTATCCTTCCGAGGTCGGTAAAATGAGTACCCAGTTTGCTGGGGGGGCAATGTGCAGCCTGCATAATTAACTTGTAAACCCCCCAGAGAGTGCTTGAAGCACTATGAGGTGGTATATAAGCAGCACACTTTGCTTTTATATACTTTTTTTTAGAAGTTTATTTTACCATTTCTTGTGCAACATCATCAGGAGTTTCCTTCTCCAGATCAAAAGTAAATTCAATGGCTCCATTATCTTTGGGTTTTCCTTTCAGTTTCTTAGGATCTTCTACCCAGAGTCTTAAGGCAATAGAGGATTTCCTACCATCATCTTCTTCTGCAAGTTCCACTCTTACCCCAGTATCTTCAGCAAAAAAGGCATGGCTTAATAAATCTTTGATTTCATATCTGGAAGAAAAGACAAATTGCAAAATAGATTTTACAACCATATTTAAGAAGGCATTGCGGGAAAACAAAAGGTAGCTAGTCATGATGTAAGAGACGTGAGCTCACATCTCTTACATCACTACTAGTTACAAACAGAGAAACAGAATGATCCCTGTCCAATGATACAAAGGCTGTGTTTACCCCAAACAGTAAGTCAGATGTTTTTCACAAGACTATAACTTTTGAAAGTTTTGAAATCAATCCACTAGATTTAAGATTCTATTGAAGTATCATGAAGCCTATCTGCTATTTAATAAGGTTACAAAAAGCCAAACGTTTTTAGTCCTGGGATTTGTTTCCAGCAGAGATCATCCAGATGCTTCTCAGAAGCCCACAAGGAAAGTATGAAAGCAGCAGCTCCCTCCTTTTCTTGTATAAAAAACCCAAAATATTTATTAAAAGTGATTTTTTAAAAAGAGGTCACATAGAAAGAAAAGAGCAGACAAAATACAAATCAGTTAAATGTCAAAATGGATGTGAATACAGTGAAGGTCTTTCTGTTTGTTCTACTGTACAAACCATGGGTAAAGGGCGGACATGCCAAAAAAAAAAAAAAAAACCACCTTTTAGGGGTAGGGGAAGACATCCATTTAACTGCAATTTCCAAATTCCATTTAAGGACAATCCCAGGTACAGTCCCCTACTGTATTCCAAGAAAAAGACATCTAAGGCAAAAAGACATCACAGCCACGGAGCAACAGGGAACAGACGGCGCACTGTTCTAAAACAGACCTCTAAGGTTCAGCCACCACTACTTGCGCACCTAACAATATACCTGAGCCAAGCAGTACCACCAACCTCTGGGTGTGATTTTTAAAAGGAATTACAGCACCACCCAAAACAGTATCCTTATTAACTGACTGCCACTGTGACCAGACACTTATCTAACTTCGCCAGGCTGAACATCAATGTGTTAACCTAGACCCACTTTTTCATTGGTCACAACTCTTCTGAAGTTCCAAGACTCTGAGCTGGACTGAGTAGCATATGCTCTTGTTTTGGGAGCTTCCATAATTTCCTTCATTGCAGCTCACTGCCAAATGTCAGGAGATCAGTGTTATACATACACCCAATATTGTGTGAGATATATGGGTGTGAACAAGACATATGGCGAGAATGTATTCCACCACCACCCCGCTATGTCATGGTCTTGGAAGCTTCTCAGAAGTGTAATTCCTATTAAAAAGAAGTGTATGCTCATTACCTGGCTTCTGGTAAATGGATGGGGCACAGCTGCTGGCTTTAGTATAGTAGAACATTTTGAAATGCTACGGTAGTAGCTACACTACTAAACTGTTGTCCTGGTAAGTTCAGGGAGAAAGCTTGTACCCTCCAGACCCTGGGAAGCTGCTCATGGACTAAGCAGGGAGGGAGTGACCTATCCCAGACGGTGGGGACGGGAAGGCAACGGTTCTGCTTGGTTCATTAACTGCCTATGTCACAAAGTCATCCAATCCTGCTCTATGGAATATGATGGGAAAGCAATATGCAATATAACTGATACACCAAATCTAAATGCCCAAACTATCATCGTAGTTTCAAGTAGATATTAAACAGTATAAACAACCACTGTGTAAAGTGCTGTCTTTCAGAGCTTATTCCTAAGAAAGGCTCAAGCAGAATGGATTTGATTTAAATCAAATTGATTTAAATCAATTTCTCCCTTTAAATCAAATTGATTTAAATCATGGTTTAAATTTTAAAAATCAGATTTATTTAAAATTTAAATTTTAAAAGTTGATTGTTTTGATTGTGACTTAAATCAATTTGTAATTTTAAAAAATCCTTGCTTTTTATCCACCCTGGGCTCAAATCACTGGAAACCAGTGTCCTTCAGAATCTATGTTGGGTAGGCTGTCCTGAAAGTTATTCCATCCCATGGTGTTATAAGTTGTTGCACATCCAGCAGAACCAGGAGGGTACATATGCCCTGCCCAGTTCACCCGGCTGGACAATTCAGTGTGCTTTATCCAAGAAGATGACAAAATGTCCATAAATAAGATTAAAATAATTTATATAACTGGTTTCATCTGAGAAAATCTGTAACAAAAAGCTTATGAACTACATCAAAAACAGGTTATTCGCCAGATCCTGCAAATCCCCCTACTCCACCCCAAAAGTCAGATTAAAATATATGGAAAAAAACATCTATGGTATTGCTGTAAATACAACAGAAATGTACTATTAAAAACCAACCTTTCTTCTTTATTTTTGCAAATGCACTCTCCAATTATCTCCTTAATTTCAGGGTCAGTAACCTTATCAAAACTTGCTGGTTTGACACCCTGCAAAAGGAAAGAGAGAAAAAAATGTTTTTTTGATATATTGTCATCCTCCTCTAACAGATAGAATTTTTTAAAAAAATGTTTGGCTGACAGTCTAGTTTTGTCTGCTTACTCACTTTTTTTAAAACCTTTCTGGGTTTCTTGGATCAATCTTATTGGACTGTCCTCATTTCCTTTTGTAAATTGCTTGAGAAGAGTTTGCACACTAAATATTCTACATTCCTGGGATCTAACTGTGGCTTACAAAACAGCAATTCCTTGTGAACATGGTTACATGTGATAATCCATATATAAGCAGGGAAAAAGGTGCACAAAAAGCCCTGGCAATCCGGCTAAGGATTTCTTTGCTAATCTGCCACCACATAAAAGTGCTGGATTGTACTCTCATCATCCCAAAACATTGCAGGGTGATGGGGGTTGTAGTCCAACACATCGAGAAAGTGTTTCCTTGGGGGAGCTGAGCTAGGGTGATACACATACCAGATCACATGTCAGTTTTACTAGACAAAATGACTTTATCGAATTTCTGTATTTCTTCATTAAAAGAACATTCACTTCTACATCGTCAGTCTAAAGCACCAGATTTTGCATTCTGGACGGGCACAACACATAGTTATTTGAAGCTTTGAAAGCACACTTTGTTTCCTGCAGATTCTAATCACTTAGTGAAAGAGAACTATTCTATGCTATTTATAAAGGACATTAACAAGAAGCTGGCATAATTGCAACTAAATAATGATGAAAAATGTACCCAACAGGACAAAGATATTGTCATATGAAAGAAAAGTACTAATGATAACGATTAGAATAAAGCTGTTTTGTTTAGAGGATGACACACAATCTTGCACAAGAGTGCTTCCACTTGCTGAGCAAAACTCCTCTCATTTTCTCTTCCCTCTACTCCATGAGCCTCCTCCAGATCTCCCTCTAGATCAAAGGTAAGGTGCATTGGGTACTGCAGGGAGAGAGGCTAATAAGGCACATTCCTCCAGCTGCCTGCCAGGTGAAGTTGAACTTCACCTAAAGGTACAGGCACTTACTTAACTTTGCCTCAGGAAGTAGCTGAAGGAGGGTACGAGACTGATCACAGGAAGAACAGAAAGTTAGGGATTCCATAAGCCTGTCTGGCTGGGTTTTGTCCTGACCAAAAATATCTTCCTCCAGAAACTTTGTCACAGATAGGGAAAGATACATACCGTATTTTTCCATGTATAAAGCATCATTTTTCCCAAAATCATTAGAAGAAAAATTGAGGGTTGTCTTATACATGGAAGGAGGTGGAGGCCAAGGAGCAGCCACACTCAGCCACCTCTCGCGGCTGCCGCCGCTGGATCGCCTCCTCCAGTGCCTCTCACTGTAGCGTTCAGCCCTGCCCTCACCTGTCCGTCACAGCTGAGCAGTGGGAAAGGAGCTACTGAGTGAACGGAAGGTGGTGCTAAAGGGAGAGGAGCTTGGATATAAAGGGGGGTGTATGGAGTATGAGAGGTGGTATGTGAGTCTGTGAGGCTGTGAGCCAGTAAGTCAGTGAGAGAAGGGTTCTGTGTGTCAGTGAGTTCAGTGAGTGAGTGAAATTGATTAGCTACTTGTGATTTACCTATTACATATTACTGATCAAATAAACAAGTTTAACTTTCAAAGTAACACATGTCTCATTGAATAATTGGTATTGAAACAGCAATACCTGGTGGCAGCAACTAAGGAAGAAGAGTGAGCACCTCCTGGAGGCCTGAGATAATAGAGGCTACACTCGCGGGCTCCCTTTGGACAGGGGACAAGGCGGTGGCGTGAGCTGGAAGTGAGCCTCATGAGTGGCACTGGAGGAGGCAACTGAACGGCGGTGGCAGTCAATGGGCAGCTATGAGAAGCAGCCGAGTACAGCTGCTCTTGCACCTCTGCCTCTCATGGCTGCCCATTGACTACTGCCATTGCCTGATCACCTCCTCCAGCACCATTTGCGGGCTCCCTTCAGGCAGGGGACAAGGCGGCGACATGAGCTAGAGGTGAGCCCCAGCAGTGGTGCTGGAGGAGGTGCATGTTCTTTATTCATCATTCATTTGTTGATGCAACAAGTATAAGAATACTTTCTTTATTGTCTCTCATCCGTAAAAGACATAAAAGCCATTCTACTAGTGCTTTCTTTTGCAAAAACCCTAAGTGCAACCAACATAGTCTGTGTCCAGCCATTTGGCTTTTCATGTATGCTCAAGCCTAAGAAATGCTTTCTTTCTGAAATGTAATTCATAAACTTCAAAGAGAAACAGAAACAAAATGGATGCCATGACTCTCCATGCCAGCCATGACATTTCATGGTGGGCAAACAAGCCAGATAATGCCTCTCTCACACACACAAACACGCACACTTGCACTTGTTTGCACATAGAAAGGCATACAGTACCTGCAAGCAAACTCCAGTGCAAAGCGCAGAAAACTGAAATACCTTAAACACCAGATATATATTTTTTTAAAAGAACACCGTATCATCCTCCATCAGCCAAGATACATAGACCTCTGTCATCTATGCATTCCTGAGAGCCCCCATGCAAACATCCCAGGAGCTCCTTGTGCTTGTTCCTGGTGTGTGTTCTGATTGGTCCTAGGGAGCCAACCAGCATGAAACTGGGAGAACCTGGAACTGCACCCATAAGTAACACTGCACAGCTTAGAATTCTGCAGCAGATAGGTAAAACAGCGGCTATAATAGTAAATACACATTTGCATACAATACTTCAGGGGAAAGCTGTGCAGCCAGGAGTGTGCATGCAGTCACAAGAAGCAAAGAATGGGCAGGCAGAATATTCATCTTGCTTCAGGCTGAGGAAGCCAAGTGCAAGCAACTTGTTAGAGGATTCTGGGCAGAGGACAATGTGAGGGGAGCTGTAAAGAAGGCATTGCCCCTATATATTCAAACATAAAAACATAAACAGGATACTGTATAACATAACATGAGGATATTGAGGCTTTCTTAGCACCATTTTAAGCTGCTTATTTTTTGTGCTGAATAAAATGTTCACGGAGTTAACAATTAAAAAAAACCATCAAGATTAAAATGAATATGCCCATATCAAAGTCACTTACACAGGTAACTTTCCTGTAAATCTGAGCAGCATTCTGGCATTCTGAATATGGATATTCTGAGGTAGCCATTTCCAACATACACATTCCAAAAGCATATACATCCACGGATTCATCATAGTGCTCTTCATACATTTCTGGAGCCATAAATTCTGGAGTTCCTGAACACAAGTAAAAGAGTTTGGTTTAGATAACTGTTCTCTATATTCAACAAGAGCACAGAATATCAAAATATCAAGTCTTTTCCTTCCAGATTCACTAATATCACAACTGGATGTTAAAATGACAAACTATAATTTATAATATGGTTAACTGTAACTCAATCATAATCATCATTTTTTACTTAATTGCTTATAATCCTGAATATTGGGTTCATTGCAAATGTGCCATTCTGAAGAGGCTTTCCATGCTCAGTAGAATTATTTACCTTTATCTTACATATCTGCAAGTCAAAAGCGAAGCCAATATCCAAAAATGGTCTTCTGCTTGCATAGCTATACAAATGATTTCTCTGCCACTGCTCCCAGATTCTAGAACTCACTCCCATGGGAAGCCAGGCAGGCCCCACAGAATCATAGAAAAGTGAAGTTGGGCCTATAAGGCCATGAGGTCCAACTCCCTCCTCAACGCAGGAATACAATCAAAGCATATCTGCCAGGTGACTCTCTAAGTTTTTCTTCAATGCCTCCAGCACTGGAGCACTCACCAACTCCCAAGGTAACTGGTTCCACTTTCATACTGCTCTAACAGTTAGGAAGTTTTTCCTGATATTCAACTGAGATCTAGTTTCCTTTAACTTGAGCTCATTGTTTTGTGTCCTGCACTCTGGGATGATTGAGAACAGATCCGGCCGTCCTCTCTATGACATCCTTTCAAATATTTAAAAAGTGCCATCATATCACCCCTCAGTCTTCTTTTCTCAAGGCTAAACGTGCCCAATCTTTTGCCATCCTTCCACAAGCAGATGAGGACCTTTCTTTTTAGGCATACTTTCCGTTAGGTGATATCTTTCTGAGAGAGGTTTTTAAATGCTTTGTTGCTATGAATGTGTTTTTGGTGTTGATTTTGTTTACTGATTTAAAAAGGGACGTGGTGGCGCTGTGGGCTAAACCGCAGAAGCCTGTGCTGCAGGGTCAGAAGATCCGGCAGTCGTAAGATCGAATCCACGCAACGGAATGAGCACCTGTCGCTTGTCCCAGCTCCCGCCAACCTAGCGGTTCGAAAGCATGCAAATGCGAGTAGATAAATAGGGACCACCTCGGTGGGAAGGTAAACAGCGTTCCGTGTCTAAATCACACTGGCCATGTGACCACGGAAAGATTGTCTTCGGACAAACGCTGGCTCTATGGCTTGAAGAGCGGGATGAGCGCCGCCCCCTAGAGTCGGACACGACTGGACAAAAATTGTCAAGGGGAACCTTTACCTTTACCTTTACCTTACTGATTTAGTAGTTTGTTTATTGATTCTTTCTTAACATTTGTATACTTATTGTTCCTAGCTTTTAAATATTGTCTTTTACTGGTGATGACAGACAGACAGACAGACAGACAGACAGACAGACAGACAGACAGACAGACAGAAGATAGATAGATAGATAGATAGATAGATAGATAGATAGATAGATAGATAGATAGATAGATAGATAGATAGATAGATAGATAGATAGATAGATAGATAGATAGATAGATAGATAGATAGATAGATAGATAGATAGATAGATAGATAGATAGATAGATAAAGAAAACAGGAATAACTAGCACCTATTAGCCAGTGTTGCTTCAACTCTCCAGATTCTTGTTTAAGGGCATGTAAAGCAGTGCTACTGTACTGCCTATTTTTCTTCTGCTTTGTGAGTCTTTGGCTTCAATCCAAATTCTGTTACTTACCATAGCTGAAAATTTAGCATTTAATAAATACGGCATTGTTAGACTCCTACTTCTTGCTTAAAAGCTTGCCTGAAGGAAAGTCTTTGCATGACAACAGAAAGACAAGAGAAAGGAAGCCAACCTGGCCTTTCGGGACAATGCATTTCAACACCTGGGAGGAGCTACTGAAAAGGCCCTCTCTTGTCTCCTCAACAAGTGAGTTTAGAAACTTGGTGGAACTGATATAAGGGCCTCCCCAGAAGATCTTCAAAGCAGAGAAGGAAATAGCTTGAACGCAAGCCATATGGAGCTTTATAGATAATAGCCTTCAAATTGGGTCTAGAAAAATACAAGCAATCAGTGAAGCTGTTGTGATAAGGGAGTTATATGCACCCCATAACCAGCGCCAGTTAGAAGTTTGGCTGCTGCATTTTAACCCATTCTTGAAAGGCAGCCCGATGTAGATAGTGTTGCACTAAGGCATGCGTCACTATGGCCAGAATGAACATTTCAAGGAATGGGCACAGCTGGCATACAAACTTTTAACTGTTCAAAAGCATTCCTGGCCACTGCTAAGACCGTACATCAAAACTCAGAAATGAGTCCAAGAGCACACCCAAACGGCAAACTACTGACTGACTGAAATCCAAGTTAATATGAAAAACCTAAAGAGATACTAGTTACTGCTTTTTTAATTTGAAGAGAGGTTCATAAACCCTACATAAATCTCCTCTGTGTACATAGAAAAATAAAGAAAAAAAATACTGCATCACAGAATAATCTCCGTTCAACAATTATTATATCCACTCAGAAGGTTAATAGGGAGTTAGTACAGTACAGTCTTGTCAAATAGGCAATTAACAGAATAACATCATCTTCCTTGAGAGCATGAAGTTCTCAAGAATAGCAAAATGTCCATAAAAAGACATCCTAAATATTGCAACAGAAAGCACATTTGGTAAATTATAAAACATGGTGTAAAATGTGTCTAGCACACAGAAGGATCCGTGTAAGCAAAAGAATTATAGTAAAATAACACATAATGATGAATAAGCTGAGCACATGTACAGTTTCTTTAAAAATAGCTATGTCTGAATGCACATGAAATATGCTTTAAAACATGTTGGCCATAATCCTATAAATTCACAGTTGCATAAGGAAATATCAATCTTGGCAGCAAACTGCTACACATTAATGAAACACTAGTTGCAGGGTGAATAAAAATCAATGATGTTTTAATTATAAATTATACACTACCACACTATGTATACAAATTTCCATCTTCTTTCAGTGCAGTAAGATATACCAGCCAGTATCCTGTTCGCTAGAGTTGCTATGATTAGATTAAGAATCCAAGTCCCTTTTATATAACTTTTTATTAATGCTATTCAGCTCATACTCTTATGCCAAATCAAGAAGCTTATAATCACCATTGACCTTCCTAGAAATACTCAGACTGACATCTGTTTAGCAGATATAACTGGTGAATATAACTGCAGGATTCTATGTAAATAATGTACTGCAAGAAGTTGTGCTATCTGGTGTGGTGCCTATTGTGTAATGGGCTGTTCTACTGGTTGTGCTGCCAGCTATACAATAAGTTACAAAACAGATTGTCATTAAATAGTGCAGCTACTTGCACAATATCAGCATGCGTGGAAAAACGTCAAATGATATATCTTTTTCCCATAATTCCAAAATATATTTAGGAGTGAACAATGGCTAAGTAGGAAACAAGGACAAAATTTCTTCCATTTCTAAAGATCAATCAGTTCTCTAATCACTGGCTTCTAGTCAACTAAATGATATCAATTGACCATGTGACGCAGAGATGCCGATTTATTCTTTTTCAACACAAAAAAACCCAAAATACGTGAATAGTTACTAAGATAAAGAATCTGCCTTCATTAAATTTATAACCTGTATTTTCCCCAAAAACTTTGTTAGCAACATTTCTTTAATTGGGTTGGTAAAGGTAACAGCCATACCAATAACATATACTGCCAGTTTTATCACATCTTACATATAGTTACTTGATGTTAAAATAAATTGTCAATATTTCAAATCAGAAAACAAGTTATGCTGATGAGGATTTTGTTTATCTTCTATCAACATGAGACTTGGAAAAAAAAGTTGTTTTCCAAATTCTATTTATTTCGATTGGTTTCAATAAAGTTTTAATTGCATCATGCAAATGTGTATAAAATAAAAAAAATGCAAAGTAACATGATGATATCATAAACTGAGGCTGTGGTCACACTGGTAATTTGAATCCATTTCTGTTCAGGCTTTTTAAAAATCACGTTTAAGTTATGTGGTTTTTAAACTAATGAACGTGTTCACATGCACTGAATGGGAATTGATTTATTTGTGGTGATTTAAACCAGTTTTGATGTCTGTGTGTGTTCAGTCGTTTAGTCGTGTCCGACTCCTCGTGACCCCATGGACCAGAGCACGCCAGGCCCTCCTATCTTCCACCGCCTCCCGGAGTTGTGTCAAATTCATGTTGGTTGCTTCGATGACACTGTCCAACCATCTCATCCTCGGTCGTCCCCTTCTCCTCTTGCCTTTGCACTTTCCCAACATCAAAGTCTTTTCCAAGGAGTCTTCTCTTCTCATGAGATGGCCAAAGTACTGGAGCCTCAGCTTCAGGATCTGTCCTTCCAATGAGCACTCGGGGTTGATTTCCTTTAGAATTGATAGGTTTGTTCTCTTTGCAGTCCAGGGAACTCTCAAGAGTCTCCTCCAGCACCACAATTCAAAGGCATCAATTCTTCGGCGGTCAGCTTTCTTTATGGTCCAGCTCTCACTTCCATACAACACTACAGGAAAAACCATAGCTTTGACTATTCGGACTTTTGTTGGCAAGGTGATGTCTCTGCTTTTTAAGATGCTGTCAAGGTTTGTCATTGCTTTCCTCCCAAGAAGCAGGCGTCTTTTAATTTCGGGGCTGCTGTCTCCGTCTGCAGTGATCATGGAGCCCAAGAAAGTAAAATCTGTCACTGCCTCCATATCTTCCCCTTCTATTTCCCAGGAGGTGATGGGACCAGTGGCCATGATGTCTACACTGTTTTGATGTCTACACTGCTGAAATCAGCTCATTTTTTCTGTTTTAGGAACATGCTATTCTTAAATATTTTAATTTTTTTTAATTTTTTTTTCAAAAAAGAATAAGTGATACATTGATAAATCAACTATCTAGGACAGCCATTCTCAACCTTTCTTTCTTTCTTTCTTTCTTTTTTGGCTATGACTCACCTAGGAGCTCTTCTGAGTCCCCTGCCCACCACACAAGGATACAACATGAACAGATATATGTATATATAAATCATGTATTATTGAATATCAAGAAAACACGAAGATTCTGACATACTTGACAAAACTTTGAAAAAGACTGTATGAAATTAAGCATTTGATAGGTCTAATGCAATATTTGAGCTTGGTGCTTTTCCGTAAGTTTCATGATACCAGGCTTGAAATTAGAAAATGAGTTGAAAGTCACCTTCTGCTACAATATCAGTTCTGTTCATGTTGGATCCACACTCAACCAAATATGTTGAGGCAATGGCAACAAAAAAAAATTGAGGTCTTTCGCCCACATTGTTGCAAAGGTATTTGGCAAATCACTCTTGTTCCAAAACTCTCTTTGAAACTGAGTGAATTGACAATGTGTATTTAAACCACTCTGAAGATCAATCAAATTCTCTTGAATTTCTGCTTCAGCTTGGGTGGGTTCAAAATCCAATCCAGCTTTCTTGTGTATTCTGTATCTGTTTGAGATGCTTCACATAAACAGTAAAGACATTGTCCTTCAGTGCCTCTACAATAGTCTTCAGGTTTGGAAACTATAAAAATTTCAAACTTCAAGTTTCTTAAGGAATGAAATAATGGCTTCCTTACTATCTACAAGGATACTATTTTGGCCCTGTAAGGTCTTGTTTAACAAATTAAATTTCTGAAAAATATGTGCCAATAAAATGTATGTGCCTTAGTATCAACAGGCTTTTCTCCATGCTATTTATCTATTTATCTATTTATCTATTTATCTATTTATCTATCTATCTATCTATCTATCTATCTATCTATCTATCTATCTATCTATCTATCTATCTATCTATCTATCTATCTATCTATCTATCTATCTATCTATCTATTGATTTGATTTGTACCCCGCCTATCTGTACTACCAGACCACTCTAGGCTATTTATCAGACATGAAGGAAACAATGGTGTCTGAAGAAGTGTAACAAAATGCTGAAGGCAGTTTCCCTTGGAAAGCCACTTAACCTCAGTATGGAGCACCAGCATCTGGAAGTCTTCATTACTTTCTTCACATAGCTGCCAGAAAAGAAAATACTGAAGGATGTGGGATTTGATAACGTTTATTGCCTTTATAACAACTAAAAGCAAAATATTAAGATGTCCTCCCAAGTTCTTTGATACCAAGTGCTCCCTGTGAATGATGCAATGAATAGTAAAGACGGAAGGTGTAACTCTTGTTAGATTAATCTTCTGTATTGACCAACCATAGAAGCAGCACCTTCAGTTGCACAAGCAATTATATTCTCAATGGGAGTATTGTTCTCACTTAAGTAACTTTCAACTTCTTCAAAAATAGACAGTCCCTTAATATCTGTTTTAATTTCCCCAGCAAACAACATCTCTTCCATCAGTTCATTACCATTCCAGAATCTCACTTAAGCTACGAGAAGAGTGTCATTAATTTGTAAAACAGTTTCATCTAATTGTAAAAAGGATTTCTTAGATTGGACTGAACTGACCAAGTCCTCTTTAATGTCATGTGCCATCTCATTGATTCTTCTGGCAACAGTGGAGTTACTCAAAGGAACTGCCTGAATTATTTTTTTTTTTTGGCACTCAAATTCATGACATCAGATATTATGGACATTGAAAGCAGGATAAGTGACTTACCAATGTTGTGAGCATTATTTTAGCAATCAGTTTACTAATTTTGTATGATGCAACAAGGCCCATGTCTAATTTCTGTGATGTTTGAGTAAGAATTTGTTGGCCTTCTCTTGAAATTCTCTCAAAGGTTTTTTAAGAAACCACAAGTTAAAAAAAATACTTTGCTTTTCTGCACTGCTCCTTTCTTCTCCAACAGTCAGTGCGTTAAGCTGCACATGTGCATGCACATACACATACACACACACACATGTGCACGCACGCACACAAACACTACACAGAAAAGCAACCGGCAACTGATTTGCTGCATTCATGGCTGGCTTCCAATAAAAACAGGCATGGTGCCTGCATCAGCAATCACTGGTGAGGCAGCTGGCAGAACTGCCTCAGCAGGTTAGACTGCAATCATGGCTGGCTTCCAATGAAAAACAAGCAGGATGCCTGTGTCAGCAATTGCTGGGGAGGTAGTAGACCAAGTTTCTTCAATTAGGTTGCAATCATGGTTGGAGTCTAATAAAAAACAGGCCTGGTGACTGGCCTCCAATGAAAAAAAGACAGGATGCCTGCATCAGCAATCACTGGGGAGATAGCAGGCAGAATTGCCTCTGTTCTATTTTAAGAAAGTCATGAAAACAGCAGAGAGCCTGTCCAGGTTCATGCTGTTTAGAAGAGGTAATACCAGCCATTAATCATGAAAAAAATGAGTGGGAGGAAAGTTGCTTTTCAAGGCAATGTTCCTGGCACATGGACCTCCCTCCATGTCCAGGCACACCCACTCTGTGACCATTCTGTGCCCACTGCTCTGCTGCTCTCCCATCTTCTTCACTGACCAAATGGAGAGAATGGGCTAGGTTTGCTGTAATGCTAAATGTACTGATGAACTGATGCAGCAGTAAACATTTTAAGAAAGAATTTTAACAAAAATTAAAAGGAAAAATGGTGGAGCCCCGGCCACCCAAAATCCACATAGGCACAAACTAAAATGACAGCAACTTTCACATCCACAATATCACATTGAACTTAATTAATCTTACAAGTGAGGTATTTTGAAAATCCCCTGCTGGCCAGTTGAAAACAACTTTGTTTGCAGTCTATATAAATCATGTGAATGATAAAATGTAAATTTAAATGATGCTTAAATGTGTTTCTTATTGCCAGTGTAAACACAGCCTGAATTAGTTTTACAGAGGGAGCAAGCTCTCTGCAAGCTCTTGGAACATGTCTCGGAGACTTACATTTATCTTGTCAACAACAAATGCATACTGAGAAAAGATGTAATTTTTTTGTGACTGAAGCATACAAATAATAAAATATAATTTCATTATTATGCATTAAGGAGTTGAGATAAGTGAAACAGAGTGTTCAAAAATCCATTAGCAACTGTGCAATCCACCATATAGCCCTATTTGGTCATTCAGTTAAAAGGTTCAGGCAACCATGTGATGATGGAAGTGGTTTTCCACATGATTAGAATATCAGAAAAAAAAATCAAGATTCTTAATCTACATGGCGGTGCATCATATGTAAAAGAAGCTATGCTCTTCAAACTGTATCTACACATGGAGAGCGAGAATGTTCAGCTTAATCCTTTCACTTGAACATCTAAACAGGTCTTAAGGTAGAACTTCTTCCAAAAACATTCACAGGTGTGTGTATGCAGACGTGTGTATGCAGATCCACCAGTTACAACACTACGTGTTAAGAAAAAAAGGATTTATTGTGTCAACATAATTTCTAGCAAAACAATGGCATTTGTTGTTGTTTTGCAAATTTTGAGTGTGTGCTGAGATTGCTTTAAAAATGTAAGCACATAACAAGGAGAAAGCTTACCTATCACACTTTTGGCAAAGGAAGCTCTCTTGAGAGTTGCCAGACCTAAGTCTCCTATCTTCACAGATCCAGTTGGTCCAGTTATAAAAATATTGTCACATTTTAAGTCTCTGTGAATAATTGGTGGAGTTCTGGTGTGCAGAAAATGGAGACCCTTCAGGATTTGCCGACACCAGCTACGAAGGACTTTGGGTTTCATCACTTTAAATCTCTTTAGATACCTTAGAGAAAGTAATAATAAATGTTGCATGCAAAATTCTAGACAAAACAGTACTGACATTAAACTCTGAATAACCGAGAATTGTATGCTTTGATGAAAGAATATATTTGCATCAACCTTGCTTTGAGATATAGGATGCTAATCACAACACAATTATCAGTTGTAAATTTTATTACATCAAAGGCAACTCATTCACACACTATATTCCTTTAAATTCTAAGACAACAGTACTATGTATTAGAACACAGCTGTGCGTTCATATAATGAGGTGAAATATCTGAATATTTTCATGGGCAGGTGAAAAGTCTGTTCTGCTAATGCCATTATCAAGCTTAACAAGATTATCAGCAGCATAAACTGTTAATTAGTATGATTCAGATTAATAAAACATGTCAGTTCATTTTTGATGAGCCAATGCTTGCACCCCCCCCCCTCTCATCAACGGAGAATTATTTTATTGTGGCTCAATAAAAGACTGAATGAAAGATGAACAAATAGATTCCAAGTGCTATGTGCAAAACATGAGGGGGAAGAGGAAATAAGGGCAGAACTGCTGTTGGTTATATAATAGAACAAGACTAGGAAACAATAAGAATGAAATTCAGTCTTCAATTAAGTTCTAACACAGACAATCTATTATAACAGAAAGGACTTTGGGTCTTAATAACTGAAACATGCCAGATGAAACAAGCAAATTGTCCAAATTAGGGATGGGCTTTTCATGGCTAAATGAAGAATCCAAAATGCTTTTGTGCATTTCATGTTCTTAGGGTGATTGTTGAAAGACAGCCCCTAAATCACAACTAACTCATATTTACAGAAGAAGGCTACACACATGTTTAGTGTTTCCTTCGTTTTTCCTTTAGTGTCTGTGCAACGTTCTGGTGGCTTTTCACTATTTATCAGTCACTTGCCTGAGAAATTTTTCCTCCAATAGAATTGCGAAGACAGTCAGCAGCCAAGCAGAATGTCCTAGGGGGGCAGGGACTTTGAATCTATGAAAGGGCCTGGAACTCTCTAAGGATTGCTCTGTGTTTCAGTCCTCCCTTGTGGGATTGCTGTGTGCTGAGATCCTAGTGCCATCCACAACGGATTTCTGCCTTTCTACCTACTTGTTTGGCCTTCATCTTGGATGCTTTTTTTTGTCTCTTTTCCTTGATGTTTTTGGGAATATTTCCTGTTTGGGGGTGATTATTTTTGCTATTGCCAAGCAGCCTCCCAGTCCCAGTGTGCCCATTTGAGATTTTAAAAACATTTCCCCCTCTACTAATGTCTTTGGGACAGGAGGGACAGGAGGGCCTGGCGTGCTCTGGTCCATGGGGTCACAAAGAGTCGGACAGGACTAAACAACAACAACAATGTGTCTGGGAATTTCTTCCCTCTTTGGTTATTCTGTTTTGTTTGGATCTGTTTTTTTTTTATCCTTTGCTTTCATGGATTATTTTATTTCTCCCTGGTTTGCCCACTGCTATCTGCATCAAGTGGTATGGGAAGAGAAATCTCTTCATATTCTAAGCAGCTCTGGTTGTTGTTGTTGTTTTTTTTTTTTTTTGGTCTTTATTTGCTTGCTTCTCTGGCTTTTTTTCACATTGATATTTTTCCCCTTGCTTGTTATATCTAGCTTTTTGACTAGATTGGTTCTTTGCTGCCTTGCCTTTGCCTTGCCACCTTGTTTCTATGGTTCTTTAGGGCTTTTGGAGTGCCATAAAACACAGATGGGAAAAACCAAATGGGAAACCCAAAAGAGACTTTCCTTTTCATGTCACAAGAAAGGATCAGTGCATAATAAATAGGAAAACTAAAGAAAAGCATACATCCCTAAAAGAACCTGAAATGGAAGATACAGAGGTGCCTCGCTTAACGAGTGCACCGTTTAACGAAGAATCCGCATAGCGACCCGTTTTTTGGGTCGCTAATGCAATCGCATTGCGATGTTTAGATAGGCTAAACATTGAATTGCGATCATTTCTGCACCCGGTGGCCATTTTGGGAACAGCTGATCGGTGGTTCCAAAATGGCCACAGGGTGCAGAAAATGGCCGCCTAGAGTGGTCCTGAGCTGACTAGATAGGCGGGATATAAATAAATAAATAAATAAATAAATAAATAAATAAATAAATAAATAAATAAATTTTCGCGACCTGCCCTCGCTTACCGAGGGCGCGAAAATGGCGGTGCTATGGAGAAACTTCACAGAATGGTGAGTTTAAGAGCCATAGGAACGCATTAAACTAAGTTTCTATGGCGTTTTCCATTCCGTATAGCGATGTTTTCCCATAGCGACGGTTAATTCGGAACGGATTAACCTCGCTATGTGCGGCACTGTACATGAGAATTTACAATGTGCACACCAGTAGCCTAAATAATGTCTCTGATCTGCTAACTGTATAATCAATTACTTGACAAATACTCACGTTTTCAGGGTTCCAGAGGTCATCAGTTCTGTCACCAACACAATACACTTCTTTCCTTTCAAACACGATTCCCAAAAGTCATAAAATCTAACAATGTTTGGGTGTTGAAGTCCTTTCAACATCTCTGCTTCCTCTTTGAACCTCTGTCTTTCCATTTTTGTTAGCTTTCGGTCCTGCAATACAGAAGATATTGTCTGTTAATAGCCACCAGTCCACAAATGAAAACTGATTTGAATCCCAAGATTTGTTTTGTTGGGAGAACTGCTTTCTGATGGAGTGGAATTGAAGATTACCAATTTCGCCCGTATGTCTCCCTCTGCTTCCCACAAAAATCTGTTCTTGAAAGTCTGCTAACCGTCTGGATTTCATTTTCAAGGTGCAGGAAAAAAATTCAGTAACATCTACCGGGCAAACTGAAGTATCTTTCATCTTGGATTTAAGTCACTACATTCATCATCTATATCTCAGATAAACAGATACAGTGGGGTCTTGACTTGAGAACTTAATCCGTATTGGAAGGCGGTTCTCAAGTCAAAAAGTTCTCAGGTCAAATCTGCATTTCCCATAGGAATGCATTGAAAACCATTTGATCCGTATCTGCTCTTTTCCGTCCATAGAAACTAATGGGAAGCTGCTATTCCGCCTTCGACCACTAGAGGGGGGATATTTTGTTTCTTTTTTTCTTAGGTCAAGAACGGTTCAGGGAAGGCAGGGAAAATACAGTCCAGGCAGTACAGTACCAGGCAGTCTGAAGACTGTCTCCCAATCCACTCTCTAAACGCTGGGAGGAGTGAGGAAGCAGACAGGCACCCTTTTCACTGGCCAACAGTTAACTGAAAGTTCACATTTTGCACTTTCCCTGCCTCCCACGTGGGTTTTTTTCAGTTCTTAACTCAAATCTAAGTACTTAAGTCAAGTCAATATTTTCCTATGAGAGCAGTTCTTAAGTCAAAATGTTCTTAACTCAAGCCGTTCTTAAGTCAAGACCCCACTGTATTAGTTCAAATATTTTGTAAAGATCACAATGATACCAGTTTAACATGTATTTAAAGCATTCAGATTGCTAATTTAATCATAATCAGCACAGCTTTACCACAACTAAATGTCAAGAGAACAATTTTTAATAATAAAACAAGCATTGGATAATATTATCATATTCTAACTAGAGATGAGGACAAAACGCCAAAGTGGCACTTGGTTTTGGTTTGTGGGTCATCAACCTTGACAGAATAAACAGATACATAATATCCCCAAATAATAAATAACAAATATAGTCACACCCTAATCATAAACACGGGTCATAAAAATTAACATTGAATTTTGCCATAGGCCTCCCTAAACAATTCTTCTTTAGTACTCTTCTGAAATACTGTAGGGAAGAGGACTATGGAGACAATTAAAAGAGACAATTCTATAATCTCTGGTTGTCACAGCTTTTTAGACCTCCTGTAGCTTGCAAGTCAACTTTCCTTCTTTTCTTACTGGCCTTCTAACATAAGCACAAGAGTTCATTTGCAAGTATGACTACTCATTCATGAAGGTCTGCTTGAGTCACATCTCTGGAACACAAGCAGTTTCCAGCTTCTAATGACAGACTCTCAAAGTAAAAATAATGGTTGTTGTGGGTTTTTCGGGCTCTTTGGCTGTGTTCTGAAGGTTGTTCTTCCTAACGTTTAGCCAGTCTCTGTGGCCAGCAACTTCCGAGGTCAGCACTGAAGATGCCGGCCACAGAGACTGGCGAAACATTAGGAAGAACAACCTTCAGAACACGGCCAAAGAGCCTGAAAAACCCACAACAACCATTAGCTCCTGGCCGTGAAAGCCTTCGTGAATATAAAGTAAAAATACTTTGATATTTAAAACTTGATCACCAAATAGCCCACATAATTTGCAACATCAGAAATTACTCTTCTACACTACTTGTAAACTAACTCCACCTCACTACATCACTGTCTATACAGGAATAAGTAGAGTTGTATAACAGGCATATTTTAAATTTTTTGACAGATAAATGAGGAACAACATTAAAAGTTGTTGTTGTTTAGTCGTTAAGTCCTGTCCAACTTTTCGTAACCCCATGGACCAGAGCATACCAGACCCTCCTGTCTTCCACTGCCTCCCGGAGTTGGATCAAATTCATGTTGGTAGCTTCGATGACACTGTCCAACCATCTCGTCCTCTGTCATCCCCTTCTCTTGCCTTCACATTTTCCCAACATCAGGGTATTTTCCATCTCTTCTCAAGAGATGGCCAAGGTATTGGAGCCTCAGCTTCAGGATCAGTCCTCCCAGCGAGCACTCAGGGTTGATTTTATTTTTATTTATTTATTAGACTTATATACCGCCCATCTAGAATGGGTCTACTGTGGGCAGTTTACATATAATATAAACAAAAATAAACTAAGATAAAATCCAGATTAATCCAAGATGGGAAAGGAAAAAATAAAGAGGGGAAAAAAGAAGAGGAAGAAGAAGGAGATAAAAGAAAAAGTAGAGGGAGATAGGCTAGGTAATGGCTGTAGGGACGTCCTGCCTGTATAGCCATGTCTTCAAGTTAGTCTTGAAGGCCCTCAGCATGGGAGCCAGGTGTATCTTAGCAGGTAAGTTGTTCCAAAGCTGAGGGGCCACTGCTGAGAAGGCCTGACTTCTGTTTTTTCCCACCAGGCCTTTCTTTGTGTTACGCCCCTCAGCCGCCCAGCGTGACTGGAGTGGGTGATACAGGTAGAACTGGGCGGAAGAAGGCATTCTGTCAGGTATCGAGGTCCTAAACCATTAAGGACTTTATTTGTAATGGTTAACACCTTGAAATCAATGCGGAAGTGGATAAGTAGCCAATGTAAGGTGGCCAGAGTGGGGGAAATATAGTGAAATCTTTTCACCTCTGTTAATAACCTGGCCGCCGTGTTCTGGACCATCTGAAGCTTCCGCATCAGTCTCAAAGGAAGCCCCACATAGAGAGTGTTACAGTAATCTATACTTGAAACTACAAGCAAATGGACCAGTGTGGGGAGCACCCCTGTGTCTAGATAGACAATCCACCAAAGATATAAGTGGGCAGACTGAACCACAGACGCTACCTGGGTGTCCATGGTAAGCGCCAGGTCTAGATAGACCTCCAGACTGTGAACCAAATTCTTTGTGGTGAGAGTTCCCCAAAAGAGAGGGAGTTCCCCAAACCACTGACATTGGGGGGCCCCACCCGCAGGACCTCTGTCTTGTCCAGGGTCAACCTTAGTCCATTTGACTGCATCCATTGCAGAACGGCCTCCAGGCAGCACCCAGCATCCACTGCAGATGGGAAAAAGGAGATATATAGCTGGGTGTCATCAGCGTATTGGTGACACGAAGCTCCACATCCCCAGATGACCCCTCCCAACCGCCTCATATAGATGTTAAACAGCATTGGGGAGATGATCGAACCCTGTGGAATCCCCACAACTGAGGGACCATGGGGCCGATACATTCTCCCCAAGCCCCAGTCTTTGAATACGGCCCTCCAAGAAGGCCCGGAGCGAAGTGAGAGCAAGGCCACCAATCCCCAACTCAGAGAGCCTCCCCAGGAGGATACCGTGGTTAACGTTATCAAAGGCGACTGAGATATCAAGAAAGACAAGCAAGGACATTTTGCCCCTGTTGGCCTCCCTAAGTAGGTCATCAAGCAGAGTGACCAATGCTGTTTCCATGCTGTGGCATGGCCTGAAGCCCGACTGAAATGATCCAGGGCATCGGTTTCATCCAAGAGAGCCTGAAGTTGGCCGGCCACCACCCTCTCAACTACCTTGCTGAGAAAAGAAACATTGGCAACAGGCCTATAGTTGCCAATGTTGTCAGCTGACAAGCTTGTTTTCTTTCTAATGGGTTTAATGAGCGTTTCCCTTACCCTCAAGAAGAGACCCATTTATTATTTCAATGGCTCACTCAGTTATCACCGGCCTGGTAGCTTTGATTAGCCAGGCCAGGCAATGGTCAAGGGAGGAGGAGGTGGCTCGGCAGCGATCAAGGACCCTGTCCACCTCTGAGGACATCACAGGTTGAAACTGAGTAATTCTCAATGGACAATCCACTGCACTGGATGTCTCAGCTTGATCCACAGTTTTCAAATAGGGTGTGAGATCCCGGCGGATGGCCTCCACTTTTGATTGGTCACAAAAATGCTAGATGGAGGCCAATCATTGTGGCCAATTCCGGATAGGTCACATACTATATGGAAAAGTTCCGCCTGCTGATTGGATGCTTTGCTTATCCTACAGCAAAGTAGGTTTTCCTAGCAACCTCTACCTTAACAAGATAAGAGGTTAGACACAACCTTCGCAGCTTTTAAGTTATTTTCTGTCAGGTTCCACCTCCAAATGCTCTCTAGCCTTCTCCTATTCTGTTTCATAGACATCAGCTGCTGGTTAAACTAAGATGCTGGATGGGCTCTGTGGCAGAGAGGGCTTTTAGGAGCGATCATGTCTATAGCCATGCCAACGGCGGCATACCAGCCATCCACCAGGGCCTCGACAGAAGCGCCAGCCAGGTCAATCGGAGTCCCACACATGGCATCCTGGAATCCAATAGGATCCAGTAGTCTGCAAGGGTGGACCATGAAAATAGGTCTCTGCTCCCCATGGGGAGGGAGGGCCATTGTGAAATTGCACTTTATCAGGTGGTGGTCCAGCCAGGACAAGGGGACCGAAGGTCAGTCACCATCGGGCCACACTCTCTCTGCTCAGTGGAGAAAACCAGGTCCAAAGTGTGGCCACCCACATGTGTGGGTCCATTATCATGTTGGGACATGTCCAAGGAAGCCATGGTTTCCAAGAACTCGAGAGCCGGATCGGTAACCTCCACATCCACATGGATGTTCAAATTGCCCAAGACAATCAGTCTCGGGGATCCCAATGGAGCTGCGAAGACAAAGATGGAGGTGGCTAGATTGCAGGGAGCATGGGATATCAGCAAGATCCCAATACCATCCCTGGCCCCAGTCAACATGTGGAGGACCTCTAGGCCTGGCATCACCACACAGAGAGCCTGACAACCTCAAGGGTGTCCTTATAAACAATGGCAACTCCCACATCCCGACCCTCCGGTCTATCCTGGTGCTGGACAGCATGACCAGGGGGACAGGCCAGAGAGAGGGGTACATCTCCTTCACTACCCATCCACGTCTCGGTTATGCCAGCCAGATCTGCATTCTTTTCCAGAATAAGATCTTGTATTAGCTGGGCTTTATTGGATACAGACCTGGCATTCAACAGCACCAAAGTTAGAGTGGAGGGGCCAACTGAACTGGCTACCTCGAGCCTGGTAGGTGATAGCAGCACCAGAACAATGGACAGCTTTCAGGCATCTGTTCACCGTTCTTCTGGAATGACTAAGAGCCATATCTTCCCCTACCCGTAATCATCTCTATGTTCTTGTAGCCCTCGCTGGTAGGCAGGTCTTCCTCTCCGTTGCTAGCACAAACCAATTTAACAGTAGCAGAGAACTCAATTAAGGTAAGAGTAAGTACACAATAATTAAGAGTAACAAATCAACATAAACAAAATAAATTACATATTATTAATTAAATTAGAATCAATAAAAATAAGCAAGACATTAATACCATTTAAATAATTATTGCAGTTTAGGGTAGAGTAAGCTAGTTCATATATTTAAAGAAAGGAAGAAAGCCCATCCAACCACCCTACCTCTAAGTGTAAGAGTATGTTTGTTTAAGAAAGATGAGTGAGGTCAAAAGAAGCAAAGTAAGGTGAAATAGAATACAGCTTCCTTGTTTTCACAAGAGCTAGAAACAAACTGCAGCTGGTTTGGGGAAGAGTTGGGGAACCAACTGCCATACATTCCACCAGTAGAATGCTGGTTTAACCCATTCTCAGCCACTCAGAGTGCCTAAACCAAAATACCTATGCAATTATTTTCCACTCCATTTTTACTCACAGAATGGGACTTTTACTTCCTATTATCACTAGTGTGAAATACCAATGAGCTAAAGTTTCTTCAGATGGCTTAAACCCTAGTAGTGTTTTATGCATGACTTCTGGAAACTGCAAATCTAAGTTAGAACTTGGTACATATATATATCCTTATTATTATTATTATTATTATTATTATTATTATTATTATTATTATTATTATTATTATTATTATTATTAGTAGTAGTAGTAGTAGTAGTAGTAGTAGTAGTAGTATTAGTATTAGTATTAGTATTAGTATTAGTAGTATTAGTATTAGTATTAGTATTAGTATTAGTATTAGTATTAGTATTAGTATTAGTATTAGTATTATTAGTGTTAGTGTTAGTGTTAGTGTTAGTGTTAGTGTTAGTGTTGTTGTTGTTGTTGTTGTTATTGTTATTGTTATTGTTATTGTTATTACTGGAACTCTCAAGGAGAGGCATAGCATTTTAGTTTCTTCAGCCTTGATGGTCCAAAATTCGGCACAAGTGCTGCTGGGGAGTGTTTCATTTTCCCTTGCTTTCATCAAGCAGGACTGACACAACGACTCAAGCCACGGTTGCCTAGAGCAACGGTGGCATATATCCCCAATCAGGGCAGCTGTTTGCATCTTGGGGGGGCATATCTCTCCTAATGAGTCGAGGCTAGAATGTCACAGATTGTGCTCACAGCATCATTACTCATGACAGGATGTCATCAACCTGCAGTGACTGCAGCCAATAACAAGGCACCCTCACGGCTCCTTTTCTAAATAACACAAAGACTCTGACAATACAGTAAAATCCTTACGTACTTCAGAAAGGCTGGAAGAACATTTCTAACTCTTCTCTCCTTCCCTTTTGCTTCATTTATTTTTAATGCAAGCCACGATGATTAAATCAATTCTCTGTACACCCACTGAAAGGGAAGCTAGAACAGCTCTATGTATGGGAATGTAAGCAAAGCTCTGGTGATGGCAAAACACAGGGATAGTAAAGGAAGCCATCCCAAAGGTTTTCTTAATTGTACAATTATCTTCCATGGTTTTTTTCCTCTTGGAAGTCAGTTATTGACAGAGCTTCAATGGCTGTAAGCTCTAGTGAAAATCCTGGGTTGATTAATAAATCCTAAAACACTTTAGAATAGTTTCATTTTAAGAAATGATACATGAAGACCAGCATAAAATAGTAAATCATATATAGCTCTACTGGTCTTCTAAGTAAGGACTGTTCTTCAAATATGCAATCTAGCAGATAGCCATGTTAGAGCAAGTGTATTTTTTTGATTCATGCTTAAGGCTGTGGTCACACCAACAAAATGTTTCAGAGTTACTCCTTGTCAATTTCAACTCTTGGGGGGGTGTGTCCTGATGACGCGTGGTCATTACCAATTCTTTTGTTCCCCCCTTGCTATCTCCACATCAAATCCAGCCCACTGGGAGGGTACTACTACTGTATATTGTTCTGCATTTTATCATGCAGTACAACCAACATTCCACAGAGTGTGTACTACAAAACTGATTCATTTTATTTACATCTGGCATGCAGTCCCACCAGCAGCAGCTGTTGTTCAATTCCCTTAACTTTTTAAAAATTTAATTCTCAAATGGGAGTGTTGGTGCGTTGATATGTTTCCGTCAAAAGGACTGTGGGTTCTCCACCACTGAGGGTAACACAGTGTGGATAAATGAAAAAATGCCCAGATCAGTAGATGGTCATCAAGAGCATTTTGTTGACACACTGATGTACCTGCATATATTTTAGGGGGGGGGGGAAGGGGGCAGAGAAATGCACAAAAAGAGGAAGAGATGTACCCTGCTGCAGAGGTGTAGACAAACATACTGCATCTAATTTAACTAAAAAATGCAGAACAACTAAAAGAACATATGAACCACTATCAAAGGATATACGTCATGTGACTGCAAGACACAACTCTACAGGAAGCAGAAGACGTGAGTAAATGAGGCGGGGCGGGTAATTTTTCTAGTGTGACTGTGGCCTAAGTTACATGGATTTTAGCCTGAAGCCAAAACTTTAGTGGTTGTGTGTGCTGTTGGAGTATGTAGATCAATTGTTTCCCAGTATGCAGTGGGTGATTCTGCCAATCATTCAGTTCTATCCTGCTACTGTGCATCAATCACTTCCTGTCCCTCCTCTGTCTTGTATACCTTCTTCCTTGTATACCTTTTTCCAAGATTGCCTGATCACATGCTACCTGATGGCTCTCTCTCCATCCACATTTGCATCCATGCCATCCAACTTTAGGGAGTGGCTTACCCAGTTTAAAAACATTCATCAAAGCTAAAGAAATTTGCCTAGAATATGTAAGACAAACAACCTTCTTTGTTTTTCACTCAAATGCTATATTTTGACATTTACTACTGAAATACTTAAGTCTGTAGTTAACAAACCTTTTCTAAAGTTATTACCAGTTAATTTCATGTTTTTGACTTGGTATTTTTTTAGCTCATTGAAAATAATTGGTCAGAACACATGTGAGAAAATGAAGGGGGATTTCTCTAGTGTGACTCAGTCACATGGACTTTAGCCTGAATCCAAAACTTTTGTGATGGTGTGTGCGTCCTCACCCTGCTACTGCCAACACTAATAATGAGGATATCTTCATCTCCTGACAGGTGGGTGTGGTATACCCCCATGTCATGAATAGTCATATGCTATCTGCATGGACCAATGAGAGTGCTGGAGAGGCGAAGTCACCAGATATAAGAGTCTCTGCAGGAGTAGTAGTAGTTCAGATTGGAGCTTTAGGGTTTGAGAGTTAGAGAGTCTGGAGTGGATAGAGAGAGGGTTGGTGGTTGAGGGTGGATGAAGTGGGACGTTTGGTTAAGAGTTAAGGACATTAATGGTACCTTCATCACCTGTATTAATAAACAACTTCTATTTGGTTCTATTTAAAATGATAACATTGCCTGGACCTCTATTATTAATAATACATAATGTTGATGTAATCAATTGGTGGCAGCAACACAACACCTAGCTTGTGCCCTATGTTTGGTGAAACAATCTAGGGACAGGCGGGAACATGACAAATTGGTGGCAGCGGTGGGATATGGAACAATTCATTTAAAAAAATTGACTGTGCTCAAGACACATGGACTTTAGCCTGAATCCAAAACCTTTGTGGTGGTGTGTGCATCCTCACCCTGCTACTGCCAACACTAACAATGGCGACATCTTCATCCCCCTACAGGTGGATCTGATGAGGGGGCCAAGGGAGAGAATGGGAAAGGGGCATGGTTCTCACCCAGCAAAACCCAGTACATACACACATACACATACACACACACACACACACACACACACACACACACACACACACACATGCATGTACACACCTGCACACACAGAGGAGAGAGAGAGAGACATTTAGTTACAGAGAGAGAGACATGAGGGTGGTTTCTCCGCCCTGAATGCAGGAAACCCAAAACCTCCATCTAGAGAGTGAGCGAGTGAGTGGTGGAGTAGAGGGAGGAACCACTCTTCGCTAAGGGCTCCAGTTCCTGGAGAAACTCTTCCCAAGGATCCCCATGGTTTTTATATGTAGGATCAGCCCAAACCAAAGACACATGGGGGCCAGGCATGCCTTTGATCGGTAGTCTGTTCGAACAGATGGGATCTATGATTTGATGGTGGTTTGGTGGATCCCATATAAAAATAGTATGAAATCATGAAAGGATGGAGATGGAAAGAGGAGGTGGAAATAGAAATAGGAAGTGGAACGGGGCAGAAAGGGAGGAAGCTGGTGAGGACTTAAAGGGGAGAGAGGGAAGGCTTGTCTTGGTTGACTGGTGGCTGTCAAAAAACAAAAACAAACAAACAAATGAAAAACACAGAGCAAAGTCATTCACATGTGCAGAATCCACTCATTGGAATCTACTTCAAAATAAATGGACCCCTGGCTGAGGAGCAAAAAAAACCAAAAAAACAAAAACAAAAACAAAAACAAAACAAAAAACCTTGCTTCCCTGGAAAAGTAGTATGTTTGTGCATGTGCCTTGTGTTTGCATTGTGTGTTTTTTTCCAGCAGAAAACAGATTTTATTGTCAGTGGGATAGCGCTCTGTGTCACTTGCAGAAAAAAAAAACCCAAACAGATGTAGCACTTATAAGAATAACTCGTTTTATTTTATTTTTTATATGTGTTTGTGTGTTCAAGCATAGCCACTCAATTCTTATGAAGACATGTGTTTGGGCACACAAAATTTAAGAAATTTTTTTTAAAAACTAGTTAGTTTTATAGGTCTGGTTTCTCTTCCACATGTTTAATTATGCATGTAATTTGTTGCAATAGCAGTACACAAAAATACTATCCTGACGTATTAGACATAGGTACCTTTTAAGAGTGACAAAAACGTATTTGAGAAGTATTTTCAACAATGTAACCAGTTACCTCAGGAGGTGGTGAGTGCTCCAGCCCTGGAAGTATCCAAGATAAAATTAGACAGCCATCTATCAGATAGACTTTGATTTAGATTCCTGCACTGAGCAGGGAATTGGACTGGATGGCCTTATAGGTCCCTTCCAACTCCATTATTCTATGATTCTATAAACACCTGTACAACTAAACCAGCAAGCACATCATCTAGTTTGTGTTCCCTACTCTAGTGAGATGCAATATATTTCTCTGAAAATTATAAAAATGCTTTCTAATTTTGCATTTGTACACACAAATTAGCATATACTGATTCTGCAATCATATATCCTCTTTTATCCTCCTCTTTGGTGCTGCAAAAAGCCAACATGGTGTAGTATTGGAAGTAGGACTCAGGATACTTCAAATCTTTGCTTAGCCAGGGAAACTTATTGGGGAATGACAATGGCAACTCATTCCTTCCAAATTTCATATACTCCCCAAACCCTATTAGGATTGCCATAAATCACAAATAAGTTGACAGTACATGAAAATAGAATGGTGATGCATGGCTTCTTTTTTGACCAGCATCCTTTCAGCTAATATGAATGTATATATCATTTCTCGCATTATGACCTTCTCAAGGTTCACGTTCAGACTGTAAATAGCCCAAGGGTGAATAAGACTCTGAAAGCTAGCCAAAACAGAAACCCTTTCAAAGAAGCTTAAGAGGTTCAACCTTATGTGACACAAAAACAACTCCACCTACTTGTGGTTTTTAGCTGAGAGGCTCAATAAAAACAGCAAGCCAGAATAACCACAAAAAATAAACCAGCACAACCACAAACTGTAACCTTTGTGTGTTTAGCATGTATTTACAAACTGTAGGTTGCAAAATAAATAAACAGTTTATACACATAGTGAAGGCATGAACTATAAATACCAGGAACTTTTAATTTTAAACATTAAGTCCAGTACTCCCCAGCTTCAAACAACCCATAATAATCTGAGCAAAGAGCTACAAAAAGCCATCAGAAAATGGGAAAAACCCCTTCAGTGACTGGTGTATTTAGGAACAAAGCAGATTAGGTATCTCAAAACAAAAACTGTTCATGATTTTATCCTAATAGTTTGTCTTAAATTTTATACAATTATTTTAATTTATGTTTTCATTCAAATCTAAAACTTATTTTATTTATTTATTTATTTATTTAATTTATATGCCGCCCACTCTACCTAGAGGTCTCTGGGCGGCTTACAATAATTAAAATTCAATACAATAAAATGATTAAAATACAATTAAAATACAATTAAAATACAATTAGAATTCCCATCATCAGGACCCACAGTTGTTATTTCAATTAAAAGCCTTCTGGAACAGGAAGGTTTTGACCTGGCGCCGAAATGTCATCAACGTCGGCGCCAGACGAATTTCAGTTGGGAGGGCGTTCCATAGTCTGGGGGCAGCTGCCGAGAAGGCCCTTTGTCTACAAGCCATCCCTCTTACCTCCTTGAGGGATGGCTCTTTCAAAAGGGCCCCCTGGCTAGATCTTAACTGCCGGGTAGGCTCATATGGAAGGAGGCGGTCCTTCAAGTATCCAGGGCCCAAGGCATTTAGGGCTTTATATGTCAAAACAAGCACTTTGAATTGGGCTCGGGCAGCAACTGGTAACCAATGTAAATTGAACAGAATCGGCTTGATGTGATCTCTAGTGGCTCCACCACTCACCAGCCGCGCAGCTCGATTCTGGACCGTCTTCAAAGGCAGCCCCACGTAGAGCGCATTGCAATAATCTATACGAGATGTTACCAGTGCGTGTGTAACTGTCATGAGACTCCGCTCATCCAGGTAGAGCCACAGCTGGTATAATTTCCGCAGCTGAAGGAAGGCGCCTCTGGCCACCGAGTCCACCTGGGCTTCCAAAGTTAGACTGGGGTCCAGGAGCACCCCCAGGCTGCGGACCCTGTCCCTTAGGGGGAGTGTAACCCCATTCAGGGCAGGGAAATGGCCCTCCAACCTGTCCGGCGAAGCACCCACTAACAGCACTTCCGTCTTGTCTGGATTGAGTTTCAATTTATTAACCCTCATCCAGTCCATTATCAGGTCCAGACACGAGTTCAGCACAGAAACCGTCTCACCTGGATTGGTGGAAAACGAGAGGTAGAGCTGAGTGTCGTCAGCATATTGCTGACTCCTCAGCCCAAACCTCCTGATGACCTCTCCCAGCGGTTTCATGTAGATGTTAAACAGCATGGGGGACAGTATCGAGCCCTGAGGAACCCCATGACATAAATGCCATGGGGCAGAGCAACTGTCCCCCAGCACCACCCTCTGGACACGGTCAGCTAGGAAGGAGCGGAACCACCGTAAAACAGTGCCCCCAACTCCCAACCCAGCCAGCCTATCCAGAAGGACACCATGGTCGATGGTGTCGAAAGCCGCTGAGAGGTCCAGGAGTATCAACAGGGTCACACTCCCCCTGTCTCTCTCCCGGCAAAGGTCATCGTACAGGGCGACCAAGGCAGTCTCTGTACCAAAACCCGGCCTGAAACCTGATTGAAATGGATCCAGAAAATCCGTTTCATCCAGCAGCGCCTGGAGTTGCCCGGCCACAACCCGCTCCAACACCTTGCCCAAATAAGGGAGGTTCGCCACTGGTCGGTAGTTAACCACCAGCCTTGGGTCCAGGTTAGGCTTTTTAAGGAGTGGTCGAATTACCACTGTACTGAGAATCTTCCCAGAAAAATGCTGAGTAAGACACTGAACAAAAGCAAACTTCAGAAGAAAGTAAAGCTCTATAGACTTTTGAGAATAAGAAACATGGAAAATGGCAGCAGTAAGAACAGCTGGAAGTAGGGATGTAAAAATATCTCATCTCGAATCCACATTGTTTTTCTAAGCCCCACCTGCATTTTCTTCCCAACACTATTTTGTAATGAATGAGTTATGAACCTCTGGGCCTAAATCCATCTGCTAGTTTCAACTGCAATTGATATACTGGCCAAACTCCTGTTCATATTTTATGCTTTGGTTCTTTCAGTTTGCTTTTTTACCACATTTAACAGGCAGTTTGTTTAAGAAATGCCTGATCTGTCTCTGTGAGCTTTGAGTCTCTCTTCTGTGGTTCTGAGCAAATCCAGTTATATGGCTGTGTTCAATGGACTTCGTAGTGTGATCTGGGTTGAAGCTGCATGCATGTAAATATATGTGTAAGAGTCAGTGGATTTTTGATAGCACTAATATGACCTGTGCATCCACCATGGCATCCAGAAAGTGCACTTGTGTGGACAGGTCCAAACTTCAGCTGATGGAAGGCTAAAAGTTACTTACATCCTGGTGGAACTTCTCCAGTAATTCCTTATTATGATTCCAGATGATGATGTCATTGATTAATCTTAGATAGAGAAGAGGCTTCTGGGTACAGGAACTAAGAAAACATTGTTCTAAGTCAGTCATATATGAATAACCCAGCTTTGTACAGTATCATGTTTGTAAAATAGTTGTCTCCCATGACAGACTTTGATCCCTTCACGTTTCCGACAGCCAAATCTAACTGGCTTATCACCCTAGCTAGAGCCTGCTACTTCAAGTAACTGAGGGCTTGATAGGCCCATACCAGTATGAAAAATTATCATCCCTTTATCTGCTATCTGTTTCCTCATGTGGTCATGACTATTACCACAAGGATATGTATAAATACGGAGGATGTGTATTTGTCACACACATACGGAGGATGTATGTCTGACTGCCAAAGTGGATATTGATTCATGAAAGCTCACATAGAAATAAATTTATTAGTCCTTAAACTGCCACAATATTTTGCCTTTTTTCTTTTCTTTTTTCTTGTTTCCTTTTTCTCACAATGTAATCTAGACACCAAATGTTTGGACCACAAGTTGGCTGTGGATGGTAGGAGTTCTAATCTAAAGGGACCAAAGGCTTGTCTAAAATTGGGTCCTTGTTCAAGGCCCCATAAACACAGGAGCTGCTACAGATATATGCCCAATAAATATACAGTATTGCTTCTTGGTGCAACATTGTATATGTCTGCACAAAATTAAGCTCCCCTAGGATCAATGTGCATGATACATTTAAGATTGTAGCCACAGACCTTATTTGTGCTTGTTCATGCCACTTATGACAGAAATAAAGTGTGAAGAAAACCACCCTGCTAAACTAAATTTGGCTGATATATACTATACTTCTGACATCTATTCAAACACATAGCTTTTCAAACACAAAGCTATTATTGAAATAATCTGCTTGTTGTACTGGTTTCTACTAGATAACTAAAGTAGTTGAGCAAAATGATAAACCTGTTTCAAAAGCATCCTATGCATATATTGCAGCACCGGTCTCCAATTTTTAGTGCAGCTCACAAGTGACTACAGCACCCGCGTGCCCTTTCAAAGACTTCTTGTTCCCAAAAATATAAATTTCATTCTGCAGCCCTTTCAGAATTTCAGTCATGGGTTTGGGACTCCAGGCAAAGACCTTCTCTTTGTACAATGGTTTTAAATCCAAAATTGGGTAAAGACCCATTCCCAGGTCCTAAACCTAATTATACTTGGTGTGATAATTTATTTATTTATTTATTTATTTGATTTATATCTGGTATATTTATACCACTCTGAGCAGCTAATTCATGCTTAGTTGGAGAAGCCATTTGTTGAATGTGTCTGGCTGAGAAGCTGATGAAGGAAAGCTAGCATTGCTGGATTATATATTTTATTTATTTATTTATTTCATCAATTTATATACCAGTAGTCAAGGCACTATTCTGGGCAGTTAACAGACAACATTACTATGAATGAATGCCTCTATATCAATCCCCTCCCTTATATTTTTTTCATCCCCAAGGTTATTGTTCGTCCCTCCCCCTTTTTATCTTTTAGCATGTCCAAATTGCCAAATTATACAACTCAAATACAGTGGTGCCTCGCTTAACAGTGATAATCCGTTCCAGGAAAATTGCTGTTAAGCGAAAACATCCTAAAGCGAAAATAAAAAGCCCATTGAAATGCATTGAAAACCGTTCAATGTGTTCCAATGGGCTAAAAACTCACCGTCCAGAAAAGATCCTCCATATGGCAGCCATTTTTGGTGCCTGTATAGTGAGGAATCTGTCCCTAAACACAGTGGGGAGCCATTTTAATTACCTGGTGGCCATTTTGAAGCCACAGATCAGCTGTTAAAAACATCATTTTGTGAAGAATCGGTCCCCGAAGCAGGGAACCAATCATCACAAAGCGAAAAAACCCTATTTAGACCATCGTTTTGCGATCGCAAAAGCGATCGCAAAAACGTGGTCATAATGCGGGGTAATCGTAAAGCGGGGCACGACTGTGTCATGTGATGAAAAATTACCACAAATTTGGCTGACACAAACATGAGTTGATAGCCATTTTCAGAACTGCAACTGCTCTTTTTCCAGCAATTTTCTTTTTAAAACAAAGTTGTATACCCACCAGATGCAAACCTAGGTGGAGGAACCTACTGTAGTACATTTTTTGGGACAACCAACTAGTTATCCCAAAAGATTATCAAAGACTGTTCATCAACAACTCCCCAACCACAGTTTACTGAATAAGACAAGTCACATTGAGTTTCCTCTGTTTAAACTCTTCTCATTCTACAGTCTTAATGTGCTATTTTGTATGCATTTGCATTCAAAAGCTGTAAGAAGAGAAATATCTGTATATTTTTTTAAAAAAAAACATGAACATAGATGTTATGCAAATTGTTATATTTTCACCTCCTTATAAGGCAGACTAAGCTTTTAATTTCTTTTCAGTTTGGGTTTTATCTTTACTGGGATATGAAATCTTGAACTCTGGGATGCACCATATAATTTGTTTTAAAATAAATGAAGCCTTTCATAACTAGCGCAGGCAGCCAGAGGGACTAAAATAAACTTCAACCTTCAAATGTTCAGCTACACTGCATGAAAATAATAAACAGAATATCATTTCAACTGAATAGATTTAGCAGAGATCAGCAAGAGAGTTGCTTAGTTTAGATGGTTTTAGAAAGACTATTAAAGATACATTGCATTAACCTTTCATTTTGGGGCATTTTTAAAATGAGGAAAGAATATCGCTAATTATAATATTAATATTTATTAAAAATTCCTAAGCAAATTCCTGATGATGTTTTCTTTCTCTTGTTAGAATATATGGTTTTTTTTTAAAAAAATGAACAAGAAATTGCATCCAGTTGGGCTCATCTAGCAGCAGAACAGAAAATATTGACGGAACAGGGCCCCTGCCCTGCAGACTCTATGTCCCCCAAAATCTTTTCCAGAGGGCAACTGAACTGTTTGAGAGCAGAGGAAACAAAAGGTATCTCTTACTGCCTGAGTTACTGGCTGAAACTCTATATGCCAAACAGCATATCTATGTTTATTAAAGCTAGCATTTCATAAAATCTATTAATTAGAAACCAACTCATTTTAAAATCTTATTTTATGTTTCTTCATATTAATATAGTAAATTCTGCATTAAAAAAAAGCAATATAGACAGGGAAAGCAATTATACACATAATTATATAGAACTTCCATTTGAAATATAATGATTTTCATTAGATGTTGCATTAATCCACAAAAACATATGGATACCCTGATGGAGTGAAGTCAGGACATCTGGAAGAGACTTTATAACTAAACTTTAAAATATCTATTACCGATATAGAGAACTTGATCTTTAAATGCTCTCTTTGGAGTCATGTGTAATGCATTCCCATCACATGCCTCCAACTAATTGTGGTTTGTGTACTGTCCTGAAGACCACTATCACTACTTGATGGTAAACAAGGAAACAAACAACTGTTCCTCTTTTCATGTCAAAGTTGATTTATGCAGTGAAGTTCTCCAACTAAGAGAAACTGAACAACAAATTAGCAAAATTCTCTAGCTTTCTTAAGTTAGAACTGGCCTTGATCAGAGTTCATTTGAGTATTATATAACCAAATTTGTCAGCAAATTTACAGCATCACATACATTACAAACTGCATTAGAAAGTTGCTTCAGATGCAAAAGGGATCTTATCCAGAACAAACATAGCCTCTTGATTCAGCACTTGCATTAATGGCAATAATGTTGCCACACACTTTTAATTATCTACAAGCAATTCAGCCGTATCATCACATTTTTTCAGATGGGAACATAATTTACATGTACCAGATGTTTGTTTATTCTGAAACATGAAGTGGGTGTATAATGGGTACATGATGTATGCAAGCATGGGAAGCTCACTATGGAATATCAGGTAATGGTCTTCTAGCTGGGAAAAAAACTGTACTTATTCTCAAAGGTCAAAATCTTACTCACGTTTCATGTGTGTGTAAGAAAAATTGCACAGCATTTTTGTCCCTCTGAGGTGTTACACTTCATGCAATTGTTACACAACCAGTGATTGCCTGTTGATATGAAAGAGCCTGCTTTTGAGTGAGGGAAGCAGCACTTACTATGCAATCACATGAAGCAAACAGTGTTCAATGTCTCTATAATGTCCTAAAATACACTGACTTTTTCATAGGGCTGCAAGGAATACAATGAAAGTAGCATGTATTTTGAAAAACCAATTAATTTCTGCATAACCTCTTGGAAGAAATAGCAAGTATATTTTAAAAATGACTTTCATCAACTAGATATACCATTAATAGTTAACTCAGTAGACAAACAGAGAAGCACAGCTTTAAATCCTATTCAAATTCAACTGTAGTAAAACCCAAAGACTTATTAACATTCAGGAGTAACCCTGGATTTAGTTCTGAAAATATGCATATAAATTACATCATAGGATGAAACTGACAGCCTTACACCAAAGAACACTCCATAATGGACCATACATAGTATTATGTACTGCTGGATAATTCAGAGGGTCAGGCATTTGGCTGTGGAGTCAGGTTGGAAGTTTTATTCCCCACTGTGGACTTTAATGGTCTATAGAATCTCTCCCAGCTCTGCACTTCTAAGATTAAAACGATGATGATGATGACGACGACGACAACGATGATGTTTATATTAATCACAATCTGTCAGGTCATAAAATAATATTTGCTTTTCTGAGTACAGGACTTCTTCAATTTACCTTGATAAGAAACAGGCTCTTCTTTTTTAAAAAATACAATCTAGATATGAGGCCAACATGCTTCCTTTACTACATGGGATTTCTGTATGTGAACGTGTTTCTAATTGACCTCAAAGTCTCACAGAATCACATACTGAAAGATGCACTGCCTGGGTTTTCTTTTACTAGCATATCAACATTGGATTCTCTCTATTTGGCTGGAAATGCTCTACAGCTATTACCCGCTTTGTAACAGAATCCACCTTGCATTCCGAAAGCCCAAGTTCATGTCACCTCTTCTGGGCCAGTGCAGAAACCTATTCTGCGTTAAAGCATCCCCAGGGGCCAACAAGAAGTTTGTCCCACATTCTCCCATCTCTCTAAATAGTTCCCACATATACTGTGCCAGCAACCTTGGTGAGATCTTGTAACATGGTAGTGTTGTGCTAGAAATAACTCACTGTCAGTTGATGTGGCAGTGAGGGGTGGGGTGGGAGGGAATCTGCATATGCTTGGATTATTTCCAAAATATTTATTTGTTTTCACTAACCAGGCAACTTCACTGCACCTGCTATTACAAGGCAACAACAATCGAGTCTGACACTCTTAAAAAAAATAAACTCTGCAATGACTCAACCAAAATCCTTCCATATGGGCTACATCCAATGCTACACGGAGTGTACTAGAAAAAATTACTGTATTCACCGTCCCTCCCAACCCTTGCAGCCACCATGCAACATCAAGTCTTTTCCAGGTGGTCTCCCCACCTTCTAGACCAGATTTTGGAAAGGGGAATCTACTAGGCAAGAGGGAATCTGTTGGGAGCATCTTGCATGAACAAGATCCCACCTATGCACCTGAAAGGACTGTGGACAAGGACTTTTCCTAACATCAACTCAAAGCTCACCTGTCTGAAGAATGCTAAATATCAATAAACTCACCTCTTCCCATTTACAATAAAATGTATGCGACACCCATGAAGACATTCATGTAGTTACAAAAAGTGATTTTTTTGTAAGCGCGTTTGCACAAAAGCAGAACATAAACAGGTTTAGGATTTTTTGTCCCTTCTCATGTTTGTTTGTTTACATTTATATCCTGCTCAGCTAGTAGCTAGGCTACTACTCTGCCTGTTGAAAGTAAACAATATGCTTAGTACAATTTTAGATTAAAAAATCTTCTGTTTTGCTTATGGAAAGACTGGGATCCTGCTTCACATTTCTCTGCTCCAAGCCTAAGGCAACTGGCATAACCCGGGAAAGGGGTGGCAGATATTTGTCTGCAGAGTGGGGAAGAGCTGCAAATTGTTACCTTCGTCATCTCTGTGGAATCTAAACTCTGTTGTTGTTGTTGTTGTTGTTGTTGTTGTTGTTGTTGTTGTTGTTGTTGTGGTTGTTGTTGTTGTGGTTGTGGTTGTGGTTGTGGTTGTTGTTGGCAGTCTGGCCTCATGAACCAAGAGCATCACATCTGGTTCAGTTTTTGGATGTTTGCCTTGATCACAAATTTTATATAATCTCTGCCTCATGGCAGTGATCAAAATATTAAAAAAACATTAAACAAGAACAAAAATAGGTTAAAAATTAAGGAAACTCTTTATCAGATTCCAGAAGGTCACTGAAGAAATGAGATAGGCCCTCAACAATTAAATCGAAGGAAGGAAGGAAGGAAGGAAGCAAGGAAGCAAGCAAGGAAGCAAGCAAGCAAGCAAGCAAGCAAGCAAGCAAAAGGGTAAGAATAGAAGGGTCCTGGCCTAAGTACTGGCTCTTCCTGTCCTTGAAGTTAACCTCCTGATTTGACTAAGTCCCAACCCTCATTTGTCATCACATTCCCACCAATGCTTGTACTACAGAGAAAGGAAGCAACATAATCCATGAGAGCCCAACAGTGTTATGTAAGGATGTCATGGATTCCTTGGTTCAGGTAGGCCCATACTAACCCCTTAGCCACACTACCTTAGTGCCCTAGTGTGGATAAAACCAGGAAGGCCAAATATGCTGATGACTGCAGGAATCTTCCTGCCTGGCAACCTCCCAAGAGCTTCTCTCTCAACTGGACTAAGCACTACTCACACTGAGCTTGTAAAAACCCACAAGATTCAGTACTTTGACTTCTTCACCAGCCTTACAAGGTAGAAATGTAACCACACCCATAAAACATACATCCTTCCAGTAGATGGTAAACACAAGTCCTGCTTTTACACATATCCTCTTAAAATGGCAAACAACTGTTTGAAGAAATGTTATATTTTAAAGAGTTTAAAAACCCAAAAAGAGCAAACAAAGTTTCAAAAACAGTCTCAACAGTTGCAAAAACTGTCAAAGGAGTTTTAGAGCAAACAATCAATTAAAAGCTTTAGGCAGGAGCAATACAGAGCAAACAACAAAAAACAAGAAAGGTATCTAAACTATTCTAATACAGTACATACATTCTAGCACTTTAGCATATCCTCAGAGCAAAAGCAAAGTACAGAACAGCAAATGAGCATAACATCTCCTGAGAGATAACTAAGTCAACTAAAGTAGCTACTGCCTAAAACTTCAAAACCATCTTCCTAATTAGCTCAGTAGGAAATAACAATCCTACCTACCATCCGGGCAGCATGTGCAGAAGCACAAGCAGCAGGCCAGTTCCATGAAGGGAAGCCATGGCTGCTGCCTCTGAGGATGGTGGCAGTGGCGGCAATGGTGGGGGGGAGGAGGCAGGACTAGGTAGAGAGGTGATGGGTCAGTGAGAAGGAGTGGGCACGCCCTTTTGCCAAACAAAACATAGCTCTGAGGGGAAAGAAGTTTGGTGCTTCATTTTGCTTCATCTAACAAGGACTGGGAAGAATATATTCACCCACATAATGAAGAACTTCATCAGAAGGGCTTTAAACTGAGTTAGAAGGGGCAGGATAATGCAAGCACAGAGTTAAGGGTAGATGAAGCCTTACACACAAAAAGAGGAAGGGACCAAACTGATCAAAAGAGCAACAACAATAACATGAACAGTAATAATCACAGTAATAAACATAATAATAATAATCATACTATTCATAAAAAGGTGCAAAGACAAACAGGCCACAAATCACACACCCTCTGGTGTCTGTATATGAATGGCAGGAGTATGGGAAATAAACAAGAAGAACTGGAAATTTTAATTCAGGAGGGTAACTATGACTTGATAGGAATAACTGAAACTTGGTGGGATGACTCCCATGATTGGAATGCAGCAATTGAGGGATATAAACAGATACAGGATTTTGTGCAGTGGTGCCATGGTAATTTCCTCATGGCTTCTTCTTTCTCATTGCCTGACCCCATCCCCACTCCTAATTGAGCTCCAATGTCTGAAGGGAAAGTCTATCTGTGTATGCATGTGAATACAAGATAAGCCCTTTCATATTTTCTTCCTTAACACGGGGAAGTCAGGGACAGAGAGACAGGTCTGGCATACACATAGACTTCGGAAGAGTAGCTAATGCAGATGGCCCTGCATCCCCTTACATGTGTAGTTCTGCCCAGGCCTTAATGTCACCACAGTGTCCTCCACCTATCTTACGTGATTATTTATAGCCAGTAAGCGAAACATCAGATACACCCTTATTTGGCTTAAATCCACTGTGTTCATGGACAAAGAGACCATTTAAGCTGATGCTGACAACAATTTATTCCTCAGAGAAATATAGTGTGGGAAAGATTTATGCATTTCTTAAATACAACCATCCGCACCCTCTGATTATACAAGAGGCACTGAAGCCCATTTTTGGATAAAGAAACATTGACAAGGTTCCATGGACTAAGTTTGTCTTCTCTTGATACGAAAACATACGGCGAAGTTCTTTTTGGCTGGAACTGGCATCTTACCAAACAACTGTTTTTCAAATCAAAAGCATTCAGAAGGAAAGCCAGGAGGGACTTGTAAGAATGAAATTAATATCCAAATCCTTTCCCACTACCTTTGTTGTTGCTTTCATATCACCCATCATATATACAACATCCACGATGTATGTTTACATGCATCGCCAAACATACTTCCACTTGTGCAAATAACACATCAGCTCTTCAGGTTTCAATATGTTTTCTTTTTTTTTTTCCAACCCTGCGAGTGATTTGTACACTGAAATACTACAGTCCCAAGAGGATTCTGCCATGTGTTATATTCTTAGTGCTTGGAGCAGCTGGAAAAAGAATGCTCATAAAGGAGATGTCGCTGCCACTAGTTTAAATGGAGCTGAGTCACAGGAACATAGGGTATGAGATAGAGAGGATGTTTGCAAAAGTCAGGAGATGGTAATCAAGCCAAAGATTTTAGGCAGGTCCATGGCCCAATGAATACAAAAGGCCTTACCACTACGTACACACCCACAGAATTATAGCTTATAGTTATAATCCTAAACATACTTATGAATATGCACAGCGGGGTTTACATCTGAATGCACAGGACTGGCTTCTTAGATATATAGCTTCTTGTAAAATAGATAAAACTGAAATGTTCTTAAACTTGGATTGATGGTTGCTATATTTCAGAAAGAGACCCATGAAGGATAAACTGCTGCTAAGCCAGCAAGAGTGTAACAAGAATGAATAAGAAAGCTGAGTGCTAGACACCAAAACCTAGGAAAGTTAAACATCATGTCCATGAAAACACAGGACCAAGACCATGGGAAAACAACACCAGAGAGTAAGGAAACCACAAGGCCAAAAGGGCAAGCTGAGGACAAACCACAAGATAGAGGCTGGGTTACACTAACGTTTCCCAGAGCATTAATGTTTCCTAGATCTGGGAGCATGGCCTGAGAATGCAGCATGAAAGTCATGGTGTATTGGGAAGGGAGAAAAATAAACCTCATGCCAAACTCTATGTGACTGGCTGCCACTGCTGCTTGGGATGCCACCAGTTCATTACAGATACTAGCTAGACAAGACTCTATAGTCCAGAAAACGAAAGAAGTCCAAGGCTGTGCCAATGAATCTAAAGCAAACGTAAAGTAAGGACTGTGTTTTCAAACATTTACATTGAATCACAGAATTACAGATGTTGGAAGGGCCCTCTAAGGCCATCAGCCCTCTGCTCAGTGCAACAATCCAAGTTAAGCATTAATTCTTATGACTATACAGACTAGCCTAGCGGACAGTGGTTTATCTTTCAGTTTAGACATCAGAAATAGAAAAAGATTACCCATGGACCAGCGAGTGAGAAATATTTTTTAAAGAAACTAAGAAGCAACTCAAAATACTTTAAAAAAATATTTATTTTGGAGATAATATCTTACAAAAATTTGACACATTAATGTTAACATGCCATCAAGCTTTAAAAAAAACTCAAGACAACCCAAATATTTTATTTAAAATATGTGAGATATTCAAGATGTTATTCCCCAAGTGGTGATCTGAATCCTCTTGGGTCCTAGTGGGACACTTTTTTTTTTTGCTACACCACAGTAACTCTCCATGTTACACTAAGAAGACACAGATTAACATCATAGATGCTTCTATGTTCCTCTAAAAATAAAATAAAAATTTAAAAAAAGTGTTGGAGCTCTAAGTTGCTTGAAAAAGCAGTGCCCTTTGCTTAGAAAGCACTTACTCAGTCTGTGGTTTCCTATAATTACTGAGTAATGAAAGGCTATTTATCTGTCTATATATATATAAGCAAGCATATATATATATAAACACACTTCAGGCACATGGTTTCCATTGCTTGCTTATACAAACAAGTCCCAGTACGCAGCCATTTTGAAATAATTGCTTATTATGCACATTGTATTTACAGTTCAGCACTAAAGCCATTAAAGCAATCCACTTAGTTTCAATGGTTTTAAATTTGTTCAGTCCACAAGAATTTGTCCCTGCATAAAGGTGAAACCTGGACTCTGCCAAATCATTTGGCAGAAATGAATAATAATTGAAAAACAATATACAGAAACAGGTCTTGTTTTTCAGGGTGCTAAAGACAATATTTTGTATTTGCTTTGCAGAGTTACCAGTAGAGATTGGGAAACACACGGCACTATGAAGTGACAGGGTTTAATCCTTCATTTGACAGATTCAGTATTGTGATCATTCCTTCCATACTGAAAATTCTTATCTTTCCATTCCCCAACAAAAGCCTTTTATTTTGTAAGTCAATAACCTTGAGATGAAGAGCCAATGTTTTAATTTAGAAGATTTTAGAGGATGTTGTCTTCTTTGGCACTGACAATTATATATGTGTTTTGGCCACAGGATGAAAAAAAGGGATGAATCAACTATTATCCCTGCTTGGTCATCCTCCAAATTTAAAAGTTTCATAATAAATGTACATTTGTTCAGAGGGCTTTTTGTTGTTATTGCTTTTGGGGGCATGTATTAATTACATCATACAAATGCCTTGGTCATCTTGAACAGCATCCTGAAGGCAAAATGCTTTAATAATTGCTATAAAACATTTTTAAACATATCCAGTTATTTTAAAAGAGGATACTTAAAACTGCCACTTATTTGTTGGCAAGCACAACTAGAATGCAGATAAACAGTGATTGGCACCATTGCGTTCCCACAGAAACTATTCACTGGGTGTGTGTGTGTGGAGAGAAAGCTGTTGGATGGATGAGAACGGCTTGTCACAAAACACCCATTTTGAAGAAGACGAAACTGGTACGGCTAGAAGAGGAGTTCCTTGAACAAGATCTTGAATATAAGTGGTGAGCAGTCCAAACCTCAAAGCCATTCTATTGAAAGCTCAGTTTGTTCTCTCTCTCTGTCTCTGTCTCTCTCTCTCTCTCTCTCTCTCTGTGTATCCCTCCAAAATGTAGTCTCTCTCTCTCTCATTCCACAATATTAAAATGCTAGAGTCTCTCCTTTTATACTGCAAACACCTTCAACACCATCACATTCTCTCTTGTTCTTTCAGTCTTACTCCTCAAAACCCGTTACACTTGTTCTTTTTTCTTATTCCCATGTACCCAACACACATTCATCCATTCACAGACATGCAACTATGCATTCCATCCTTCATCATAGAAGCCCACTGTCCCCAATATGCACATCTGCACCACCCTTAGGACCCTACAGTCCTTTCCAATTCACCCCAGACTAATTGGCATCTTTCTCCACCATTCCCCTGCCCCATATCCTCCTCCAACTCTCTCAACTCATTCCAGGTCGCTCTGGAGCTCTTTCTCACAGTCTCTGGATCACCCGTACTACCATCCTTCCTGCAAATGTAATAGGTAGGTAAGCTGCATTAAAGTCTTGTTTCCTTTATTTTCCTTCTTCTGGAGAGGGGAGGGAAGAGTGTGACATATTTTAGCAGATAGGCCTCCCAGTATGTTACCAGGTGAAGCACTAAGGGAAATGTCCATCGACACAGTACAGTGGTGCCTAGACTTACGACCATAATCCATTCCAGAAGATGGACGTAACTCAAAATGGTTGTAAGTCGAAGCATGCATTCCCATAGGAATGCATGGAAACGTGATTAATCTGTTCCAGCCAACCCCCCCCAAATAAAACACTGCAAGCCCCTGACTTGCCCCCCGGTGGTGCCCAACATGGTAGCCCCGGCGAGCAGCCGCTGGAGCCGGTGCTGGAACGGGAGGCAGCGTTGGGCACCACTGGCGGGCGAGCCACCTGCTGCTCAGGGACCGAGCAGCAGCAGCGGCAGCGGCCCCGCAGAGGACGGCGAGGAGCACCGAGGGACACCCCCGCCGCCGCCTCCCGCTGCCACTGCATCCCTTTCCCTAACTGTTGGGGGGAAAGAGCTACAAGGAAGCAGCCTCTTCACCACCAATGGTTTGAACTGCCCACCTTTTTCCCCTGCCTCTTTTTTTTTTTTTTTTGGTTGTTACTCGGAGCTCCAGCTGCGAGACGAAGCAAAATTTTGCGGCCGGAGCTGGTCGTAACTCGAAATGGTTGTAAGTAGGGACGTTCATAAGTCGAGGCACCACTGTAGTGTCATCTTGTTGGTCCAAACAGGTATTGGTTCTTGAAGCAATATAACTTGTAACATACACACATTTAAAACCTCACAAAACTTTTCTGAATTTGAAAGTCTGAATAATTTATAGTACTATAAAGTTTAATTTTAATCTCTTTTCCTGCGAGAAGACTTTAATGAATTCTTTCCTGTCATGTTAAATGTAAGCACTTGAAAATGTGCCTACCATAGAAAGTAACTTACATTTATTCTTTACTGGCGTTTGTTTTTTGTATTATAATGTTGTACAAAGTTGCACTGGAACCATTCTCTGTGACACATCTAAGTCAAGAGACATCTCACTACAGTCATACAAAACAACAACTCTGACCTAGAACAGCTGGCCAAAGAACCAGACAAAGGGGAGGCAACCCTGGCCTGAAACCTAATTGGTTAGGATTCAATCCATGGTTGCCTCCCGTTTGCTTTGTTCCAACCAGCATCTAATGTGAGGTGTGAGTATTATCCTGCATACTAAACAAGAATGCCATCTTGAGTATAATAATACATTAAACCGTACAAAATTGAATTGTAAGTTTAAAAAAAACAGTTTTGCATTTTGTTATTTTTTTTTGAAGAAGAAGAAGATAGCCCTGGATATTGCAAATCTGATGCTAACTGCAATAGGCAATGTTTGGCTCACTCAGTATAAGATGGTCCACACTCTAAAAGGAGTGCCAAATGTAAGAAATGGAACCAACCATTTTGATTCACACTTAAAAAGCAAAGTGGAGGGCATTTGTCTTCATTTTTTCTCAGCACAGGAGATGCAGACATATCACAGGAGCAACACTGAACATTTACTCCATGCTTAGCTTGCTGTTTCATACACAATCTATGTCACCATATTCACAAGAAGACAACCTCTCTGATACTTTACTGTCTGCTTAGTGACCAGAGCATTACTAAAGGCCTACTCAGCCTTACTCCCTTCTCTAAGGGGGACTGTGAAACTGAAGTTCTGCCTCACACGGACAGCCTACACAGACAAAGTTGATTCTCAGCCAATCATTGTCTGAAGAGAGATGCAATGAAAGCAACAATTGAAGGAGGAAGGCTAGTACACACCCAGTTATTATGTGTGACCTACATGCACTTTAAAAATGTCTGAGTAGAGTTCAGGGAAATGTGTGTGGTAAGGATATAGAACATGGGATGGAATTGGTGCTGAACCTTATATGTTACGCCAATAAGAGAACTGGCTAGTGTATGAGTTACAGTGGTGCCTCAACTTAACGAACACCCCGACATACGACCATTTCAAGCTGTGACCAGCTCCAGCTGCAAAATTTTGCTTCGACTTGCTGCCGAAGCTTCGAGTTGCAAACAAAAGAGGCAAAGAAAAAGGTGGGGAATTCAAATTAGAGGGCTAACTGTTGGTCAGCGAAGAGCTTATTTGTAGCTCTTTTGCCCAAACAGTTAGTGCGCACGCGTTTGCAGAGAGGCTTCAGACTGCCTGGTGCTGCTTTCTGCTTCTGGGTGAGTACATTTACAGGGTTTTGCAGGGTGTGGGGAGGTTATGTTTCTGTGCTGTGATTTTTTGGGTTTTATTTCTGTGTGTGTTTTCCCAGCCCCATCGCATTCCGATGGGGCTGGCTGTGGGTGGGTGTGATTTTTTCCCCCAACCCCATGGTTTTCCAATGGGGCTTGGAGTGTTTTTTTGTTTTGGTTTGGTTTTTTGGGTGATTTTTTTTGTCTGGAACAGATTAATTGCATTCCAATGCATTCCTATGGGAAACGGTGCTTTGACTTACAACCATTTTGAGTTACACCCATCTTCTGGAACAAATTATGGTCATAAGTCAAGGCACCACTGTATAGGGGACAAGCAACAAATGTGCAAGATATATTTGGGAGATCTTAGAAGAAGTGGGTTTTGAATCCCATGGGAAACATGACTGCTGATATTTGAGTGATCACAGGTTAAGGGAATAGTGTATATTCTCTCTTCCAGTGCTGTCCCTCTGAAAACACAGTATTTTCAGCGCTGTGTGTCTAAGAGATCAAACATTCAAACATACTGTTTCCAACTGCTTGGCGACTATCTCCCAAAGTACTGATTACAAAGGAAAAGGAAGCTATTTTGTCAAATGTAGATCAAGACAAAATCACTGTTAGAATAAATGTTTTTTCTTCTTCTTGAGGGAGGGAGCCCTGTTAACTATATCATCTAGTTTGGCCATAGTGAAGTCTAAAGATCATATTGCACATTGAGGAGCTAAGAAAGATTTGGTTGGCCACAATAGGTTGTTGACAGAGGCCAAGGTATCTTGGACTCTATTTTGAATTTGCTAAAATAGAAAGCAATTCTCCCGTCTTGGCCAACTCAGAACAGCATTCAAACTAGAAACTCTTGTTTTCTTATTTTTCACCCAAGCTGTTCCAACAACTGAAGAGTCATAAATATTTTACAAAGCTTTCATTCATTTGTTCTAAGCCACCTGGATTTTAAAACTGTCTCACAAAGCTGGAAAAGCAAATTTCATACCAATTCTAAAACATCATAAAATGTTCATAAATATTGTGTGGTGAAGCTGTACTACAAATATGCCAGCCTAAATTAGAAGTTCACAAACTGTCCTACTCAAAGAAAACTGGCACATGTGTGATGAGGCTACAATGGATTCAGAACATGGTACATCAATGTTGTTATGATACCTGACACAATGGGGACAGGGTGTGTGTGGTCATCCCAGATTATAGGGCCTAAAATGACAATCTGTAGCAATGGTAGTGTTTATAATATTTTAAAACTGGGAGCCTGTGACAATCCCACATACAAAGTGGGGAGCACACACTTCTTTCATTATTTTGTAGATTGTTCTACATAGCAAGAAGCAAAGGAAAACACTAGGTACTTAGAAACACATATGACCCAAATATAGGTGCCTGATAAAAGCTTAGATACAAGTATGCCAAGACATGGGAATAGTAACAATTATTTCATTCTGTGCTGCTGAACCTCAACTCCAAAACACATTGCTATATTTCCAATATTGTTCTCTGCATTTTATAACAAATAGGCACTGATTCCAAGTTGGGTCACCGGAGAATTGCAATGTCAGGTTGTAATTAGAGCTATTTTCTACTTGATGACAGTCCATAAAAGCTTCAAATGTGTTCAGAGATCAAAAAGGGTTTCACTCAGTGCTTTGAGTTATCAACCTCAATGAGCAGGAGGTGGGGGAGGGGAGATACTCTCTTTATGTAATTGAAATCAAAGATGTGATTCACATGAAAAGGTCTCTCCCAGTTTGTTAATCTACATTAATATTCAGACCACTCATTTTGTAAGAATTGCCACAAAGGCATTATGGCTAAAGGGTGGGGAATGTAGTGGTCATCCAAATGTTTCATGCTTTCATAGACCCTCTCTATTAATTATGTTGGCCAGGCTGATAGGAACTGTAGCCCACTAACATCTGAAGGACCACATGTTCTCCCACAATCTGTCTTAACTTCAGAGACTTTCCTGTTCTATTTAGATCAAAATTTGGCTGAGGGGAAAAAAATGACACAGGGGAGAATAAACGGTCAGTGGTTTCCTCTTCTGGTAGGCTATTCTTGACATGACTGATCAATCAATTTCTCAACCCCACTTCTCAACCAGGCACAAAAGAAAGTCTGCCTAAAAAGTGGAAATACTTATGCAATTGCCTTTAAACAACTGTATAAATAAGTAAGGTTCTGCTAAGGGGTGTCTTGTGGTTGACATATAGGGATACCCAACCCCATATTTTAAAGCCATCTATGATTCTGGCCCTGGGTTTTTCCTTACTAATACAGTGTGCGCCTCTGTTAAGTTATATGCTGACTACACACTCTTGTGTAGCATAACAGCACCTATATATCCTGATATGAACAACCAAAAATGTACAGTTATAGTGAAAGTTGAAATCGTTAAAGAATCACATTCTCTTCCAAAGCTGCTATTAGCAAAAACAGAATGTAAACAAAACCAAAAAAAACCCAAAAACAATTGGAACAAAGAAGGCTAAAATTATTTGAAAAGGAAGGCCTTAGTGGCTATCTCGAAAGCAAAATGGGCAATGAATGACAATGTAAAGTCCAGGGAGCCATCAAGCACCCAGCCACTAAACTTAGACTTAATATCAGAGGAAAGAAATACATATAAAACTGTTTCACAGAATATGTTTTTTGTGGGTGCAGCTTGTCACACAAGGATAACAAAAAGAAGCTGTAAAACTCTTCATTTTCTAATAAAAGGGAGTGCACTTTATAACAGCTTGGATGCTAGGAGACCATCTGACCAAAGGAGCTGAACAAAATTGTTACACATCAATTTTGCAGATGATAGCAAACTGATAGAGCACCTAATACTTTAGAAAACAGAATCAGAATCCAGGAAGACTTTTAAAGATTCAAAACTAAAGGGTCCAAACAAGCAAAATGAGTTTCAGCTGTGGTTAAGTTTTGTACTTGCGGCAAGAAAAGTCATGGAAACACAACACAAAATGGATGACACTTGGCTCGGCAGCAGTATGTCTGAAGAGAAATTAGGGATCTTAGCAGATCAGAAGCTTAAGTGTGAGTCTACAGTGTCGTGCAGCAAGAAAAAAAGCCAACACTACTTTAGGGAGTATAATGTCCAATCAAGGCTAATAATAGTACTAGTCTGTTCTGCTTTGGTCAGACCACACTTAGGGGTACTGTGCCCAATTTAAGAAAGATATAAAAAAACTGGATTGCAATCAAGATGTTACAGAGTCAGGAAAATAAGCCAAGTGAGGAACAGCTACGGGGAAGACAAATCTGAGAAGTGATACAATAATCATTTTCAAATACTTGATGGGCTTTCACTTAGATAGAAGATGGAACACACTCATTTTTATGCTCTCCAGAAGAAAGGATCCAAATCAACTAATTCAAGCTAAAAGAAAGGTGATTTCAAGGAAACCAAGAAGACCTTCCTGGTGATAGGAGCTGTTCAAAAATGGAAGTTTTAAGTAGAGGCTGCATAGCCATCTGTAAGGGATCCTTTAGCTATGGGTTTCTCACTATGGCAGACGACTGGATAAGAAGATGTTTGGAGAGTCTTCCGGTTGTACCACTCTGCAGGACGGCACTGAGGATAGTTCCAACCTAGGGGATATGAGGGTATCAAATTCAGGAATGGTGAGCCAAAACTAAGGGCATGTATTTCTTGACATGCATAAACTGTACTAATTTGTTTATTTTATTAGATTTATACCCTGCCCATCTAGACCAAAGGTCTACTCTAATTGAAATGTTAGTGTTCTGCGTGCCTTGAAAATGAGTGAAAGATTCCAAGTTCAGCTTTGAGATCCAATCTTAGCTTCTGTGTCAGAGGGTGAATGTTCCCTTGCTAAAATGTATCCTCCCCACAACTTCATGAGCTCTGCACTGGTGCTTCTTGGAAGATGGTGAGAAAGATTCCTTCTCTCTGGTCCTGGCTAAGACCTTCAAATAACATCAAGCTACTGCAAAAGAAGATAAAGGGAATACAAATACTTTATCTCATTCCACATCCACATAGTAATGTAGATAGGATTAGCCCTCTATCAATCACTGTTGCACATGAACTCTATGTTGGGCACAATGAACACAGTGTCAACATTAAACTTAGACTTAATTTTCCATGAAAGCAGCAGGTCAGCTACAGCATGTTCACATTTTAAACAGAAAAAGCACAATGAATTGCATTCTAATTTTGACATTTCAACTTCCCACATATACCCCCTTCTGACTGACCTTAGAAACTCACATGTTTATCCCACAGTAGCCTAGGGCACCATTCACAAGGCATTTTAATAATACCGTATCAACTGAAATTACCCTTTTAATATCCAGCTCTAACACAGTGGCTTAAATCCTGTTGCTTAGCATAGTAAGTCATGAGAAGAGTAGGCCCACTGAATCAGTGGAGATTTGGTGAGTCAACCCCTCTATGAGTTCTATTAATTCAATAAGCCTACTCTAGATGTGACTACTCTGAGTGACAGAACTTTGGCATATATAAAAAGACAAGTCAAAGGGCATATCTAATTTTAAATACTATTACGATATTCTGCTGTTTGTTTTCCAAAGTCTTCTTGTAAGTAATTTACGTCAGTTCTATGATTCTAGTCAACAAGGCAGTCCTGTTAACTTTATTAAAATACAGATAAAACATCAATTTCATTATAATACGGTGGTCACTAATTCCAAAACTTCTGATTGGTTTATACTGGTACAGAAAGGGAATATTTCTTTCACTGGTAGGCTACTGGCTGCTAAACCATGTTCTAAATTTTGTCGTTGCTTTATAAAACTGCAAACACCTCAGCACAAGGATTGCAAGCAGACCTTCCCTATTCATAGTAGTCAACTTCTCAGATCCTCTGGTTGTTCCACAACCAACTGAATGCCACTAAATGGCATTGTGAATATAGGCCTTAACTGTGGTGGCAACCCCTCTTCAGAATACTTGTGTTTTCTGAGAGGCAGAGATTCTTTTCAGCTTTCACCTTTGGAAAGCATATCTCCAGCTGACAATAACTGCTCTCTTTTTTCTGTTATAGGAATGTTTTAAAGTATACTTGCAAGTTGTTCTAAAACTATTTAACATTGTTTTAAATACTGCATTATATATGTATTTTAACATAAACTATTTAGACATTTAATTATCTCAAGTAGTATACAAATGCTAGAAATAAATACTGAGTGTCACCACTTGATCTGGGAGAAGCATTTATAAAATTATACAAGTCATTTACTCCTCAAGGTACACACATTATCTGAATAATACCTGTACTTATACATGCTCTCTTTCAAACCTCTAATTTGTCTTAGATTACAAAAAACAATCCTGCAGCAGCCTGCTAACCTTGCAGAACTACCATCTTCACCCACTTATCAAAAAAGAGTCATTAGGCATATGAATATGTTGAAAACAGTGTACAATATTGTCAGGGTTTTGGCAACAGTAAAATACGCAGAGTTATTGAAGACACTTTACCAGTTCTTCTTTGTTGCAAAACAGTTGTATTTACACGTATTTACAGTAATATACAGGCAGGTATCTTAACAGCACAACAGGAACTCTTTATACAAACTGGCAGCATGCGTGGCAGCAAGTGATAGTGGAGGAAGAGAAAGAAGCAAACACACAGCCCACTTATATACATATACATGGCATATTTTGTCCAATCAGAAAACAGATGACTTCATGCTTTGCACCTGGTCTTCTCCTGGTTTTAAGTCATTATATCATGTCCAGAGTGATTCAGCACTCTCACATCTGTGTACAATGGCAGCTCGTTAATGAAACACATATACAGGTTCAGGCTTATAAAATTTCTATACTCTGACAAATATTCCTTTCAGGAAGGTGAAATCACTACCACTTCAAAAGATGTGAAGTTATTTTTCTCTACCTACAACTCTGTCCAATATAACATCTGAGCATCGTACGCATATGTATAGTGATATGTAAGCATTGGCCTGCATATGCCACAGTACTCTTCCATAGCTCAGCAGAACTGAGTTTTCTTCAAGTCCTAAATAAAAACATATACACTGCATAGATGTTGGCTAGCTTCATTCAGTCAGCAGGTAAATCCTACCATAATTGACTCACTCTGCAGCAAATGAAACTGGTTTGCCCTATGTATGGATAAACAAAGCAGAATGTATGTTGTGAAAAAGCAAGTGGTATTCTTCAGTCACAAACTCAATTTACTAGAGAACTGAAAAGTGGGGGGGAGAAATGGGAGGATTGCTGGGGGAACTGGGAGAACTTGAATGTTCTGTGGAAAAAAATTCTTCTGTGAAGCATGACACCTTTTAGGTGAAGCAGTTTAGATCATATGTGAACATAACGACTGCAATATTTTTGAGGTTGCCATCTTGTGCAGGCTTACCTGGCATAAATCTTATTACTCTATGGTTGCCGTATTCAAGCTCCCCAAATCTGGGTAGGCAAATCTTTATATTATACACATTACAACTGGGCAGCCCTATTTATAAAACTTTATATATTTTACAAAGAAGCATCAACAGCTGCTGTTGTTTTGCTTCACTACAATGGGATATACTGCAGTAGAAATGTAATTCACAGCATTGCTAGAAAACTTTTCCTGTCTCTAATATATCAGTTTCCTATATGCATATTTATCAAGTTGTAAGATCCATTTAATTAGCATGGCATATATGAACCTACTTGGCAATTAAGATCTAGCCAGGGGGCCCTTCTGAAAGAGCCATCCCTCAAGGCAGTAAGAGGGATGGCTTGTAGACAAAGGGCATTTTCAGCAACTGCCCCCAGACTATGGAACACCATCCTGAGGGAGATTCAACTGGCGCCAACATTGATGGCATTTCGGCACCAAGTCAAAACTTTCCTGTTCCAGAAGGTTTTTAACTGAAATAATATCAACTGTGAGTCCTTATGGCAATTTTTAGAGCATTGTAATTTTAATTATATTTTAATTGTTTTTATCTTTTTATTGAATTCAAATTGTTGAAAGCCGCTCAGAGACCTTTGGGTAGGGTGGGCACCATATAAGCTAAACAAACAAACAAACAAACAAATAAATAAATAATAAATAAATAAATATGGGGAAGCTATTGAAAGAGTTGTACCATATGCTCAAGCCAAAACATACAGGATTAGCTCTTCAGAGGACATTTTCACTTCATTACTGATATTTGAAACCTCTTTCCAGAAATATAGTACAGCAGTGTCTTATCCACTGATTCACTTATTCATGGACTGAAAACATTACAATATTAAAAGGAAAAATTCAGGAAAAAACTAATTTCACATGTATTACCAGTGCTGGCCACTAGAGGGAGACTGGGACCATGTTATGGATACTTATTAATGAAGAATAAATAGCATGGTTTCTGGCACCCTCTAGTGTACAGTTCCGGAAATGTATGTGAAAATAATTTGTATTTGCAACAACCATGAGCTCAGCAACAACAAGTGGAAACTTCTAATAATGTTTATAAATGTTTCTGGAAGACCTCAGACCCACAAATTTATGGAATCATGGCATGGTAAACCCCCAAAAGTCATTGAGACCAAACCCCCCTGTCACAGCAGGAATACAGTAAGACGCGTAATTAGAGTTCAGAAACATTCCTATTTTGGTTTACAGCTCCCATAATCTCCCCATAAGCATTCATTGCTTTGGGTTTCCTGCTTTCTATGTGTGGTTTGCATGCACCTCTGCCAGAAACAAGCATTCTCACAAATGCAACACTGAAAAGTCTGGTTTACATATCACTGAATACCTGATTAACCATAGGTGGTTCTACTTACTGGATAATATGGAAAGGCTTGCTTCTTCTTGCAAAACAACTGGTCGAAACAGGCCCTTTATGTTCTGCCGCATAGCTCCAGTTATGTAAGAGATTTATCAATGTGTGTGTGGTGGGGGGGAAGGGGGGTAATGAAAGTTTAGAATTTAGCCAGCTAAATGGACACTGGGTAGCTTGTCTGAAATATGGACAACAGTACAACCCCAATTAAATAGAGCAGGTCTTACTTCTGGTGCATGTCTTTTACAGCTTTATAATCATCATAAATATGTCAAATAGTACAGTTCTATATGTTAAAATAAACTATAAATTCTGCATTGTATGTTGTTAAATAGCTAAATAAAATCATGTTTGGTTTTTTAAAATTACAATGTAGACGCTGAAATTACAATGTTACCCTGTAAAACAACAACAAAAATATCCCTCTATGGCTGTAACATTTCTGGCAATACCATTTTATAAATCTAATATATTAACCTTATTATTGTTGTGCAACTCAATCCAGTGAACTGAAAAAAAATGGATGTTTAAAATCTGATACAACACTGGTTAAAAAGTCATGCCATGCACTGTTATGCTGCAGTGCAATCTAAGGCACTGATCAAATAACACAGAAAGGATGAACCAGCTAATCCACTAAAAACTTGTAAAGGTTAGCCAGCAGGGATTATTCCATTTGTCTCTATAAACTATCTAAACATTTCATGAGAATGTACTCCTATATTACTTTGTCAAGAGAAAACAAAAGAGTTGTTTTAAAAGGATCACAATATCTCTTAAGTATTTATTGATTTTCACTGAACATTCATACATTCCTGTACAATTGCCAGTTTCACATTTCTTTGTTAACATGAAAAGGGAAGTCAATGCTTCCTATATAGATAGCTATGTGTTTTCAGTCTGTCACCGCTCTATTTTAACAATCAGTAAAACGTGTCAAGCTAACCAGAATGTTATTAAGCAGATTACTATTCATATAGGTTGAGGAAAAATGGGCATTGCTTTTGGTGTTTAAAGCAGCTGTGAGCAATGTGTGGCTCATGGTTTGAATATCATATGTTCCTGCTCTTTGTGTGCCTCACAGGTATGGAAACCATAGTGTTCCTTTAGGTTCTGAGGAATTGGTACAAAGAAGTACAATCCAGTACATAGAGCGCTGGAGTTAAGAGAGTTTAGGTTTAGTCCGGTAGATCTTTTGTCTCCAAGTCTCAAATTTGTAAAATACAAACAAACAAATGTGTAAAATAAATACAATATCCTATTGCTAGGACCCAAAATTGTGTAGGACTTTCTACTTCACAGTACTGTTATATTCAGAAGCTGGAAATGCTGGGCATTTGGAAAGAAGACTGATGTTACTTTCAAAAGTTGCAGAAAGCAGAATATGTTGAGATAACTAATTTAGGAAGACAATCTAGAGATCTGTTAAACAGAGTTAACTGAAGTCTTCTGAGGAACAAAGCATTCCACATCTCCTCTTTCAGCGTCTACATGTTAGGCATCACAGGGGGGAATTTGGAGCAATCTGGTTCACATTTAAAAGGTTCTTATATTTAATATGATCTATTTTAAGTCTCACTTAAGGTGTCATCTCATTCACACCGATGGATGGTTTTTCTCCCATGAGAAATGCCCAGACAGGTAACTGGATCACTGGTTTTACTCATGAATAAGGTTTAATTGATTTACTCATGCATAAGGCAGTAGTAGTGGCATGGCAAGCTTGAGGCGGTGGTATTATTTATTTATTTATTTAATTATTTATTTAATTTATACCCCGCCTATCTGGCCCACCGGACCACTCTAGGCGGCTGGTACTGGTGTGAAGGGAAAATGTTGGGGTGAAGATAAGTGAGAATGAAAGGAGGTAACCCCCCTTTCCCCATCCCCACTTCTCAGCTGGAGGTGTGCTGGGGCTGAGCTGCTTTGTGGGGTCTGAGCTTATGAAGTTGATCAGTCAGTCCCTCTCTCTTTCTTCCCCTCTGAAACAGCAGTGAGGAAGCAGCAGTGCTCCATAGACAACATGAGCAGCTGACCCCAAGAGAGGTGTTTTTTCTTCAAGATGAGTGTGGTTTTGGATGAGTGTGTGTGTGTGTGTGTGTGTGCGTGCATGTGCAACACACACACACACACACACACACACACACACACAGCCAGTCTCCAAAAAAGCTGATTTTTTCAGTGGTAGCTTCTATTTCTTTTCTACACATATTCCCTCCTCCAAGCAACCACTAAGCCAAAAATAATGGGGCGGAAGTGAAAAATGCGATCATTTGTCAATGAATTGACACAGTCCCCTTCCCCACCTTTCCCCATCGCTTTCACCCCCCCCCTTTTTTGCCAGTGCAGATGTAGTAAAAAAAATTGGACAATTAGAAAACACACATACATAACCAGGAAAACCTTTCACTTTGCTTAAGGCTATGACAAGCAAATCAAACACTTAAAAATCACTTTTAAAAGGCCATCCTTAGGACCCAAGTAGTTAGATAAGGGTCACATATCTGTACAAATATTCAAGAACACATTTTACTCATGCCTGTTTATAGGCTTAATTCCATAGCAGCACAAAAAGTGCAGAATGTAATGCTTGAGTATAGAATCCAACTTCCCGAGAAATAGATTTTGAAAATTAAAATGCTATGGGTTCATGATCTGCCTCAGACTGTGTATAAGACCTGCTAAAGTCTTGAAAAAGGGAATAATGAGTAAGAATGTTAATGTTTGGGAGCATGAAAGGCAGGCATGGCTTTTAAAAATTGCTCTTTCCTCTTATGAACATACTGGAATAAATTATGCAAAATATATGTATTATACAGTATAATCCATTTTAATTTCTGTGTGTGGAATTTTGCCTGTCTTGGTGTTGCTATTTGTTAGATGGTTAATGAGTTAGTTTTTCAGCATACTCAAAATGCACACTGAGAAGTCTTTGCATTAAATCTTAAAATTATATTACATAGCAAATCAACTCAGACATATCCCAGATATTATTAAAGGCAATAAAAATTTAATTTGGACAGAAATTGAAATGCATGGTAAGGAATAAAAACTGAAAGTATATTGTTTAAAGAAAAGATTGGAGAAGAGATTTAAAAGATCACTAACCCTTTGCTTAAAAATATCTTAAGAAAGCTGGAAAAAATGTAGGGGTGTATTGAGTCCACCGATTTCTCCCTTATCCCAGGTTGTGGGTTTAAAGAACTTTCCAGAAAATCTCCAAAAAATTAAGAACATACTAAAAAATAAAGTTATAAATAGGATAAAAGATTGGATGGATAAGTTGAAAGACAAAGGAAACATAAAAGAGATTTTGGGAGGAGAGGAGATTCTTGGCTTAACATGCTCCAGATAGAAATATGGACAAGGGAATGGAAAAGTAAGGAAGGGAATAGTAGAAAAATGACAAAATTTGAAGAAATCATTGAAAAAAGACTGAAACTACAGGAAAAGACAGAAAGAAAGGGAACTGTAAGTCAAATATATAAATTATTAATTCAGGCCGAACGGGATACACAAGGATTAAAAGCACAGTGGCAATATGATTTGGATAAAGAAGCAATAGGAGAAGAGTGGGATAAAATGTGGGATAAAAGAAATATGAAGAATATGTCTGTAAGAATAAAGGAAAATTGCTATAAGGTAATATGGAGGTGGTATTTAACGCCAGTAAAACTGGATACAATAAATAAAAAATTATTATCATTATGTTGGAGGTGTAAAAATGAGAAGGGGATGTATTTACATATGTGGTGGTTATGTGAAGTAAGAAAGAAAAATGAAAGCAAATCTTTAAAGAAATAAGGGAAATAGCTGGATTAAATATTCGAATGTCCCCGTTAACGGCCTTATTGAATACAGTACGATCAAGGAGCTGAAAGAAAATAAGGATTTAATTATTATAATGGTTACGACAGCAAGGTTAATAATATTTGCAAGAAATTGGGAAAATGATAACCAAATTAATTTAGAGGAATGCTATAGAGAATTATGGGATATCGCAATTAATGATAAACTGACATGTGATATGAAAATAAGAAGGGGTTTATCAAAAAATAATGATTGTAAGAAAACATGGAATGTATTTCACCGCGGGAAGAAGCAATGAATTTTGGGGGAGAAAATGGATTGAATGAAATTTGAAAATATGATTAATATGAGCCCTGAGGGTGAACGTGGCACTGGTGTATTATGTAATTGTATATTATTGTGGTGGTGGGTTTATGTTCTCTGTGTTTGATGTTCTTTTAATAAAATAAAATTTAAATTTTTAAAAAAAGAAGTCTTTGTACCTATTTTGCATTATTATATATTCCCCAAATTGCAAACAGTAAAACATTGTCATTACAAACAATAACCCATCCTGTGGGACTGTTACCACCACATAGTCCCTACCACAAATTCTCTTTGTATTTTGGACAACAATAACAACAACAAAGGGACAAAAATGGTTTGATGTAACTGTGTCTCTCTTTCTCTCAAAGAGAGAGGTCTTAGTAACAAGCAAGATGAGGCAAGAATTAGGTATAACTGCCCTACTTGAATTGACATAACCCCGCTTTTTCCTGTGGCCATCATGCAGTGACCTGCAGTTACTTTATTTTTTAGTTAAATAAAGTAAGTGACATAGCGAAGCACCAATGCACTGTCTACAATTCTTGGTAATACTGTTGCAGCTGCAACTTCAAATGTTCCCCTCAGTTTTACAGTACTAACATATTTAGTGATGAAGAGATAACAACTGCCCTACTTGAGAAACTTGGCCCATTCCATCAAGAATATTTTATTATTTTATTATCTAAAAATGATAATGTTTTCGTCATATCTGATATTTTAAGGAGCTGTAAGAATAAGAAAGACTCTTGTTGACAATTTCAACATGCAGGAAAGTAGGCCTCGCATGAACCACCTCTAAGAATGCTTCACACTTTGATTTTTTTTACCATGTTTATGTATTCACCAAAGGAGCATACTCCACTGTTTTTAATTTCAGTATGATTTTTCTTCTTCAAAATCAATAGAATACCAGCTATGCTCTGCCCCTCCATTCCTCAGCTCACCTCCCACCTTTCAAATTTCTCTCAGATTTTAATTCTCGGTTCAGCCCACGGCCTACTTGAACTGACTGGCATTCAGCTCCCTTATCTCCTGAGTTCTCTTCCCACTTTTCATCTTCCTAATGATTAGATTCCCTCTCTGCCCATACTTCAGGAGATGCTAGACCCTATATAACATTTCCATGTCACTGGATTTCACTTCCATCAATTATGCTGTATTCTGGAGCTAATAATGTGTACAACATTTCCATGGAATGCCACAGCATCACAGGAGATAATCTAAACAAGCTAATGAAAAGGAAGTGCATGTCAGCGTTCACTATAAGTTGTTTATAACACTTTCTCTTTGAAACTTTTTGATCTGCTGATTTCCATGGATATCACAGCTAAAAATCAATAATATACTAGCAGACTTCTGCTTGCACAATGAGACCTTCTCATCCTTCCCTATACAATCTTCTGCAACAACCCAAACCCTGTCCTGGAGGTTTTTCCAGCTTCACAGAGCAGTTTTTGACCACCAGTGACGGCTGCAGAGAGGGACTCACTGCCTCAGTCCCAATGAAAGTAGTTCACTATCTACTCCCCCTTCTTTCTGAATAACTGTTTCTCTTTAGTATCTCTTGCAGCAGAATGTTTCTTAAAAGTCCACCCTGGTGCTGCCACTGAGAGCTGATACTTTATTACACAAGAACATGATCTGTATGAACTGGCATCATTTTTCATAAAGATTCTTAATATGATTAAAAAAAAATTCCCCATGCAAGTGGATAAAGGGACTACCAAGAGTCTGTAAGAATATTTTAGTTGCAGGGGAAGCTGCACAGTGGGATATTCCCATCATGTTCATGCATGGCATGCACAGTACATGTTGTGCATAGTGCATTGTCTCCATGTAGGATTCAAGGGGAATGCATTCTTTTATATCCACTAATGGCTGCCACCCTCTAAATGCCCCACCAGCTACTCCATCAACTGGCACTCTTAGAGATTTTGCCAAGGTTAACATTTTGCAATTTAAGTAGCCAAAATATCTATTTGTTATGAGATACTTATCCATGTGTGGACTTTTGGTCTGTCACTGGTAGGAGGGTTCTGTATGTTTCAGATAAAATAAAGTGTGTTTTATGGCACAGAGAATGTGACACTGTTATTGCCTTTTCCTTCACACACAAAAAAGGAAAGTGTTCTTCATATGAAGGGAAATTTCAACAGGAATTTCAACTATTGATGGGTGCTAGATTTAGATCTAAGCTTTCTAAGACTAGTTCCTGCAGCTTTGTGACTGCATGACAGCATTGTCTGCCAGATATTAGACATGCCAATTGCTTGATAAAGGATGGTTTATTTACCAGACTCACAAATACAATCTCAATCATGTATTATTCTCAGCCAAAAATATCATGTGTTTTCAAACCCATAACATTACAGTACTTACTTTATTCATTACATTTATAACCCTCCTCCCCATTCCTGCAACTTATATAGCTCATCAAGCCAACATATATAGTCATCTCCTCACAGCAGCCCTGTGAGATAGGAAAGACTGAGACAGTATGCCTGACTCAAAAATACCCAGCAAGTTTCATGGCAAAATGCAGATTTCAAACAAAGTCTCCGAAATCCTCGTCAAACAGTACAATTACACTAAACGAACTATGCTAGGATTCAAAAAATACAAAACTTTTTTTAAAGTAAAGACATGTAAATCAGTGTATTTTTAGCATATCCTTGTATTTCTTTGTAAAGAAATATTTATTTACACATTTTTGGTATGGTGCTTGATGTAACAAATGTATACTTCCTGCATCCCTCTAACGCACCCTTTGGATTAGGGCCAACACTGCAGTGTAGCAAGGTTAAGCAGGCTGCTTTAGGCAGAGGAAATTGGTGGGGGAAATTAAGACAAAAACAGGTATATATGTGTCATGGTGAGACTTTTAAAAATGTCAACTCTACCATGGAAGAGGGCAAGAAAATATTTTGGGCCAGTACTGCAGTGAGTTAATATGACAGTATGACAGCTTTCAGCTAAATGCAATATTTTGATTCTGGATGAGTAATGAGAAGCCATTGTTGGGAAGACATGCAACCAATAAGTAATGTGAGCCCAGGATTTACTACCCATTCAGTTGTTTCTGATGCAATAAGATATAAAATCCCCTTCACAGATTGCTGCCTTGTCATGGCAAAGGGCTTGAGTAACTCAGAGAAGCAATGGGCTATGCCATGCAGGGATACCCAAGACGGACAGGTCATAGCAGAGAGTTCTGACTGAACATCATGCACCTGGAGCAGGAACTGGCAAGCCACTCCAGAATCTTTCCAAGAAAACTCCATGAACAGAAACAAAAGGCTAAAAGATATGATGCTGGAAGATGAGCCCGTCAGGTTAGAAGGCGTCCAACGTGCTACTAAGGAAGTGCAGAGGACAAGGACAAATAGTTCCACAGTTAATGAAGTGGTTTGGCCAAAGCCGAAAGGACACACAGCGGTGGACACGTGTGAAAGTGAAAGGAAAGTCTGATGCTGCAAAGAAAAATAGTGTATAAGAACCTGGAATGTAAGATATATGAACCTTGGTGAGTTGGATGTGATCAAACAGGAGATGGCAAGAATAAACACTGACATCCTGGGCAAATTAAAATGGATGGGAATGGGTGAATTTTAGTTCATCAGTGAACTAAAATGGACGGGAATGGGTGAATTCAATTCAGATGATTATCATATCTACTACTGTGGGCAAGAAGCCCATAGAAGGAATGGAGTAGCACTCATAGTCAACAAAAGAGTGGGGAAAGCTATAATGGGATATAATCTCAAAAATGATAGAATGATGTCAATACGAATCCAAGGCAGACCTTTCAACATCACAATAATCCAAATTTATGCACCAACCACCAATGCTGAGGAGACTGAAATTGACCAATTTTATGAAGACTTACAACACCTTCTAGAACTGACACCAAAGAAAGATGTTCTTCTCATTATAGGGGATTGGAATGCTAAACTAGGGAGTCAAGGGATAAAAGGAACAGCAGGTAAGTTTGGCCTTGGAGTTCAAAATGGAGCAGGGCAAAGGCTAATAGAGTTTTGTCAAGAGAACAAGCTGGTCATCACTCTTTTCCAACAACACAAGAGGTGACTCAACACATGGACATCACCAGATGAGCAATACCAAAATCAGATTGATTATGTTCTCTGCAGCCAAAGATGGAGAAGCTCTGTACAGTCAGCAAAAACAAGACCTGGAGCTGATTGTGGCTCTGATCATCAGCTTCTCACAGCAAAACTCAAGCTTAAACTGAACAGAGTAGGAAAAACCACAGGGCTACTCAGGTATAATCTAAACCAAATCCCTCATGAATACACAGTGGAAGTGAAGAACAGATTTAAAGAACTAGATTTGGTGGACAGAGTGCCTGAAGAACTATGGTTGGAAGCTTGTAACATTGTACATGAGGCAGCAACAAAAACCATCCCAAAGAAAAGGAAATGCAAGAAAGCAAAATGTCTGTCCAACGAGGCCTTACAAATAGCAGAGAAGAGAAGGGAAACAAAATGCAAGGGAGATAGGGAAAGTTACAGAAAATGGAATGTAGAGTTCGAAAGAACAGCAAGGAGAGACAAGAGGGCCTTGTTAAATGAACAGTGCAAAGATAAAGAGGAAAATTATGGAAAGGGAAAAACCAGAGATCTGTTCAAGAAAACTGGAGATATTAAAAGAACATTTTGTGCAAAGATGGACATAATGAAGGACAAAAATGGTAGGAACCTTATAGAAGCAGAAGACATCAAGAAGAGGTGGCAAGAATACACAGAAGAATTATACCAGAAAGATCTGGATGTCCCAGACAACCCAGATAGTGTGGTTGCTGACCTTGAGCCAGACATCCTGGAGAGTGAAGTCAAGTGGGCCTTAGAAAACATGGCTAACAACAAGGCCAGTGGAGGTGATGGCATTCCAGTGGAACAATTTAAAATCTTAAAAGATGACGCTGTTAAGGTGCTACATTCAATATGCCAGCGAGTTTGGAAAACTCAGCAGTAGCCAGAGGACTGGAAAAGATCAGTCTACATCCCAATACCAAAGAAGGGCAGTGCCAAAGAATGCTCCAACTACCATACAATTGCACTCATTTCACATGCTAACAAGGTTATGCTCAAAATCCTACAAGGTAAATGTCAGCAGTATGTGGACCGAGAACTCCCAGAAGTACAAGCTGGATTTTGAAGGGACGGAGGAACTAGAGACCAAATTGCTAACATGCACTGGATTACGGAGACCCAAAGAGTTCCAGAAAAACATTGACTTCTGCTTCATTGATTATGCAAAAGCCTTTGACTGTGTGGACCACAGCAAACTATGGCAAGTTCTTAAAGAAATGGGAGTGCCTGAGCACCTTATCTATCTCCTGAGAAATCTATATGTGGGATAGGAACAGTTGCAACTGGATATGGAACAACTGACTGGTTCAACATTGGGAAAGGAATACGACAAGGCTGTATATTGTCTCCCTGCTTATTTAACTTATATGCAGAATACATCATGCGGAAGGCTGGACTGGAGGAATCCCAAGCTGGAATTAAGATTGCCGGAAGAACTATCAACAACCTCCGATATGCAGATGATACCACTCTGATGGCAGAAATTGAGGACAAATTAAAGAACCTCTTAATGAGGGTGAAAGAAGAGAATGCAAAAAATGGTCTGAAGTTCAACATTAAAAAAAAAAAAAACAAAGATCATGGCCACTGGTCCCATCACCTCCCGGCAAATAGAAGGGGAAGATATGGAGGCGGTGACAGATTTTACTTTCGTGGGCTCCATAATCACTGTAGATGGTGACAGCAGCCACGAAATTGAAAGATGCCTGCTTCTTGGGAGGAAAGCGATGACAAACCTAGACAGCATCTTAAAAAGCAGAGACATCACCTTGCCGACCAAGGTCCGCATAGTCAAAGGTGTGGTTTTTCCAGTAGTGATGTATGAGAGTAGTGAGAGCTGGACCATAAAGAAGGCTGACCGCCGAAGAGTTGATGCTTTGAATTGTGGTGCTGGAGGAAACTCTTGAAAGTCCCCCGGACTGCAAGGAGATCAAACGTATCCATTCTAAAGGAAATCAACCCTGAGTGCTCCCTGGAAGGACAGCTCCTGAAGCTGAGGCTCCAATACTTTAGCCATATCATGAGAAGAGAAGACTCCCTGGAAAAGACCCTGATGTTGGGAAAGTGTGAAAGCAAGAGGAGAAGGGGACAACAGGATGAGATGGTTGGACAGTGTCACTGAAGCAACCAACATTAATTTGACCAAACTCTGGGAGGCAGTGGAAGACAGGAGGGCCTGGCATGCTCTGGTCCATGGGGTCACAAAGAGTCAGACATGACTTAATAACTAAACAACAACAAGAATATGTAATGCTTTTCAAGGATTACATGAGGATGATAAGGGCAAAATCAAACGGCATAGTCTCTGTTTTTGCACCCAAACTGATTCTTCTTCGCATCAGTTCTTTGATGGAAAGTCATACATACTTTGAGTTAGTTTGGTTACATAAGCCCTCAAATAATGAAACAAACAACTATTTTATTAATCAAAGGTAAACTAATTCTATAAGAGGTTTAAGCTAATGCTGAACAGGTTTTGGAAAACAAGATGGAGGAAGGTCAAAAGGCCAACATTTTCCTAATAAGATTTCCTGAGAAGTTATGGTTAAGAATTCTTGCACTTGCTTAACAGATGCTTTATTTCCATGGAGTCAGAGCAAGCCCAGACTGAGGACCAGAGTAACTAATTTACTTCCAAATCCAACACAGAATTTGAAACAGCACTGTAGCTAGAGGTGTCCGTATTTCCACATATTGTTCCATATCTTCTCTCTCATTTTCAGCTATGCTCAGAAGCAATGAGCAGCAAAATAGATCAATCAATGGATACACACACACACACACACACACACACACATTATATATATAATAATATCATAATAAAATAAATAGAACTTATGGAGGAGTTGACGCACCAAATCCCAACTGATTCAGTGAGCCTACTCTAGTGCAACTTACCAAGCAACAGGATTTCAGCAAATGAGTAGTAAGCTTGAATCTGCCTCCCAGATTTATAGGTAGAATAACACCTAAGACAATATATACAGGTGGAAGTGGTATTTATTTTTCTCTATTTGTCTTTCTTTGTCCTTTATTATGTATAGTACTGACCATTGTACAAAGGATAAGACACAGAGCAGTTTAACTTTCGTATATTGGGTTTGGGGCTTTTTCTAATACAGTATGTTATATTAATTTCTGACTAGTAGAATCAACATTTAATTTCGTAGCTAGAGAGAAAATGGATGGTTATACAATACTCATAAAGCCATTATTAAATTTAAATACCTGTATCTTCTAACAAATTTAAGTTTCATATTTTTGAGTTAACTTGTGTTGATAGGAATGATCTAAATCATTATTCAAAAATATATAATATTTTCTTATGGTTTCAGAACATGAGCAGAACGGCGATGAGGAAAAAAAATTGAACTCGCAAACAAACTCTCAACAGAATTCCACTGCTGCTAAAGAAAGAAGAGAAGACAATGGCTTCAAAAGTTCTTCCTGCCTTCCTGCCTCCTGATCAGGAGGACTGGTGGACCTCACCCTCACCCCTACCCCCGGAGCCGCACCAAAGCTGGTCACAGGAGAAGTGGGAATTAAATGAAACTGCTACTTCACTTCTGTTTTGCAGTGCTGTTCTCCATTTCAAGACATTTTTCCTGCTTAAAGTAAGGAAGCATTTGGCGCCACCCAAATCATGGAATTGAATACATAAATCACAGTCCCAGAAGCAACCGTGTGCAAGCCCTATTGAACCCATGCATGGCCACCATTTCACAGAAAAATGTTTATGTATCATGTTAGTCCACCCACCCACTCTTGCCCCCTCCAGTTCATGATCACCCACGTGCACTCTCTGTTATGAAAACCTGCACTCTATTCATTGATGAATCAGCCTGGAACTATTTTAACAATCCAGCTCAAATGAATACAGAAACAATAGGAGCCTTAGTCAACTTTGTCTACTAAGAAATCATAAGACTGACAAATCATAAGCACCAGTTTGCATAAAGCTACTTTAAATATGAGTTGCAATGAACCAACACAATCCTGTGTATGTCTATGTTGAACTTTTTTTTCCCTTTGAATTCAGTTACAATCACTCCCAGGTAAAACTGCAGCAGACTGCAGTAGCTAAGAATGACAGGTTCTTCAATTTCAATTTTTATAAGACTGCAGTCCAGTGTAACTGAAAGCCTCACTGAACGCAGCGCAGGGATTGTTTTTCAGTAACCACACACAGGATTGAGTTTCACTTAGCCTTATGCAAGCCTCAACTTCCATAGGCCGGGGGGGGGGGGGGGGGAGAAGAGCAATTAGAATACTGACCTCCTTTGCAGGATTGTTGTGAGGATTACCTAGATAATGTATCTGCAACACTTATACTAATCATTACTCTTCTCAAAAGACTAATCTAAAAGAGAATCATTAATCTGGAATTGCTGTGCAATCATGTATACACATACAGGAGAAGAAGCTCCACTGAACTCAGTGGGGCTTTTTTCTGAGCAAACTCTTTCATCAACTGAGAAAAATCTAAAGCAATGTGCAAGAGACACACAGAAATGTTCCAATGACTCTAAATAAAGAAAACAGAAGTGGCAGCCAAGGAAAGGGTACAACTTTGTCCTTTTACAACCATGATTTTGAACATATCCTTAATATTGCATAATCCAGCTATCATAAAATCTCATACAAACAAAGTTTGTTAGTTATTTGCTTATTCCATACAGTCAGAAGCTATATTCTGACATGAGGAGGTCCAGCTAAAATGCACACTCATGACAGTCCTGCTGTTATTTCAGCTACTTTTCACTTCACATTTTACATTTCTTTAGGCACAAAGAAAACATTTCACAGGATTTTGTAAAATGAATGTGTTCACATAGATGCACTTTTCCCAGACAATGCACTGTGCACAAACACACAGACACACAAACTAGGATTGTATAGTTCAGCAGCACAGAATAGCTTATGTATGGATTATTTTCATTTATTTTTAAAACTACTGAATATTAAAGCAGTAACAACATGGCATTGTCCCTTTTCTCCTTAAGGCAGAATACAGAGCAGTAGGAAAATACCAAGCATTAGCCCAATTTAAAAATTTCTAAAACATACAGGAATCTCTACACATGTTGTTGCTAGACAGACAGCATCCATCCATAACTCTCTTTGTAACAACTGCATGACCATGACAGATCAATAGGAAACCATTTCACATTCATTCATTCATTCAGAGTATTTCTATCCTGCCTTTCTCCCCAAAAGGGACTCAAGGAGGCTTTAAAAGACAATGCTCAAAAACTAAAACAACTAAATACACAAATATTTAAAAAGAATTAAACAAGTATTTTATTAAAAACAGTAAATAAAAGCAGTATCAAAATATATGTAAAACAGCAGAGCACAACAATCCATTTATAATTCCCTCTCAGACTACCAGTTACTAAGAGAAAGCCTGCCTGAAGAAAAAGGTCTTTGCCTGCTTGCGGAAGGACAGCAAAGATGGGACCAGCTTAGCTTCCTGTGGGAGGGAGTTCCAGAGTCTGGGAGCAGCAACAGAGAAGGCCCTCTTCTGTGTCCCCACTAAGTGCACCTATGATGGTGGCGGGACGGAGAAACAGGCCTCCCCTTAATGCCTGAACAGGCTCATAGCAGGAGATGCAGTCTTTTAGATAGCTTGTACCCATTTAGAGCTTTATTGGTTAAAACCAGCACTTTGAATTATGCCCGGAAACAGATCAGAAGCCAATGGAGTTTCTGTAACAACAGGGGAGTTTTATGTTCCCTGAAATCAACCCCAGTTAACAATCTGGCTGCTGCATTTTGGACCCTTGAGTTTCCAAATACTTTCTAAAGACAGCTCCACCTAGACTGCATTACAGTAATCTAGCCGAGCTGGAACTAGGGCATGTGTCACTGTGGCCAGATCAGACGCCTCAAAAAATGAGCACAGCTGGCACACTAGTTTTAACTATGGAAAGGCACTCCTGGGCACTGCAGAAACCTGGGCATCCAGGCTCAGAGATGAATACAAGAACACCTCCAAGTTGTGCACTTGTGCTTTCTAAGGGAGTGTAGCACCAATCCTATTCCTTTTTTGGAACAGAGAAGAATGAGCCCTGTTACTGAGTGCTGGATAGGAAAAAAAGGTCTTGCATTTGAGCTATTATTGTGTTACTGAACTACAACAGTTTGGACTACTTAGATTTTAAAAGCATTCTCATTGGCAAACACAGAGCACTAAAAGTTACAATGTGAACAGAAAAAATATATAAAGTAATTCTCACTTCTCTCCTCTGGTTCTCCACTGTTGGAAATGTATTCAGTTAGCTATGACGCTTAGAAGCTGCATTCAGATGTGATGCTAAACTGTGGATTATTACTATGTGAAAAAGGCTAGATGAATACTGGCCTCACTGACCGATTTAAAAGCACAATTTATGGCATTCCGGGGTATAGTTGAATGTAACTTGCCTGGATAAATCATAATCAAAGCTAACTACTCTTACTATTATCACCATGGTGCCAAACCACAGTTAGTGGTTTTTTGTTTTTGTTTTTTTTAAAAAGAAATACTTCCAGGCCCCTACACCACACCAGCAATATCAGAGGAAGAGACAAAGAGGAAGAGATAGTTGAAAGATAACTCCCAGGATTTTTCCCTGGCATTAAATTCTCCTCTACGTCCTTACAAAGAAAAGCACTTTCTCAAAAGGATACTCTAAAGGGGGCAAATACGCTGATACCCTTAAACAACCAGCCCTTAGGTATGAGTGTGAAGTATTTAAACTAGCTAATGAAGAAGTCAGTTCTGAAGCAGACCCTTTCAAGTGGTTTGTCACTGAAAGCAAACCAAGCAACACAGAAATATTTACCTATCAAAACAAAGATATTTTTTAACAACCCATGATCAATGGGACCTTATCAGGCAGATATAATAAGCACAGTATTGGAAAATACAACAGTTGGTGAAGCAATCCCTGCAGGACACTTTTACGGCTCACTATAATGTGATTAATACATGAACTTGCAGCAAATATGGAACCAGTTTGAAATTATAGGTAGGTGAAGGTTATCAAAATACAGTTAACAAAGGTTCTTTTCACAACACATACAGCATTATTAAAGCAGATTGAGACATTCTCATGCTGCTAAGAGAAACTGTGCATTGGACATTGGAGCTGTGTATATACTGAAAACACAGTGTACCTAGAGCTGGCCTGAACTTCTAAGGTAGGAAATATTTTCATTTCAAGAAGGCAATCTGCTGGGGATCATGGACTGGTAGGGGGTGAGGTCAGAGCTTTGACATTTACTTTTAAGAAAGAATAATTATTCAGTTAGTTATTCCTTGTTCTTTATTTTTATTTTCATAAGTTCTTATTACTGGTAGACATTAAGATGTCCCACATGTTAAGAAAATGGGTTAAAAAGTTTTTAGGGAAGGGTTGAGAAAAAATGAACACTATGGAAAGAAGTGAAGGTACTTTTCCATGAAAACTAACACTGAAATATAATGGTCTTTAAGCTGACACTACTTTTAAGGCTGGGGGGTGGAGTGGGGGGTTGTTCTGTTTTCTTCTGTCTGGATATTTTTTTACAACCATATGGCTGGGTTTTTTTTTCAGCTAATGAAACTGATTTAATGTACATTTAATACGTTTTTAAAGAAGCAGAATCTAAAGCATAAGACTTTTGTTTAAACAGATGATCTTATAAAATTAACCAAGCAGTTCGTTATGTCCTCCCACATTGTGTAACAGCATTCAGATCTGTAAATCAAATGATTAATCGCTAAACTGAATGAGATACAGTCTTCTTCTCCAATTCCATTAGCAAATTTTAAGTTGCCTCACTCTAATAATGCAGCACATCATACATTTCAGTTGAGCTTACAGTATAACCTCTGTAAACTATGGCACTGAGATTAAGAACTGTGTTTTTTCATGTTTCTTTCCCCCCCCCCCTCAAATATTTTAAACAGTCATTCTGATCGGCAAAAAAATTAGTCTGGCCAATACACTAAATATGTAGTGAGACATTATAAGACTGCTGCATGACAGGGCATGGAAGAGAAGCATTTAGTGATTAGAATGATGTTCGTCCACTCATCATTCAACCATACTGGAATGAAAAGCATGCCTGATTTGTTGACTGCAAACTTCACAGAGGCATTTGAAGCAGGATTTGAAGCCTCTGCCCCATACCATTCACCAGCCATTGTTCCCAGGCATCATGAGGACTTTGGAGGTGGGGGGTGGGTGACTGGCTACTTAAATCAAAACATGACTATCTCACAACCAGTTCCTACAATCACAGCTAAATATATCACTCTAAACCCAATATGCAGCAACAATGGGCAAAGGAAAAACAAAAATGGACTGAGAGACTCACAACAGACTTTTTTTCTCTCTCAAATATTTACTAAAGAAGAAACAAATCAATTGCAAATAAAGGAAAAGGCTACGAAAAGCATCTGTTTTCCCTAACAGAGGAGAATTAGACTCCAAAAGTTATTTCACTGCCTTGCTATAGCATTTACATAATGCACCACCAATAAATGCCACTATAGCTTTGATTTCAGAAAAGAAAGAAAAAAACCCTGACTATGTGCCAAGCCTTCAGTTTGGACAGAGGCAAACAAAACTAATTATTTTCACGAGTTAAACAAGAAAGCTTTTTAAAAGAAAAGAAAAAAAATAGAAAAAAAGATGAAGGAGAAATCATTTAAAAAGTGAACAATCAGTTCCTTCATTTAGTGGACTGAGCCAAATAACACTAATAACATTTCAATTTCCATTCCTTAGAGCCATTTTAAAGAGCAGGATAGCTGAGTGAACAGTGCAAGCCTATCTATTTTCTCTCTCCTAAAATTCACAATCTAAACAAATTCCACTGTGTCTATGGGGGGGGGGGGGGAGAATAATACTCCCTATGTTATGTACTTTGAAATAAATCCCACTGAACTTGAAGTTAATTTCTAAGTAAATATACATAGATCTGCTCTGCAGAATTACAATTCTATGCCCAGCCATTCTGAGTAAACCCTATCTATCTCTGTAGTTGTCTCTACTTCTGAGTTGTCTTGAACTGAACTGTCTGTGTATCATTTTCTACAGTTAATATTTACTTCTGCAAGCTAAAATAACCTTGAACAGTGACAAACCGTATTTAAAAGAGTAACCATTTTTACTTTAATTCAGTGCTACATATCAAATTATGGTCTAGAATCAGAGCAGGAGGTTCAACACACTCTTAACTATTTGAAAATCCTTCTGGCAGATGCACATATTGAACAGATGATTTAAAAACAAGGAGGAGGGTTAACTAGGGAAAGGAGCACAAATCCAGAGCCGAGGGGGTTAAACCTAGGAGGAGTGTGTGCCTGTGTGCACATATGATGCGGGGAAGGGTTGGAACCAATGAAAATACGGAGCTATAGTTAGCCCCAGGGAGGATAAGCTACAGCGAGACGATTCCAGCAAAGCTCTGCTACATGACACACGCACTTGGTCCTGAGCTGCTAACGCCTTTAAGCCCAGGCAAGAGGGGAAGAATTTGGCTTACCTGAAGTTCGCACCAAGCCACTTCGACCCAGGTTTCCGTGTCCAGCCCCTTGTAGACTGTTTTGAACGACCCTCTTCCCAGCTCAATATCGAACTTCAGAAACCTGCCATCGGGGGAGGTGGCCACAGCTTTCATGTCGGCCTCCTCCTCCTCTTCCTCGGCCTCCTCTTTCTTGGACTTGCTCTGATCTTTGGAAGAATCGGGTGCCTCTTTTTTCTCTGCATCCTCTTTGCCTTCCTCGTTGGAGTCACCTCCGCCGCCGCCGCCGCCGCCGCCTCCTTCTTCCTTGGCGTCCCCACCTGCCGCCAAGGGACTCTCAGCGGCCACGCCAGCTTTGGCCTCGGCCGTAGCAGAGGGGGCGACGGGGACAGGGGCGGCAGCGACTGCGGCGGCAGCAGCAGCAGGCTCTTCCTTCCTGAGCCGCGTCTCTTGCACCACCGGTCTCTGTCCTGCTTTTGCTCTCTCTGCAATTATCCGCCGAGTTTTGGAGATGAGGATGATCTTTTTCTGCTGTGCAGGCTCCGGTTCTGCGGGCTCGAAGGGGGCCTCCTCCTGGTCGGACTCCACCACGCTCCTCCGCAGGAAGCGCTGGTGGACCATTTTGGGGTCCTTGGCGTAAGGCACACGGGGGAACAGGGCGGGGGGCCCGGCTCTGCCTCCTCTCGGCATTGCAGCGGGGTCCGAGCCAGCCACGCTGCTGGTGGCACTGCCGCCGCCGCCTCTCCCAGGTCCATCAATATTCAAACCCTTCCCACCCACAGGAGCAAATGATGCTGCTGCCGCCGCCGCCGCCGCCGGCGGGACCCTGGCGGGTTCTGCAGTTCCGGCAGCTGGACCCCGGCTGCTCCCACCACCGCGGCCAGTCCCAGCACCTCCCCCCCACCGAGGTGCTGTCCTGGCATCGCCCCCAGTTTCCATTACTGCTGAACTTTCCGCTGCCACTGGAGAAGGTGCTGCTGCTGTCGCTGCCGGAGAGCCTGGCCTCGCTTTGTGGGTGTCATCACGGTGCATCCTTGTGCGGAAACTCGAGCAAGCCACCTGCGAGGCCAAACAAGACAGCAGAAGGCATCAGAGAGAGAGATGTCACTCATTCCCACCCCCCACCCCCGGGCCTGGAGAAAGGCTGCGGCCAAGGTCCACCTCCACTCCACGCCGCCGCGCCACTCCCCCTTTCCTCAGCCCGAAAGGCACACCAGGGGTTCCCAACTCGGGATCGGGGATGCCTTCAGATCTCCTCCTCTTTCCTTGTTTGCGGCCAGAGGCAAAGAACGGACAGGAAGCAGAAGCCCCTCGTCTTCCTTTCCTTGCCTGACAGGATGATTGAGGGCGAGGGAAGGGGCGCCGATGCACGGCTCTTCCCGAAGGCAAATAGCGAGATGATCGCGCTCCCCTTTCCTTGTTCGTCCTCCGCGCCTGAGGTCCCACCCCGCCACCCTCCTGGACACCGTTCTCCGGTCACACAAGGTTTCCCCACTGCTCGCTTTTTGAGAACCGCCAGGCTCCTGCCCTCCAGCATCCCCGCCCCCTTCGTCCAAAGTCTCCCTCGTTCAGCCAGGTCTCCTTTTGAAGCCCAGGCCGGGCTTTCTCTCCCCACCCCGCCATCTCTCCCTCCCCCGCGCGCGCCCCCCACAATACATACACGCACAGGTTTTTAAACCTCTCTCTACCCCCTCACCTTCCAGAGGTTCCCCTCCCTCCCAAGCGCCCACAACCTGTCTCTCCCTGCCGCCCCCTCCCTCGCCTTTGCCCACTTCAGTCATACTGCAGCTCCTCCATGGAAAGCCATATTGAGGCTGGGGAAAAAAGGAAGGGGGGGAGGGGAAGAGAGAGGGGGGGGGGCGAAGGCGGGTACCGCGAAGAAAGCCCGGCCGGGCCCCCCGGCCCTGCTCCCTCCGGCTTCGTCCGCACGAGACAAGCGGGGATGACAACACGACACCCAACCCGCCCCGCCGCTCCCTCAGCCACGCACCCCACGCCCCTCTCGGGCTTAGAGGACAGACGGGGGGGAGGGCATCCCTAGGAAGGCTGGGGCCGGCAGCCTCCGAAACGCAGGCGGGCAGAGGCGTCGTCCGTGGGAGCCTCCGGAAGGTGCCAAAGGCAACCGAGAGCCCCAACGCGGGGACGAGGGCGGGAGGGGGTCTGAGCCGAAGCGGAGGCGGTGGGGTGGGGACTGGAGGTGGGGAGCGAGGGAGAGGAGAAGGCCGGGGGGGGGGGGCGCCTAAGCGGCGGTCCGCTCCGGGGAGCTGCTGCAGCCCAGAGCGCCACACACAATGGGGCGGCTCACCTGCAGCGGCAACCGGGCCAAAGCGAGAAAGAAGAAAAGGCGGCACCACCATCGCAAGAGCGGCTACTTACGCGGAGGAGGAGGAGGCGGCGGCGGCGGCGCAGGGTCCCCCATGTTCAGAGCCGCCCGAGGAGGGTGGGGGCCGCCGGGGGTCAAAGCAGCAGCGGGTCCCCTCTTCCGTCTCGGCGCATAGAGCCCCCTTCTCCCACCCTCCCTCCCTCCTTCCCTCCCCGCTGCCTGAACCGCTGCGTCTCTCGCCTCGTCCTTCCGGGTCTCCCTCTTCCCTCCGCGGCGGGGGGCAGGAGCGGCCGCGCGCTCTCCGGAGACCTTTCCTCAGGCGCGAGAAGGGAGCCCCCCCCCCCCGCCGTCCGCGCGCGGGGAGCACAAGCCCGAAGACGACACCTCGCGCCAGGCGCGCGCCCCTCCTCACCGCGGCCTCCCCGCCTCGCGCCCCCTTCCCCCGGGTCAAGCGTGCCGCGCGGAGGCTCTGGGACGGCGCTGCTGCAGCGGCCCCCCTCCTCCCGCCCCTCCTGCTCTCTTTCGCCTCCTCGACGCTTTTGTCAATGGATATTGGTCGCTAATGAGAGTCCCATTTAACGGACGGCCGAGAGCCACGGGCATGTCTCGGCAGCCAATGAGGAAGGCGGGAGGAGGTCTTTCTCTCTCTCTCTCTCTCTCTCTCTCTTCCCCCCCCCCCCACGCTAGACCCGCCCCGTGCCGCTGGGGAAGGAGCAGAGGGGCGGCTCCCCCCTCCTCAGCTGCGCCGGGATCCAGGGGTGGAGGTGCCCCCCGCTGTCCCCATCGCATTTGGGGACGGGTCGATGTGGTGGTGGCGGTTTCAGCCCTGCCTGAAGTCGTTGGCTTCGCTTCAGCTCGCAGTGTGACTGGAAACCTGGAGCTTCCGACGTTCGCGCATGCCCTCTGTTGAAACCGCAGGCTGCGCCTCCACAGGGGCGACATCGAGGGATCCAGAGGAATCCCCGGGCCGGGGATGCCTAGTGGGAGGCCTCGCCTCGACCAGAGGAAGGATGCGCAGGAGGGCTTGGGACGAGCGGTGGGAGCCAACCTACGAGGGCACGAGAAGGAGAGAGACTGTGTGTGCGGGTGTGATGGGCATCATCCGAGCCCGAACGGCTTGCCCTGTCGAGGGGATCGCGGTGTGGGAGGCAACGAGGACGCGGGCTGGTTTGCTGGTTTGCTTTCTGCCTTTCGCCGCGGCGCCTTGCGTGGTTTGTGCTGCCTGATGCAAGCAGAGCCCGCCGCCCCTCCCCCACCAGGGACTTTGTTAGGCAAAGAGCCGTACAGTATCATTTATAACATCCTCAGGAGAGCCTCTCCTCCCCCACCCTCGCTGCTAATAAATCTCTTTAAACCACCTGCAGCTCCTCCGGACCTTTGGATGTTGTTATGGCTCTTATTTCCTCTCCCCCCCCCCCACCGCGCACTTGATTTGTTGTTCATGACGCGAAACATCAATAAGCCGTGGAGGAGTCGAGACAAGCAAGGAAACACGCGCAGGCGCGCGTCTGCTCGGATGTGCTGGCCCGCTCTCGGCGTGCCTGGAAAGGAAGGAGATCGGGCTCGCCAGAGCCGGCTGTGGGTCTCGAACCTTTGCTTTCACCCTCTCTCCGGGCCATCGGGATCATTCATGCCTTGTGTAGCATTCAGCCGAACATGCGATATACGTAACAGGGTCCTTGGAGGCTGGTGCACGGGGGGGGGGGCTTAGGGAGCAGGTGCACTAAAAACCTTTTTGAAGTTTGGGTGAGCATCCCTTTAAGCGGATCCAAAATATGTTTCTACAGGTTTATTTAAAATAAAGAAAGCCGGAGGAATGGAAAGTATGTGAATCTCTCTTTCACGATAAGAAAGAAGGGAGTCTTGAGTGGCAACCCAAAAGTCTTGCAGCACCTCCAAGAGAGATTTTAGGATGGCAGGTGCTTACCTCCATTTCGTGAGATGCCTGGAGTACCACCTGAGTTTTAGAGGGATGTTTATAGACACTGATTTACTTATTAATACCTAAGGCCAGAGGGAACTGAAGTGCAAACTGTACAAAGTGACAGTTACCTGAAAAGAAGTAATTCACTAAATTTTGCTGGATGGGCTGACTGCTGAAGAATTGATGCTTTTGAATTTTGGTGCTGGAGGAGAGTCTTGAAAGTTCCCTGGACTGCAAGGAGAACAAACCTATCAGTTCTGAGGGAAAACAACCCTGAGTGTTCACTGGAAGGACAGATCTGAAGCTGAGGCTCCAATACTTTGGTAGCCTCATGAGAACAGAAGGCTCCCTGGAAAAGATCCTGATGTTGGGAAAGTGTGAAGGCAAGAGGAGAAGGGGATGACTGAGGTTGAGATGGTTGGACAGTGTCTGCGAAGCTACCAACATGAATTTGAACCAACTCCAGGAGGTAGTGGAAGACAGGAGGGCTCTGATCCATGGGGTCACGAAGAGCTGGACACAATGTAACGACTAAACAACAACATCAACAATAAAGACATCCTTGTGTCCTGGTTAGCTGGCTAGCCGATGTAATCTGCGTAAGAGACCATTTCTGTGTCTATGTTTAACCACTTTTGTTCAAACCAAGGAGTTGAATTGCTTGATGAATTGCTGATCAGTGATTTCACAGTTGCAATTTGTCTTTTGTTCAAAAAAGCCTGAGTGTTCAGAGAGGCAGAAGTGTCCACTCCCTTCCCCATTCCTTCACTGCCTTTTAGGATTGCAGTGATCAAAGATTATCTCCTGTTCTCAATTCCCCATCTGTAAAATACAACAGTCCTTACCTTATAAAGTTATAATGAAGTTGCTACATGTCTCCCAGAATTCTATATATGGTTCACTAAGAATTCAGTCTTTGGAGCATAATTATTTATGTTGGTATTGCTGACACTTTTACTGGACAAACTCACAATAATAATGGACTAAATCCAATGGTTAGTCCTGGCTAATGCAGAACTGGCTGAATGAATGGAACTTGTTACATCAGCTCTTATGTAACTATTGTTGTGACTGTTCTGCTGCTTTACTCACCATCACACATAATATTTGTGATTATATATCACCTGAGATGTCTCCTCTGTAAAAAAGAAATTGTAGCACAAATATCTAAGTCAACTTGTTTAAAACTTGGGGCTGAAGTATCTGCCATTCCTGGCTGAGTGGGGAGCAGAGGACAATCCTACAGAGTGACAGTGAAGACATTTCTTCTCTGTAAAATAGCAAACAACTCACTGAGCATCTTCTTTAAAAAAATAGAGAAATCTATTGCCCAGGCAACGGCAGCTATTTTTAAAAGTAGCTTCTTTCTTCTTTCTAAAATGAAAAACTTGCAGTGAGACCAAACAGATGGCTATCTTAAACTGTGAAAATTCTTCAGGAGCAGTGATCATTATTAATAGCATAAGAAAAAAAATAACCATAGGCCATTTTCTGTTGAAATCTACAGGCTCTCTTTCGATTTCTCAAAACAGTGCAAAAAATGGAATAAATCAAAAAATATAGGGGACTCTACAAAAATTCCTACAAGGCCATGGTCACTTTACTATTGATACGCTGCCTGCATTTTTTTCCCTTTCTTGGAGGGAAAGGGCAGGAATGGAAGAGAAACTAGAAAGAGCAAATGATACATATGAGCAAAACAAGCTAGTAATGCTATGTGAGAATTAACACAGAATAGTAGCAGAGAACAGGTGTGGACTGTGGGATGGATGAGGTCAGAGGTTTCAGATGCCAGCTCTGTGGTGTAGACTAGAACGTCTGTCCCGATCTTGCTAAACAAAGGGTGGGCATTCCAGGCAAAACAAAAAACAAAAAAAACAAAAAACCTGTGGCATCTCAAAAGACCAACTGCTTATATTTTAATGTGAGCTTTTGTGGACAAGTCTACTTCTTCAGAGAAGATGGGCAGTCATTCCATACCATTCAACCTTGCTTTTGGTTTGTGGACAAGGATCAAATGGATTCCTTTTCCTCTTCCACTTAGAGAGGTCCAGTAAACCTCAGATCCTTTTTAAGCCATTCCAATTTTAGTGTTAAAGCATTTTAATAGTTTTAAATTTTTTTTAGGTTTTAGTATAGAGTTCACTAGGATCCTTGGTAAGTGGATATAGGTTTACGGCTTAAAATCTCCTTCACTTTTCAAAGTTTATAAAGAATTCAGTATTATTTTCTTATTCTTTTCAGCCTTAAACTGTTCTTCCCTTCCTTGTTTATCTAAGAAATTGTATGTAGAAGCTTTCCATGAAATGGTTAATGCTGAGCCTGTAACTCTTGTGTTTCTGGCTGCAATTTCATGGCCCAGCACCACTTTAACACCCCCAACTATTATCTATTTTGTGGTGTTTCTCCCTGAAAGTGGATTATTATTTTAGATTCAGTGATAGGCTCCATTTGGTGCCTCTAATTCTGAAGTTCTACATCCGTATTTCTGTTTTCCACAGGGATTAGAAACAGTCTTATATAAGATGCTAAAAATAATAAAAAGCAATAATATTACTTACTAAAATTAATTTCAGACTGAGGGAGGAATCACAAATTACTGTATTAACATGAGCTTTGTGGCGCAGTGGTTAAAACGCTGTACTGCAGCTAAAACTGTGCTCACGACCTGGGGTTCAAATCCCAGGTAGCTGGCTCAAGGTTGACTCAGCCTTCCATCCTTCCGAGGTCGGTAAAATGAGTACCCAGCTTGCTGGGGGGGGCAATGTGTAGCCTGTATAATTAAATTGTAAACTGCCCGGAGAGTGCTTGTAGCGCTATGGGGCGGTATATAAGTCCAATAACTAACTAACTAACTAACTAACTAACTAACTAACTAACTAACTAACTAACTAACTAACTAAATAAATAAATAAATAAATAAATAAATAAATAAATAAACAAACAAACATTGTTCCTTCACCAAAGAGTTATTATATGTGATAGGGAGTGGAAGGCACTGATGATGGAAGTCAAATTGAATATTTTGGGTAAACTATATGCATCATTGGGATACCCAGTATAGTGTAATGGTAGAATGGTAGACTAGAACTCAGGAGGCCTGGATTTGAATCCCCACTGAGCCATGGAAATTCATCCATGGTGTGGAACAGTACAACCACTCCTTATATATCTCCCGTACCTTGAAAATCCCCTCAGGCTTGCTATAAGTTGGTTCCAGTTTGATAGCACGTAACGTAACATAACGTAATGCAGCATAACATAAGCATCATTATCCTAGTGTGGTATAGTGGATAGAGTGACATACAAGGACTCAGGACTCTTGGTTTCATATCTCTGCTAAGACATGGAAACTCACTGAGGGTAGTGGGTGGAACTGGTAAAACCACTCCTTAAATATCTCACTTAACTTTGAAAGCCTTATTAAGGTCACTAAGTCCGTTCCAACTTCACACAGAGATGGATCGTCAGAAAAGTTACTAGAAAAGGATTAACAATTTAGCTAGCTGATAATGAAGCCTGAAACCTAATTCAGTTATGTTTTAAGTTGGGGGAGGCAATTTTTTACCAATTAAGTTGATGTTATAAGCTAATGGCAATTACTCCCCACCCCATTCCAGCTTTGAGCTCTGGAGAGAAGACAAGAAAACCCCATTTTTGGAAAGCCCATTTACCTTGCTTTTCCTGCTTACTTCTGTTGAAACCTTGCCTTGCCCTTTTTTGACTTATTGACGAACCAATTGGCTCCCAGAAATTTTGCCAGGTAGTCAAAATTCAGTTTCCTAGGACAGATTATGAACCTCTATGCAACACCTCCTGCAGAACACACTTGATGCAAAAAAGACTACAACCTTACATCTAAGTCATCCTTATCAACTTAAAATCACTTGCGCTATGAAGATAATTAAATCACAAAAGCTGCCATGTTTATACTCATCCTTTTACATTCTGCACTTTGCACATGCACCAAGATATTGCCTTTGCTATTCAGTGAGGCTGACTCTCAGGGAAGCTATTGGTAAGTTTGTACATAGATGCAAGAGTAGGTGATAACTTTATTAAATCACTAAAAAAGCTAAACAAACAGCAAGATTTCTGTGAATACAATTCCACTTCTTCTGGCTTATGCACCAATATCTATGGATACTGCAGAAAAAGATGTAAATAAAAGTCCCAAAAGTTAATGACAGATGTCTGTGCCAGGTCCTGCTTGAGGTGAGTTCAAACCAAGACTGCAAACCAGCCCTGGGGGTGCTGTCTTGAGCCCTACCTCTGACAGTATGATTGGAATAAATGGAACTTCCCACAAAATGCTGCTGTATGGAGGAGGTGTTCCAGTTCCAACCACTGTAGGCATTTCCCCCTCTGTTTTAGTTGGGTAGACTGGTGTCCTTCTTTGGCATCTGGCCCCAGCTAAAAACATGGGTCTCGCTTATGTTTCTGGGGTCATTTTAAAATAACATGTGTGAACCTGGAAATAAACTATCCAGATAATCAGTTTGGTTTAACCTAAAAAACAAAATATTTTGGCAAACCTATAAAATAAGCTACTATGTATGTATGTATGTATGTATGTATGTATGTATGTATGTATGTATGTATGTATGTATGTATGTATGTATGCATGCATGCATGCATGCACGCACGCACGCATGCATGCATGCACGCATGCACGCATGCACGCATGCATGCATGCATGCATGCATTTTTATTTACTTATTTATTCAATTTGCATGCCACCCATCTGGCTGCTATAGTCACACAGGGTGGTTCACAACAAAATCAATGGCAATAGCACATTAAATAATGTCCAGACAAATATAACAATATTAAAAATCAGAATAAACATATATCAATCAATTAAACTTTAAAAAAGTAAACACAACATAGAAAACAGTTAATAAAAGATGGTGGAATTGGTAACTTAAAGCTGAAAGAGCCTCTGCACTCTGTTGATATAGTACCTTGAAATGCCTGTCTAAATAGCCATGTTTTCAAGAATCTCACAAGAGTCCCCACTACTCTGTGAGGCTTACAATGGCATGATGTAGACAAGAAATAAAACTACAATAATCAAATTAAAACATCAAACAAAAATGAAACAAAATCTCTAATAACAATATATAAAAATAACTAAAACAAAAGATGGCAGCAGAAAAAAGATATTATTCCAAAATTAACCAGATATATATCCTATAAATTAATGGCCTTTAAAAAGTCCTATGATCAAAAGCCCGGTTTGGCAAACTATTTTTTTCCTGCCACTACATGATCGACCAGTCAGGGTGGGCTCTTCTGGAGAATCATAACCTTGTTTCCCATTAGGCTCTCTAGAGGGCGGTTCCAAAAGTACTATGATTCCCAGGAAGACCAAGTAGTGCTGCTGCAGCTACCTTGTTTCTGCAGGTAAAAATGAGCTGGAGAAGTCACCAATGGAGGTAAATACAGCTGGTCTGTGGACTTGTTTTTGGGGGATGTACCTCCCATAATTTCTGGAGAATTCTGGATGGTACAGTCCAAAAATACAAAAAGCACACCCTATTACTGATACTTATGCAAGCCAAGACTAACATGCATCGCAGCTTTCATCAGTGTCCCCTCACAGGCTCCATTAACGTTAATAAAAAGTGTGTGATTCTAGGCTTATATCCACATGACACACACCACCCTTGGACTTGCTTTTTCCTACAGAGAAGATTTCAGCTCTCTGGAACAGAAACAGAAGTTGTGCAAGGGGAGGGAGAATGAAACATTTCCCAGTTCTGTTAACAGAAGCAGTTCTGCAATGGAATAATAATGTCAGATCTTGCCAGAGTCAGACCAGTACCATACTTAACATGAGAATACTTATAAATCAATTGCATGAAGTACAACCCAATCAGAATATTGCAAAGTTCACATGTTGGCCACAAGCCCTGACATTTTTTTATGCTGGAAAATAGCCTTCTTTTCCTTTCTCTATGATGATCAATTCTCTTTTTTCTCTCTCTCACACACTATTCATTCCTGGACTAGGTGCCTCATGCCTCGTGACAACCTTTAAGCATGAGTTTTAATTTTTAAGAACAAGGTGGCCATCACTCCTTCCATCTGAAAAGACCTTGACGTGTTGTTGTAGCAGCAGATCTGTAGCCTTTGTAGGTCTTTATTTCCCCAAATCAGGGCTTTACTTGTGCTAAATTTTCATGTGGTTCAGTTTTCTGAGTCAGTACTGAGGTCAAAGTGGTTTTGCTGAAAGCAGGTGACTTTTTCATAAAGAACGGCTGGATAGCTCAGTGGTTGAGGTATGGGAGTTCAATTCCCTACTGTGCCTTCTTGACAGGGGCTGTGCCCACTGATCCATAGGGTCCCTAGCAGCTCTGTATTTCTAAACTGATGATGATGATTTTGTATAACCATGTACATGCAGTCCCTGCTCCTTTTTCCAGTCTTCTTAAGTATAGAAAGGGAGATGGGATGTTTTCTCAGATCAGTTCCTCCAAAGTGACAGTTCCATGCCTTATTTTTCACCCCTGAATTATAGAAAGAGGAGAAACATTCCTGAAATCTTTTTATCTACCTAGGAAAAATAATTTCTTTCCCCAAAGCTTTAGCTTTAAATTATTATTATTTATTTGATCTTGTATTGTAAGCCACTCTGAAAACTTATTGGAAAAGTGGGTTATAAATTTCCTGTAAGCAATTACTTCCAGTTATTTTAATGACATATTTTGCTGTTTTATTGATATTTACTACTTCATCCATTTATTTTAATGCATCTGGGGGATTGGGTTTTGTTTTGTCTTTTCAATACTGCAAACCATATAAACCATGATTTTTTAGAATGATAAGTACTGTCAAATGTCCTAAATAACTGTAACAGCGATAAGGTCTTTTCATCAATCTGTCTACTAATAGGTAGTGTCTGATCATTTAATGGCAAGAGTGCTTACATTTTTAACCTGGAGGGCATCTTTGTGTGTGATGCACAGCTAAAATTTAAACTGGTCTTATCAAGCATCAGTTAACAGATGTTTAACACCCTCTAAGGCGGTTTCTTGGATAAATGCCTTTATGTATCACAACAAACAGTCCTGAAATAGAAATATCTGCTGGAAGATATATCTCTGGTCTCTGTACAGAACCAGTGAAGGTTACATCCTGTTAGTGGACAATGAGTGAAGGTTGCATCCTGTTAGTGGACAATAGACTTATTAGACAATAATAAATCATTTAATAGTATGGTAATTCATGTTCTGTTTACTATGATGTAGACTTGTAGAGAAGTCTAAAATGCTTCCAAACAATTGTGACATTGGTTAAGTATATGCTTAGACATAATTTAGACATAGGTCTGTGGAAACTGACTCTCTGGTTTCTGTTAAAAAACTACTGATAATTCTTAATAAATAATTAAATGTTTAATCAAATTTGTAGTGTAGGTATGCATAATAAGTAACTACTTACATTTAAGTAGATCAATAAATAATGATTAGTAGATCTATAAATAATTATTAGTAGATCAATAAATAATTACATACTTGTAAATAACTGATTGTCCTTTGTGGATTGTCATCTTGATTGACCCAGAACCAAATGGAATGCTGATATTGCATATTTGGGATATATCAAGCTGCTTATTCAGATTGGCAAAATCTTCTACAGTCATAAACAGAGTTTTCCAATGTCCATGTTACTGCTGGCAATAAAAAGTATGCTGCTTATTAACCCAGGAGCTTGATATCTAATGCATACACTGCCTGGGTGAGGTATAGGCATTCCCCTAATAATGTCTACTTCAAAGGGTGTAACTTATTGAAAAGCAAAGCTTTGAAACAGAGTAAGCAAAACGCAGCGCCCATCAGCATATGGCTGATGGAACGATAGGATTAAACACCCACATACTAGTCATAGAATTGGGCAGTTTTTCCCCAAGCATTTTGCACAAAATCCTTCTCCCTGCATGGCACAGAGCAGCACCCTATATTTAAATGAATGTGTGTGTTTTTTTTGTTTGTATAAAACTTTCCTAAAACCCAGTTTGAGGCATTTGCGTGTAGTACACAGCATGCTCAGGAAACCCAGAGTGTCTCCTGAGCTTCAACGGTGTGCTGTGTTGATAAAAACAGATTGTGTTATATAAAGGAACTGATACAACGTGGATCGTGTTCCATGTCTTTTGAAAATTTCATTTAAAAATATGCAGCCCATTATTGGAAATATTATATAATCTATATTATCCTATTGTTGCACAAGACAAAAATATGGCATCCATTTTGTCCTCCCTCCACTTCCTTCAGCAAATAAAAAACAAAAGAAAACATTGGAATGATGTGGTCCAGAAATTAGACTTCTGGTACTTTCTCAATAGGAGAGCATATGCTTTGTCCTCAGTTGCTGGTATTTCACAATATGAAGTAAGCAGGAAGTAGCCCTTGGGGATACCTTGGCAAAGAGACTTGGCAAGCTGAAGCTAGCAAAAGTAGGCAAAAGAGCTCTGACGTACCTTTGCGGACCTGTGTGCTACCAATTTCCTTTTAGTTACGTTTTACAAAACAAAAACATGTGGCATTTTTTAAAGAAAATATCCTGCAAAAGGTTTTCAAATGTTAAATGAAGTATTTCTAGTATTCCACCTTTTGCATTCCAGATCTGATATGGAAGTTGAACAAAACACAAGTAGTCTTTGAGTGACAATCCGATGATAGAATCTGGAATGCTTTTTAAAAAATCTGTAATTCTATTTTCCCGGTTGATTCACTCAGACATTTTCATTATGCAGCTCTTTCTTAAACTAATAACAAATATTATTCAGTGGCATGCAGTAGGCATTGTACGGGGCATTGAAACGTAAGTAATTTGTTACTGATGCTTTTCTCTAACCTAGTTCTGCTGGCATAATGCAAAATGGTATTATTTTGGAAGTTAATTCCCTCAAGATAAGAAATCTACATAGTCATTCATCTGTTACATGTTGAGTCATGCAACTCAGTATGCCTTCAGAAGTTATATCTCTTCCATAGCTACACAAAAGGATTTCAGCTACTGATTTAATTTGTTTAGTTCCTGGACCGTATAGTACTGAGAAAAAGGAGACACAAGCAGGCAACAAATTACATAATTCTAACTAATCATAACACAGCAATACAAATCGCAAGAGCAGTAACGACCAACTTCATGCATGCTGGGGCAAGTCTACCAGTGTAAATTTCAGCAGCAAGTTAAGAAATCAGCCTAGGCATCAGCATCGGCTGTTGAACAGTGAGTCACAAACTGGTGCATGATAGCAAATGCCTATATTGACACATGAACTTGCTGCAATTCATCACTGAAAGTTACGCTAGCAAGTGTTACGAATAGGATCCTGGTCACTAATTTACTAGTATCTTTGGTTTCATTTGAAGAATTACATTTAAAAACACTGTGACCTTCTGAGTAATTTTAATACGTATGTCACCTTTCCATCCATATTTAGAGGAACCGCTTTTTAAAGTGGCTTGGGAAAGCTACCAATATTGGCTAAATGAGCTTCTCTTTAACCTCTTGATAAAATCACCATATGTGACGGTGTTTCAATATTCCCAGAGCTGTAGGAATATAATCCTCCATGTCATCCTTCCAGCATCTGAAACTGAACCACATTAAACCTTCCCAGTATAAAACCTACATGATACTTCATGATAGTTAGATTCTATAGATACCTAGGACTTTGCATAATATCAGAACATGTTAGCTACTGAGGCAGTGGTGGGCAAACACAATTTGCTTGTATGGCTCCATTAGCCAGGAAATTATCACGGCTATAACTAGGATGGAGCCATTGATTTTTTACCTCAGGGCACCAAAATTTAGACTCTAGTGAAATCTAGAAGTAAATCTGCTGCTGGGCATTAGGGGGAGAAAGCAACACCTCTGACACTGTTAACTTTCCTTGTGTTGAAATAATACAATTTCTCTTTATTTTCTTACCTCCTTTTTTTCCCAAAGGGAGCTCACACTCATGGTGGAGTGAGCGTAAGATTGTACTGTTTGTGGAAGGTGTCAAAATGTCTAGTTATGGCTTTGCAAACCATTACTTTCTCCCAGCATACTGTGTGTATGACTCAAACACTGGCATCCTCATATAAGAGCTCCCCTTCAGACTGGACAGTGGAAATGAAACAAGTGAAGTACAAATAATTCCACTTGTCAGTATTTCCTGTCCCTGAACAGTAGATTTGAACAGGACTTCACAACAGATGTAAGCAATTACAACCATTTCGGTGGTGGTGGTTTTTAACTGGAAAGCAAGTTCCTTTGGGATCAGCAGGATATATTTGCAAAAATATGCATACAATTGTCTTATCTTACCTAGAAACTATAAAATTTACTTTTTTGGGGGGTTACAGCCCTCAGAGTCCCCCACACAGCTGGCTGAGGAACTCTAAGAATTTTGTTTTCAAAAAATTACTTTTCTAATCTGTCATTGCCACCAGTCATCAACAGATCCATTATTATGCTTCTAAAAATATTTCTCCGCCCCCCCCTCTGGAAATACTAAGAGAATATAAGAAATTTTCTGAGAATTTCGTTTTTGCATAAATCTATTTAAAATACCAGGGATTAACTGAAGTCAGGGAGAGACCCACTCCTGGATCCAGAGCAACATCGGTGCCCTTAAACACCAGGAATTCTGCTGCTCCTTCTCCCGCCCATGCTGCCTACACAAAAACCAATAAACGTTGCTGTGAGTATAACAGAGTAGATAACATCAATACCCCATGAAATATCAGGCCCTCTGATTGGTTGTCAACAGGCTTCCCCAGGGCCCCCGAATATTATCTTTTGGTTACACTAAGAAAACCAGCGGGAAGTTGCAGATTTTTTCTCATGACACACAGTCTCTGAGCAACCCAAAGTGTTATTTTTTCTCATTCATCTGTTGAATTACTATGAAGCAAAGTTAAACCCATGACAAAAGGCAAAGCATTATACTCAGATTTTAATTAATCATGGTGAAGGATTGATGCAGGATGTTGGTTTTTTTCTTCTTCTTCCATCCTTACTTGGGTATATGCTGCATCAAAATAATGATGGAGAATTACAGAAATGTCGTTATCTCAAGAAGGGAAAGTTATGTATAAAAATGTAGAGATAAATTATTCTTATGTAGAGTTTCCATAGCAATTTATGATCTATTCTGGCAATTTATTCACGTTTTGCTAATGATGTCAATATTCTTGGATGGTGGGGGGGAATAAACTGCTGCTTTTGCATGCAGATGGTCCTATGTTCAGTCCACAGTGTTTCTGACTAAAATTACTAGATCATTATTTAAAAAACACACGCTTGGCCAAAAAAATGAGCCATGATAGCTGGGGAATTCTGTGAAGTAAAGTTTCAAGGTTGCAGTTATGTTGACAAATAGATTGCTTTCAATTAAGACCGCTTTCTGTGGAGAACCTCTAGGGACAATCAGTATGGTTCATTAATTTTCTTGACTTTTTAAATTTTATATTATGTATATTCCACCTTTCCTTGCAAATTTCCCAAGGTGGCTAACAGCTTGCATGAAACAGTACAACACACAAGCACACTGAAAACATAATGCAATGATCACAGCTGAATAGTAAACACTGGCAAATATGATTTATTAGTCACACAAACATAGCATAATTCTCATATACTTCACTGGAAGGGCCCAGTGAGCTGGTGTTGCTTTAGAAATCCTTTGGTTACTTCAGCACCTGCAATATGGTTGCACAATGTCTGCATTTGTAAACAAAAGACAATTTGAATTTCCAGTGTTCAGTCTTCAAAGAAAATTCATTCATTAATAGCTAATGGTTCTTGTTTGGAGAAAGAAACATGCCACAATACAGCAATGACTTGATATAACTTAATGGTGCATCTATGTTTTTGATAATGCCTAAACTGTAGTAATGGCGTTCCGTGTCAAGTCACGCTGGCCACATGACCACGGAAACTGCCTACGGACAAAATGCTGGCTCTACGGCTTGGAAATGGAGATGAGCACTGTAGCGTTCCCCTTTATTATGCCAATGGTTCATGTTTGTTATGTTGATTGTTCATACATATTCATGTTGCTGAGAGGCGGAGCCAAGAGAGATGTGACAAGAGGCGGAGCCTGAGAGAGAGTCAGTCAGAGAGAGTATGAGTAGTGTGAGAGAGTGGAGAAGGAGATAGAGTGTGGAGTTTGGGGAAATCTGAGAGGTGATTAGAGATAGGAGTGTATTATCAAATAGAAGATTGTTGTTAATAATAATAAATTTACCTATAGAAGATATTCATGAATCACTATCAATTTCTGTAATCAATAAACAAAAGTTATATTTAAAAGATTTTGAAGTGTGGAACTGAATTTTCATCTTCCTGAAGTAATGGTGATTTAGTGATCACCTGGTGGCAGCAGTGTAAAAGAGGAGATTGTTTGCCTTCGAGTGCTCTGAGTCTTGACGGTCAAGCAAGGGGGCATGAGGGTGAACGCCTTGGTGTCCAGCAGTGGGATACGAAGGAATCCAGTGAAGCAATTAGTGGTCCCTAGTAAATACAGGGAGAGCATCATAAATCAAGCTCACAGTAGTTTGTTTGGGGCTCACATGGGGATCACTCGAACCAAAAGAAGGCTAGCCCAGAACTTCTTTTGGCCAGGTATGGGTAAACAGATTACTTATTTTTTGCAAAACTTGTGATGTCTGTCAGAGACAAGGGACAGGGCAGGAGAGGACTAACGCCAAATTATGTCCTTTGCCAGTCATCTCTACCCCATGTGTTCGTACATCAAAACGTTTTTAAGTCAAAGCAAATTGCCCATAGGAATGCATTGAAAACTATTTAATCCATTCTGGCTCTTTTTCATTCTTATCTAGAGGTGCCGTTCGCAAGTAGAGGCATTAGTTCCCATAGGAACTAATGCAAAGTGGGTTAACTCGTACTCTACCACTAGGGGGAGAATGTGTTTCTTTTTTCTTCTTTTGACCTAAGATGAACTTAAATTAAAAAAAAGGGCAGGATAGGAGAGAGGGGAGGAGGGAACAACTTTTAAACAGAACACGGTTTTTCTTGTTCTCAAGTCAAAGCTCCGTTCACAAGTTGAAGCCACACAAATCTCTGGAGGCAGATTATTCCAGAGGCAAGGAGCCACCACCAAGAAGGCCCGGTTTCTTATTTTTTTCCTTCCAGGCCTCCCTCGGCGTCAGGCTCCTCAGCCTCACCTCCTGACGTACGCGAGTGACACGGGTAGAACTAGGTGGGAGTAGACGTTCCGCCAAGTATTGAGGCCCTAAACCGTTTAGGGCTTTATATGTAAGCATCAAGACTTTGAAGTCAACATGGAACCGAATGGGCAGCCAATGCAGCGCAGCCAAAATAGGAGAAATGTGATGGTATTTTCTCGCTCCACTAAGGAGCCTGGCCGCCACATTCTTCACCACTTGGAGTTTCTGCGTCAGCTTCAAAGGTAGCCCCATGTAGAGTGCATTACAGTGGTCTAATCTTGAGATTACGAGTGCATGCACCCAGGTAGTGAGCGCCCCCACATCGAGATAGGGTCGCAGCTGGGCTATCAGCGAAAGATGGGGAAAGGCAGTGCGGACCACCGACGCCACCTGAGTCTCCATGGTGAGTGCCGGGTCCAGATGAATCCCCAGACTGCGGACCCCACTCTTTGTGGCAAGGGTCACCCCCCCAAACAAGACAGAGTCACCCAAGCCACCGATAGTGGGGGCACCCACCCTCAGAACCTCCGTCTTGTTTGGGTTCAGCCTCAGCCCATTTTCCTGCATCCATTGCATTACGGCCCCCAGGCAGCACTGGAGGGACAGGACAGCATTACCTGAAGAGGTGAGCGCATTCAAGAGACATGGTGGAGGCATTCAAGAAAAAGTTAGACAGCCACCTGTCAGATATACTTTGATTTGGATACTTGTACGGAGCAGGTTGATTTTACAGCTTCCAACTCCATGATTTTACAGTTCTGTGATAACTACTGATCACCCCAGGATTTCTATAGCCCTGATTACTAGTCATACTGAATGGGGTGGTGATGGTCTGATTTTGGGCTTCCCAAAGGTGCCTGTTTGATCACCACATGGAACAAGATGTCAGACTAGATAAATAGTTGGTTTTCTATTTGTTGTTACAGCATGTCCATGTTCACATGTATACAGCACGTTGAAAATGAAATCACTAAAATTATGCTACTGAAAATGGATGGAAGGCTAAAGGCTTTGTCTAGTCCAACATGCCTTGTAACTAACACTGGGAGCATTCGTGAGGATTCTTATGGAAAAGAAACAATCTCATACAATCCATGGAACAAAAGGGAGAAAAACTTCCTCAAGCGAGTTTCCTCTTGACTTAGAGGGTAGGACTGAATAAAATGCAGAAGGAACAGGAAGAGTCCTTAAAGACAAAAGACTTTTATTATGTGTCAGTGAAATATGGAAGCCATTGGCAGCTCCTCAGCAAAGGTCTTTCCCAGACTTGTTGCCTGAACTCCATCTAACTGCAGTGCCCAGAGACCAAACCTAATATTAAGTTGTAGGTTCTGTCATCAAGTTATGACCCTTTCCTGCTGTGAGCCGGCTAAGCAGTTGGACCATTGATGGCCTAATTGCTTACCTTCCTCCGCAGTGGATAATTTCCAGGTCTAAATTACCTGAGAAGTGTATGAAATCTTGCTGAACAAATGCAGCAGTGAGAGAAAAGCTTTTTTTCATTTTCTGGCTTTTTGCTATAATGGCTCAATTGCTATGCAGAAACATTATATTTTCCCTCCTTGGATATCCTTGCTAAATAAAGGATAGATTGGTTTGAAAGGAAACATGTTTGATACTGTCATTCAACAGCAGTCAGACATTCAGTTCCATCGATGCTCAAATGCCCAATATTCATAAAGGGAGCCCCAGACATTGCATTTGATTACATGCCAAAGGTCATTAAGTTCAATGGAATGTGCAAAATCCCACACTATTAAGCGCTTAATTGTGGTTCAAAGCCCACACATGCCATCGGAACATTCTGGTGTCATTGCGGAAGAGACTTAAAAGTCATTAAATGTTAAAGACATAACAATAGTTCAAACAACAAGAAACACAAGAAACTACAACCAAATGATGAGTTCCTGAAATGACAAAGCAGAAGTCTGTAGCTGCTCTTGCAAATCTTGATGTGCCAGATGATTTCCTAGTACAATTAATACTCACAGCGCAGCAAGATGCTGTATTTTGAAAGGTGTCACTGTGGAGGAATCTACTGCCTGCAGAGGCAACTGATGGTATAAGCCCACTCAATAGTTTCTAAGAACATGTAATTCCCAAGAAGAGGAAGATTGTTTGCTCCGTTCCTTAGCCTTAACATACTGAAGATAGTAGCCTATTCAAGGTATTTGTTCCCTTTGTTCTCATTTTTATGAAGGAAAGACAGGTTGTATTTTCGCTCTTTCCAACGTGAACTGAAACTGGTGCTTTTGAAACTTTTATTTGATGGATCTGCACAGCTTTCTGGAAAACTTTCTTATTAGCTCCTATTGCCCTTGCTGCCTCTGGCATTGTGGAGTCAGGTATTATCATTTCTATGAATTAAGGGACATGACAGAACGTATCATCACTGACCTAAGTCCACCCAAACTAATTCCTATCCATAGCTACATTCTAAAAATTGCCAAGCTTATAGCATCACCAGGGCATCTAAAAAGATATGGTGCATTTTCATCTCCAGTCTTTAAAACTCAACCATATCATCCTTGCCTCAATTCAGAACCCAAGGAGGATTAGTCCTGATTAATACCTGAAGGGGAGACTTGCAGGTGGTACTGCAGTCTCTAGATGGGGCTTGGGAAATATACCTGCCCGGAATCCTGAGCAACTATGGTTGCAAGTCAAACCAGACAATTCTGGGCTAGATGGCCCAAAAGGTCTGCGCACTCAGGATAAAGCCGCTTGCGATGTCTTTACCCCTACATGCTCATGCACCTATATACAAGCCCGTAAAGATGTCTTTTGTTGGTTTAAATATATAATGTAAAATTTATTTATTTATTTATTTATTTTATTTATATCCTGCCTATCTAGTCAATAGACCACTCTAAGATCATTTTCAGTAGAAATACAGCTCGCGTTCTTTTCATTATAAATGCAAAGAGATGACTGTAATGTCAAATAACCTTTTATAGCAGTGACTCCCAACCTGGGGTCCCCAGATGTTCTTGGAGTACAACTTCTTGAAAGCCTGACAAGTGCAGCCAGTGGGGAAGGCTCCTGGGAGCTTTGGTCCAAGAATACTTGGGGACCCATAGCTGGGAACCACTCCTTCATAGCAAGAACACGACCATACACAGGGGTGGGGGTGGGGAGTCATAACATGAGTTCTTATCTGGACTACAAATCAATCCGGTCTCATCCTTGCATTCTTTCCATTGCCTTCTTTCATTACTTGTTAAAAGCCAGACCCTTGGCCCATCTAGCCCAGTATTGTCAGCTGTGACTTGCAGCAAGAGCTGTCCAGGGTTTGGGGCAGCTTTTCTTCCAAGCCACACACCTAGAGGACTCAGTCAGAAGAAAACACACATTGGGTCTGGAGCATTGCCTCCAACAAACTCCCAGTCCAGCCTAAGGTTTAGATAGCGGAGTTGCTGGCGTGTCTCCCTGTCCCCCACTCCTGGGGCTCTGATGCACACAACCGGGAGCCGATCTCAGCTGCCAGGTTTGACCAGCTGGCCTCCCTCAGAGGAACAGCTTTCTTTCAAGAAGAACCCCTGCTCCTCAAAGGGGCCTCATCTTCTGAAGAGTCTCTCCCTGAGGACAGGTACTTCGGGATGGGGCTCTTGGCCGGGCTTTAGCCTGCAGGGTTCTTTTAAGCTGGTAGGCCGTCCAGCCTCCTCTTCTATCTCAAGCAAAGAGCTAGCTTCTTCTGGGAGTCCTTCCAGGCCACCAAGAGCCCACAACTGTAGATCCGCCACTTTCCCCTTGGCAGGTTCAGGGGGTCCCAGTTCATCCTTGCTGGAGCACTCAATCAGCAGACCCATGACACACAGTTTCTGAAAACATTTCCCAGTTCCTTTCCCAGGACATTTTTAGATATCATTTATGGGCGTTCTGAGTTGATTTTTTTTTTCAAATATTAAGCCATTCACTTATTAATCCTACCAAAAAAATTTTCTTAATAACACAAAGATAATAAGTTGTATAATAAGAAAATGAGTTGCCAAAAACATGAATGATAACCAATTATCTTCCGGAAGCTTTGTAATGAGTTGCACAATGAATTGCTTTTGAAAAGCAACATTCAAGCTCTGGTTCCCTTGTTTTGGCAGACTATCTAAAGAAAATGCTTGTATGCTGGAGTTTCCATGGTTTGGGGGCATTCATGGAACTGTTCTAAGTTCTAGTGGATATTAAAGGGTTTGGGGATCCAAGAAAGGATAACCTACAAGACATGCAAAAACGTGGTGCAAAAGGGCATCCCAATATTTATTTATTCATTTTCCTCATCAAGCACTCCTTCACTTCAGAGAATTTAGCACTTTGAGCAGAGTTCATAGCCAACCTCTCAAAGTAAAGTTGTTGCTGTTTTCTCTCATTAATGTAAGAGCAAAGGTTTGTAGGAGAAAAACTAATAACCATTTAGGCTATTATAATCTGATTTATTTCAGCAGAAGGACACAGAGTCACAGCCGGGGAAATCAGCTATTTAGGGTAATGTTAATACAAGGACTTATGAAGCATATACATCTAAAACCACCTTTGCTTGAACATTAAATATCTGCAGCCATAAGGCACGGTACAGTTATTTCAAGTGCTTTGCTCTAAGTGATGCCCTCCAACCTGCTCACTGAAGTCAAGTTATGTACTAGCCAAAGCCGGCCAAGCATGTGGCTGCAGAAAATGTTACTGGAGCCAATGACAATACAGTCATGACAAAGTGGTGGTGCAATTGTAACTAAAAGCTGTCGCCAAGTGCAGGGTATTGGGGATGCTCAAACACTGTGCAGGCAGAGCCCTCTTCTCCGGGCTGATCTCACAGATCTTCCGGCAGACAGATCTGCTAGCGGAACAGCTTTACATACAAACCTCTGCCAACTACCAACAAAAGGGAGCAGAAAAAAAGAAGAGGAATAAGTCAGAAGCTGATCTGTGCCAGATCCAAACCTCCTCCAACTCAAGGATGTAGCCTTTATGACAGGGCAAAGCCAGGCCAAGATAAAGGCAGTCCTCAGCAGTTCTCAACATTCTTAGGCTACGACAAGATTCAATTCAGCACAGCTTCAGTTGGCCTTGTGCCAGCTGGCTTTTGGCTAGGTAGGACTATATTCTAAATTGCTCATAAGCTCCCTTTTTTAATTTATTTTTTTACTGCTACCAACAATCTGCAGCCTGTGTTGGCTACCTTATTTTGTTTAATGGTAGGGACAGTTTAGTTCACATATCATAGTAAGCTGGCCCTCTCACAGCAACCCCTCACTTTGCTTCAGAAGAATGTCCCACCCTCACTCCAGTGGTGCTTCTAATGACCTGTATACAGATCGCATTGCCTACTATCTCCATTATGGGCAGTACTAGAATGTTTCAAAATGTAGAACATGCATATATGCATAAATGGTTTGCAGGCCAAAATAATGACTTGTTCATTGAAATTCATTCATTTAGCCTGAAATGCTCTTTTCAGTTTAGAAACTAAAATAATAGGCAGATTTCATAAAACATATTTCCGTTTGCAATTTTCACCCAGCAGGGAGCTCACATATTTTAAATTAAGATGGAGAGTTGAAAGAAATCCTAATTAAAATAATAATTATGTGCCCTCAAGTCAATTCTGACTTACAGCGAACCTTCTCAGGGTTTCCAGGTAGTCAATACTCAGAAGTAGTTTACTATTCCCTCCCCTTCTGAGGGCATCCTGGGACTGTGCAGCTTGCCTAATCCTGCACAGGCTGGCTTTTCTCCCAGGAGGCATAGTGGGGAATCGAACTCCCAACTCTGGCTCTGCAGCCAGATACCTAAACCACTGAGCTATCCAGCTCGCCTTCATTAAAATAGCAGGGTTTTTTAAAAACCCAGAATGAGTGCAATCTCTTATGTACTGTTTATGTTTGTTGTCATAGAATGCCTTTCAGCAAACAATTAAAAATTTAGTGGTGTCGTTTGCATATAACTCTGAAAACTGGGTTTAAAAATACTCTCCACTATGCTTTCTCTCTTGGAAATGTTTTTTTTTAAAAAAAACACTGTGCTTTGTATCTTGATTCTGATTACTACAATCTAGACATCACTAATGTGAAGGTGTGAAGGCAAGAGGAGAAGAGGACGACAGAGGATGAGATGGCTGGACAGTGTCACCGAAGCTACCAACATGAATTTGACCCAACTCCAGGAGGCAGCGGAAGACAGGAGGACCTGGCGTGCTCTGGTCCATGGAGTCACGAAGAGTTGGACATGACTAAATGACAACAAGACATCACTGACATAGTCTGACAGGTGTGCATAGGTAAAATTTGGTGCCTTCACGTTAAGAACTAAGGACCAGGAAGAAATGAGCTTGAGCCCTTTCATCTTCTTTATGACCCAGATCTTTGATACACACACTCTAATTTCCTGGCTGCAAGATTCTTTCCCAGCAAACTAGAATTGATGGATTTCTCTCAACCTCAATCTTCCCCACACCTCTGGTGATTATCCCTTATTGGCAATAACAATAGTGAATTTGTCACACTAATCTGACATACATATCCACAAAACTTACAAAACCAGAGACTCCTCCTATCTACTTAAAGCTGCACATATGTTTAGACAGAGAATCAACTACACATATACAAAACACAAGAGGCATTTACGTGCGCACATGCGCGCACACAGAGTCAGTCGGTGGCAGTGCTGCTGTTGCTACAGTCACGGCCAAAAATATTGGCACCCTTGCAATTCTGTCAGAAAATGCAACCCTTCTCTCAGAAAATTGTTGCAGTTGCAAATGTTTTAGTACTCACATGTTCATTTCTTTGGTTTGCGTTGGAACAACACAGAAAACAGAGAAGAAAAGTCTAATCTGGTACATTCCCACACAGAAACCCAAAAATGCACTGGCCAAAATTATTGGCACCCTGTCTAAATTGTACGAAATAATCGCTTTTCAAGCATGCGATGCTCCTTTAATTTGTATTTAGACTCACCTGTTGCAAGTAAGAGGTGTGGGCAATATAGTAATCACACTTGCAACCAGTTAAGATGGGGAAAAGTTGACTCAACCTTTGTGTTGTGTGTGACACTGAGCATGGAGAAAAGAATGAAGTTGTCTGTGGATTTGAGAGAAAAAAAATTGTGGAAAAACATTGACAAACTCAAGGCTAGAAGTCCATTTCCAGAGATCTTCATGTTCCTGTGTCCACTGTGCGCAATATCATCAAGAGGTTTACAGCCCATGGCACTATAGCTAACCTCCCTGGACATGGATGGAAGAGCAAAATTACTGAAAAATTACAACAAAGGGTTATTTGAATGGTGGATACAGAACCCAGATTAATTTCCAAAGAAATTCAAGCTGATCTGCTGACACAGGGTACAACGGTGTCAGCTTACACTATTCGTCGCCATCTGAATGAAAAAGGACGCTATGAAAGGAGACCCAGGAGGACACCACTGCTGACACAGAGGCATTAAAAAAGCAAGACACTGTAGGTTGCTACACTGTGTCAGATCTGGGATAGGACCCTAAAGACCATTTTTGTGCCACTCAAAAGTCTTCTAAAAACTAAACCAACAAATGTCAGAGGCAAACTGAAACACCTCCCTCCTGAGCTTGTAAAAAGGTAAAGGTAAACGTTCTCTTTGACATTTTTAGTCCAGTTGTGTCCGACTCTAGGGGGCAGTGCTCATCCCGTTTTCAAGCCATAGAGCCAGCACTTGTCCGAAGACAGTATCCGTTGCCACGTGGCCAGCATGACTAGGGAATGCCATTTTACCTTCCCACCAAGGTGGTACCTATTTATCTACTCGCATTTGCATGCTTTCGAACTGCTAGGTTGGCGAGGAGCTGGGACAAAGTGATGGGAGCTCACTCCGTCGCGTGGATTTGGTCTTCTGACCCTGCAGCACAGGCTTCTGTAGCGGTCTACAATTGAACTATAACAGCACGGAGGAAAATCTGAAGGAAACAGAATTCTTGATGTAAATTGCTTTCTTCCACCTAATTCCCTAGTGAAATGCATCTCCAGATTTTGGCAAAGGTTGGCATTTCAGTCTCTGATGGATCCTAGAAGAATGAAATTAGCTCCTGGATCCATTAACGTTACCCAATCTTGCTTTAGACTTGATGAATTTCCAAGCTTTACCTGAAATAGATTACAACAGCAGCACTTCTACCATGCAAACAGATGGTTAATAAGTAAGAACTTGTCCTAAAGGTATCTCCTAGGTCTAATAATATTGGAGACGGTCATGGCTTAGTGGGAGAACATACATTTTCATACACAGAAGGTCTCAGGTTCCGTTCTTCATTGAAAGAGAAAGAGAAGTCTGCAGCTTTGGAGAACTGCGTCCCAAGAGTGAAGGCTACCACTGTAAAGCACAATCCTTACTTGCCAAAATGGCTGATGGCCAGCTGAGCTGATGAAAGTCAAGCTGAAATGCAAGATTGTCTTCATCTTGGCACAGCTTTATGCCAGCTATGCTAGATCCAGACCTTCTTTAATTTACCTGAAGAAGTTCTGGATCTAGCATAGCTCCTTCACTTCTCTGCCTCATTTTTTGGGTGGGTGGATGGGTAGGGTTTCTTCTACTAGCAGACCTTCACCATTTTTGCTGGCAGAAGTGGCTTGGGGCAATTGCTAAACTCCCTATAGCTGGCATGTCTTTGGCCTAGGATTACACAATCTGTTTCCTAGGACCAATGTTTGTTTCTTGATAATCGTACTATTCTTTTATCTAGTCAAGCATCTATTCAAACATTAGAACTTCATAGTTTAGGCTCATGTTTTGCCTTTTAAATTGGCCATCATGCCCTTGGATTATGTCCCAGATTAGCTATATTGGGTAACTTGAGAACAAGAATAGAATTCATCTATTAAATTTCACATTTTAGTAACTAGGATCTCAATAACAGCCCCACAGTCCTTTGCTTTGCAAAATCGTGCTTTATTTCCCTTTTTTCACTGCAATGAATAGAAAGATGTTCCCGTATCAGTTCACTTGTCCTGATATTTGATATGCAGATAAGGGGGGAAAAAACCCTCATAGGCCCTTGTTCAGTCTTTTGGGGGGGTGAATGAAACCCTTCTGGAGCTACATGGACTTGGATGTGAGTAGGAAATTTTAGCACTAGATTATCACTGAAGGTCTTCAGGTGTTTTTGAGCAAGGGTATCATGGCTTTAGTTTGCTTTGTTCAGCTATTCTCTTGTAGTTGCGTAAAAGCAAGACGTTGGTCTTAATTAGCCAATGCTGTGCAATAATTTGCTCCACTAAAAAAGAAAATGGCCACATAAACAGCAATTGATTGGCAATAGAAACGTATTGATTATTGAACTTATAAAACTTATTGAACTGCTGAATAGCTCAGTGGTTTAGCTTTCTGGCTGCAGATCTAGAAGTTGGGAGTTCAATTCCCCACTCTGCCTCTTTGACAGGGGGGTGGACTCGATGGTCCATAGGGTCCCTTCCAGCTCTGCAGTTCTAAGATTATTACTGATTTAAGTTTCTCTCACTGTGAGTATGTAGACAATAGTCTAGCATGTTCCACTCACTTTGTATATAATTCCTCCTTTCACAAATCTATAATTTTAATCATTTATTTAATTATAGTTATCATAATTGCAATAATAATGCAACTGAAGCAGAGACCTACCCACGGACTTCTTGGCTGAGATCAGATTTGCACCAGGAATTTCCTTGCTCACACCAGCTCCATGAGAAACCAGTAATATGCTGATGTGCTGACAGAAACAAATGACCAAGAATGTGCAATCGAGCAAATCACTGCTGAAGCTCAGACAATGATACAGCAACAAACAAGATCAGGCTTGATTGTTTCACGATCATTTGGATCCTAGTTTACTTTAGCAATCTTTCTTTGTAATTAGGAAGGAAGAAATGCCCCAATTATCCCATTACCAACTTTATCCAAGTAAGAGCATCCCCAAATTTCTAAGTCATGCCCTATTCAGTTCCTCTGGAAATTCCCTATGGGTCTACTTACAGGTATCTCACAGGATGGTCGGCCAATATTCAAAGAGAATGCTGTCAAGGCAGAATATATCTAAAACCAATCTGTTGTATCAATAAATTTGACTTAAATTAATTCACCATCTTGAAACAAATGGGTTTCTAGTTGTATTTAAAGTTCAGTCTGGATTTGGTAGGCAGCAGATGGCTTATATATTTATAATGGTACCTTATGTGGCTCATTTGTAATTTTGTTCATTATTCTGTAATATTTTTATAATTTTCATCTAAGTCACTGTGATAACCTTCAGAAAATAGTGTGCAAGAGGGTATACTGTAATCTAAAGGTGTCAGTTTTGATCAGTTTTAGCCTAAATGTTTTTACAACACAATCATCTACACGCTACTCAGAAAAAGTCACACTAATCAATTGGGCTTATTGGCTGCTAGCTGGATAAAGCTGATTCACCATTAAAGGTGTCCGGGGGTGGGGGGTGGGGTGGGGGAAGTAGACCTGCTGGCTAACTGCCTTTTCATAGCATAGTGAAAAGATAATTTAGGCTAGAGATCTTGATATAACAACAATTGAATTCAAATAACAGAATTCCATGAAGAAGAATTGTCCGCACAGTATGAATAAATTCATAAAAGCATGCATTCAACAGAAATAACACTACAATATCTTTCTGTTACATTATTTAGTTTCTTTAAGATATCAAGATTTTTATTGCTCCTTGAGTTTTTAACAAGCTTCATTACTGAGTTGATTGATGATATAATTACACTTATAGGAATTTGGCTTTGTGTGTGTGGTTTTTTTCCCCTTCTGATTTGTTTTCTTCCTAATGCACCGACTGATATAAAGCCAAGATCCTGGGCATTTGTCAAATGAAAGCTCCTTCTTTTCTAGTTTGGAAATATCTGAACATCTTTTTTTTTTTTTTTTTTTTTTTTGAAACCACACCATGAATATTAATCATGGATACGGTCCCAGGGCTGAAGAAGAAAGGAAAACTAATTGTTGCACATCGAATGAGAGAGCAATAGCTTTGCAAATGCCTGTTTCTCAGATAGCCTGAGTGACCGTCATTGATTATTTCTAATGATGTTCATACGAATTATCATTCACTGGGCGTGCAAGCACCCTTGAACCTTCCAAAAGAGATGGGGGAAAAAAAACATGTCTTAGTCCTGTTCTCTTCTTGCTACCAATCAACAGGCAAAACTGAATGACCTTTTAGCAAACTATCTTGGAGAGGAAAACCTGCTTGGGCTCTCGTTCTGTAAACACAACACAGGCTTAGCTTTATGTCAAGGAGATTGTCCACAGCCTATGCTGAAGCGGTTTGTGCTTTGTGTTTGCAAATCCTGAATTGAAGAGAACAAATTATCTCAGTGTCACTGATTGAAAACTGTTATGGCAAAAAAGAAAAGAAAAGAAAAAAGGAAAAAAGGAAAAAAGGAAAAAGGAAAAGGAAAAGGAAAGGAAAGGAAAGGGGGGGGGAAGCAAAAGCAAAAGCAAAAGCAAAAAGCAAAGCATGCTGCTTAAATACCGCCCGATAGTGCTTCAAGCACTCTCTGGGCGGTTTACAAGTGAATTATGCAGGCTACACATTGCCCCCCCCCCCCCAGCGAGCTGGGTACTAATTTTCCGACCTCGGAAGGATAGAAGGCTGAGTCAACCTTGAGCCGGCTACCCGGGATTTGAACCCCAGGTCGTGAGCACAGTTTGGACTGCAGTACAGCGGTTTAACCATTGCACCACGAGGCTTGTTGTATTGTTGATTACTAGCTTATTCCTAGATTATATGTTATATATTAATTTTAGACAGAATTTTATGTGAGGTCTCTTAGATACTGTAAGTGTACATCCTTAAATAGGTAAAGGTAAAGGTAAAGGTAAAGGTTCCCCTTGACAATTTTTGTCCAGTCGTGTTTGACTCTAGGGGGCAGTGCTCATCCCCGTTTCCAAGCCATAGAGCCAGCGTTTTGTCCAAAGACAATCTTCCGTGGTCACATGGCCAGTGCGACTTAGACACGGAACGCTGTTACCTTCCCACCGAGGTGGTCCCTATTTATCTACTCGCATTTGCATGCTTTCGAACCGCTAGGTTGGCGGGAGCTGGGACAAGCAATGGGCGCTCACTCCGTCACGTGGATTCAATCTTATGACTGCTGGTCTTCTGACCCTGCAGCATAGGCTTCTGCGGTTTAGCCCACAGCGCCACCAAGTCCCTTTTACATTCTTAAATACCACAGCCTTAATAGTGGTTCAAAGCAAGGGTTAACCGGAGTCAGTCCTATTATTGGGCACAGTGAAGCAATTGCTTCAGATGGCACATGGAGGAAACCATTTCCAGTAAAAAGCCATAGAAGAAATGTGAGGAGCAGTAGTTGTGATTTGGGGGGGGGCAGGAGCAACAAGGCCTAGCTTGTTCCAACTGAGCCACCCACCAACCCATTGCCAGATGCTTCTGTGCATAGACAAGAGAGAAATAATACCATACCCTTTCCCCCCAGTAGTTCCATACCATGGACCATGCATTCTTTGAAAATCTTGATTTTTGAAAACCACTTAACATCCCATGTACTAGGCATAGTTTTGATCATTTGCCACCTTGGAATGGACATCTGAAACTATGCAATGTGATGATGAGAGTTAAAAAGGTGTGGGGGAAATAATAGGGTATGGAATTCTTCTTTTGGTACAATATAGTCACAGTATAAAATATAGTATGACATACTGAGGTATTGAATATTGGAATACAGTCAGATTATATGCAAGGATATATATGATACATCCACTGCATGATACTTGTCATGATATAGCCATGCTCCTCCCATTCAGTCTCACCAAAAGAGAGAGGGAGAAGGAGAGGGAAAGGAATTTGAATTAAGCTACAAATCTTTCTTGGTTCTGATTCTCCAACTCTGCATATCATGGCAAATTTTATAGGACAAGTGTTCACTGCTAAGTTAGAAAGTGAAACTGCCTTTTCTTGAGGATTTTTTATTTTATATTTATAGTATGTTCACAGAAAAGCTTCCAGGGATTTTTTTAAAGGAACAATGTTATTTATAATTTTAAAACAAGGCAACTCTTGGCAATGAACAACAAACCAGTTTTGCTAACCTCTGAAAACGTACCATCAAGCTAGCAAGGAGTGTTCCTGTCAGCCTCTGTGGTGTTGTTGCCATGCAGCTAGTGCAGTTTCTTGGGACCAGTCACTGAACCTTGGGAAACAGGACCAAACCTCTGGTTAATCTCGGGAGATATAGAAGGGCTTGGCATGCTCCTGTCAGGGCAGGAACCATACTGCATCATGTTTGAGGGCATACTTTGCATGCAGAAGCCTTCTGATTCAGTTCCCAGCACCTCCAGTTAAACAGGTCAGGTAGGAGGTGGTGGGAGAGACCTCTTCCTAGAGCAGATGCCATTTGATTAGCATAGACCATACTGAGTTAGATGGCCCCATGGTCCAATCTGGGAGAAGCATCTCCTATATTCATATAGCATGTTCCCATACCATGGTTTTACAAGATTCACATAGGTTGCCACCCTATTATGCATTTACACATAGGAACAGATATAGTTGCATTACACAACAAACCAGGGAACAGCAGGAATCCTGTTTCTTGATCAGTACTGCTTGCAGTGAGAGCAGCAACAAACAAACAAACAACAAACAAACCCACCCAGATCTTGGAATAACTAGTTATAAACAATACATATAAAATTACTGAAGTTGTCCTTAGTAACATAACTGATAGATACAAACTTATTTTAGTTGTAGCAGATAACCTTATGTGTAATGACTAACACCTAGTTACTCTCAAGAGTGACTTTTTAAGAACATCTTGGGCATCTTAGAGGCATCTTGAAAGTGATTTTTCAGGGTTTATGACATTCTTTCATGAGTCCTATGAAGCAAGGGAAGTGTTCATTGGTCTTTGATTTAAAATATTTTTTTCAAGGTGAAATGTCAGAATTGGCCACTAGGGGGTCCAAGAGAGTCCTGGTCTGTCAATATAAATTAAGATATTAATAAGAAAGAATGCAACCAGCTGGCACCATGAAAACAGTAACCTGGCTGTTTAGAATTAATGAATAATTGAGTTGTGTTCATTCTATACCATAATATTGCAAGCTCTGAAAAAACCAGATATTGCAGTCCCATCTGTGGTTTATTCACTGTGTTGTCTCTGTCTTCCAGCAAACCAGCAAAGGTTTTTGAGGTTTCCTTCTCTGGTCTGTTGGAAGCAAAACAAAGTAGAGGGGGAAGGTATCCACATTCATATCACTGGAGATAACTGCACGCAGTTCACTTTACACTTTAAAAAAAAATGCATGCCTTTGCATGAAGAGAAGTGGACTGTGACAGAAACTCTATCAGAGACCTACTCTGACACTTGGTGACCTTCCTTCAACTTAAAGTAATATTCTTAGGGTTGCTGATGTCTCTTTCTTCCTTCTTACATTTCCTTCTTGACACTCTCTGGGAGAAAACAGAAAACAGAAGAGATGTCTTGACAGCCACGGCTCTCTGCATTTCTTCCGTGGTTCACTAAAACTAGGTTTACTATGATCTTTCCTAACTCAATCTATCATTTATCCTAACACTCTAATAAACACTAGATTTCTTATTTTCTCAGAATAAGGAATTTGAAGTTGATTTCTTTCAAAGAGGAAAGTGTCCTCTGCAAATGATTACGATTTTCAAGGACTGAATCCATAAGTCAAATACCACAGGATTTGATCTGCTTATAAAACAGGTGAATTTGAAGTATTTTTTACTGGCCACATGATGCAAAGGCTGATTCAAATCCATCCAGCCTTTTTTGTTCCTACAACAGCTTTTCTTCTCTAATGTTGGGTGACATCTACTATTTCAAGACAGAATTATTCAAACAGGTTTTTCTCTGTGTGGTTAGTTGTTACACGTTCTTGTAAAGGTGAGGGGTGTACACAGTAGAAGGTGTTTCAGTGATGTAGGCAATTGGGGCATGATGCTTGGGGCCAGAGAAACATGGCCCCACATTCTTTCCCATCCCCCAGTCATCCTTTGATATTTTTATTTTAAATAGTTTTTACTTATATGAGATTAGCACTAACTAGATCACTCTGTCCCCTTATCTCTGGATTGTCTTCATTATTATTTCCCATATTTATACCACCATCAGTTCCTGAATGGAACAGCAGAGATGCAACTGGGGTATGGACTGGAATACAAATCACACCCAGTAGGGACTGTGAACTCCTGAATCAATCCACAGCCCCTGTCTTAGCACTGATTGCAATTTCAAATATAATACAGGCCGTGAATCAAATCTTTGCAGTGCAGTCATACCCTTAGCTGATGATTTGTGATTGTTCTATGGCTTGTTTACTCAAAGCACCAATAAATAAACCAGCATGGACAGCAAGCATTTGCATGGTGCTCACAAACAACAAGTCAAGGGTTCGCCACTCCCTGACTTAATGTGTCATGCAATGAAAAGTGATTTGTAATTAGATCTCTGTTGCAATAAACAACGATTTCAAAGAAACAAAGGCTCAGCCAGCAAAACATTAGTGATCTTAGTTAATTCAATGCTATTTAAACCCTGAATAGTCTTTGGCAAATGTGCTCATGACATCTAAAACATCAAAAGCTGATACAGAGGTACTGAGATGGATCTGAAGACAGTTGAATGGGAGATATACGAAATGGAAACCGGGTTTGTTTGCTTATAATTATTACCTATGGCCTACTTTCCTCCTCCTACAGCAGATGGTCTTCCTAACACAACAATTTATAGTCGTACTCCAGAGGAAGGGAATTGGTTAACAATCATTTTGTCATTTTCTTCGGGGCTATAAATGCATGGAGTCTGTATTTTCTAAATAGATCCCTTTGTTTTCTTCACTTGGAACATTCTCTGAAGTGCTGTTCTAAATGAGGACACACTGCTGAAGTCTCGGAACCCTCTTTATACACTGAAGAGTAGTTAATTCTAGTAAGCCACAAATCAGAAATGTTTTTCCCATAGTAGAAAAAGCTGAGCCTTTAAAATTAATTTTTTTTGCACATTCTGACAACAACAAAAAAACCTGGCAGGGAACATACATTAGTGCACTTCAAAATAGGGCTTCCATGTTTCCAAAATTACATTAAATAGTGGAAATTATACTCAAAGAGGAGGTAAAGATAATACTGGACATGTTGTACAGATTTATAGCTGCCCTAAAAACTCTATGTTGTGTTGTACATTCAGAAGTGTCTTGAAGCATAAGTCTTCTGTTCTTTGGATTTTGTTTATGATATCTTTCATAACTATAAACCACCACAGCATTTGAACAGTTCTTCAAACCATGATTTGAAGGCAGGTCAATAAGGCTTGGACATTTCCTGTCCATTCTACATAACCCTCCATTTCATGGCTTTCCTCCACACTTCTTGGATAGCACTGAGAAGGGGCAACCCCCTGATGAGTTAGAGTAAAATGGCAGCTTCAGGCAGCAGATTTTGGGTGCTATAAAAGGGTAGCAAAGTGCTGGTTATTCTGTTATTGCTTTTTTTACTGACAGAGACAGGAGCAAGTGTTTCTAGGATTTTCTGTCACAGTTACCAAAATAATGTGGCTAATGCACTTTAATAGGGTGGGGTTGTGTTTGCTACCCTTCCTCAGACAGCAAAATGTTTTAAACTGACCTGAGCTTTCAAACATTGCAGCTGAAAAATGAGGCACGCCCTACTTGTACAGTGGGCTACCAGCAATACTCATAGCAGGACATATTTTCCAAAGTACAGTCAGAAATTTGCCTGAAGCCGGTGGCAGCTTCCTAAGACACCCCCTCCCCAGGGCCATTTTTGAAGCACCCCAGCACTCATAGCGTCCCTCCACTTCCAATATTTTTTTGAAAAATATTTTTGTGGTAAGTAGAAGATTTAAAGGAGTAGTCTTTCTAGTTTAAAAGCCAGATTTTTAAAACTAAACCTACTTTTCAGTTAACAACAATGCATGGTAGCTGTACAAACCCCCTATATTGAAGGAAGGAAGGAAGGAAGGAAGGAAGAAAGAAAGAAAGAAAGAAAGAAAGAAAGAAAGAAAGAAAGAAAGAAAGAAAGCCTCTTTGTCTGCACCTTCTCTTTAACCCTGCCTCCTTGAGGCTACTAGCAGATCTGGAAATGTCCCTTTGGCTGCTGGGATCATTCATCCTTGTCCCGGGGCAAGTGGAGTACTGATCAGGATCAGGCTACTCTTACCTGCCACCTTAGCAGATGCAGAAGATTTCTGTTTGCATATATGCATGAATGCTTGCTAGCCTGCCTGCCCGGCCACCCACCCTGTGTGTGTTTATGGGAGTATATCATTATTTTTGTATTATGAGAATGCCCCAAAGTTGTCCCTGGCACATTCCTTGCTCTCCCTTCCTCCCTACTAAGCAGAGCGAGTGCCATCAGCCACTGGTTTAATAAATGGGGTTATTATTCAAATAGTCTTATTTTGCTGGTTTAGTGTCAACGTCTGCCAGGAGAACAGAGAAGGAAGCAATTTTTAGACATGTCCACCATGGCACAAACCATGATACTTTTCCAATGGACTCTCCAACAATTTAAAACAGATTCCAGGTATGTGTGGTAGTTTCAGGAAGGGAGGACAGTTTAAAATGGCTTTTCTTCATATTTAGGGACACTAGTCTCTGCTGCTTTAAAGAGCATTCTGACAGCAGGCTGAAAACAACTGAGCACAACCTATGGTACACAATTTAAACTAGCTACTTTTCCCCCCCAGTATCGGGTTTTGTTGTGGAAAGAGCTGAGAAGCAAGATGTCCTGAAGAAATCCACGTCTCATTTCTGATCTTCAGAAACGGATTCGGTTGTAGAGTGTTTAGAAACAATCTGTAAAATAATTGTGCATTTTCTTAAGATGGTAATAACAGCTATGAACTCAGATCTGCATTTCCCCCTATATATACTGAATAATGGGATTCATTATTCAAAATATGTACATATAACTGATATATCAGCCATAAAATGTGCAAATATTTTTGGGAATGTGGCCAGATACACTTCATTATCTGATGTTTTGCTTCTTTATGGCTATTCCTGTAGCAAAAAGCAGCCTGGTTCTGGATGAATAACACAGACACACAAAGAAAGTCAATATTGCTATCTAATAAACACAGGATATTGAAATATTGCTGGTTATACTATCTGGAAACGTTTCCACCAAAAGCATGTAGTTTCTCTTTATGGCTGCTCTGATGGCTTAGATAATAGACAGCATATAAGTATGGATCGTCTGTGTTGCTTTTTCAGCTTGCTGTTATTATTTTAGGACAGTTCTTTATTCGATGAAACAGCACACACAGACACACCACCTTCTGTTATAGGACAAACAGCAAGAGAAGCCATTATGATGGCAAGGTATCGTACTGTGGATGCTCACATTCAAAAGAATGCCTTCTGCACCATCTCTCTTATATTTCCTATAAGAGATTTGGGATACCTCAGCATGTATACATGCATACGCCCTACAGATGGTAAGCTAGGCACAAAGTATGTATGGGGACTTTCCCCCTTTATGTCATTAGAACATAGAACCCAGTGAAGAAGGTCATATTCAGCAATGGCTCTCAACCTTTTTTGGCCATGTTCTTTCTAGGAGCTCTGCTCAGGTTCCAGGACCCCCTGTCAAACAAAGATACAACATGAACAGATGAATAGAAAATCCCCTTCGCATATTTTTTTTAGTCTGTGGCCTCCTTCATATATGCCAGGCCTCCCAGGGAGCCATAGGCTTGGGCCCTGGATACTTGAAGGACCGCCTCCTTCCATATGAGCCTACCCTGCAGTTAAGATCTAGCTAGGGGGGCCCTTTTGAAAGAGCCGTCCCTCAAGGAGGCAAGAGGGATGGCTTGTAGACAAAGGGCCTTCTCGGCAGCTGCCCCCAGACTATGGAATGCCCTCCTGACTGAAATTTGTCTGGCGCCGACACTGATGATATTTCGGCGCCAGGTCAAAACCTTCCTGTTCCAGAAGGCTTTTAATTGAAATAACATTAACTGTGGGTCTTTATGATGGCAATTTTAATTGTATTTTAATCATATTTTAATTGTATTTTAATCATTTTATATTTTATTGTATTGAATTTTAATTGTTGTAAGCCACCCAGAGACCTTTGGGTAGAGTGGGCGGCATATAAATTAAATAAATAAATAAATAAATAAATAAATAAATAAATAAAAATAAAAATAAAAATAAAAATAAAAATAAAAAAAATAAAATAATAATAATAATAATAATAATAATAATAATAATAATAATAATAATAATAATAATAATAATAATAATAATAATAATAATAATAATAATAATAATAATAGGGCTCCTATTGAGAGCCATTCTCAATGGGAGCCATATGGCTCCCTGAAAGGGCTGACACATTTAAAGGGGGCTATAGACTGAAAAATGTGAGAAGTTTCTGAAAAATATCTGTGTGGTATTCTTGTTTGACAGGGGGCCCTGGAACCCGAGAAGAGCTCGTTAAGAAGACCATGGCCAAACAAAGAGTTGAGAATAACTAGCAGACCAGATCCTTGGCATCTAAAGCGTGGCCTGGAAGTGGCTGGAGCCGAGGCTGTTGGAAGTCATGGAGATTACCTGCACATGAGTTTGTTTCATATGAGGAACACCTGTGCAGCATTGGCTTCACTCTTTCCTCCCAGTGCCCACTTAGTGGCAAGACTAAGTCAAGACAACTGAATATGGGTCTGGGCCTGGAAACACCATGCACATCTCACAGCAATTGCTGTGAAACTAATGTCAGGAGCAAATGTCCTATATTCCTAATGGGTGAGCCGGCCTTGCTGATTGCAAAGCTCATGGCCGAGAGAAAGCGTCTAGGAATTCAATTTCTATCTTTTGTGATAGTGCCAACCAGGCTGCTCTGCCTTGTTGCACATGAAAGGGAATTGAAATGCATTGTGCCTGGGGGAGGGGGGGGAGGGAGCACTCCTAGTGCTGACACAGTTGAACATCAAAGGGAGAAGAGCACAGTGTTTTGCTTGTGTGTCCAGAATACAGAGAAATTTAAGTTCAGGCTTTGGTATAAACACAGGCACCAGAAGGGCTTCCTTTTCTGTGTTTACAGATTTAGATTTGTTACTTTTTCAAGCATTTAAGAGTACTGGATGGCTGGTAGGAAGCAACAGAGCAATTGAGAGAGGACTCATTTACTTATGATATTCTAAATGTAACTGTAGGGAAGGACACCTCTTACAATATCAAAATCAACCGATCAGTCCTTAGTTGCTTCCCTGGCAATAAGGTGTGTAGTAACCAGATTTAAATAAGGGTTATGATTTTACATAGAAGTCAGAAATGCCCTGAATGACAAAATAAATACATACAACTACTTGTGTGCTTTGGATTCAGCCTATGACATCCTCCTGAAGTAGATAATGAGCCACAGACTATGCCTGAATCTGAACCTCACAGAGACCTAGCTTCATGCTCTTCTCTGCAAGCACTCCATGTAAGGATACCACTAGGGTAAGAAGAGGAAGAGGAGAAGGAGGTGGAGTCTGTTAGAATATTGTGACTGGCAGTTTTAATGTCCACCATAGTGAGATTGTCAAACCCTAGCATTTTAGGAAAGGGATGTCGAAATAATATATCACACTGGAATGTTCTTCCAGTGTCCAGTACCAACTCTCTCTCAGCAGTAGGAATACTGAAAACTTTTTAATGGAGTTTGTGGAACAGAGGTGGGGGTGGGTGGGAGGCTCATTTATCCATCCTAGCTTGAGTTTGCCCACAACCTCTGGCAGGCAATGGAATGCCATGCCCAATGAATGCTATACAAACATCAACATCCCCCCCCCGTCTGTCACACCTGTCTGTCAGAAAAGCTCTCCTGCCAGAAAGGGAGCAAGGAGTGGCAATGCTGCCTGTCCAAAAAGAAGAATATTGTGGTGTGTGTGTGTGTGTGTGTGTGTGTGTGTGTGTGTCTGTGTGTGTGTGTGTGTGTGTGTGTGTGTGTGTAACAGTGGTGGTGACAGTGACGATGATGAAGTTGTAGAAGAAGTGAGCTTAGCAGCTGCACCCCTCCTAACACCGGAGGCCCGCTGTAGGGTACAGAGCTGCCTCTTTATACTTTGAATTTCATGCCGGGCTACAAAGGTCCCTGAGTCAGGCATTGTGGGTAGAGCGGGTTGAAGAACTGCCTGCATTGCCAAAATAGCTTCGCTCTGCGCATCGGCTGGCCACTGACTCTGGGTGGGTGGGGCATATGTTTGTCTACTGTACTAAAGGCCTATTAGGTCAGAATACCAATTGGAGAGGAAATCCCTTGGACTCAGAGGAACGTGAGCCCTATTTGATCACGTGGAAATCAGATGGAAAATGCATAAGTTGAGGAACCATGCTAGCCCTGTTGCCCTTATTGTCATTTAAATAATGCACATGGACAGTCTGAAGAGAGGGAGGCTGCTGTCTCCATGAAGGACCTCCACGTGAGTCAGAACACACACTGAAAATAAGGTTCTGGATCACCTGGAAATCTTACATAGTTTACCCCACACTACCACTCTGGGGTGATTAAAGCAATGGCCAAGAGGGCAGGGCTAGAGCATTTTCATTATTGCATGTGTTCTCCACACAGTTAAAGCACAACCAAATGGGGCGTTACTTATGAAAGTGAGCCTTACGTTTGGCTGTTAAACAGATTTACATTTGTATCTTGATTACCAACACAGCATTTTCCTGTAATCTCCTTTCTTCAATAATGCATTGGCTGCTTTGAGGCTATGCAAACCCTTCCATAGGAGACCAGGTAGGCTCATTCCCTGTTGGTCTCCCAGCAGCAGATAAAAGATCTTTATTTTTATGCAAGCTTTTAATTTAGCCACTGTGAACACAGAATTTATGGTGTGTGGGTTTTTTTTTCCCATATTCATCATGAGTTCCCTGCTAAATTAATCTTTTTTACTGAAAAATCATACAACTGATACTGTGCAACTTTCCTGAAAGTAAATCTCACCAAATTCTATTTGCTTGATATTTATTTATTTATTTATTTATTTATTTATTTATTTATTTATTTATTTATTTATTCATTCATTCATTCATTCATTCATTCATTCATTCATTCATTCATTCATTCATTTGCCGCCTTTCTCCCCATAGGGGACCCAAGGCATCTCACAACAACTAAAACTATTTTTAAAAAAATCAGTTTTCAAAATACTATATAAGTATCATACCAAAAACATATATTAGGATTAAAAACTGAGATTAAAATAATTTTAAAACATTTAAAAATCTGTACATTAATAAATAAACATATATGAGACGCTTACTGCTTAAAAGCCTGCCTGAAGAGGAAAGTCTTTGCCAGATGATGGAAGGACAAGAGGGAGGGACCCAAACTGGCTTCTTGTGGCACTGCATTCCACAGTCTGGGAACAGCCACCGAAAAGACCCTTTCTCTGAAGCCAGACTGAAAGGTATCTAAATTAGTGGTTTCCAACTCTAAGTAAACCAGATGTTTTTGGACTGAACTCCCAGAAACCCTGGCCAGCACAGCTGATGGTAGGGACTTCTGGGAATTGCAATCCAAGAACACCTGGATTACCCAAGGTTGGGAACCACTGATCTAGATAATCCACTCCATCCAGGAATCTACATTGTAACAACTCTAGCATTTCCTGAGTAATTTCCGCCACATGCATTTTCTGGTGCCTTTTCCTACATAGTCTTCAACTTCCTTAAACACTTTTGACCACTAGCAAGGGTCCCAATTATGGAAAAACACCCCATGGAGTAATTACAGGTATGAAGACGGAACTGTTTCTTCTGAGTAAACTTCACAAAACAATTCTATATCCACTGGAGAGGAGTAGAGGGTTAGTGGCTCCAAGATCAATAGGGTGGTAAATCCGCTCTGGGCATTCGTCTAAACGTGACCAGAGCCATCCATCCAAGGCGCTGAGCTTTGTCCCTCAAACAAATTCAGCACCTTGGACAGAACTTTTGCCAATTGGAATAAAACACAGAGCGAATTCACTGGCCTCCACACTGCAGCAAGCTGAACCAATGTAGGTCATTTCACGTGACTTCCTATGCTATCCTTTGCAGTTTCTAATCTTATGCATGAGCTAATATGTGATGCATATTTACATACAATTATTTCATCCATTTCAATGTCCTGTTCTTTGTAAATATTGTACTGGTCTTTCTTAACAGGCTCTGAAAAAAGCCATACAAATATGTTCTGACACGTGTCAAATTATTATAAGGTTTTGTAAGAATATATGTATAAGAATAAACTTTTTCTTTCTTTTTCTTCTTTCCTTTAATATACTGAGAGCTTTCCTGTCTTTTGCACAGGGTCACAATGGTCACAATGACGTCTGCCGTCTTTTCCAGTATAGTGAGGTACTGTTATTTAAATTAACAGCCCCTCCCATCTGTGACTATCCTTGGCATATACAGATTATTTGCAAATCACTTTATAATGATGCATTTCAGTTTCAAGAGCAATAAACTGGTAGTCAACCTCACTGTCCCTAGGCAGAAACCTGCTTTTCTCTTCTCTGCTGCCAAACCTCTTCTCCTGATTGCTGTTACCTAATGGCAGAGGGAGGTGCAGAACGTGGGTCTACAGAGGCAACTCTTAAAAGAACTATGGGCCCTCATGATTGTTAGGAATGTACAAACCTTTTCTTTAGATGTCACCCCAGTCTACACTTATATTCTCCGTCATCCAAAACATAGCCTCTTGCAGAAGATTTTGTAAAAACAAAACAAACATGAATATCTATCAATGAATCCAAAGCCAAGCTGGCATGGGGTCCATACACCACAAAATGCACTGCTAGCAAAGGACTGTGTCTTCTAAGGCCAGGAAGAAGCAGGCTGTTTCACTCCAAACTGTCCTTTTCAAAAGACCTTGTCTGAGAAGCTCTAATTTGCTTGCCTTTATCTATATCCCCACAGCCTCTTTTGTTCTGTTCATGGCATTAATTAGTGACTAGTCTCTATGGAGAGTTTATAATTTGAAACGTACTGTCTTTACTATAAAATGTTTCCAGACATTTATTACATTTGGGAGGCGTGTGAATCTATTTATGGATATGCAGACTGATCTGGAGGGCATATACAACAACCCAAACATTCAGCTGAAATTAATAATATTTAGTTCTTCGTATCCAGCATTTACCTTATATAGAGATATGTGATACCAAACGATCTCTGGGCTGGTATTTATCATGGAAAATGACTTTAGATGATAAGTGAAACAATGGGGAAATAGTAGGCATACAGAGAGGCAATATTTTTCATTATTTTGGGAAGAAAAGAGAAAATGTGTTTTTTCATGGCAGGATCCTGTGCTATATAGTTTTGTGTGTGTGTGTGTGTGTGTGTGGTTTTATTTATTTATTTATTTTAGGAATTATGTATACCATTTCCTCACTAATTACAAAGGCTTTGTCATCTTATTTAAGCAAACAATTCTTGAAAGCCAGTCCAAATGCATCTCCCATCTCCTCTCCTCGGCATTCCCCCTGTCCTTATTTGTCTTCTTCTTTTTTTTCTCTCCCATCTCTGATTCCATTTTATCTCTATTCACTCCCATGACATGCTTCAGAACTTTTAAAACCCCGCATACTGCCCGTAGTTTGTTTGACTGGGAGGAATCTTTTCTGAGCTGGGGTGACTGTCAATCTATCCCACATTAACCGCTCATTCCTTCCTGCCTCAGAATTCAAAGAGAACCCTGTTTCTCTGCTGAATATTTTATTTCCCTCTCTTTTGTCTGTTGGTCTGTTTGTTTTGTTTGTTGTTATCTGTTCACATCTGTACTATTAAATATTTTTATTCTTTGTGCCACTAATGTCTCAGAGTAGGCTATTGAGATTGTAAGTGCTAGTTAATGAGAAAAGAGTAGACTTTCTGGGAAATTGAACTTTTTTCCTTCTGTGAGTCGTCGTACTTTGGCTGTGTATTAAAAGGAGAATTTTGACCTCAAATTTCAAAACTCTACATCATGTCCTTATGACTCAATCCTCTAATAATATTAAAAATTACAATTCCAACCTATGGTGACCCTTCCCAGGATTTTCTAGATATCAGGAACTCAGAAGTAGTTTAGCAGTCCCTCCTTCTTGTGCCACTTGGGGACCATGTCACTTGATCAACGCTACACGTCTTTTCTTCCAGGTGCCACAATGGGGAATCAAACCCCCAAACCCTCACTTGGCAGTCAAGTGCTTTAACCCACTGAGCAACCCACCCTGTACATCTCTTAAAATCTTAGCAGTTATTATGTCAGTTGCACTGACATAAATGCAGAGGTGAATAGCTAATGGTTATAGGAAATAAAAGAGCCAAAAAAAGAAGCAGGGAAAGCTGGCATACCTGCTTCATCCGGAAAAACCTTCCATTTCTTTCTCCATTGTATCCCTGAGCATATCCCACAGGTCCTTCCAAAGCTCTGCTGCTGAGGCCCCACTTACCCTTCAGTTGTTATACAATTTCACTTCTCTGTTTTAATTTTAGGCTCCTTGGAAGTGTGGTGGGCTCTGCCACTAAATCCCACCCCCTCAATCTCTGCTTCATCCTTTACCCTTCTTCAAGATTATCTTTTCAAGCCCATATTTTGAGATGCCTTCCTAATTCTTCCTTGTTCTCCTCATCATATATCCTACCTTTCCCACAGTCAGTCATTTAACGTGTCTTCATGAGGTTTTCTCTTATCAAGCAATTTTATGGATATAAAAAGAGCACTGAGAGGTAGAAGGGCAGCTACGCTAGACTAAAGATAGAAAAGGAATGGCTTGGGTGCGGCCCAGTAATTGCTGAGCACTTTGATCCCTTTTAATAAGGAGAAAGGTATTTCATGGGTTTAAGCTAAAGGTGCAGCTGATGTGAGTGACGGGGGAGGACAAAGAAATTGTTTGAAGTTAAATGGAGTTTTGTACTGTTCATATGCTATAGGTGAAAGATATTATCTTCTTCAATAACCGGCATATAGCAATACCAGTGACCTGAGAGACAAATAAAAAATGAAGACAAACATAAGCCAAGTTAGCTGAGAGTTTAAGTTGCCCAGCATTAATCCAGTCACCAGGAGAACAGTTTTGAACATGGAAAGCCAAGGTTCAATGAACTCCCTGCGGACAAAAAGCTCAGTGGGTGGCCTTGGCACATCTTCAGTGTAAACAGCCTTCAAGATTTATTGGGAGAATGGAATGAGGGCATTCCATGCACATGGAGGGAATGAAGCATATAAATGGAAGACAGATAACGCAACCGAGTGCTGCAATTGCAAAGATCATGTGCGTGCCGTGCTCCAGCATGAAGGCATACCTTTCACAGTTGCTTGTCACAGAACACCCAAGCTGATTTTCCTTTGAAATGATTTTTATTTTCATGTTGCAATTTTTAAAAATTAAAATCAGGCTGCTGGCGAGTCCATGAACAAGAGCTTCTGAACAGGGGACTAAGTAGGGTGTTTCACGAGGGACTGGTGGAAGAGGCGAGAGGAGATGAGGCTGTGTCTGTTGGCTTTAAGCTATTTGTTTATCTTAGCTGTTAGGAGGTTTGCTTGTGTGTTTGTGGCTCTTGGTTTGATGTCAGCTGGCTAACCTGCTCCAAGCACATAATGCTTGGGAAGGGGTTATGGGAGGAGAACGTTAGTGTTGAGAAGTGGGTCACTAACTTGAGAATGGGAGGAGTAAGCAGCTACCACACTATAGTGTCTATAGCCACATTCAATGTCCTGGTGGGCTCACAAGCAGTTATTTATGGACAGAGTGAGCATGCAGGGGCATTTCGCAGAGATAATTAGATAAGGAGTTTGAGGGGGATGCCAAGAGTGTTGTTTCACTATCTGCATAGGACAGGAGAGATGGATATCAAAGGAGATTTTGGAGTGACCTGCAACAGCTGTAGCATGTTTGCCTTTCTGCTTAAGGATGTTGAAACTTTGAAAATTGCAGCGAGCAAGGTCATGTCTTGCTGAGCGAGAAGGGGCCTGAAGCCTGCCATTCATACCACACTCCTCAGGAAAAGGAAATGTTTTTTTGCCTAGAGATGAGTAGATTCTCCTAGAAGAGCAACAAAGGGATGGAATAAGAATGCAAGTACAGAAGGAATGTGACAGAGAGAAGCAAGGCTATCAGGAAGCATGCTGTGTTCTTAAAGTGAAAGAATTCACAGCTGCCCTCTCCACGGACAGTGACTCTAAGCTATGGAAAGAAGGACAACAGACAGCAGAGACCTCAGGGGTGATTGGGGGCAGGTCCTACAGGTGGAAGGGTTCCTGCCACTTCCCAGAGGAGGAAACGTGTGGGGCTCATAGGCAGAGGCAGCAGTTTATAGAGTTTTCACAATGTCTCAGGAGCTGTGCTGTGTCCCTGTGTGAAGATTCTGGTCGTGACAGAAAGCATGTCAAGACTTAGTAAGACCACTGACCGTCATTCCTTCCATCTCATCCATGTTGAAACAAATAATACTACCAGTTCCATTAAGAAAGCTTCCTGGCAGGTGATGGATTTTACCATACAGGATAGGGAAGAATGTGTTTGTTAGGAATCTTGCAAAGCTGGTCATGAGGAAACTGAATTCTGTGGTGGATGGAGACAGTATTACAGAGGACAAAATATTCTCCCCATGGGGATAAGAGTGTCAGAGATTCACCAGAATCTGTGACAGAAACCCATAAATGGGTGGGTTCTAGAACAAACAATGAAACTTTCTTTGAGCACTGATGTCTAAGATTTCAACACAGGTTTCTCAAAAACAAGTTATGCCAGACTTACCTTATATCCTTTTCTAATAGAATCACAAGCTTGATGTAGAAAGGATAAGCATAGTATATTTGGACCTCACTAAATCTTTTCACAAGTTTCTTATCATGGTATTGTGGTCAAGCTGGCCAAATGTTAGCTAGACAAGGCTACTGTTGGGTGCATTTGTAACTGGTTGCTGCATTGTCATCCTGGACAGAAGTGACAAGGGAGGCAATCACTAAACCAGACTTCGGGCCCACACATGGAGGAAGAAGAGGAGGCAATATCAGCGTCCAAGTGGGAGAGTTGGTTTTCTTTGTTCCCGATCACAGGTCAGGTCTACCCAGGATTCAATAGACTCGTCCTCTGAAATGGACAGTACACAATCTCAACATATTAACATATATGATATCCTAAACCACACAGGCACAATTTGTTTTTTGTGGCTCTGACAATGCTGCTGCTCCCCTGTGGAGGGGGGACGATGCTGGCAAGACTTCAGTGCTGTAATTACTTCTTTTCTTGTTTTCACATGATGAATTGTGGAGTGAATTTGGGGACACCTTTTATGCTGCTTGCGAAAATGGCTACCGTCTCTCTCTCTATCATGTCTCCCGTAGTTCACCAATTGGCTAGTTTTCATTTGTGGTTGGACATTGGGAGGTAAACATGGGCTTTGTTTTGCAAGTGCAGTTTCTCGGACATGTAAGAATCATTTATTTGGAACACTAACACATAAGCTTTTAATGAAATGCTACCAGTAATATATTCCCAGTGTTGTGTAGTGGATAAAGTAGTGATGTATAAGATTCTGGAGAACAGGTTTTGAACCACCACTTGGCCATGGAAACTCACTGGGGGAGTGGAAGTGGTAAAACCACTCCTTAAATATCCCACCTTGAAAACCCTATTAGGGTTGTTGTAAGTCAGTTCTAACTTGATAGTACAGAACACACACACTCACCCCTGTAATACAGTTTGATCTCTGAGTGATGATGAAGAGGAAGAACAACAGGCACAGCAGCTAGTCTCCCTGCTCCTCCACTTCAGAGGGAGGAGAGCTGCAGTGGCTGTTTCTTCTATGGCTTGTTGAAGCCACTGCCCAATCTCAAGGTTCAATTTGGGAGACTGTGTTCAGTGCTGGAAACACTCACCTTTGTAGTTGGCTAATGCCAGGCCTCTCCTTCTCTGATTCTGTCAGTGATGATCAGGGTGTCCATTTGCAGGCCATTGTTAAAAGCAGTAAGAGATTCTTCACTCCTTCACCCACCCACAAAGAAAAAGAAACAAAGGAAACAAAGGAAGGCACAGATTTACACAAAAATGCACATTCTCATACGCCTGCTAGTTATACACATATTGAAGTATAATGTATTTATTATTTATTTATTTATTTATTTATTTGATTTATATCCCGCCCATCTGGTATAATTATACCACTCTGAGCGGCTGACAACAGAACAAATACAATTAAAACAAGATGAATCCATGAACATCCATTATTAACAAACATACTAAAAATAATAAATGATAGATAAGAAAAAGAAAAAGTTAAATTAAATAAATTAAATTAACTTAAATGCTGGCAGGAGGGAAGGCCTGGACATAAAGCCATGTTTTTAGTTGGATTTTGAATGTACCCAGCGTAGGGGCCGCGCGAATCTCAGGAGGGAGATTGTTCCAGAGGCGAGGAGCCACCACCGAGAAGGCCCGGTTTCGAGTCTTTTCCCTCCGGGCCTCCCTCGACGTGAGGCTCCTCAGCCTCACCTCCTGGCTCGCGTGGGTGATCCGGGTAGATCTTGGTGGGAGAAGGCGTTCCGCCAAGTATCGAGGTCCCAAACCGTTTAGGGCCTTATAAGTGAGCATTAAAACTTTGAATTCGATACGGAAACGAATGGGCAGCCAATGCAATCTGGCCAGTATAGGAGTAATATGATGGTATTTCCTCCCTCCCGTAAGGAGTCTGGCCACTGCGTTCTGCACCATCTGAAGTTTCCGTATCAACCTTAAAGGCAGCCCCACGTAGAGCGCGTTGCAGTGGTCTAATCTTGAGATTACGAGTGCATGCACCAAGGTAGTGAGAGCCCCCGTGTCGAGGTAGGGCCGCAGCCGGGCAATCCACCAAAGATGGAAAAAGGCGGAGCGGACAACCGACGCCACCTGTGTTTCCATGGTGAGCGCTGGGTCCAGGTGTATGCCCAAGCTGCAGACCCCACTCGCTGGAGCCAGGGCCGCTCCCTCAAACGAGAGAGAGCCACCCAAGCCACCAACCACCCTCAGGACTTCCGTCTTGTCCGGGTTCAGCCTCAGACCGTTCTCCTGCATCCATTCCAGTACAGTCCCCAGGCAGCACTGAAGGGACAGGACGGCATCACCTGCGGTTGGAAAAAAGGAGTTGTAGAGCTGAGTGTCATCAGCATACTGGTGACACATCGCTCCACACCCCCTGATGACCCCAGCTAGCGGCCGCATATAGATGTTAAACAGCATTGGGGAGATAATCGAACCCTGCGGGACCCCACAGTTGGAGCTCCACAGGGCCGAGACACTCTCCCCAAGCTGGACTCTCTGGGGACGATCCTCCAAGAAGGAACGGAGCCAGGCCAGTGCTGAGCCACCAATTCCCAACTCAGAGAGCCTCCCCAGGAGGATACCATTGTCGAGGGTATCGAAGGTTGCTGAGATGTCGAGGAGGACCAGCAGAGAGATTTTGCCCCTGTCAGCCTCCCTCAACAGGTCATCATACAGGGCGACCAATGCTGTCTCTGTACCGTGACGCGGCCTGAAGCCCGACTGGAATGGATCCAGGGCATCTGTTTCATCCAGGAGTGCCTGAAGCTGATCTGCCACCACCCTCTCCACCACTTTGCTCATGAAAGAAACATTGGCGACGGGCCTATAATTGCCAATTTCGTCTGCCACCAAATTAGGTTTCTTTCTTATGGGCCTAATGAGTGTCTCCTTGAGGGCAGGTGGAAACCTGCCCTCAAGGAAAGAACCATTTATTATTGCAGTGGCCCATTCCATTGTTTTCGGCCTGGCTGCTTTGATTAGCCAGGCCGGGCAAGGGTCCAAGGAGAAGGTGGTGGCCCGACAGCGGTCAAGCGCCCTGGAGACAGAATCGGGCGTTACCGGCTGAAAGGAGTCGAAAATGACCGGGCGAGACGGAGCGCTGGACATCTCAGCTCGACTCACTGCATTCAAAAAAGGAGAGAGCTCCCGGCGGATGGCCTCCACTTTAGATTTTTAAAATGCTGCAAATTGGTCCGGTGAAAGACTAGGGGGAGGCCCATTTCCCGGACCAACTCCGGATAGGTCGCACACTATGCGGAAAAGTTCCGCCTGCTGGTTGGATGCTTCGCTTATCCGGCTGGCGAAGAATGATCTACATGCAGCCTTCACCTTGTTCAGGTAAAGGTTAGTTGCGACCTTAACAGCTATCCAATTATAATCCGTCGGGTTCTTCCTCCATCTGCGCTCTAGCCTTCTCCTTATTCGCTTCATCGCTCGAAGCTCCTGGTTGAACCAGGGGGCCGGGCGAGTTCTGCGCCGGAGAGGGCGTTCAGGTGCGATCGTGTCTATGGCCCTGGTGGCAGCCGTGGTCCAGCTGTCAACCAGAGTGTCAACAGGAGTGCTAGCCAGGTCAGCCGTGACCCCTCTCATGGCATCCTGGAATCCAACCGGATCCAGTAGCCTTCGAGGGCAGACCATGGAAATAGGTCCCTGCTCCCTGCGAGGGGGGAGAGCCATTGAGAGGTTACATTTTACCAGATGGTGATCTGTCCATGACAGGGGGACTGACACAAGGTCAGTCACCCCCAGACCACACTCGCTCCAATTGGTGGAAAAAACCAGGTCCAGTGTATGGCCACCCACATGGGTGGGGCCGATGACATGTTGGGACATGTTCAAGGAAGCCATGGTTTCCAGGAACTCAAGAGCTGGCCTGGTAACCTCTGCCTCCACATGCACGTTAAAATCACCCAAGACCAAAAGCCTCGGGGATCCCAACAATGCCGCGGAGACAAAGTCGGCCAGCTCCGGAAGGGAAGTGGCTGGGCCGCAGGGGGCACGGTAGCCCAGCAAAATCCCAATTCCATCCCTGGCCCCTATCGACACGTGGAGTGCCTCTAGACCCGGCCTTACCACCGAGGAGTGCCTGGTAACCTCCAAGCTGGATTTGTAAACAATGGCAAATCCCTCCCCCCCCGTCCTTCCAGTCTACCCTGGTGCTGGACATCATAACCGGGCGGGCAGATGAGAGCCAGGGGAGGGCCACCCTCCCCGTTGAGCCACGTCTCGGTTATGCATGCCAGGTATGCATCCTCCTCCAGGATAAGATCTTGAATCACCTGGGACTTGTTGGATACAGACCTGGCATTCAACAGGACCAGGGTTAGAGTGGAAGGCTGGCTGAACTGGTTACCTCGATATTGAGGGTTGGTCACGGCCTCAGAACAGTGAACAACCTGCAGACATCTGTTCACTGTTCTACTGACACTATATTCCTTAGGCCTTAAGTTTTCTTTTTAAAATCTTGCCGTGCTTTCTTTCCATCAAGCCAAACATCTGAAATGTTCTTTACTCCTTCTGCCTATGAGCAACAGATGCTAATAACTGTCACAAGCCAGTTAAGATGTGCTAAAGGTTATTATTTGAGACCTGGCGCCATTTTTCTAATTACCCAAAGAAGAGCAGCAGCCCTTTATATTTGTGTGCTCAAGCATGTGTGGGTGCTTTAAGAACTCTGTTCAAATCAGCAAGGAGGGATTAGTTAAATAAATTGAAAGATGGATTGTTGCTGAGTTGCATTTCACCCCTTGCTATTTAATGAATTATTAATCTTAATAATAGAAGATCAGAAGGTCTTTTTGGCAGCTTGCACTGCAAGATGTCACAGTTCTCTGCTATCCCCAATCTAATCATTCAACAGTAGCTTCTGGCAGTAAGTTGTACCTGAAGAAGAAAGTCAAAAGTTCAGATTGTAGCTTGGAAAAAAAAATAGCATTATGGCTTTCCTTCAGAGGTATAATTTCCAGTTTTAGGATAGGGCACATAAAGATACTCAAGTAAATAATTGATTTGTCTCACTTTTCCAGACATGTAAACATTTTTTATTTTCATGTGAGTTACCACTTGTGCACAATTAAGATTGTTTACACCCTATGCGTGTTTATGTCTTATTGATTTCCGTGGGGTTAGTACATTCTAATCTCTTTGGACTGTGCCAGACATCCTTTATTACAAACCATGAAGTACAACAGAAGTTACTACGAGTGTGGCAAGACTAGTAGTCCATCTTGCCCTTTGGAAAAAGCAATGGGCAATTCCACGATTTACTTCATCACTCACCATGTAAAAAGGTCTGGATGAAATGAGTGGGAAAGGGAACTCCTGAAATGTTTACCTGCTTTTTCTTCTCCTTGAGTTCAATAATGTGTTCCCAAAAGGCCTTTTCCATATACAGTACAAGAATTTACATAAACACACTCTTACGTTTATTTTTAAAGTTTAATACAAAATAAACCTTTCAATAAGGCGAAGGCAAATGTAGGGAAGGCAAATGTAAGGAAGGTTTGCCTACTGCCTGTTGGGCTGCCCATCCCATCTGACATGACCAAGGATGAAAGTTGATTGGGGTGAACATGTTATCCACCCCTCTGAACAGGGTTGTTGCTCATCCAGACTAGCCAAATGTGTGGGTGAAATCTAAGATTTGGGACCTCGATACATGGCAGATCGTCTTCTCCCACCCAGATCTACCCGAATCACTCGACATAGCCAGCAAGGACGGCTGAGGGGCCTTACGCCGAGAGAGGCCCGGAAGGAAAGAACAAGAAACCGGGCCTTCTCGACAGTGGCCCCTCAGCTATGGAACAGCCTCCCAACATAAATCTGTCAGGCACCCTCACTGGGTGTTTTTAAAAGCCATTTAAAACTTGGCTCTTTAGGAAGGCCTTCCCTCCAATCAATTAACTGATCTTTATTCTTTGTTTTTTGACCTATTTCATCTTGGCAATGTTTTAGAAATAAGTGTTAAAGTTTCAGCTTTTGGAGGATTTTATTATGTTTGTTATATTGTTGTGTTTTTATCATGTATGTAAGCCGCCCCGAGTAGACCTTGTCTAGGGGGGGCGGGGTAAAAATCTAATAAAAGTAATGTAAAAGTAAAGTAAGATGTGACTGACCTCAGAAGCAAATTTTGATACAAAACCTTCACTGCCCAGCATGAATAATAACCAGTGTGGTGCAGTCCATAGCATGCCGGACTAGGGCCAGGAACAACATGATCTGAATCTCCACTCGGCCGTGTCACTCCACTGGGTGTTCTTAAGACTGGCGTTTCATCCTAAAGTTATGAGACTGAAGGGTGGGAAGCTATGTATACCCCTTCAGCTCTTCAAAGGAAAGGGAGATATAAATAAATAATGGGATATTTGGTAGAACTGGCGATCAACACAGCACTGGCCTTTGTTATACAGATAGATTTGCTGTCTTGGCCTGTCTAAATACTCACACTGGCATATGAAGCTGGTTTAGCTGCTTACAGTGAAGTAGAGATCAATGTGGATTAAAAAGGGAAAAACTTTTTTTCCCCTTTGTTTGCTGAAATAAACGCCAATCCAAAATTAAATATATGTGACCAAATCCTCTTCACTTAATCTTCTCCAATTTTTTTCAGGAAGCGCTCGTTTGTCAGCAGCAAAAATGACATAACTGCTAATGATGCCAACAAATTCTTTGCTTGTGAAAGCTGCCGGCTGTTTTGTCTCTGCAACAGGCTCTCAGGGTTCAGAGCATTAGAATAAAGGGAGAGTCCACCTTATGAACACAGGAGGGTTCCCCTTAAGCTCTAATGATCCTAACTAAGGATTATCGAGAAGAAAATCTGATTGTGTCGGGTCCTCCAGTGTGGTAGGCACTGAGCCAATTAATCTGGTTTGTGTGCATCTTCTTATTCTCCCTTTGCAGACTGGTTTCTTTTTTTAGAAACTGCATGAAAAAATGTTGGTTTTGACATGGCTGGAACGTTGCAAACACGGCTGTGCCACCCTGCTTGCTGGTTGTTGTTTCTAAGGGGCTGTGAATGTACATTTACTGTGCTAAAGGTTTCTCCTCCCTCTTTTCTCCCTGTTAATCCATCTCTAAGATGAATACATGTGCCAACACATGCCTAACAGAGATGTAATCTGCATCCAAGATGTTGCTTGGGCCCCAGCTTGGTGGTTGGAAAATATCCACTTCTGCTTAGCCCAAATTCAGAGCCAGCCTGATTCAACCTGGGTCCCCAAACCAAGATTTAGAAACCTGAAAGTTTATACTTCCCATTGAGTAGAAAGACTGTGTTGTTCTAACTTTTCTGACTCTCACTCTCTCCTTCTCCTAAGTGGAGAAATTTTTGTCAGCATAGCAGTCTTTAGGTGGGTATTACAACCAGAATGTGGCAGCAAATATAGTAGGTACCTGGAACTTTCTACTGCATGCCTTTAAAGTATGGTTTTTTAAGATAACCAAATAGCTTGTTTATTTCTTGGCAGAATTGTAATAAATAGGAAAACATAACTGTCTTTTCTGAGAAAAGCAAGGCTGCCAAGTTCAGATGAATTGTTGCAGGAATTTTTGTGCAAGATCAGCCCTTCTGTCTAAAGAAACACACACACACACACAGACACACACACACACACAAAAGACATGCTTATTCCCCCATGTAGCATGAGATTTTAGCAAACCTGCAAACCTCATCAAAGAAAGATGCAATGGCTTGCATGGACAGGCAATCTTAAAGTTTTTTGGAGGGGTCTCTCCTCAAATTTCTCATTTCCAAATCTGTAGTTTAGTTTAATTTAGTTCAGTTTAGTTCAGTTTAGTTTAAGCAACTTGTATGCAAATAGCAAACAAGACAAAAGTGAACCAAGGCAATATATCTGCATTTTCAAAAGGCCAGCCACAATAGGTAGGCAGATATGATGTCTGAACATTATTTTAAAGTTTTTAGATTGTGCAGCAAAATGGGATTGAAAGAATATCCGTCTCTCACTCCAATATTTGGCTTCACTCATCACATATGCATTTCCATCCTGCTATAACTATCATTCTATGTCTGTTCTTCCACACACAAAAATGACAGTCTTGTGAGGTAAGAACCAAGTGTGACTACTTGAATGGTTTCTATCCTTCTGTAACTTCTCTGCTTATTCAAAAAAAATAGCTGGAAGTTTTGTCAAAGTCATCATCATCCCCCCACACCACCATGATATGCCCCAGGCTTACATATTGGACCTGTTAGTCTTACATTTCCTCTTCCAATTTTTTCCAAAGCACAAATGCTACACAAACCTCTGGCGAGGGTCCAGCTTCACAGGGAAGCCCATTTTACTTGGGCAGTACCAGAACTGATCTGAAGAATCCTGATTCTACTCAGAATTTAGGTTTTGTTAGTATCCAGAGTATACCACTAGCAACTAATGATGGAAACCTATACTTTTTTATTCAGTGTTTTTTACTCCCAGGTGGCAGTGGCTGAAATTTTCATAACTTTTGCTTATGGAAGGGTGATGATGTAACAGGCAGGGTAAGGTTTTTTTGTAATTACAAACTTTCTCCTTCCATCTTGGACATTTTCTGACTCACATGTAATCCCTTTTCATTGAATGGGAGCTGTGAGAGCTGCACAAGAAAGACATCTTTACCTACAAAAATCATTACCACCAGATAACATTACTGGCAAGGAGAGATTCTTTGGGTAATGAATGCCTCCTTCTGTACCCCAGCTCCCATGCAATTTGGCAGGGAGAGATTCTTTGGGTAATGAATGCCTCCTTCTGCACCCCAGCTCCCATGCAATTAAGGGAATTTCATGAGAGTTGGAAAAGCCATAGGGCAGAAATAGGACGTTTTTATTTTTCCAGTATATTTCTGATGGTGGTATATGGTCTAGTGCTGCAGCTGGAAAATTTTAGACACCAGACTTAGACTCTTGTCTTACGAACACCATACACTTTAAAGGATAATGTGCATTACTTCACTTACTTCAAAGTGTGGTAAATACTTGAAAGCAATGCTACTACAATCTTCTCTAGTCATAGTTCTTTGTTGAAAAGATTGTGACTCCCTCATCCAGGCAATATAATGAAAAATGCCAAGTGAAGCAGCTGTAGTTGCAGCTGCTACCATCTTCATTATCCACTGTTCTTCTAGGCCCTGGCATAATGTACGACCCAGGCAAGGCCTAGAGGCATTAGAGATGGCAGAGATAGCAGTAGAAGCAGCTGCCTAGCTGGCACTAAAGTACTGGTGCATTAAACGTTGTTTCATATTATTTTTAAGATCTTCCATGGTGGCCCCCAGAATTTGCTCCAACTCGCTGCAGGCTGATGTCAGGCTTGCTAGGAGCTATCTTGTTAAAACGTATAGAGAAAGAAAACTGCCTATGTGTTAAAAGACTTATGATTTTCAGCACTGTCCTTCAACTAGCATTGATGGTAATCTAAAAATAGAATGGTTGAGTGACACAAGAGGAAGAAAAGGGGGGGAGCATCTAGGGTGCTTAAAAGCCAGGCAGACAAGCTTTGCAACATTCCCTTTCATGGACTTACTATAAAAATGGTCTTGGCCACGATTCAGGCCTCATGAGGAAAAACCAGTTTCATTATTTGTTTTACAGCAATTAAAATCTACAATAAGGATATAAAAAAATAAGGCTATGACATAAAAAGGAAACAGCCATTTAAAAAAATCCACAAAAATGAAACCATCACATAGACCTACAAAGCATTGTCAGAGCCCAATAGAACAACACACTCAGAGAGCTCATGAAGCAAAGCAGCCTCTACTTGGACGGCCACTACTCTGCACTTTGAAGGCTAGTTATTATAACCTCTTGGGAAAGAGATCCATAACTTTTGTGGCACCACTAGGAACATAGGAAGTTGCCTTCCATCAAATCAGACTTTTATTATAGCTCAGAAGGTATGATCCACATTGACTGGCAGCCCTTCTCTGGGGATTGAGAAAGAATCCTCTCCTTGTCCTTTCTGGCAAGGACTTGTGGTCTTTTGCCACCAGTCAGGGGCTTCAGCATTGAACTTTGAGGCCTATGATGATCCTTCAGCCCTGGAATGCCTCTGTTTGCAGTGGACATCCCCTGTTCTCCTAGCAGCTGTGATGAGTCTCCCCAAAAGCCATGGGATGGTGAAATTTTGAGCAGAGGAGTGTCTTATGATCTCCTCAGACCTATACCTCTGGCCGTTTTTCTTCTCAGTATCAGCTCTTCTGCTTTCTACTCATCATGGTGTCTCACTGTGACTTTCTCTACCGAACACAGGATCTCTCCTATTTCAACAAAGGGCTAAGAGCTTGGCCGAAGAAAAGCAGCCCAGATAACCACTAGCTTTATGGAGGTGGTTGCATTTTACAAAGCATAGGAAACAACAACAGATTTCAACTCTTGTCTTGGCTGTTCCTCCTAAGTTCCTCTTTTTGGGTGCAATACTTACAGGGAGTGTCTTCTGCTGCCAAGCAATTGATTGGGGATCACAGATGTCAGAGTTTGGTGGAAGGCTTAGAGTTGATTCTGAGTCCTAGCCACCCTTATTGGTTGGGTTTCCTGGTAGGGTACTGTCTTGGGTTAAAATCTCTTTTTTTTTCATTTTCCATCCTTTTCCATCCACTCTCCTAATGAAATACACTGGAAAAATAACACTGTAGCAAGCTGTCCATCCTACTCAATGGAATGGAGGGGCTGTCAAAGTATAGTGGGAATGATAGGCAGACAGATGGATGGGTTAGAAAGAATGTGTTCCATTCTATTACACTAGTAAATTAAAAACCTGAAGTTGTTCCCTTCTTTTCATTGTTCAATCTGCTTTTTAATTAATCCCCTATTTAGTTCAACCTGGATTCAGTGTGAAACCAACAACATTTACCCAAGATTTCTTAACTTGAGAGAATTTGCCTCCAAAATTTATACCTTTTGCATAGCTATGCAAGAGGATTTCAGTAACAGAATTATAGAACTGGACTTGAGAGTTATCAAGCCTGATTCGTTACTGAAGCATGAAGTCCACAACTAAAACACTCTTGATAGATGGGTCCTGCCCTCTGAAGCCAATTTAATCCATCTTCTATGGGACTTCCCTCTCAGTTTTCTCTTCTGTAGCCTAAATGTGACAAACAACACTGGCATGCACTCTGTCCACCCTTCTTTGGCACAACCTGTCAAAGTCTTTAGAATGCTCTGAAGAGGGGAGGAGCAAAGAGGGAGAATGTTGACTCAGAAAGAGGAGTTTTAGTTCTTGAGAAGGACACTGTGGTGAGGTGTGGTGTAGAGGGAGCCCGTTGTTATAGGGTGCAGGGTCAGATTTTAAAGATACAAACTTAATAAAGGAACTGAATGCTGTTAGTCAACCAGCTTAGTATGAGTTATTATTTTATTCCAATTTTATGAATGAACTGTTCTCTCCCCAGTTTAACTACTTTAGGGTCCATCTGGGTAGGAGAAACTGGTAGAATTCAGCCCTACACGTATAAAGCTGAAACTGGACACTATCCTATCCTCTGGCAAAGTTCCTTTATTCCAGTGGTTCCCAGGCTGGGGTCCCCAGACATTCTTGGAGTGCAACTCCCAGAAGTCCTTGCCAGCACAGCTAACAGTGAGGGCTTCTGGGAGCTGCAGCCCGAGAATATCTGGGGACCCAAGGATGGAGACTACTATCCATTTAGAACTCTGTGGTGCTCCTCAAAGAAGAAATAAGTGTAGTCATAGAAGCAAGGTAGAATAAAAGGTGCCAAAAGCACATTTGTTCACATACTGCCTTAACTGTTCCTCACTGTGTAGGTATCCTTCAGTCTTGAGAGACTATGGTACCGTGCTCTGAACAGAGGTCTTGGAACAATGACTACTGTTCCTCATATGGTTTCATTTCCAGAGCTTTAATCTTGTTGGCCATCTCCTCTGGACAAACCTCAGCATGTCCAATATCATCCTCAAGCTTCCTGCCCATAATTAGACAGAGTATTCTGGATGAGGCCTAACAAGAGAAGAAGGGAATGCTATTGATCTGCACACAGTGCTTTAAGGGACCTACTTTAGTTGCAATTTACTACTAAATCCAGTAGAAAGCCACAGCCATAGTAGGCCAACTGGATGAATTCAGTTCATAGAGGAGTTGATTCAACAAATATCTGATTCAATGAGCCTAGTGGATATCAGCCGACACATCTGCTGATACACTGTAAAATTTTATTAGTGTTTTCTGCCACTTCAATGCACTGTTTACTCATGTTCAGCTTGTACTGTACCAAGATACCAAGATCACACACATCACTGCCAAGCTAGGTATCAATCAGCTTCACATGCACATCTGATTTTTCCTGACTAACTGCAGAATTGCAAATTTATTCCTATTGAAATTAACTTTGCTTGTTTCAATCCAGTTGTCCAATTCTGAATCATGATTCCTGATCCTGTCCTCTGACGTGTTAGCTACCCATTCCAATTTGGTACCATCTATGAGTTTGACCAGCATCTCGTCTGTTCCTTCATCCAAGTCATGTATAAAGATAGTGAACAATACAGTGCTCAGAACATAACTCTGTCTCATCCTACTCATTCCTTCTCTCCTGGATGACAAGTAATCATTGAAGAGAAATCTTTGGATTAATGACCATCTCAGTCAGGCAGTAATCTACCTAATAATAGCATTGTTGAGCTGACACTTTCCCAACTTGTCAAAACAATATTTTAGATGACCTTTTCAAAGCCTCCCTGATCTCAAGATACATTACATCCACAGCACCCCTTCAATCTACAAGGCTGATCAAGCCATTAAAAAGTAGGTGTAAGATGCATTAACAATTTATAGTTCAATGTATTATCATTTAAGTTGGATATTTGTTAACATACAGTAGTAGTTTAATTAAATGCACTTTAAAAATGGAAAAATTGACATAATGCATGAACATTTCTCCAGTAATAAGTTAGCATTCATGTTAGGAAAGGGAGGATGCATGAAGGAGAAGCTGTTGAATAAGGAAATAAAACCCAGCACCCCCAGCTCTTCTGAAATGCTGCCAAGCCTGGGCAGAATTGGGTTAAAAGGGCTTCTGAGGTTAGCAATCACAGTGACACACACGCTCACACTCCCCCCCTCTCCCTCTCTCTCTCTCATACACACACAGAGAGGATTTCTGAATATAAAAAGGAACCACATGATTGAAACTAACCATTTTCATAAAATCTGGAAGCCTCTGGAAAGTTGTAAGAATGCCTGAAATCCATGTGCAATAAAATCCAGAGAGAGAGAGAGAGAGAGAGAGAATGTATTTCTCCTCTCCTCACAGAACATTTGTCTCAAAAGCCCATCTGTATAATTACTAAAATTCATTTCTACAAATACCAGAATGTTTTAGATTTTATGATAATGGAGTAAGTATTAAATGGGGTGTGTTTTGTATTAACATACGTATTAAGGTTAAGCCTATGTTCAGTCATAAGACCAAGGCTCATGACCTGAGAAACGGAGGGCTTATTCTCTATTGCACTCCAATTGATGGCGGCTGGGCAGGAGGGAGAGCAAGGCTTAACAGGTTTTGCATCCAGACTGCACTGGTTTTATCCATGTCTTTTAAAACCACTTCTAAAATTGGGATGGGTTGGTGGGGGTGGGTTGGAAATCCTTAGAAAGCTACTTCCCTGCTGAAGGTCTGCTTCTGAAGCTTTCTAAAAAAACATTTAAAAATATTTCTGTGCTAGTTAAAACCTTCCTACCAGGAGCCTCTCACACAGATATGAACAATATAGGAAAGCACCATAGAACATATCTGCAACACAAACAAAATAAATAATGCCTGGCAAAGGAGCAAAATGAACAAACAAAAAATCCAAAAGGTCAACCCAAAAAGCACCAGTGTTGTTGGCCTACGTCTATTTCTTGCAGGTCGTTAGGAAAGCCGTAGTCAGGAAAGCCAGGGGTCATTGTCCGTACATTCCAGGTGCCCAGCTTTAGGGCAGAAGTTTTCTTATGATTGTTGCATGGTGCACGGTTGTCGATCTGCTTGTCGGGTTTCACCCTAAACCCCACGCACCCCGTGAGGTTAACAGACCGTGGCGAGGTAGCACCTTACTGGCTGGGGGCTGCCCAGCTTAAGGCGGGCGGTATCTACCTAGTGAGGTGCAATGACCTCTCCCACCGTCAGAAGTAGCCCCTGGCGTCCTGCTCTACGCCAATTGAGCAGAGACTTATAACCGGTAACTGCTACTTCCCGTGTTGTTTCGACACTGTATGCGAAGCTGGAGTGTCCTCTCCAGAGCACGAAGCCTGGGTAAAATAGCATGGAGGATAGGCTGTTACCCAAGCAGCAAATCCCCCCTCTCCACATCGCTGAAATGGTCCAGTGGAAAGGCAAGAGCCAATACAACTGGTTCCAGCAACGTCGCAGGAGTTGGCAGAATGAAAGAAAATGCCTCCGGGACTCCGGCTCCGGATTTTGCCTCGAGGTTATCTCCTGAAGCCCTTTCCATAAGTGGATATAGCCACAAGGCAGTGGAGGTTTAAATTCGGAGTGGTCCTTCTCCTAGATGGGCTGCCTTCCAGGGCTGACGAGCCCCACCTACCCGGCCTGATCTCTAATAGTATGGAAGTATGATCTGACCTTTAAAAGTATACTCCCCCCAGGTGTACGAGATGTTAGTTGGTTTTCCTATTTACCAAATTTGGTAAATAGGAATTTGGTAAATAGGAAGCAAGAAATAGACGATGTGCGCAAGACAGCTGTCATTGACATGGAACTGAGTAGACTGCAGATGGACATTGTTGCCCTGCAAGAGACAAGACTGCCAGACTCGGGATCTGTCAAAGAAAAAAACTTCTCATTCTTCTGGCAGGGAAAACCATCGAATGAGACCAGGGAATATGGTGTTGGCTTTGCAGTCAGAAACACTCTCCTGAGATGCATTGTTCCACCCACTGTGGGGAGTGAAAGAATCCTGTCTCTGCAGCTCCACTCATCAGCAGGACCAGTAACCCTCATTAGTGCATATGCACCAACACTGTCATCCACTCCAGAAGTGAAAGACAAATTCTACGACGATCTGGCAGCTACTATCAAAAAAGTCCCTGAAAGAGAGTCACTGTTCATTCTTGGAGACTTTAATGCTAGAGTTGGTGCTGATCACAATTCTTGGCCCACTTGTCTAGGCCGTTTTGGCATTGGAAAGATGAACGAAAATGGCCAACGCTTACTGGAGTTTTGCTGTTACTATGGTCTCTGTGTCAGCAACACATTCTTTAATACGAAGCTGCAACACAGAGTTTCCTGGAGACATCCAAGATCCAAGCATTGGCATCAGCTCGATTTGATCCTCACTAGACGTTCTAGCCTTCCTAGTGTTACGATCACACGCAGCTACCAGAGTGCTGATTGCGATACTGATCACTCCCTGGTGTGTAGTAGAGTAAAACTGCGAACAAAGAAATTGTATCACATGAAAAAGGAAGGAAGACCACGTATTGACATCAACAAGACTCGCGATCAAAGAAAAGTGAAGGAATTTGCCCAAGCACTCGAGGAAACCCTTCCAGGTCCAGCTAATGTAAATGCACCTGAACGATGGGAACACTTCAAGAACACTGTCTACAACACCGCCTTGTCCACCTTCGGCAAGAAGACCATAAAGATGGCTGACTGGTTCGAAGCCCATTCGGAGGAGTTAATGCCAGCCATTGAGGATAAGAGAAGAGCTCTAGCAGCATACAAAGCCTGTCCTAGCGAGTACAACCTGCAAGCTCTTCGAGCCGCTCGTAGCCAAGTCCAACAGGCTGCCAGGAGATACTCCAATGACTACTGGCTTCAGCTTTGCTCTCAGATACAGATAGCAGCGGACACAGGTAACATCAAAGGAATGTATGATGGTATCAAGCAGGCCTTAGGTCCATTACAGAAGAAATCTGCTCCCTTGAAGTCTACTACAGGTGTGATCATCCAGGACCGAGCACAGCAGATGGAACGCTGGGTGCAGCACTACTCCGAGCTATATTCCAGAAAGAATGTAGTAACCGAAGAAGCATTAAATAACATTGAGTGCCTGCCTGTCTTGGAAGAGCTGGACAGCGAACCAACCCTAGCAGAAATAAATGCGGCCTTGGATTCCCTCACCTCTGGCAAGGCACCTGGAAGGGACAACATCCCTGTTGAAGTGCTGAAATGCGGTAAGGAGATCATCATCACCGAACTGTATGAAATCTTTTGTCTCTGCTGGAGGGAAGGTGGAGTACCACAGGACATGAAGGATGCAAACATTGTCACGTTGTACAAGAACAAAGGTGACAGGGGTGACTGCAATAACTACCGTGGTATCTCTCTTCTTAGCGTTGTAGGGAAGCTGCTTGCCCGTGTTGTGCTGAAGAGGCTCCAGGTGCTTGCAGACAGAGTCTATCCGGAATCACAGTGTGGATTTCGAGCAAATAGATCCACCACTGACATGGTATTCTCCCTCCGACAGTTGCAGGAGAAATGCAGGGAACAACAACAGCCACTCTTAGTGGCCTTCATAGACCTTACAAAAGCATTTGACTTGGTTAGCAGGGATGGCCTTTTCAAAATACTTCCCAAGATTGGATGTCCACCTCGTCTCCTTAACATCATCAGGTCCTTCCACGATGGAATGAAAGGCACTGTAGTTTTTGACGGCTCAACATCAGATCCCTTTGACATCCGAAGCGGAGTGAAACAGGGCTGTGTCCTCGCACCAACACTTTTTGGGATCTTTTTTGCTGTCATGCTGAAGCATGCCTTTGGAACTGCAACAGAAGGTGTCTATCTCCGGACTAGATCAGATGGAAAGCTCTTTAATCTCTCTAGATTGAGAGCAAAGACCAAAGTCCAGCTGAAATGCATGAGGGACTTCCTCTTTGCAGACGATGCAGCCATTGTTGCCCACTCTGCTGAAGACCTCCAACAACTCATGAACCGTTTCAGCAAGGCCTGCCAAGACTTTGGACTAACAATCAGCCTGAAGAAAACACAAGTCATGGGCCAGGGTGTGGACTCACCTCCCTCTATTACCATCTCCACACAAGAATTGGAGGTTGTTCATGACTTTGTGTACCTTGGCTCAACCATCTCTGACACCCTCTCTCTAGATGTCGAGCTGGATAAACGCATTGGGAAAGCAGCCACCATGTTCTCTAGACTCACAAAGAGAGTATGGCTCAATAAGAAACTGACAACACATACCAAGATCCAGGTCTATAGAGCCTGTGTCCTGAGCACACTCCTGTACTGCAGCGAGTCCTGGACCCTTTGTGCCCGGCAGGAGAGGAAGCTGAACACCTTCCATATGCGTTGCCTACGACGGATTTTTGGTATCACCTGGCAGGACAGAGTTCCAAATAGAGTAGTCCTAGAACGAGCTGGAATTTTCAGCATGCATACATTACTGAAACAGCGACGTCTACGCTGGCTTGGGCACGTTGTGAGAATGGCTGATGGTCGGATTCCAAAGGATCTCCTATATGGAGAATTAATGCAGGGAAATCGCCCCAGAGGGAGACCACAGCTGCGATACAAGGATATCTGCAAGCGGGATCTGAAGGCCTTAGGAATAGACCTCAACAGATGGGAAACTCTGACATCTGATCGTTCAGCCTGGAGGCAGGCAGTGCATCACGGCCTCTCCCAATTTGAAGAGACCCTTGTCCAGCAGGCTGAGGCAAAGAGGAAGTCACAAAGGAAGCAAAACCAGGGAGCTGGACAGGGGACAGATTGGATTTGTCTACAGTGTGGAAGGGATTGTCACTCTCGAATTGGCCTCCTCAGCCACACTGGACGCTGTTCCAAGTCCTCCATACAGAGCACGATACCATAGTCTTTCGAGACTGAAGGATGCCTACAATGTTGGCCTACTGAATAAAACACACCACACACATAACTGGAAGAGAAAAGGCCTCAGCTTTAATGATTACAGCAAGACTTTCCCTGGCATAGCATTCGGACTGGCTCCAGATCATTGGGAGACCCACATGCCTCCAGATGCCTCAGATGTCTCCCAGGTCCCTCTGAGAGAGACAATCCAGAAGGGCAGGCTGTGACGATAAAGCCAGGAGGAGAAGAGTTATGTATGCCACCCGCAGCTCATTGAAGGAGAGGTGGGTTATAAATGTAAACAATAACATTATTCTGGCTATTGCAGCAGTAAACGGTACAAATTTATCCATGCAAACTGCTGTGAAGTAACTAAGATGCAGATGAACATGTAAACCCTTAGATTGGATTTCAGATCTGATTTGTAAAAACTAACATAGAAGGCGCTTGTGGTTATGTTAGGGCAAGTGAGTGGAGCTTTGGAGGCCAAGGTTAAAGTCCACACAAATTCATATCATTTATTGGATGACCTTATGTTACTCCCCGTCTCTTGCCCTGATATTTCTCATAGGGAAATTAAAAACAATCAGAGTTGCGTGGTCTGTGAACACAATCCAGTCCAGGCTCGGGTGATACTATTAGCAAAACACAAAAATATCACTTTTTTTCCAAAAAGTCCTCCAAGACTCTGGCTGGAGGGTATTCCAGTGCTTGGGGTGGAAATTTTAAAAAATTTGGTTGTTGTGGGTTTTTTGGGCTCTTTGGCCATGTTCTGAAGGTTGTTCTTCCTAACGTTTCTCTCTGGCCGGCAGCTTCAGAGAACAGCACTCTGTGCTCTGGTGTAGTTGGCTTGGGAGTGGAGTATTTTTGGCTGTGAGATGGGCTTTTGTCTTTTTCTGTAGATGGGTGATTAGTGTGTCTTGTTGTGAGTGTATTGTTGTGATAAGAAGAAGGGATTATCTGTCACTGTGGTTGATTGGTGTCATTAGCTGGTCTTTTGTGTGTAGTGATCCCCGGTCCTTGTGGCTGGGTAGACTTCATTGACCTTTTGCACACTGTATTTTTGAGAGCTGGGAGGCAAGTTTTGTTGAGTTTCAAACTTTCCTCTTTTTTGTTGAAGTTCTGCTGGTGCTTGTGGATTTCAGTGGCTTCCCTGTGCAGTCTGATGTAATGGTTGCTGGTGTTGTCCAGTATTTCGGTATTTTGAAATAGAATTTCATGTCCAGTTTGTTTTAGGGCATGTTCGGCTACTGCCGATTTTTCTGGTTGTTTTAGTCTGCAGTGTCTCTCATGTTCTTTGATTCTGGTGTGGATGGTTGGTTTTGTGGTTCCAGTATATACCTGGCCACAACTGCAAAGTATCCGGTATACTCCTGCAGTGGTGAAGGGGTCCCTTCTGTCCTTTGCTGACCGTAACATTTGTTGTATTTTTGTGGTGGGACCACAGACCGCATGGGGAAACCTTTGAAAAAAACACAACCTACAAACAGTATTCAAGCCCACCACTTTCTCCTATGCTGTGTGTTGCTTCATGTCATGTTATGCTGCCAGGGAAATGTCTATTCTCTATGTATATATGTAAATAGACTAAGATGTTGGTTTTACTCTCTGAGTGTCATAAGTATCTCTGCTAACCAATATCTCTTTACTCTGCTGATGTTATGAGAATACAGGTTATAATCAAAATCCCCCAGTCATCCTGGCTGCATGTTGAAGGTGCAGGATAAATTTAAAATACATTTAAATCTCTAGTTTTTCTCATATGGTAGATGCCATATTTCAGGCTCCTCAGTTCCAGGTAGCACCACAGCAGTCTTTTGTCAACACAGACATAAAGAGACAACTGATTTTGCATCATCTATGGTGAAATTTAATATCACCCCATATTTTCCTCATGCTTTCAGTTTCTAAAGAATTTCACTTTAATTACATATCCTGCCGCTTCACCAGCCAGCCAGGAAGATATTTGGACATTTCTCTTTCTCATCACACCCAAAGCTCTGAATTGCCAGGCTTGATGAGAAGTCCTAAAGAAAAAAAGAAGAGAAAATAAAAGATTATGAATGAAAGGGAAAACAAGAACAGGTTTTAAGTGGAATGGATAAGAAATGTGGTTTTCAAAAACACCCTTTCCCCCAAAGCTCAAAACAGAGGAGGCTAAGAAAAGAGTAAAATAACCACACTATAACCCTTACCTCCATTCTGGTAAGGGTTATAGTGTGGTAATTTAAACTTAAATGTCAATTTAAAATTAATGTAAGTGCTAAAAACAAACCCCTTTCAATGTAAATATATTTCAGTTAGACCTTTCTAGTTTATTAAACATTAACTTAAATTTGTGGTGCCGCCTCCCTCTTTCAAACAGGTATGTTTCGGACTTACAACAAGGGGGCAGTGGTGATCCCCGCGCTGGTGCCTTGCTCATCCCTTTCTGCAAAGCCTTGTTAGGGCTGCCAGCTGCTCAGCAGGCATTGCAAACATGGCTGGTTGCCCAGCAACCCAGAAACACCATGTGGACACCCAGCAGGAGGTGAGGGGGGAGTCGGGAGGGGGGGATAACACCTGCCAGAAACATGGCTCAATGAAACAGAAAGGTCCAGGAGGCCTGTCAGAAGAACAGCTCTCTTAAGGAAAGAGCCGTAGAGCAATGATGCTGAGCTTTGCCAGAGAGGTAGCAGAGGAGAAGGAGATGCCTGGCTGCCTGGTGGGCACTCCTCTCAGAAAGAGAGGCCTAGAGGAGGCTCCCTTTGACCTCTCTTAGAAACGACCTGCTCTCCAGGAGCTCTGAGGGCTGAGGTTACTGCAATGGGGCTCATGGACAGCTGGATTAGAAAGCTGTCTACCTTCTTTTGAAGCTTGAACTGAAAGGAGACTGGTGGTGGGAGAGGAAAAGAAAGCTCCTCTTAGGGTCTGAGATGTTTCCCACAACATTAGCTGATCTCTGTGCTCATGATCCTTGGGCACCTACTAAATCCTGCGGTCTTGATCCTGAGGCACTCACCATGCTATTGCTGCCCCATCTCTGAAGTCCTAATGTAAGTAACTGATTGGATAGTCTGCTCTACTGATGACAAACTGTCATGACAATTGCTGTGGAGAGCAAGAATGTTCAATAGAATGAGTAGGAACTCCATTATGTTCTTAAGATCTGTCACTGAGGAATCCGAGAGGCTATAGCCTGGAAACAAGATGTCCCTTCAAGGTGACTGTAAGAAATTCAAGCAATTGATTTGTTTGGAGTGACTTGATGCCTGTATTTACTAGGGCAGGATAAGTCTGAATTTGATGATGCCTGCATCTTCTGGTTGAATGCTATAAATATTGTTTTTGTATCAGGCCTGAAGCATGGATATTCCTCATCCCTGTATTTGAATTGTGTGTTATTTGGAAACAACATAGCAGGGTTAGTCTAAGGAATGTCATTAACTGAAATAGAGCAGCAAATGGCTCCCTCCCACATTAAGGTGCAAAATACCCAAGACCAGCTAGGTTTCTTTGACCCAGAAAATGTAAAATCCCTCATGCGTTTTGCCATATGTCTAACAGTTAAAAAAAAAACTACAATCAAATCAAATTGTACAACTCACCATTTGCCACTCTTTCATGGCATCCAAAATCTGCTGCATCAGACAACCAGTTCACTCTGCCTAATGGTAGGGCCAGCCCAGCACAGGAGGCAAAGCATTCCAAAGTCAAGTGGTCCCCAGGCAGAATCTGCTGACCCCATTTCAACCAAAGAATGTTTCTTTTTAAAAGGAACTCATTCCATTACTAACCACTTTAGAAAAACAGGAGTTTTGTTCCCATTACTGTACCTGCAAGAGTAATTGGTTCCCATTCATTATTTCTAATGTGCTACTAATGCTCACCAGTTTCCACAAGTAGCCAGTTCTGTTCATTGCACATTCAAAATTCTATTTTAAAACGTTAAACATAAATTGCATTTTATCTCCCTTTAAGTTCCACATTCCAGAACAAATTGGCCTTTTTCAAAAAAAATTCTCTCCAACTAACATGAGTCTCTCCATCTCGTTTTGCCTCTCTGCTCAGGAAAAGGTATGTATATGCTCTTGTTCCAGGTTCTACCATTCCACTTTCTCAAATCCAGAGCAAATACGTGTCTTTCAAAGGTATTTCTGGAAATTATTTACAACCTGAGTTTCATCACCTCACATTGCCCCTCCAACTAACCTGGTACTCTGCAGCTCATATTGTCCTCACGCCTTCTTCTTTTCTTCACTCTCATTTTTTCTGCTCTCTTTGCCTCCTTGCTTCTTTACAAGCCTGTTCCACAAAAGGAAGTGGCTTGTAGCTGTAGAAAATGAACCACCTGGGTGACCCTTCTTCCTCCCAGGCCTGCCACAGGGAAACCCCTGAAGTAGTCAATTTCAGCCATAGCCTTTGCAGGCAAAAAAAGCAACTCTGTAGTAGCTCATTGCTGGAAAATGTAATGTGCTGCACAAATAACCTATTTAAAAAACAAATTACTTCTTTCCTCTGAGTGGAATTAACATTCCACTAAGATGCTTATGTAGAAAGATGACCTTGGACAAATGGATTTAAAACGCTGAAAGTCTGTGTGGACTTGAGTAAATGCAAATATACAATTCCATTGGTTTAACAACAACAACAACAACAACAACAACAACAACAACAACAACAACAACAACAACAACAACAACAATAATAATCTGTGTCACACCTCATCTGCAAATGTCCAAAGACTGCACAAGCAGATTACAAAACCTGAAAGAGTGGCAAAATTAGACCCGAAAGAGTGGCAAAATTGTTCCCAAAGCCCCCAATCACTACGGGGACCATTGAAGTGTGTTTCCTCCAGAGGTGAGATGTTTATGCCAAAAAAGTATAACTTGCCAACCTCTAAAAACCCATGGGAATGTCAGGTAGAGAAGATGTCAAAAAATGAGGAAGTTAAAATCTTATGGGATTTCCAGATCCAAACTGATAGACACCTTGAACATAACACACCAGACGTAATAGTAAAAGAATGAACAAACGTCCACATCATTGACATTGCAAATCTGGGGGATGCCAGAATTGAAAATGAAGAATTACTAACAAAATACAGAGACCTGGAAATTGAAACATCCCACTTGTGGATGAAACACACTTCAATGGTCCCCGTAGTCATCGAGGCTTTGGGAGCAATATGAAGAAACTTCACACAGTGCTATAAGCAGTAGTAGATCTTAGAAATTGCACCATCATAGCTACAAAAAAATGCAGCGATATTAGGGACAGCATACACAATACACGAATATTTAACAGATACTTAGGTTTTTGCTTAAAAACTTTATCTGTTATACAATAGCAATCAATGTTTTTATAATTTTGATTGACTGTGCCTGGTATGTTTGAATAACAACAAGAACAGAACTGCAGAGTTGGAAGGGCCCCCATGGATCACTGAGTCCAGCCCCTGAGAAGGAGGCACAGTGAGGAATTGAACTCCCAATTTTTGCCTTATTGACAGTATTTCTCCTTGATGTCTTGTTTGTTTTAAAAAACAAGCTCCCAGAACAACTTACTATTTTGGATGACTAAGCTGACAGTTTTAAAGTAATGGCTGTACCCACATAATATACTGTATGGCATATATGACATAGGTCAATATACTTTGCATTTATACAATATTTTAGGAAGAGTGCTTCTTTGTTGCTTAACTTGCAACTTCTCGTTTTGGAAAGTCTTAAAAATAGTTTTACATGAACAAGATAAAAAGACATTAAGGCTGGAATCTCCAGTGCACTTACTAGTAGGGAGTAATTCCCAAGACTTGTTACTGAACAAATAATATATATAGGATTCTGCTGTGCAGCAAATTATCAAAATCAAGAAAAATTCATTGGATAACAAGAATAGCACAAAGCATGAAAACTGGAGCTGTGCACAGGATTTGGATGAAACACAAGTTCTGAACCAAATCAGCTTGATTTGGACTGAATTGTATGAGGTCTGGATTGAAACAAAATGATCAGATCGATGGATCTATGTCTGGTGCACAAATACAGTTGAATTGGACCTAGAGAGCTTAAGCCTCCTTCTTTCTTTGAAAACAAAAGGAAACCTTAAAGGTACCTAGGTCAGGTTTGGCCCACTCTTTAGGGTCCGTCATGTGTCCCGGTTTCACATACCTCGGTGCAGAATGTAACAAATTATAATCATTGTGGTCTTCCATGCCAGTCAATAGAAGGCAATTGATTGAGATGTGGGGCAAAAATCACTCTGTACTGAACTGGAATACATCCCAAAGGCTCAAACTGGCTTACAAATAAGACCCAGAGATTGGTGCATAAACCTAATAACTAGCTGTAGTTCCAGTTAAACAAACATGTTATTAAAAGCGAGTTAATCAAACAAGGCTCTCAACCCCCTTTAGGATCTTTTAGCAGAAAAAAAGCATATAAATATTTTGAATGAAATAAATACATAAACCCCAAACACAACTGAACCAAATATATTACACCTGAACTTTACATATACTTATACATAGAAATACCGTAAATACGAACATCTTGAAACCACGTCTTCTGGGCCCACTTCCATGGCCCCAGTTCCACTCTACCTGTTCCAGATATTGCTAATAGAACAGCAAGTTCTGGAAAGGGAGTTCTATTCACATTTAGAACAACACAATTAGAATTTTCTATGAGAGAGAGGATGAAATACAGAGATTTAAGAGATTGTACCTGTGTTCAAGTAAATAAAAGCAGAAGTTTCCTTTTGATCCTATTACCCCAGAGCCCAGAACAGTCAGTCTACAGCCAAGGCAGTCTTTCAGTCAAGAGGGACACTAGTCAGTCTGATTGCAGAATTCTAGGAACTGTAATTGAAAAAGTAACTTTTCCAAGCTTTGTCTTGCTCAGTGCAGGGAGATAATTCACTGAATGGGGGGCATATTTATAAACTTTGAATAACACCTGGAGAAAATGACAATTTAAAATGACCTAATTAAAAAAAATTAATCTGGACACATCTAAATTGTTTCAAATGTGTGTTCAAAATCCTTGATATATGTTACCTTAGCTGAAATACTGTTACTGTTACTGCTGCCTAGCGGCTACTGTTGTTATGTGTGACCAAGTTGCTTCTGATGTATGGTGATAATAACCATGACTTAATGAGCTTCCAACAGTCCTGTCATTAACAACCTCGCTCAAGTCCTGGAAGCTGGAAGTTGTGGCTTCCTTTAGTGTTCATGTTAAGTTCTCCTTTCTTCCTATAGCCTTTAACTTTTCCTAGCCTTATTGTCCTTTCTGGTGAGATGTGTCTTCTCACTGTCCAAAGTATAATAGCTTCATTTTAGTCTAATTGCTGTTATTGTTCCTACACTGCAGATAGAAGACAGGATGAAAGATGATGGCTTGCCTAAAATTGTGTAGCTAAGAACTCAATCGATAACATCTAGATAAATCCATCATGATCTGTTCAAACATTCGACTGTTGGAACCAAGGCAGAATTTCTATTAATTAATGAATGATGCACCAATTTCCTCTCCCAAAGCCATACCACCTGTCTAGCCACATAGCAGTCCCCAAGTAGATGAAATCACTCTTCTGACTTGCTTCATTAGTATTAAAAACATAATCCTTTGTAGAGGCAACTTTCATATCAGACTTAATACAACAAGAAAAAAATCAGAATTATTAATTCTTACATTTCAGTAATCTGGAACATAGATTATTTATCAAGACTGGGCTGGGTTAATTCTAAGTATGTTGCCGGGCATGAATTTAGTGTAACTCTCTCTTGGTTGGTCCATAAAGACCATTTCACTCCCTTTATCAGCTCAGAGAACAATGGCTATTTCTAATCATATGGCCAAAGCAGTGGAGAAAGTATTTGTATAAGCGAGGACAGGTATTCCGTACTTCCTGTCTATGTGTCCCTTTTCTGGTTTCCTGTTTAGAAGCTCCCCCACAGAATACCTATGCAAAGGTAAGCTCCACTGATTTGTGAAAAGGAAAAAGGGGGAAAATATTTTGGGATTAACTGTGAGAGCTGTCAGAAGCAGCACTGATCTAAATTGAGAGACAAGATTCATTAACCTATTGGCCTTGCTAAAGAACTGCCCTAATTCTGAATTGGCTTTGTGACTGTTTCACTTGCTCAGATCTTAATTGGTTATGCAGCAATGTCATGGACTGAAGATGTTACCATGATCACCTATTAGCTGGGATCTTGTGGTAGTTTAAGGAAGGGGGGAGGGAAAAGGAAGGTCTGACGAAAGAACTAGTGATGCTTGAATACAAATGACAAAACAATGGTGAGCAAGACTGTGGACTGGGAAAGTTTTTACCCTGACCCCAAAATCTACATCAATTGAACATATTAGTACAGTATATGAAACTTCAGCACTAATCCAAAGAGAACATGGTACAAATGTGCATCTTTTCCTCTATTCATGCACCTAATTTGTGCTAGTTTGTGCATGTTTCTGTCTCTGTGATGATCAAGTATGTATGTATAAATTACACATGCTTTTATTTATCCATTACTCATGTACCCATTATTATTTGTTTTCTGGGTCAGAAGCCTCGTGTTGTTGTTATCCCCCTCTGCTGTAAAAGAACATGGGCACCAAAGCTCGATACGTAACAATAGCAACAACAGTGCAGGACTTTATACAGCTGGTGGAGATTTGGAAGGTTTGTTCTTGCCTTTGCAAGCATGGACAAGGAAGAGTTGCCTGTGACAAACCCAGACCTACTGGGATATGTCACACAGTTACACTAAGCTGCCACCAACCATTCCCTGTAAGAAGTCACACAGACCAGGGATGGATTTTTAAACAATAAAAAGAATAAGGTTTATTTAAATACACACAGGGAAAAATAAACAATCAGGTGAATAGGATAAAGTAACGTGGCTTACTTCACTCATACAAGCATGCAGTTTGGTTCACACAGAACCCTTAACTTGAAGCACAGACCCTGAACCTATCAGTTCTGGCTACCCAACAGACACCTGAACCTATCAGGTTGGTACTCTGACACACAGTAGTACCCTGTCTGACACACAGACTCCCACAACGGCTTCTTCTTCCCAGCTGCTGCTTCGTCACATCCCAGCGTCTCCCAGCGTCTCTCCTAAACTCTTCACACACACTCCACATATTTATACAGTACAGCCCCTCCTCCTGATGTCCCGCCTTCCACTCCCCATAGGATGGAACTTTCCCTCCAAACCCATGACAGACAGGTAACATCAGTGCTGTATGTAACACCTCCCCTCTTTATAAGTTGTTTTGTAGGGGGAAAGCTAACGTGCTTTTCACCAAAAAAACAACCTGGATAAAACACACAAAACAGTTATACATTCAATACCATATTATACTTACTTATACTTACATTCTAAGTTAAACCATAGCAATTATGCATTTAAACATTTACCATATACATTACATCAATTTACCTTTATTCTTACAAACCAATTCAAAAACAGGTACATTTAACCTTTTTGTCATCATTATATACACATAGTCCATGTTCTTTCGCCGTCTTCATTCTTCAGGTCTTCTTGATAAGGCGTCAGCAACACAGTTCACTGACCCTCTGACCACCTTCACTTCAAAGTCATAGTCCTGTAGGTTTAAAGCCCACCTCATAAGTTTGCTATTGTGGGTTTTCATTGTCTTTAACCATTGCAATGGTGAATGGTCAGTACACAGAATAAAATGTCTTCCCCAGATGTAAGGCTTGGCCTTCTGGATCGCGTAGACTATGGCCAAACACTCCTTCTCCACGGTTGCCAAATGTCTCTCACCTTTTTGAAGTTTCCTACTCAGGTAGGACACTGGATGTTGGTCACCATTCTCATCCTCCTGGCACAGAACTGCTCCTACCCCGCTGTTAGACGCATCGGTGTAGATGATGAACTCCCGGTCGAAGTCTGGAGCACGCAGGACAGGATAGTTGATTAACGCCTCCTTCAACCTCTGGAACGCCTCCTCACAGTCGCTGGTCCACGGGATGCGGTCATCAGCCTTCTTCCTCGTCAGATCGGTCAGCGGAGCCGCAATCTCGCTAAACCTCGGGATGAACTTTCTGTAGTAGCCCACCAACCCAAGAAATGATTTGACTTTTTTCTTGGTGTTGGGTCTAGGCCAATCACGAACTGCTTCTATTTTGGCCTCCAGGGGTTTTATCATTCCTCCCCCTACCATGTGACCCAAGTATTTTATTTCTGGGCTACCCAGCTGACACTTGCTGGCCTTTACTGTTAGCCCTGCTGCACTTAACCTCTGCAGCACTAACTCCAGGTGTATCAGGTGATCTTCCCAGGTATTACTGAAGATCCCTATGTCGTCAATGTAGGCCACTGTAAAGTCACTGAGCCCTGCTAAGGTCTGGTCCATCAGCCTTTGGAATGTGGCTGGTGCATTTCTGAGACCAAAGCTCAGGACTCGAAACTCATAGAGACCAAAAGGGCTGCAAAAGGCAGTTTTTTCTTGATCCCTGGGATCAATTCTTAATTGCCAATATCCCTTTACCAGGTCCAATGATGAGATGAACCGACAACCCCCTATGGTTTCAATCAGGTTGTCTAGCCTGGGCATTGGGTAGGCATCAGGAGTGGTTACACGGTTTAATTTCCTGTAATCAACACAAAACCTAATGCTCCCATCAGGCTTGTCCACAAGGACTATCGGAGAGGACCAAGGACTAGAAGAGGGGACGATTATGTTCTCCCTCAGCATCTCGTCCAGCTCCTTCCGCACCTTGTCCCTATAGGGTCCCGTTACTCGGTATGGGGATACTGCCTGCGGGGGTGCATCCCCTGTGTGGATCCGATGCATCACTCCCTTCACTATCCCCGGCTTGTTGGAAAACACCTGTTGATATTTACTAAGCAGCATTTTTAGTTCTTGCTGCTGGTCTTGGGTGAGTGCAGGACTGATCTTTACCTCCTCTGGGTTGTATTTTACTTCCCCTCTACCCTCCCAGAAGGGTAATTCCGCTTCCTCACTCTCAGCTGCTTTTATTGCGAATAAAACCCTCTGTTCCCCTCTGTAGTAGGGTTTTAGGGCATTCACATGAACCACCCTCCTTGCTTGGTTCTCCTCCTGCTCTATTAGGTAGTTCAGGTCTGACATCTTGGAAATGACCCTATATGGTCCTGCCCATTTGAGCTGCAGTTTGTTCTCTCTGCAGGGCCTAAGCCAAAGCACTTCCTCCCCTGGGTCAAAGTGCCTCTCTCTAGCTTTGTGGTCATACCATGTTTTCTGTCTGACCTTCTGAGCTTGCAGGTTTTCTGCTGCCAGCTCTAGATTTCTCCTTAGGTCATTCATCAAGGTGTCTATGTAAGTCACAACGTCTTGTGGGTCATCCTGGGTGATCTGCTCCCAATCTTGTTTGATCAAATCAAGGGGCCCTTTCACCCTTCTCCCAAATAAAAGTTCAAATGGACTAAACCCGGTACTGGCTTGTGGCACTGATCGATAAGCAAACAAAAGGGATTGCAGCTTCTGGTCCCAATTGTTTGGATTCTCTGCCAAGTAAGCCCTAATCATGCGCATTAGGGTCCCATTGAACTTCTCAGTTAACCCATTACTTTCCGGATGATAGGCAGTGGTTTCCTTGTGCTTAATTCCACAGATCTGCCATAAGCGTTTCATGAGCTTTGATGTGAACGATGCTCCCAAATCTGTGATTATCTCTGAGGCAAATCCCATCCTGGACATATACCCCACCAAAGCATCGGCCACTGTGTTAGTTTCAATGTTAGTCAAGGGTATGGCTTCAGGATACCTTGTGGCATGGTCCACAATTGTTAGAATGAACCTGTTCCCCCTCTTTGTGGCCTTGGGCAAAGGTCCCACAATGTCCACCCCTATGCATTTGAACGGAGTGTCAATCACAGGCAAAGGGCACAACTTTGCTTTGGTCCTGTCGCGGTTATTCCCCTGCCTTTGACACACATCACATTGTTTACAGAACTCCCTGATCTGCTTCCCTATGTCAGGCCAGTAGAAATTCTGTGTGATTCTCTGCTGTGTTTTGTTCACTCCTAAGTGCGCAGCAAACATGTCAGAGTGACCCCTTTGTAAGATCATGGGGCGATACTTTTCAGGTACCACCAGCTGACTTCTGATCCCATCTCCCCCTTTTGAGATATTCCTCAGGGTTTCTCTATATAATATCCCCTTTTTCTCCAGAAATCTCACTGGGGTTTCAGGTGTTAGCTGGGCGTCAGTCACCTGTTCAAAACACTTTTGGAGAGTGGCGTCTGCCTTTTGCTCCTGTCCAAATCTGCTGTCTGTGGTTAAGGTTTCCACCACAGCTTCTGAACTCCCCTCTGCTTCCGTCTCTGGCTCATCATTACCCCCCTGAACTGTCCCTGTGGTGGCTTGTGAGCGTGTAATCACTAGCACCCGTTTCACATGTTCAGCCAGGTCATTTCCCACGAGCACGGCTGCTGGCAGAGTCGATGAAATCGCTAGCCGCCAAGCTCCCCTCCAGCCTTGAAAGTTGACAGGTACCTCTGCTACTGGCAGAGAGATTACCTGCCCCTCAATCCCTGCCACCTTCATGCTCTCATTTGGGATTATAAACTCCCTAGGGATGATATCTGGATGGCACAGGGTTACCTGGGAACAAGTGTCCCGCAGCCCCCTATACTGACGGTCAAGTATTCCTACGTCCACCCCGGCTGTCTCAAACAACTGAGAGTCTGTTTTTATCAGCAAGCAGCGCTTTACCTCCACAAGAGGACCATTTTCCTCAGCCTGATCAGCAGAGGTAGCTGTTCCAGACTGAGTAGCCATGGCAACAGGCTCCCTCAGTGACACTGAGCCTTGCTCTTTCTGGACACAGAACACAGCTTTTGGCTTGGTCCCACTAGCATTCTGAGGCACCATTCCTTTTAGCTGCTTTAATTTCTCACACTCTGAGATTAGATGACCCTTTCCCTGACAGAAATAACATTTTCTGGTGTATTTTGATTCTCTCTCATCTTGTTTTGGTTTTCCCTCCAAAATCTGAGGTCTTAGTTTCATGTCTGAGGGCTTCCCTTCACCATGGGCCCCTCCCCCTTGCTGGCTTTTCCCTGGTCCCTGAGAGTACTTGCTGTAGGTTTCTTTGGGTTTACCTACAGATTTCCCCTCACCCAAGGGCTTTCTTATTTGGGAAATAAAATCTGCGATCTCGGCGGCTGCTGCCACAGATTTCGGTTTCCTTTCCCTCACCTGGAATTTCAATTCCCCATGCAGGACTGAATAGAACTGTTCCAGGGCTATCAAATCTTTAAGCTGCTCATAGGTCTCTGTCCCCTCCTGCGATAGCCATTTCTCAAGCAGCCTCACCAATTGGGCCCCCACTTGGGTAAAAGTCTGTTCTGGTTTTTTTGTGAGGGACCTGAATCTTTGTCTCAGCTGCTCTGCATTTATCCCATGTCTGGCAAACACCAGTTTCTTAAACTCTGCAAAATCTTTCATCAGTTCCTCAGGCATCTCGGCATAAACCTCAGCCAGGCTACCACTGATTAAAGATCGCATGATGGTCATCTTCTCAGTTTCCCTCACTGAGAAGTCCACAAACGCTCTTTCCACTAAGGAAAAGAACACCTCAGGACAATCTCCCTTGTGGTACACAGGGAATTTCTTCAGGTCAGCTTTAGACAATTGGCCTCCCTCAGAATCCCTATTATTATTATTGTTCTGGTTCATCAGTTCCAGTTTTCTTAATTCAAACGCCATTCTCTCTCTCTCCAATCTTTCCTCCCTCTCCATTCTCTCTCTCTCTCTCTCTAATTCAAATTGCCGCTGTTTCTCTCTTTCCCTTTGCTCCATTTCAAATTGCCTTTCCCTTTCCTCCCTTCTTTCTCTCTCTAATCTTTCCTCCATTTCCCTCACCCTCAGTTCATGCTGTTGGGCTAGGAGTATTTTTCTGAGTTCTGGGTCCTGCTCTCCTGTGCTGTCACCCTGCACTGAGCCAAATTCATCCTCAGAACCTTGGTCAATCTGGGGGTCTTTCACTTCACTCATGTCTGCTACTTGGCTTCGAGTCAAGGGCATACCCCCCCCTCAGAACAGGCTGCTTTAAAAGTCAAGCCTCAAAATAAAACGACCACTTTTTTCCTTCTTGCCTCAGAACCAGCTCTCCCTAGAGATTGCTGCTGTTCTTCAGCACTATCTTGCAACAGTATCGAGTCAGAGCCTACCCCCCTCTGCTGGGCCTCTCAGCTGGCAAGCTAGATCACTGTTGCTACGCAGTTTTGCCTCAGCTTTTTCCCGCCAAAACTAGGCTGCCTCAGAGCACCTTAATCTAAGTCTCCCCAGTTGGCACGTTCTTCTACTAGCGCACCTCCCCGTGAGGTACACCTAGAAGATTACCTACGCGCCTCAGACTGTCCCTGACTAGACCCCCCTTGCTCTGGGCACACCTGCCAAGGCTTTGCTGGACCGCTGGACAACTGGACCAGTCGTATCCCACACGCTGGACACCAATCAATGTGACAAACCCAGACCTACTGGGATATGTCACACAGTTACACTAAGCTGCCACCAACCATTCCCTGTAAGAAGTCACACAGACCAGGGATGGATTTTTAAACAATAAAAAGAATAAGGTTTATTTAAATACACACAGGGAAAAATAAACAATCAGGTGAATAGGATAAAGTAACGTGGCTTACTTCACTCATACAAGCATGCAGTTTGGTTCACACAGAACCCTTAACTTGAAGCACAGACCCTGAACCTATCAGTTCTGGCTACCCAACAGACACCTGAACCTATCAGGTTGGTACTCTGACACACAGTAGTACCCTGTCTGACACACAGACTCCCACAACGGCTTCTTCTTCCCAGCTGCTGCTTCGTCACATCCCAGCGTCTCCCAGCGTCTCTCCTAAACTCTTCACACACACTCCACATATTTATACAGTACAGCCCCTCCTCCTGATGTCCCGCCTTCCACTCCCCATAGGATGGAACTTTCCCTCCAAACCCATGACAGACAGGTAACATCAGTGCTGTATGTAACATTGCCCATCTCACTTTTTCTGCTTATCTCCTGAGCTGTGCATGTGCAGAAAAATCCATAATAAAATAATCTGTATCAGTTCTCTAAAATCTTTAATCAAATACACACCACTATTTGGCTGATTTTAATGCTGAAAAATGCAGTCACTGTCGGGAAGTGAGACATGAGACCCCAGGATAGCTCATGTTTCAACTTAGCACATTTCTGCTTCTGTTTATCCTCATTTTCCACCAAGAGACTGAATTTAGTAGGAAGGCAATATCTTTGGGCTGTGTGTGAACTGACACCACCCACTCCCAGAAATTCAAATGCCTCAAGACACCAAGAGAAGACCAGTGCTATCATTGATCAGGATCTTAATGTCTACAGAGCAAAAGAAAAAAAAAGTAAGTTCAACACATTTATTGACTAAAATGGTCATGGCTGTATTGGCCAGTGGGTGTTGGCCAGTGGGTGTTGGCCAGTGGGTGTTGATCAGTTGATAAAGAGATGGAGAAGAAGAGAATCTTTTGCACCATAAAGGCTAACAGGTTTTGCTGGCATCAACTTTTGTGGACTCTTGTCCATTTGTCTTCAGATGTACATGGGTGAAATTTGTAGCAAAAATTATGCCACTGAAAATCGTTAGCCTTGAAGGTGTCCCAAGACTTTGTTGGTTTTGCTGTAACAAAGTACCATCTGTACCCCCTGCAAACAGAGATGAAGACTGGTTGGTTGATTAAACAACAGAAACATGGCTTTCTTTCATCTCTTTCAGAGAGATGATTTCATAATGTTTAATGTATCAATTAAGCAATGCCTTTTGTTACCACAACAAATATATTTGCATGTGAACATACAGCACAACCTTTACCCCATGAGTTCATTTTGGTTACCCCCCCCCCTTTGGCTAAATTTAATCATCCAAGCTTGTCTCAAAGATGACACATATTCTTCTTTTTTCACCTCCTTTTCTTCTGCTTCTTAAAAGTATGCTATTTTTATATGACATATACACAGCATGCTCACACACATTTGTAGAGTTGAGCTGTTTTTCCTCCTGAAAAACATACAAGAAAACACAATAAATGCCATAATTTTAAATGTCCATGATTATTACCAGGCCTTAATGGGGGGAGCAGGGGAGAACCAGGAGGAGAGGACTTAAGCACACCAGATGAACCCATGAGAGGCTCCTGATCCTGATGTGGACCTGCTCTCCTCAGATACTCTCTGGATACAGATAAAATTAAACAAAAGTGGATGAACGACTATAACCACACTGGATTATCTATGGCATCTAATGAGAGGGTGCAGCAAACTGCAAGGAATTTTTCAAATAAATGAAGGAAAAAACAGATAGAATTGAATGTAAAGGAGATGGGAATCACTGATAGCTGACAGCTACTCTTGAGGTAAGCAATATGAACACATATAGTTACTTAGGCTTTTTCAGCTAAAACACCCCATCCACCCATCTACCCACATACAAAAGTCCAGCACAAAAAAATAAAGCTAAAAATGAAAAGATTGCAAAGACCAACTCCCATATTACCACATGTAGTAGACTGTATGTAGAGCAATTTAAATTCAGAGTCATGCACTGATTATTAAACTGCAGATTGGAGTCACATGGAATAAGAGGATGCATCATACTACAAATCATTATCAGCTTTACACGAAGGAAACAAATGAGTCATTGTTCAGCTTGAACCATAGGTGAATTTAGAGAAGGAAACCAGGGACTGGCAGCCAAAATTGGTTGTCATAAGGACTGAATGTCAGGACTGAATGACAAACCACATAGATGATGGAGGGGAATGCCAGAAGTCAGGAAAGATCACAAAAGGCAGGACTGCAACTATCAACCATTCTAAGAATACAGGGACACACCTGGAGACAGAGCAGCCTAGGTAAGTGCAGTCTGCAATCTGGAAAAGCAACCAAGGGACATCTGGCAACATTAAGATCAACAGATTTAATTTAGCATGCAGATTTGTAGATTACAATACACTTCCCTACATGCATCCACAAAAACTCATGTTAATATAAATCTCTTCAATGTAGCTGAAGACTCTTGGCTCTTTTGCCTTAAAAATTAATAATAATGCATCTACCTCTTTGGAAGGAGCTTGTGATTTCATAAGACAAGTAGGTCCATTCCACCTATGTCACTACCAAAACAGGTCTCCCAATCTTTTATGGGTGACCTGGTTCCTAAGTACAGGCAGGACTTCCATCTTTCTTGACCTTCTCCTTGTTTGTTTGATTCATGCCTTGCCTTCTACTCTGTCAAGATCATTTTGAAATCTTCATCCTGTCACCTATAATTTTAGTTACTCCATCTATCCCCAATTTTATCCACAGATCTAATAGGCATCCTCTCTATGTCCTCATAAAAGGCATTTGCAAAAATGCTGAACAGCACAGGACAGAGGACAGAGCCCTGTAACATTCCACACAAGATCTTTTTCCTTTGGGCTGTTAGAAAAGTTATTAATGAGCACTCATCAAGATCTGCCTAACAATAATAGACTCATCTTACAGTTATATTCTCCATTTCATATTTTACCATCTGGTGAAGAAGGATATCATTTTCTTTGCTTTGGTCAAATGCTTCACTGAGATCAGGATATAGTATGTCTATGGCATTTTCCTGATCTACTGAACTATTCTATTCTAACTATTCTATCTGAAGGGGATATGAAATTAGTCTGGGATAGTTTATTCTGTTTAAGTACTACTACATTCTTACTCCCACCCAGTTCTACCCATGTCACCCGTGCGAGTCAGGAGGTGAGGCTGAGGAGCCTGATGCCGAGGGAGGCCCGGAAGGAAAAAACAAGAAATCGGGCCTTCTCGGCAGTGGCTCCTCGCTTTTGGAACAACCTGCCTCCGGAGATTCGCGCGGCTCTCTCGCTGGGTATTTTCAAGAAACAACTGAAAACATGGATGTTTAGGCAGGCCTTCCCCCAGTTAATCTCGACTTTCTCTCTTGCTTTCCCTATTATGATTTTTTCTGTTTTTTCATCTCATCGAATTCTTTAATTGTGTAAAAATTTCTTTTTATTTATATATTGTTCTCGTATTTTGTATTTTGTGTTGTAAGCCGCCTAGAGTGGTCGTAATGACCAGATAGATAGGGTATAAATGGAATAAATAAATAAATAAATAAATAAATAAATAAATAAATTAATTAATTAATTAATTAATTAATTAATTAATTAATTAATTAATTATGGGAATTGGTCAGTACTTAACAATTTGTTCTATGGTTGTGGCCAGGAATCAGGGTCAAACTGACACTCATTTTCCTAGATACACTTCTGCCCACCTCCACTTTTTAAGAACAGGGACAGTATTTGTCCATCTCTATCATCAACATTCAGCATGCAGACAGTATAATATAACAAGCTTATATTAATACCCTGTTTCCCTGAAAATAAGACCTACCCTGAAAATTGTGACAAACCCAGACCTACTGGGATATGTCACACAGTTACACTAAGCTGCCACCAACCATTCCCTATAATAAGTCACACAGACCAGGGATGGATTTTTAAACAATAAAAGAATAAGGTTTATTTTAAATACAAACAGGGTAAATAAAACAATCAGGTGAATAAAATAAAGTAACGTGGCTTATTCTCACACACACAAGCATACAGTTTGGTTCACCTAGAACCTTTAACTTAAAGCACAGACCCTGAACCCATCAGTTCTGGCTAACCAACAGACCCCTGAACCTTTCAGGCTGGTACTCTGACACACAGTAGTACCCTGTCAGACACCCAGACTCCCACAACAGCTTCTTCTTCCCCAGCTGCTGCTTCGTCCCAACCCAGTGTCTCACAGTCTGTCTCAGCATCTACTCTTCACCACACAGGCATCACATATTTATACAGTACAGCCCCTCCTCCTGATGTCCCGCCTTCCACTCCCCATAGGATGGAACTTTCCCTCCAAACCCATGACAGACAGGTAACATCAGTGCTGTTATGTAACACCTCCCCTCTTTATAAGTTGTTTTGTAGGGGGAAAGCTAAGGTGCTTTTTCCCAAAAAACAACCTGTATAAAACACACAACACCAATTATACCTACCATATTATACTTACTTACATTCTAAGTTAAACATTTCAAATAGGCATTTAAACATTTACCATATACATTACACCAATTTACCTTTATTAATACAAACCAATTTAAAACCAGGTACATTTTAACTTTTTGTTTTCATTATATACATATAGTCCATGTTCTTTCGCCGTCTTCAGTCTTCAGGTCTTCTTGATAAGGCGTCAGCAACACAGTTCACTGACCCTCTGACCACCTTCACTTCAAAGTCATAGTCCTGTAAGTTCAAAGCCCACCTCATAAGTTTGCTATTGTGGGTTTTCATTGTCTTTAACCATTGCAATGGTGAATGGTCAGTACACAAAATAAAATGTCTTCCCCAGATGTAAGGCTTGGCCTTCTGGATCGCGTAGACTATGGCCAAACACTCCTTCTCCACGGTTGCCAAATGTCTCTCACCTTTTTGAAGTTTCCTACTCAGGTAGGACACTGGATGCTGGTCACCATTCTCATCCTCCTGGCACAGAACTGCTCCTACCCCGCTGTTAGACGCATCGGTGTAGATGATGAACTCCCGGTCGAAGTCTGGAGCACGCAGGACAGGATAGTTGATTAACGCCTCCTTCAACCTCTGGAACGCCGCCTCACAGTCGCTGGTCCACGGGATGCGGTCATCAGCCTTCTTCCTCGTCAGATCGGTCAGCGGAGCCGCAATCTCGCTAAACCTCGGGATGAACTTTCTGTAGTAGCCCACCAACCCAAGAAATGATTTGACTTTTTTCTTGGTGTTGGGTCTAGGCCAATCACGAACAGCTTCTATTTTGGCCTCCAGGGGTTTTATCATTCCTCCCCCTACCATGTGACCCAAGTATTTTATTTCTGGGCTACCCAGCTGACACTTGCTGGCCTTTACTGTTAGCCCTGCTGCACTTAACCTCTGCAGCACTAACTCCAGGTGTATCAGGTGATCTTCCCAGGTATTACTGAAGATCCCTATGTCGTCAATGTAGGCCACTGTAAAGTCACTGAGCCCTGCCAAGGTCTGGTCCATCAGCCTTTGGAATGTGGCTGGTGCATTTCTGAGACCAAAGCTCAGGACTCGAAACTCATAGAGACCAAAAGGGCTGCAAAAGGCAGTCTTTTCTTGATCCCTGGGATCAATTCTTAATTGCCAATATCCCTTTACCAGGTCCAATGATGAGATGAACCGACAACCCCCTATGGTTTCAATCAGGTTGTCTAGCCTGGGCATTGGGTAGGCATCAGGAGTGGTTACACGGTTTAATTTCCTGTAATCAACACAAAACCTAATGCTCCCATCAGGCTTGTCCACAAGGACTATCGGAGAGGACCAAGGACTAGAAGAGGGGACGATTATGTTCTCCCTAAGCATCTCGTCCAGCTCCTTCCGCACCTTGTCCCTATAGGGTCCCGTTACTCGGTATGGGGATACTGCCTGCGGGGGTGCATCCCCGGTGTGGATCCGATGCATCACTCCCTTCACTATCCCCGGCTTGTTGGAAAACACCTGTTGATATTTCCTAAGCAGCATGTTTAGTTCTTGCTGCCGGTCTTGGGTGAGTGCAGGACTGATCTTTACCTCCTCTGGGTTGTATTTTACTTCCCCTCTACCCTCCCAGAAGGGTAATTCAGCTTCCTCACTCTCAGCTGCTTTTATCGCGAATAAAACCCTCTGTTCCCCTCTGTAGTAGGGTTTTAGGGCATTCACATGAACCACCCTCCTTGCTTGGTTCTCCTCTTGCTCTATTAGGTAGTTCAGGTCTGACATCCTGGAAATGACCCTATATGGTCCTGCCCATTTGAGCTGCAGTTTATTCTCTCTGCAGGGCCTAAGCCAGAGCACTTCCTCCCCTGGGTCAAAGTGCCTCTCTCTAGCTTTGTGGTCATACCATGTTTTCTGTCTGACCTTCTGAGCTTGCAGGTTTTCTGCTGCCAGCTCTAGATTTCTCCTTAGGTCATTCATCAAGGTGTCTATGTATGTCACAACGTCTTGTGGGTCATCCTGGGTGATCTGCTCCCAAATTTGTTTGATCAAATCAAGGGGCTCTTTCACCCCTAAGTGTGCAGCAAACATGTCAGAGTGACCCCTCTGCAAGATCATGGGGCGATACTTTTCAGGTACCACCAGCTGACTTCTGCTCCCATCTCCCCCTTTTGAGATATTCCTCAGGGTTTCTCTATATAAAATCCCCTTTTTCTCCAGAAATCTCACTGGGGTTTCAGGTGTTAGCTGGGCGTCAGTCACCTGTTCAAAACACTTTTGGAGAGTGGCGTCTGCCTTTTGCTCCTGTCCAAATCTGCTGTCTGTGGTTAAGGTTTCCACCACAGCTTCTGAACTCCCCCCACCTGCTTCCGTCTCTGGCTCATCATTACCCCCCTGAACTGTCCCTGTGGTGGCTTGTGAGCGTGTAATCACTAGCACCCGTTTCACATGTTCAGCCAGGTCATTTCCCACGAGCACGGCTGCTGGCAGAGTCGATGAAATCGCTAGCCGCCAATCTCCCCTCCAGCCTTGAAAGTTGACAGGTACCTCTGCTACTGGCAGAGAGATTATCTGCCCCTCAATCCCTGCCACCTTCATGCTCTCATTTGGGATTATAAACTCCCTAGGAATAATATCTGGATGGCACAGGGTTACCTGGGAACAAGTGTCCCGCAGCCCCCTATACTGACGGTCAAGTACTCCTACGTCCACCCCTGCTGTCTCAAACAACTGAGAATCTGTTTTTATCAGCAAGCAGCGCTTTACCTCCACAAGAGGACCATTTTCCTCAGCCTGATCAGCATAGGTAGCTGTTCCAGACTGAGTAGTCATGGCAACAGGCTCCCTCTGTGACAATGAGCCTTGCTCTTTCTGGACACAGAACACAGCTTTTGGCTTGGTCCCACTAGAATTCTGAGGCACCATTCCCTTTAGCTGCTTTAATTTCTGACACTCTGAGATTAGATGACCCTTTCCCTGACAGAAATAGCATTTTCTGGTATATTTTGATTCTCTCTCATCTTGTTTTGGTTTTCCCTCCAAAATCTGAGGTCTTGGTTTCATGTCTGAGGGCTTCCCTTCACCATGGGCCCCTCCCCCTTGCTGGCTTTTCCCTGGTCCCTGAGAGTACTTGCTGTAGGTTTCTTTGGGTTTACCTACAGATTTCCCCTCACCCAAGGGCTTTCTTATTTGGGAGATAAAATCTGCGATCTCTGCGGCTGCTGCCACAGATTTCGGTTTCCTTTCCCTCACCTGGAATTTCAATTCCCCCTGCAGGACTGAATAGAACTGTTCCAGGGCTATCAAGTCTTTAAGCTGCTCATAGGTCTCTATTCCCTCCTGCGATAGCCATTTCTCAAGCAGCCTCACCAATTGGGCCCCCACTTGGGTAAAAGTCTGTTCTGGCTTCTTGGTAAGGGACCTGAATCTTTGTCTCAGCTGCTCTGCATTTATCCCATGTCTTGCAAACACCAGTTTTTTAAACTCTGCAAAATCTTTCATCAATTCCTCAGGCATCTCGGCATAAACCTCAGCCAGGCTACCACTGATTAAAGACCGCATGATGGTCATCTTCTCAGTTTCCCTCACTGAGAAGTCCACAAACGCTCTTTCCACTAAGGAAAAGAACACCTCAGGACAATCTCCCTTGTGGTACACAGGGAATTTCTTCAGGTCAGCCTTAGACAGTTGGCCTCCCTCAGAATCCCTATTATTATTATTGTTCTGGTTCATCAGTTCCAGTTTTCTTAATTCAAACGCCATCTTCTCTCTCTCCATTCTTTCTTCTCTCTCCATTCTCTCTCTCTCTCGCTCTAATTCAAATTGCCTTTGTTTCTCCCTTTCCTCCCTTCTTTCTCTCTCTAATCTTTCCTCCATTTCCCTCACCCTCAGTTCATGCTGTTGGGCTAGGAGCATTTTCCTGAGTTCTGGGTCCTGCTCTCCTGTGCTGTCACCCTGCACTGAGCCAAATTCATCCTCAGAACCTTGGTCAATCTGGGGGTCTTTCACTTCACTCATGTCTGCTACTTGGCTTCGAGTCAAGGGCATAACCCCCCCCTCAGAACAGGCTGCTTTAAAAAGTCAAGCCTCAGAATAAAACGACCACTTTTTTTCCTTTTTGCCTCAGAACCAGCTCTCCCTAGAGATTGCTGCTGTTCTTCAGCACTAAATTTGCAACAGTATCGAGTCAGAGCCTACCCCCCTCTGCTGGGCCTCTCAGCTGGCAAGCTAGCTCACTGTTGCTACGCAGTTTTGCCTCAGCGTTTTCCCGCCAAAATCAGGCTGCCTCAGAGCACCTTAATCTAAGTCTCCCCAGTTGGCACGTTCTTCTACTAGTGCACCTCCCCGTGAGGTACACCTAGAAGATTACCTACGCGCCTCAGACTGTCCCTGACTAGACCCCCCTTGCTCTGGGCACACCTGCCAAGGCTTTGCTGGACCACTGGACAACTGGACCAGTCGTATCCCACACGCTGGACACCAATCAATGTGACAAACCCAGACCTACTGGGATATGTCACACAGTTACACTAAGCTGCCACCAACCATTCCCTATAATAAGTCACACAGACCAGGGATGGATTTTTAAACAATAAAAGAATAAGGTTTATTTTAAATACAAACAGGGTAAATAAAACAATCAGGTGAATAAAATAAAGTAACGTGGCTTATTCTCACACACACAAGCATACAGTTTGGTTCACCTAGAACCTTTAACTTAAAGCACAGACCCTGAACCCATCAGTTCTGGCTAACCAACAGACCCCTGAACCTTTCAGGCTGGTACTCTGACACACAGTAGTACCCTGTCAGACACCCAGACTCCCACAACAGCTTCTTCTTCCCCAGCTGCTGCTTCGTCCCAACCCAGTGTCTCACAGTCTGTCTCAGCATCTACTCTTCACCACACAGGCATCACATATTTATACAGTACAGCCCCTCCTCCTGATGTCCCGCCTTCCACTCCCCATAGGATGGAACTTTCCCTCCAAACCCATGACAGACAGGTAACATCAGTGCTGTTATGTAACATTTTCCTAGATACACTTCTGCCCACCTCCACTTTTTAAGAACAGGGACAGTATTTGTCCATCTCTATCATCAACATTCAGCATGCAGACAGTATAATATAACAAGCTTATATTAATACCCTGTTTCCCTGAAAATAAGACCTACCCTGAAAATAAGTCCTAGTATGATTTTTCAGGATGCTTGTAATATAAACCCTACCCCCCCCCAAAAAAATAAGCCCCAGTTAACTGAAACTCCACCCTCCACTATTGTGCAGCAACCAGAAGAAGATGACATGACTGTGTTTGAATAAATGTAGATGGCTGTACATCAAAAAATTAAAACATCCCCAGAAAAAAAAAGCCCTAATGCTTTTTTGGAGCAAAAATTAATATAAGACCCCACCTTATTTTTGTTAGCAGTACAATATTACTAATGTGGATGGCTTGCAAGGTGACTCAGTGAAGTCAATGAAGTATTGAAATTATTAAGAAAAGTAAGTTCATAATAATAATAAAAGCTTGGAATGTTACTTTTTGATATTGCTGTTGTTCTGTGTAGTTGATTCAGCTCTGACATGGGTTCTTTGAGACAGAACATTTGCTCTCTATATTGTGTCTAATTCAGTGCTAATCTTATCAATATTCTTCCTACCATCCACATGACATAAGGCTGGTCTCATTCCAGCAGTGACAAAATACATTACTTTGTGTTTTTTTCCCCTTCCCTTTCTGAAGCATTTTTATTTGTCCCAGTTGATTCCAGAGGGACAGAATTTAGCACTATGATGCTTCCCAGAGGAATTTCATTTGCCTATCACCGTCAAGATTTCCTTAATCATAAACATTGTTGTGGCATCCACCCTCGTGCGCCTTTGCTTGACCATCAAGCCTCAGAGCACACAAAGGTAAACACTCTCTTCTTTTCACTTGTCAGGTCCACACTTCAAGTTCCTTTAAATAAAACTTTGGTTTATTGATTACAGAGATTGATTCATGAATATCTTCAGTAACTAATCACACCTCAGAATTTCCCAAACTACACTCTTTATTACTCTTTCTGACTCTTACTCTACTGCCTACCCTTACATTTCTCTTACTCATACTGTGACAGGTCTCAAATCAACCTTTAGGAATTGTTCATTGCAATTCAGTAGATAAGTTATAACAGGATCAGAATTTAGTGAGCAACATGTACCAAAGTAATACAGCTGGGTTAATTGAGACAGCTGTGGGACAACCAAGTTAATTGGAGCAACCAAGAATAAAGCTAGCCAAGCTAGCGGACACAAGTTTGTTGGGTAGTTGGTGGTTGTGTAGTTGAGAGCTGTTTATTTGGTTGATAAGTCTCATTGATTGTGAAAGAAATTTATGCTGCATCGCTGGATGAAGACTTGCTACATTGCAAGAGGAAGGTCCTGGAGGAAGACTATCTCCGTGGTGAGAGGAGAAGACTTCGTGGATGCTGGACTATTTATATTGGTAACAATCTTTGGATACTAAACCTGTAATTTACTATTGCAAACTGAAGAACTACTGTGAAAGACCAAGACTGTGTAAAGACCAAGAGAAGTTGTATTTGTACCTGTATATATGAACTTTAATGTAAATAATTCTATCAACACTACAACAGTGTCTGTTTGGTTTCATCTCTGAGCAGTTCATTTCACCATAGCGCCCCCTGGTGTAGTCTGGTAACGCCGCACCTCTGTCATACTGTCTGATAGACTCAGGCTCCACCTCCTATAGCATCTCTCTCGGCTCCGCCTCTCAGCAACATCCATATGCATGAACCATTCCATTACATAACAAACTTAACCCATTACATAATATAACACAAACCATAGACCTAGTAAATAGAGAACACTACAATTGTCAAGAGGGGTGATTTTTTTAAAAAAAATCTGAGGCTTGGACATGACACCTAGGCAGTCCCCTGATCCTTTGTGCTGAATAGAGACAAACCAAGAAAAGGGGAAAGGGTGGAACTCCCTCCCTCTTAAATAGCCCACAAACTCACTAGACCTAGACAGGCAATTCCCTTTTTCTGCCTCAACTCTCACCATCTACAACAGTAAATTCAGTTGGTGATCTTCTCATTAGAACCTCAAATACTAACAATTTTTTTAAAAAAATGTGAAAATGCTACTCTCAAGAGATATTCCTTCTTCTTTGTTTCTTTAGTTTCTGGAGAAACATATCATGATTACCAAGTTGATATCTTCTCAATTTCTCTAAACAAATAAATAAAGGGAAAAATGCTTTTAACAGCAGTTGTTTCTTCAGGATTCTATTCCTTGTTTTCTACCCTCCAAGAAAGTTATGTTATGCCTGCTTTGCCAATGTCAATATTTTGAGTGTTACTTTTAATGGGCCAGGAAATCCAAACAAATAGTTTACCCTGACTGTGTTTAGGTGCCCTGCTGCTACATAATCTCTGCAAATTCTTGAAATAAACACCACAAATTCCCTTGAAGACCGTGTCTCCTTAGAATCCTCATTTAACACAAAACTGCTGTTTACAATGTTTCTACAGTTTTAACATCATATGAGACATTAGGAAAAGGGCCTGACTGTGTCAGGCTTTCTGAGAACAGGAATCATGAAAAGACCATTAAGTCTTGTAAAAACAAGCTCATAAAATAGGAGAGGTCAAAAACCACTGTTGCATAAAGTATGTATTCAGATTCACAGTAAAGACTGGAACAGAGGTGTATGTCTAAGGACAGGCTGTCAGACATGATCCTGATATTTTTCCAGAACATGACGTTTTCCAGGTGCACAAAATCTGCACAGCAGCTTATTCTTTCATTCATTCATTCATTCTACTTGTATACCACTTTATAGGGCACACACTGTCTGGGAAGTTCACAACACATTAAAGCACACATAATAATATAAAACTTCATACAAGAAATAACATAAAATAGATAAAACCCTGCCACTAGCTAAACTCTATCTTTAAATAATATTAAACCAATTAAAACAGATTTGAACATTTCAGGTAATAAAAGCACTAATAAAAGATGGCTTTAAGTAATACTGCTTTTATTAATTTAATAAGTGAGAGGTAAAGTGTCTGACAAGCCTCTGTTGGAAGCTTGTTCCAAAGGGAAGGGGCCACAACGGAAAACACATGGATTCTGGTATTTGTTCTTTGGATCTCCTTGGGTATCACAATTTGTAGCATCATGGATTATGAGGAGCAGGTGGGATGGATTGCTGCCTTGTGGGAGAAACATTCTGACAAATTCAAGGTCCTAAACCATTAATGGCTTTATAGGTCATGACCAGCACCTTAGATTGGGCATGGGAAATAATAGGGAGACCCTCGTCCAATCAATTATCAAAGCTAGACCGCACTCAAAGACCTGCAGATGAGGAAAAGAAGAGACAGTGCTGAATGTCATCTGCATATTGATGACAACATACTCCAGATCTCTGTATGACCTCTCCCAGTGGCTTCATACAGATACTGAAAAACTGTAACATCTGAGATCATTCCTTGAAGAAAGACTACCACTGAAGAGCAGAGATCCAAAGTCCAGCTCCATCGAAAGCTGTGAGGTTGAACTCCAAGGAAGCTTTCCTCCATCTGCCCTCTAGCCTTCATTGTTGCTTCATCATCCTTCACCTCTTCATGAAACACACAGAAAGCTGGACTCTGCAGCAAAGGGGGCATTTAGGAACTATCATGTCTACAGCTGAAGTCACTTTTGAAAACTGATGAGTGGCCAGAACATCTACAGGAGCATCAACCATGGCAGCCCCCAGGACATTTTGGAAACCAATAGGATCCATCGGTCTTCTGGGAGGACCATGGTATTTGGTCCCACGGGAGGGTCCCGTTGTGCAGAGTGCAAATGTCAGCAGGAGATGATCTGACCATGACAAGGGGGAGGGTCACCTTCAAATCATCCTCTCTGTGTCCTGACATGAACACTAAGTCTAAGGTGTGCTTTGCAACACATGTGGGCCTGATGGGATTTAAGGACAGCCCCATGGTCACCAATGGGATCCATGACTTCCAGAGCTGCTCTGGCCATGGAGACATGTTCCATTAGCTCTGGTAAGTGGTGTGTTTGGTTGCAGAGAGAGTGGTCCCATTCCGCCCCACTAGTCCCATTCTGTCCCACTGGTCCAGCATGAGGTAAGATCACTCCAAACCCAGGCACCACAGAAGAGAAATCCTGTTGATATTGATGGAATTTTTGTGGACTTATGTCAACACCCCCACCTCTCTAACCCTGCTTCATGCTAGATCAAGTATCGTGAGGGACATAGCTAGGATACTTCTCCTTCCTCTTCCCCACAGGTTTCAGTTATGCACATTATATTGGCCTTTCATCATTTCAATTTCATCATTCCAGAAATAATGGAATGTTGCTATTGGCTGAAATGTTTCAGTCAGAAATGTGCCATTTGTTTAGAAGGAAGGAAGGAAGGAAGGAAGGAAGGAAGGAAGGAAGGAAGGAAGGAAGGAAGGAAGGAAGGAAGGAAGGAAGGAAATCAATCAATCAATCAATCAATCAATCAATCAATCAATCAATCAATCAATCAATATATTGTAAACAATGCCCTAGGTCAGTGATTACTAAATGTTTCAGATTCATGCCCCTTATTAATTTTTGGAAATCCTTTATGCCTCCCCACCACTGCTTTAGTATCACCCAGCTCCCATTTTAGCCAAAAGTTGCAGTTGTAATTTAAAACTAAAAATAGCCACATAACTCTAGTAATATTATTTTACGTGATGCAAAATTTGAAAATTAAAAAATTGTTTCAGCTGATTTGGGTTTTCCTTTTATTATGGAGATTTCAGTCTCATGTCCCCTTTAAATGTCTTGATTCCACCCCCGGGGGGGGGGGGGGAGTCACCTGCCAATATACACATTTTAGGAGTTTTATTTTCTAGAGAAAACATTTGCTTATAAATTGTATGGCTGCATTGGCAGAACTGAGAGGGTAAGAGCCAGAAGCAGTCCAGAATTTGGAAAAGTTGGCTGGAGTCCTATTCCATACTTATCCCAGTGTACCTCCAACACTGTAAATTTCAGTTGTCAATTTAGAAATCAGCATCTGTTTTTTTGTTGCACATGAAGTCACACAACTGGTTTGTGATGAGGAAAACAAGCCCTGGCTTCCTCACCTGCAGCACTTCATCACTGAAATTTACTGTTGGATTCAGGCCATTATGATTTTGGCCTACTTCTTGTAGTAGTTTCCACTGGCTGGTAGATGGTAGGGAACATCCTTTAAAAAAAAAAAAATCAACCTCTACGTTTATACACCTACTCCAATTGAAATGAAAAGGATAATGTAGTCATAACTAATTTTTAAAAGTAATTTATTTAGGAAACAAACAGTTTCTACACAGCCAGCAACCTCAGAACTTCAGGTTTTCAGGTCATGTGGAAGCCTTCAGATAGATGTATACTAGAGATGGGCTATTCATAGTCCCTGTCCCGCCTCCTTGCCAGAGTGGTCGGCTGCACAGGGAGGCAGGAAAGCACCAGTCGAACGTCTCCTGTGATTGCCACAGGTGACAGCTGCATGGGCCTTGTGGCAACCAGTGTGGATTGGCCAGTTCGGGGGTGTGTGTGAATGGATCTCTAGCCAATCTCTGAAGTATACATAGATACATATGTATATATCTCTCTCTCTCTTAGTGCTTAGTGCTATCTTTAGATAGATAGATAGATAGATAGATAGATAGATAGATAGATAGATAGATAGATAGATAGATAGATAGATAGATAGATAGATAGATAGATAGATAGATAGATAGATAGATAGATAGATGAGAAAAGGTCCTCTCATAGACATTCCTGCTGTAAGATCAAATGCTTATGGGGAGGGGCTAATCTGGACATGTGACACCAGGGATGGAAGGACTTGGCATGGCTCCTCTTCCCACCTTCGTGCCTAGATTTATTGAAAACAGAGGATGGCCCTTCAGCAGTTCTTGGACTCCAACTCCCATCAGCCCTACCAAGTGTAGCTAATGGTAAGGGATGCTGGAAGTTCTCCCGCAAAATCCAGTAAGCTGCTCTTGCACTAAAATACCATGGCTGAATGATGTTGCTCTCTCTCTCTCTCTCTCTCTCTCTCTCTCTCTCTCAGTCTCTCTCTCTTTCTCTCTTTCTCTCTCTCTCCTGTTTCCCCAAACCAATTATCACCTCCCTTCCCTCCTCCCCAACTGCCCACTTCAACTGACATAAATTCAGCAGACTTTCTCCCATCTCCCTGGTAACTAGACACACTCACTCCAATTCCACCCCTCCCTAATGGCCACTCCTACATAAGGTTTGCCAGGATGTTTTAAACACTCACGGGTAAAGACAGCAGCAGAAAACGGAGTAGAAAATGTAGAAGAAAGTCCCATTTTCAAAGCAATAACCAGATTCAGCAACAACAACGACAAAAGGCTTGTTGAGTCTAATTGGTTGATTGCATTGTCAATGAAAATGATTTATTTATTTTAAATGTGGAATTATTTATTTAAATGATTTATTTTTTAAAAATACTTATAACACGCTTGCCCTCCAAAAAAAAAAAAAAAAAGTCAAACAACCCAGTGAGAGCTTTCATGTCTCCAGGCATCTAGCAAATTCTTTTTAAAAAGAAGTCCCATCCATATCTTAAGTAAGGCTGACTACATGACAATGTTCCCCTTCAAAAAAACACTGTGCAGCTATTTTTGCTCCTCAGAGGGGTTTGTTTGTGGGTTTTTTTTTTTTTTTTGGTAATACAAAAGAAGGGAGAAGCAGCAAAAAAAATGTGGGAGGATTACAAAAAAAGATAACGGCCATCTCTCCAGTGGGTGTTAGTTGTCCTCAAGTCAGAACTGACTTATAGCAGCCCTAATGGGGTTTTCAAGGGAAGTGAAGTATTGGTTTTACCAGTTCCAATTCCCAGCTAGTTTCCATGGTAGAGCCTAGGGGGATCAAACCCAGGTCTCTTGAGTCTAATTCATTAATCTACCCGCTACACCACACTGGGTACCCTTGCCTCCCCCTCCTCACACACACAAGAAGAGTTCTGCCCAGGGTAGCTGCAGAGTCTTTTCTGGAAGCATCCAATAAAGTCTATTATATTTACTACTCAATGAAGGATGGTCAATTCTGGAGCTGTCCTGGATCTGGGGCTCTATCTAGGGTGTGGCAAGTAGGGCTTTGTCCCAAGGCAACAAGCTTTAGAGGCTACCGTAATCTAGAGATGAATCTACTGGTGAGTGAAAGTAAACAGCAATACCACCTGACTCTAGTCCCATTCCTTAAGAAAATACAGAAACATTTTCATTCTTTTTGGCAGTACCAGGTTCTCCTTCTCTTTGTTGGTGGGTCCCCGTGCCCAGGTCTAAGGGCAGAATGGGTGTTTCCTCCAGTTGCCAGACCTTCTAGTTTCACCTTTGACTGGAACCACACAGTCCATCAGGAGCCAGCTTCTGCCACTGCTCCCGCGCCACCCAGTTTCACTGATAATAGTGATACATTGGCTTTGTACCCTTGTAGAATTACTGCCACACTACTCAAATTCAATGTAACAACAGCAGCTGAAATGACCATATTTTATTTAGTAGTAGTAGTAGTAGTAATAATAACCATGTATCATCAAGTCAGTTCTGACTCATAGCGAACCTTTCCTGAATTTTCCAAGGAGAGAATACTTAGAAGTGGTTTGCCATTCCCTTCTTCTGGGGGCATCCCGGGACTGTGCAGCTTGCCCAAGGCCACACAGGCTGGCTCTATTCTTAGGAGGCACAGTGGGGGAATCAGACTCATTCCTAAACCACCCAGCAATCCAGCCAGCTCATGTTTCATCTGTTTTTTATTTATTTAAGAATATTTTCCCCTATAAGTGGATTTCTTTCTCTATCACTGTTCATTTAATTGCTTCATACTGACGTAGCATTACAATAATGAATACTGCAAAACAAGTAGCTAGAAGATTGAAAGAAAACAAAACAAAAAACACAGTAAAATCTGTCAAAAACCATTTTTAAAACCAGGGTGATTGAGAGTATTAAAAATTTGGGAGGTGACTGTGAAAATGTATAGGGAAACAGATGCGTCTTCATGTGGCAGAAACACTCAAGACTACCTGATTACCTACAGAAAATACCCTCTTCCTCGCCTTATCCAAATGAACCTCATCAAGTTGTGATACATTTATGGGGCCTAGGTAGGGTTGCCAGATACACAGGTACTAAAAGGAGGACATAGAAAGACAAAAAGGAGGACAAAGGAGGACATATTGAATGTTTCATTTGAATCATTCCAGATTAAACCCAAAATCAATACAATTTTATTACAATAGCTGCCAATAAATGTCTCTTAGTGAACCGACCAAGAAACAGTCATGTTAAAAATTAAAAATAAATTCAATGGAGGCTTTTTTTCAAAATACCGGAGTAGGCGGGCAGGTGGGGGCGGGGAAAGCCAGGGGGAAGGGGGTCCTTCCACCTCTCCCCCTCCCATCCAAAATTATAACATAAAATATACAAAAGCCTGACATTTTAAAGGTTTTTATCTTTGCCTGCCTGACGGAGGACATTAGGCTAAAAAGAAGGACATGTCCTCCTTTTGCCTGACATCTGGCAACCCTTGGCCTAGGGAACATGCACTTGTTCTAAAGCAAAATCACACTTCTGGGCTTATTCAGCTGCCAATGGTGCCACATTGTCTAATGTTAATATTGTACAGGGGTACAATAAGGAGTCGGGGACATACATGACACATCTGGCAGATACTGCACCTATCAATTATTAGTTTACGTTATCCTTCTAACGTATACAGTTTTGAAGGAAATATTTATACTAGTACACGTCCCCTATCTTTCTTTTTCTATCATATGGGGAAGGGGGAATTTCCTGTCTTTCTTCATTATATGGTAAAATACGATATTGTAAAGCCGAGGAATAAGGCCCACTGTATGTACAGATGGTCACAGAATTTTAAATGGGGAGAAAAACAGGGAATTCTAGTTGAAACAAAATGTAGGGGTTTTTTGTTTTGTTTTGTTTTTTGCAGAAAATTACAGATCTGGAAATACTCAGCAGCAGACAGCTTTCACATCTTTCCAGGAGCTCTTTGTATAATTGGACTCGACTCTGCTCTAAACGGAAATCATTTTTCAGTTCTTCTTCCGATTTAAGCTGACACATTTTGCTCTGTTTTCGTTTTAACAAAGGTCAAGGCCAGAACACACTGCATCCTCCTTTTTTTGTGCCCTGAAAAATAAAATTATGCTGTAAGATAAACCTGTAAGCTTGGGAAGTGGTGGGGGTTAGGCAGATGGAAGATAACAAGGAAATAGAATTCTTGTTGAGTGCCTTTCACTTGTCCCAAATAGGTTGGCATCAGAAAAGTAGTGAACAATTTTACTGTAAATCTGAGCTGTTGACCACGAATCAAATTTATGCAAGGGCTCCTGGGGCTAGGTAGATGATGCACAAATCCACTGAATGTTGGGCAAGTTACCATTTGCTAGCTGTGAAATACAGTAGTTTAATTTCAACAGGGAAAAAACACACACACAGCCCACCTGACTGCCCCTCAATTGCCACCTTGCCCTATGTTTATGAAATTAATTTCAATACTTTCAAGACAGTTCATGCTTCGGTGAACCAAGGTTGCTTTTCTGATTAAAATATCTGGTGCATCAAGGACCTGAACACAGTCTCTTTGATCCTGAAAACAGATAATTAGTCATCATATTTCTACTTTCGCTCTGCCTCTAAAGACCTCCACATCTGTTGGATCATCTCATTTCACCTAACAACACTGAAGTAGAGAGAGCTGTGGGAGAAAAACATGCCAAAGCAACTTAAGCAACTTTTTAGAGCAGGCATTCAAGAATCCAGGTTCTTCCCATTTCTCTGCTTTTTCAAGGTTTCCAATTTATTGCATGGCATGAGTACCCATGTAAGTTAACACAATCGTAGGCTCTTTTTAAGATCTTATAACAATTGTATAGAAGTTGGGCCCATGTGATCCCACCTCACTCCCCCACCCCCACCCCTACTGCTGTATGCCTGTATTAAGGCCAATTAAGTCCAAGCAGGGCTGGCAAGATGGCCAAATATATAGGAGTTAACCAGAGGATTAACTAACAGGGGATCTGAAGATCTATGAATCCCAATGTGGGCCCCCAAGGTCTCTAGCTCCCTGACCCCCCTCCCCATTATTTCAACCATTAAAATGTCCAGTTGCATCCCTAAGAAGCCTTCAGCAGACATGGCTAGTCATTCTGACCCATCTAGTCTTCAAGGTCTGAATGGCAGGAGGGAAAGACACGCCATGCTTGTTTTTTATTTATTTATTTAAAATATTTCTATGCCACCTTTTCCCCCAAAAGGACACAAGGTTCTGTGTATTTGAGAAGATCAGAGAAATAGATGCTACAAAAATAAGTGGTACAGCACGAATTCATTTAGAGTTCATCCAAAGGCCTCTCTCTATTGTTTAAGCTGACCCATTTGTCCTGCTTGTTTCTCTAAATGACAAGCCCACATGATCTATGGTGGTAGCCAGATAATTCTGCAGCGTGTCTGCAGGGCAACTCACATTCTGCTCTGTTGACTGAACGACCTTCACCCCAGTTCCAAACGTTTAAGGGATATTCTTCTGACGTCTCATTTCCTGAATGGCAATATTGGTTTGTACTGCATATGAAGCCAGGAGGGGTGGCTGATCTGGCAGAAGGATTGTGTCCACATAGACATGGAAAATTTGCTGCAAAATCCTGGCCACAACCAACCTCTAAGATGAACCATTGTTCAAAATATCTGCGTAGCTATGCACACTTTTAGATGGGTAGGAAGCCACAGAAAAGAATGGCATGAGGCTCAGCTGAAACTAAATTCTGTTAGTTTTGGTGAGAATAAAACACCATTATATGACAGATGCTGTTCTATAGTGGATAGAATGATGGACTCAGGAAACCTAGGTTTAAATTGCTGCTTGACAGGGAAACTGCCAGCAGGGGCTACACTGCTAATCTACTCCTTGAATGTCTCTAGATTAGATTAGGCATCCTTCAGTCTCAAGAGACTATGGTAATGTGCTCTGTATGGATGACTTGGAACAGCATCTAGTGTGGCTGAGGAGGCCATACCTTGAAAACCCTATTAGGACTGTCCTGTCAGAAGCAGCTGCATAGCATATTGCTACCACAAATACCAAGATCACCCGGTGTATGGGTGTCTGATGGAATGACATGGCCTACCAGCTGCACAGTCTTGGGTAAGCAAGATGATTCTAGAGCGCCATCAGGAGAGAAAAGTACACTACTTCTGAGTAGTTGGTGTCTCGAAAACCCTTTGAAAGGTTACCATAAGTTGGAACTGACTTTATGGCACATAATTATTTATTATCCTCACCTTATATGAGTGTTAATTCTTTCCACAATTAACACTTCATGACTGGAAGAGCAGGGCCACAGCTGCTGGTCCTGTCCTCATCATCACAATCTGCCCCCCCCCCCAGTGCTTTGTGCATAGAGGTGAAGAGGAAAGCTTTCCCTGTGTCACAGAGGATCCAACATGATGTAGAAACCTGTGTGATCCATGCTGCCCTGCTCTCCCTCTTACTATATGCTGATGACAGGAACAGATAGCAAACCTTATTATTAATATGATGAGTGTTATTATGTTATATTCATATTATAATGCAAACAATATGAGCAATATCTCCAAAATATAATAGAATCAGTGAGATGCGTCCTTCTTCTGTTGAAGCCCACATCCTATCTAGGTTTGTAAACTATGAACATACATTCCTTCTCTGATTTAGCTTACAAGCTTTCGCCTGTTCAAATTTACAGAGTCATCCAGGAAAACACAACGGTGGAGCTCATTTGTGCCTTTGCCTAGCAACCAGCCTTCCCATCAGGGCCTCTGAAGAATGGCAGTTTCATTAACAACAAGGATAACAAAAGTCTCCCCCCCCCCCCGTTCCCTTTACTTTTTTTTCTTTTGTCTCATCACTACTATGGATGACAGTAGGGAAAATCAGAAGCCGCTGCTGTTCACAGAGGCAATCATAAGAGGTTCACAGCGTATCTTTTATTGCTGCTGCAATAGATAAATGTTGATGCCTTCTTAATTATCTAATCCTCTATGAAGTCATCAGCCATATCAAAACCTCTTCAGAAAGATGCTATTTTTATTCCTTTCCATTATATCAAAACAATGCTTGTAATAGCAAACTAGCAGAAAAAGTCAAACTTTGAAATCACTTACATTTAGAAATAATAACTGAACACTGTATGAAAATTACAGTATATGAAGATTATATAACCCCCTAACCATTATCTCTCAGTATTCAAAAAGAGTTTCCAAGCCTACCTGGAGATGTTAGTGACTGAACTGCCGGTCTTTTGATTGCCAAGCATGTACTCTACATAGCACTGAGCTTCAACTCCCTGATATATAGCAAAATTCAGGCTAAATGCTTATACAGGAAATAATAGGAATAGAAACAATGGGAATAATAAGCAGTAGTAAACAGTTGGCAGCAGGGGATGGATGCATCACACTACTGCCATTCCATGGACATTGATTTCCTCATCAGCTGGCAATCTTTAAAATTCTAGAAAAAATGTATTTACTTTCCTACACAGTTGCTCCAGGTATATGCTTTTTGTATGCAGTTTCCACTCATGTGTACAGCTTTCCCTAGTATACAAGTTAATGTGGGCCATCTCATAATTCATAAAAAGAACACAGACCAAAGGATACCTGTGCCCCAATCTGCATGTTAGCATGGAAAAGACAACTTCTGTTCACTGAAAAATGTAGACTGATTCTTAATCCATTCCCAGTTGATTACAATTAAACTAATTTTGAATCTGTGTTTTCATCTGATCTGCAAAGTAAAACAACTTTGAAAAGAAAAATTATCTCTGCTGATATGCATACCCTTTCTTTCTTTCTTTCTTTCTTTCTTTCTTTCTTTCTTTCTTTCTTTCTTTCTTTCTTTCTTTCTTTCTTTCTTTCTTTCTTTCTTTCTTTCTTTCTTTCTTTTTCAAACTACAGATTATTGGCTTTGCTGGCTATGAGATTCTGGAAGATCAGTCCAGAAAACCCCCATGTTTCTCACTTCTGAGTCCCACTTGCTTTTGTCTAATTGCTCCTTGGATTTAGTTCAGACCTCGATATTTGGCGGAACGCCTACTCCCACCAAGTTCTACCCGTGTCACTCGCGCGAGCCAGGAGGTGAGGCTGAGGAGCCTGATGCCGAGGGAGGCCCGGAAGGAAAAAACAAGAAACCGGTCCTTCTCGGCAGTGGCTCCTCGCCTCTGGAAGAATTTCCCTCCAGAGATTCATCCTGCCCCCTCGCTGGGCATTTTTAAAAGTCAACTAAAAACCTGGACGTTCAGGCAGGCCTTCCCCTCCAGTTAATATTTGCTTTTTTCTTCTCTTTTCCTTGTAGTTCATTTTCATTTTTCCCATCTTGAAGTTTTTAATATTGATTGTAATAATTCCTTTTTTATTGCTACTGTTATTATTCTATTATTGTATTATGTCTTTGTAAGCCGCCTAGAGTGGTCATGTTACCAGACAGGCGGGATATAAATAGAATAAATAAATAAATAAATCTTTTCACTCATCAGCAGGGAGAAAGGAACAACATGGTGCGCCCATCCTCCAGTGCCTTGACCTTAGCCATGTAATATATGAATGGAAACATGTCTGTCTATTTCATGTTTGCGGAGATGGATACTTGTAGAAATGACACTGTGAAAAGATGTCAGCTGGATTTCAAACTTCAGAGAACTTCAATTGACTTCATTCTAGGGTCCCATGGGTAAAAAAAATACTTGAACAGTTTTCAGAAGTTGATTCTTCACTCATCTCTCAATAGAAAGCTGAAGTGAAGTATTATATACAAAATTTGTTAGGGAGGAGAAGGGCTTCAATATGTATTCAGAATGTAGGCCCAACCAACAGTATATCACAGAAGTGAGTACACCCCCTCACATTTCATAAATATTGTAGTATATATTTTCATGTGACAAAACTAAAGAAATGATACTTGGCTCCAATGTAAAGCAGTGAGTATACAGCTTGTATAACAGTGTAAATGTGCTGTCCCCTCAAAATAATGCAACACACAGCCATTAATATCTAAACCACTGGCAACAAAAGTGAGTACCAGCTAACAATACCCATCAATCACAGTGACAGATCATCTCTCCCCCTTATCACAACAATACACCCACGACAAAAAACACCCTGATCACCATAATCACCCAAGCTCCTAAAAAGGATAAAAGCTGATCCCACAGCTATAAACACTCAAATATCCAACACACGGCACAAGAGTACATATAGAGTTCTGACTCTTGTCCTCTGAAGATGCCGGCCACAGAGACTGGTGAAACATTAGGAAGAAAAACCTTAAAAACACAGCCAAACAGCCCAGAAAACCCACAACAACCACAGATAATGGACATTCCCAACTTTGATTCCATAAACACCCATGCAAAGGGAATTTCTCTATGATTGCCACTGTGAATGGAAGGCCATGGTAGTGTTGCTATGGAAACAGGTGTGGCTGCTGTCTTTTCTGCATTCTGTCCTTTTCAAAGTAGTGCATTATATTCTGGACCCTGTCAGTGTAGGCTGTGGCATACATAGTGGTAGTATAGGATTGCTCTGCGAAGTCCTGTGGATGGGCAGAACTAATGTAATTTTTTCTTTGCTGGGTGGAGGGAATTTCAGAATTCTGATAGATTCTGCAGCAGGATTAGATAATCCAAAAATCAGACAAATAGTTTTGCTGACAATATACAATTATTATGTTCTTCAGAAAGGCATACTCTAAATTTTTGCCATCTTTGATATAAAATATACAGTATTTCAGTATATTCAGGTTTACATTTTAAAATCAATTTGCTGAAAGTGGGGAGATTGTCTTCTCCCTAACAAAAGCTCTTAAAACGCACAGCTTGTTTTCGGTTTAGTCTTTAATACATCCAGGAAAAGGTTTTTAAACTTTGCTGAGAGTTTTAGACAGTTGTTGTCATTTCTCACCATCCTACACAAAATATGTCTTTCCTAAATGTATATAAAATTTAAAGCAGCAGGTAAAGAGAAAGGAGGACTGGGTCTTAAGTCTCAAGATGTATAAAAACTGGCAATGCAGGTTTTATTATCTAACAAGTTTGTGCTTGGTGCGTTTCAGCTGTGGCCTTCGGAAGCTAAGCATAAAATATAAATATAAATATAAGTATATATTCATACAGAAACAGCTGGCTTGGGATAGTTACAGCTTTCTTTTTTTTTTCTTATCTATACAGTTATCATTATAAAATATTGATTAATATGCACATAACAAGATCAATAAACTCCCATTACACCTTAATGACACCATATAAGATACATATCAAGCTTTTAGAATTTTTAGTTCTTGTCTGGTCTATACCAGCTCCAGCATTGATTCGAAGTGCAAATACTGTACAGAAGGGGTGGTATCTACTTGCTCTCGGCTGGCAGGTGAGTGAAGGGCAGTGAGATAAGCAGCAAGGGGGTTGTGCTATAGTAAGGGTTAGGTTCCCAAACTTTTTGCCCCGTAGACCACTAGCCAACTTATTTGTTTTCCATAGACTCCCCTGCCCCCTGCAAAGCTTTGATACAAGTCTAAACTTGTACCCCCAATTTTTTTTCTCTCTGATGTGGACCCCCTGCAAGTCAAAATTGACCCCTGGGGGTCCATATAGACCACTCTGGGAACCTAGCCCAAAAGGGGCTAAAGTGTTCAACCTAAATATCCAATCAATTTCCCTCCTCAGTAGGGACCTCTCATACTTAACAGGAACCATATCCACAACTCAGAATATTAAATCTCTTTTTGTGTGGTTAAATTCTGTGAAGTGGCTGACAAGAGGACTACCCAGTCTTCTATTTCTTAAATTACTCAGAGGTTCTCCTATCCTTGTCTTAAAAGAGGTCTAGAGGTCTTCCCTATATACAATTTCATGTAAGGACAACTTATGGCATAGATCACTCCCATAGTATTGCAGCTGGTAAATTTCTTCAGGATGTATACTTTGCCATTCTGTGGATCTTTAAATTCCATCATATGACATGTATTTCTATAGTAGGCACAATGTCATAAATCAATAACTGACTCCTAACAATAATTATTGGAGCAGCTTCCTGCAATATGCTTTTAAGCAGAAATGGGAAAAGTTACTATTTTCAACTATACTTCCCAGCATCTTCAAAGATGTACTTGGAGAAGGGTCTCAGACATTGTTTTTAATGACTAGGTTGCAATTTTTGCTAAAAGCATGCATACTCATCCATGCCTGATTTTCTGTGCTGAGAAAACCCTGTGCTGTAGTTGTATTTTCCAGACTGCCAAATGTTGGCTTCCAAATACAACTTTTGCCTGGGAATTGTCTAAATCGTGTGCAACATCCCTAGTGAGTACAGTAAATGAAATATAGCTAGCTATGTTGCAGAAGGCTACAATGCTCATTCTGGCAAAGTTTTACAAGTGCCTTCCTGTCAAGCATCAGATGAGCTTCTCTTTCATCTGAATATGAAAGTTGTTTTTTTAAATAGCTTCAATCAGTATCCTGAATATGATATACCTGTTGGCAGTACCGCCTTCTTTGACTGAGAGAGCTTTGATTCTCTTACTTGGTACAATGGGTCCTTTTTCATAGTTCATATGAAAATACAATTACTGGTGCTGTTGCTTTTTTATTCCTTTTAAAGACATCTGATGTGCTGTTTGGCAGCTTAAAATAATGAAATTCTTGTCTAGGGAAAGTATTGACCTGAAGACCAAAGGAACTATCTGTATGAAAGAAAGTGTCTAAATTTCTATGATTGTTGCTCTTAAAGAGATAAATACCTCTGCAAGCAATAGAAGAGCCTCTTTTGTTCATTAAAAATGATCAAATGTGTGTGCATCCAAACACACATATGCACAAAGGAAGAGAGGAACGTAAACTGTGATGAAAATATACACGTCCAGCCTGCAGCCAACATTGGTCCCTCTCCATAGAAACAACAGCTGTGAAACAGGCTACAAAGGATTACAGACTTGTTAGCAGACAGGAGACAAACGTGGTGGAACAATGGAGCAGCCAAAACAATGCTGAGCAGGACCGTAATCCCAGCCAGCTAGAACGGATCACAAGCCTGATCATATTGCCATAAAGACAGAATAATGAACTAGAGAGGATTTAGATCTTTTCCTCCATCCTCCTGAGCTCTGAATTCCGTAGTTTGAACTACAACTCCCAGAACAGCCCAGTCAGTCAGCACGGCCTTATCATGCTGGCTGGAAGATTATTGGAGTTGTGATCCAAAAATGTAGTGTTTTTCAAGTAATGTTTTCTCTTCCCCTTTCCCTCCAAATGAACATTCATGCTGAGGGGATCTATATGGCAAAGTAGGGCATACTATAAGACCTTTATCAATTAGGCCTATGTGTGTTTAATTCCCACTGTGTTGAATAGGGCTATTAATTATAAGTGAAGCAACACAGGACAAACTTATATTTAACTAAGAAACAATATGTTTTAGAGGAAAGAGTTCTTGGCAGAGATCTCTGGAGTAAGTTATAGTTAGAAGACTTTCATTGAATTAATGAAACTTACCAAATCACCACAGACTGAATGGGCTTACTCTAGTCGTGACATACTACTGGATTTCAGATATTATTATCACATGATGTCTTTGCAATATCTGGATTATTTAGAAATATCTAAGCAGAGCCCAGTGGAAGAATGGAGACAGCACAAGGGCTGATCTTGTACCATGTTTGCACAGAATAACTGTTGCAGCCACATCCCAGTGAAGGACACTTCTCCCCCTGGGTGCTTCTAAATGGACAAGTCCTAGCACAGTTCCTCAAAAGCCATTAAATGGAGTATGCTGTCATCAAGCTCACCCTCCTCTTCTTCAGCCTTCTGGAAATGAGACAGGATGATTGCACAATAAAGACTTGGGCTGGAGGCAGTATCTGTTTCAATTCAAACTGCTGCTAGCTCTTCCCCAGATTCTGACAGATGTCAGATTTCCTTCCTTCCTTCCTTCCTTCCCTCCCTCCCTAACTGTGGCTGGAAAATATTATATTTGTCTAGGGTGGCCACCTACATATCACATGGATGGGGATGAATGTATTACCAAAACAAAACTAAACAGGGTTGAGGTCTGCATCAAACTTCATATGCTGTTTTCATAGAGATGCAAATGCAGAAATAGTGACTAGAATTTTAAAAGGTACACAAGACATCTCACCATATAGGAGAAGACTGTAATCTGGTCTGATGGGGGCCTGTGCAGCCTATTTCTAACAACAAACGAGCTCCTTCTCTCCCTCTCAAAGGTTCCTTTTCTCTCTTCCCCTCTGTTCAAATCTCTGTCTTTAAATTAGGCTTGGACTAGGCAGTCTTCAAATCAGTGGTGACAACCCTGTATGCCCCTTTTCTTTCATTGAGCTCATGGGGGGGGGGGCGTACCAGGCTCTTCTCTTGCCCACTTCTCCTGCTGACAACACTGCTGTGAGGTACGTCGAGCCAAAAGAGGGTTAATGGCCCAAAGACACCTGAGGAAAATTATGGCTGAGTGGGAGTCTGCACCTGGATCTATTATGTCCCCATTGAATAAATAGAGCTTTGTACTGTGACTGCTCTGCACAGGACTAAAATACAGAGAGCCATCGTCACCCTAGGTTTTATTTCCTCTTTCCTGTGTTCACTATATTGAGGAATATCCATTTTTGGGTTCTTCCTTTTCTCCTAGGAGGAGGAGACATGGGTACAGACATCTCATTTCACCACTGCCGCAGTCTCTTCATCAGAACAGGAGTGTCAGGGTGTATCAGATAACCCATGTTTCTTTGTGTTTGTTCCTACAATCTATCTGAGGTCAGTGGAACACACACGACAGCCTCTGTGGTAAGCTTAGCTCTGTGTGGTTTCTCTTGTTCTTTGATTTCCTCCTTCAAAGCAAGGGATCAGGACTTTGTCTGAGAATCTGATCCTCTTTTGCAGCAGCTGCAGCACCTGTTACAAGACAGGTAGGCACCTCACCCTCAGTCCTTCAGCCTGTGTAAAATAACTATTTGGATATCCACCTGGCAGTTTCCCTGTGCCGTACATCTCATTACCATGAAAGGAAACTGTGTGAAGCTTGGCTGTGGATCACTTGGTATCACAATCCATTCAAAGATTACAAGAAGATGCCTTGAAATCAGTTGGAGCAAGGATCTCCTTGTTTCATTCTTGTTTGTGTTGCTTAACATTGTGAGAGATGGGAAAGTTTAAAAAAAAAAAAACCCTGTGTCTCCCAATACTTCAAACAAGATGGCCAGTGGATATGCTGTCTGAGGTATTATGGGAGCTAAGGAGAGGGGGGGGCAAAACATGCCAAGCTAAAATAAGGCCACCAACTAACACAAAGGCACACACCAAGAATATCACAAAATCACAATTACAGTTAGAAAATTGTTAGTATACACAACACATACCTCACACTCACTGCCAAGCTCTCTTGTACACTCCCTCAAGATATTTTCTTGCCTTTCTTTTTTTGGTCTTCCATTCCCCGGCCACACATGCTTCAATACAAACCATTAGATTTCAGTTCCTTAAGAAGGTGCTGGAGCTCGGAATTTTACTTTGTAGCATCACAGCCTGCCAGTTTAAACATATTTCAATACATATAGATAATTTTTTAAAAAATAACCCATCATAGCCAAGGAAAGTGGGAGTCTAGTAGACACTGGGGAAAGTATACCTTCTCATACACAATTTATTCCTTGAGTTGTTGGAGTTTTATTTGCAGACTGGAGTGATTATATGTCTATCCAACACTAATAGTTCCTTCTAGCTTTTGAATGCACAGAAGACCCTCTCTGCTTAGTATTCTCTCTCTCTCTCTCTCTCTCTCTCTCTCTCTCTCTCTCACACACACACACACACACACACACACACTTTCCTGGGTTGGTGGCAGCTGTTTGTATGCTGTTGATCTGTTGCTATGTATGTGTGCAGTAAAGAAAACAATATATACACACACATATATAATTTCAAGCAACTGTAAGTAAAGGAATATTTTTATTCTTTCTCAGAGTGAGTTATTGAGACTTTTAAGCACCAGCTAATGAGAAAGAGGTGGATTCTGTGGAACCTGTCACTATTCTTCTTTGTGGATCTCTGTATTTCTACTGCAGAGCTAAAGGGAATTTTACCAGAAATTCAAAACCTTGGAACACAACCTGTGTACCTGAAAATAAAACAGGGTGATTGAATAATCCCACAAAGTCTTCCTATGATTTCCTTGCAATAGAGAACAAATCTGGGGAACTCCTGCAGACTTAAATGTCTCACCGTTTGTAGAAGTGGGATGAGTGTAATGTAACCTTCCTTGTCACCTGCCTGGGCAGAGAGCAAGTCCCCGCTTCCGCCCTGTGCTCCCTTTTTCCTGGAGTGTGTCCCCTTTCCCCTCTGCTAACTCTTAAACCTGTTTTTAATCCACCCATTTAATCTACTTTGCTCCAAGTTGTTCATTTTCATAAACTCTTGGAAAGGAAACTGTAACAATCCTTTGGAAGCACATAATTAAATTACTCACACTGAGTACCTTTATCAGCTGATTTCAAATCCCACCAAAAAATGTTAATATACCTAAGGAGCCTGCTATGTTTTCCATTGTGCTGCTTTCCCTCCCTCTTGCTGGGTTATTAAACCAATTCAACCCTTGTGATAATCTCTTCTATATTACTCCGTTAATCAATTTCACAGGCACGGCTAGCCTGAGAGGGAGCAATTGGAAGTGCAACCTGGACGCAAGCCCAAAGGACACACTCCGTCAGGGCCCGGGGTTTGTACTGGTTACAGTCATGCTTTTCAAGCAAGGATTGAATATTACAAGAATTCGGGGGGGGGGGGCTGCACCCTTGCAGGATAGCTGTTAAGGATCAGACCAGTCTGGGTAACGGTAGACAGGAGTCTTTATCTGCATCGCAATGCTGCCTCCACATGCAGGACTTCGTTGTTTTTCTCTTCAAGACTGCACTGTGGGTACTTACATGTGAGAAAGTGAAGAGGAGAAAGTACAACTAGGAACAGGCACCTGTGGGGAGGAGAAGGTGAAGCACCCTACTGCATATCAGCTTCACGTGCATTCAGCCGTAGATTCCTTTGGCCCAATTTCCATATCAATGTGTGCATTCTCTCTCTCTCTCTCTCTCTCTCTCTCTCTCTCTCTCTCTCCCACTCTGTGTGCGTGCCATCAAGTCAATTCTGACTTTATTTTTGTACTCATGATTCCTAACTGTACTCATTCTTTAAAATATGTAACACTCTTTGAGCTAAGAAATGGCATCACAAAATGCAGAGAAGGGAGCAGTTTGAAGAGGACATGGGGTTTCAATCCACGTCATGGAAGTGTTAAGTAGGTCCGTCTGCTTAAAAATCAGGACCGCACAAAATTGGGCCCTTCCTGTGTGATGGACATACATCTAACTTATTTCTGCTGACCCGTGATTGTCTGCGGTGAGGCCTTCTCTTGATTTCTCCATTTATTTAGAGTGATCTCTGAGATCACAGCTCTTGACAAGTTACCTATTACATTGGAATCTCTGAACTGTTCTGGAAGCAGGCTGCTCAGAAGGAAACTCTGGGTTTTGATCTCATTGTGCTGTTTCTGACAGTTTTTCAAGATCTTGACACTCTAGAAATGCCATTCTAATGCCTGAGAGACTGGGGGCTATGCCAGTCCTCCAAAGCATTAATAAATCCATATGGTTGTTAAAGCATTCCCCACCACCACCCTCCCACCCACTCAGACTATTTGGCTGAAATACTCCCAGTGTTGCTTGCATATAATGTAAGGACAAACAAGAAAGCTCACTGCCACAGGCTTACAACCTGAAAGACATGGCACAAAAGGAAAAAAGGAATGGGGAGGGAGGGAGGAGGAACAGGGCAGAACACTCAGGCACCCTTCTTAAAATTGAATGGTAGTGAAGAGGAAACTTGAGGGAGCTGGTTTTTCAGCTGTTCTGATGAAACAGTCCTGTTTGTGTTTTAATGTCCTACAGATGCTGCCTGGAATAAAAGAATTTAAAACAGGGGAGGGGGTTATGTGGTTTCTAGATCTTGCTGGGCTTCAGCTCCCATCAGTCCTAGAAAGCATGGTCAATGGTCAGGGATGATGATCCCTGCTGTTACGGGAGCTGTAGTCCAAGAACACATTGAAGAATGGAGATTCCTCATTCTTGTTTTAAGGTAAAAGTGAGCAAAATGTGGCACTCCAACTGTTGTCGTACTACAATACCCAGCATTCTTTACCCTGGCCAGGCTGGCTGGGGAAGGTGGGAGCTGCACTCATCTGGTGGGCCGTGGTCCTAATCCAGATCCCTCTCTGTAGCAGCTGGTCATGGAGAGGAGCAGACAGGCACAACATTGATCTACTGCCTGTTATGTTTTATTGTTCTAATATTATGTATGTATGCAGGGAACTTTTTTCTATTGTGAGTTAGCTCCGCACCATTCATAATTTCCTAAAACCTGTCTTACATCTTCTTTTTGTCTAAGGTAAAAAGACTCACATACTTTAACTCAGCTTTGTGGGGAAAGAAGAAAGCTATGACATAAATAAGGATAATTTTGCACACTGACAGTGTGTGCCACTCAACATTACACATTGGGGACTATTTGAAGGGCTGCATTGACCTTGCAACGAATGGAGGAAGTCACAGGTTGAAGCTTTGCTGAAGGTTTTCTTTACTATGAAAGGCTTCCACATTAAATTAATAATGCACCAGGCAGGCTAGAGGGCGCTAAACTCTTGGAAGTGTTCTACAAGCAGATCAAAATATGGTTATGAAAGAGTACCATGCATACTCCTTCTTTTGCCTGTTTTAAAGAAAACTATAAGAGAAATTTTGTTTCTCATGTTAGGGGAACTATTGAATAATGAAAGGCTGTCCCGAATTCCTCATGAAACAGCAACCTAATTCTGATCCTCATACATGTCACTAAAATTGGCAGAGCACAATCTTTGTACTCTCAAGGGAAATGTAAAAGTAGTACAGAAATTTCTGAAGGCTTGCACTGCATAGAGCAGGCACACAGAATATAGTGCTGTCAATTGTGTGCAGCTTTGCAGTAAGTTATATAAAGATTTTTTAAAAATAAAAATAAAAATTAGCTTTCCAAGTTCTAGGTTGGCTGTTTATAGCTGGTGTGAATGAGGGTCAAACAATAGCTGGAAAAAAATTGTACAGATCATGAGCACCAACTAGTGGTGAGGAGACTGTAAATGTGGCAGTGCATCTTGGTTATTGTTTAGCCTGGAGACCATTCCACCTTTGGCTATGATTCTAGTGGAAGGGGCAAGAATATTTCAGTTATTCACTTTGAACACTTGCCTGTGTAATACACCCTTTGCTATACCAAGTAGTAGAATCATTCTATGACTAGATAAAGTCCCAGCCACCCCATCCCATGTTCCAGAAGGACAGCCAAGTTAGATGGGCTCCCAAGGTAACGCCCCCCCCAAAAAAAAACCCAAGGCACCTCATTGATTATTACGAAGTGATCAAGCTGCCCCCTTGATCATCATCGTTCCTGATCTTCCTGGTTCTAGAGTCTCAGAACCATGCTTATTACAGTAGATGGCTGGTAACTATGGGAGTTACGGTCCAAAAATCAGGAAGGCACCAGACTTTCTGTTCATGGATAATCCATGATTCTTACAGGTGATGTTTAATGCCAACTCAAACCAGCCCAAGACAGCATGGGCAAGAGATGAGAATGATAAGAGCTGTAGAACAATTACACCTTGAAGGCCATAGGTTCTCCATTTCTGCTCTAGTGTCAACAGACAACAAAGCCTATAATTGTACTATGCCTTGGTTGACCTTATACTTCTATCATTGTGTATATCATTCCTTTGTTGCTGAGGGACATGTGGTTGAGGGCAAAGTTGCATTTATTTCCTGCTGATAAGCTAGACAATGGCTGTTTAGCCACTGGGCCTGAGACGCCTTCAGTCTGATGAACCAAGGAATTTCTTACATTTTCACATTGCATTAGTTTGCAATTTGGGGCCTAATTATGAGGAAGAGAAAACCTGTGTTCCAGCCATGAGTTCTCCAGAGATAGGTTTGCCCACCTCACTGTTGTCCCTTTTCTTGCATTATTTAAATACATGTCTGCCATCCATTCCTATGGGAAAAATTCAGTTTCCCACTTCAAAACAGAGAGGAAATAGGGATAAAGCCTCACTCTGCTACTGCTGCTGTTGCTACAAGGAACACCCCAGGGGAGTTGCACTGTATTTCTCTGACATCCTCAGAGGTTCCCGCAAAGAAAGCATACATAACTGTAATACTAACTGTAATACCTTCATACATAACTGTAATACCAACTGGCAAAAAAGTAGCATGTCCGATACAAGTCGTTTACCAGTAGGTACACAAATGCCCTAGTTTGCCTTCTCTGACGAACATTTTTCTCTCCTCCCTAACATTTTGTTGACACAGAGAGGCTCTTGGCAGGATTCAGAAAGAGACCTTTTCTTCGGAACTAATGATGCCATGGATGGCCAGGCACTCTCCCACTCCTTTCAGAGAGAGGCAAAAATCCAGGAGATAATTTCTCCCTGCTGAAAACATGCCTTGATGTGTTCTGTGGTGGGGTGGCAGAGCCTCCCCCCCCCCTTTGCACCATCCAAGCACCTTCTTTGGTAGTCAGTCCTTCCTCCATAAAAATGTAGAGCAGTCAAAAAAAAAGGCTAGTGTGGATGGATGGCTATTTTTATATATGCACTATCAACATGATGACTGCTACAGAAACATGCCACTGATAAGAGGAGAGCAAACCCGAGGGAAACAGAGCAGTGAAGCAAGCACTAATGCTGGCAAGAATGCAAGTTCACACAAGGACAGCTCTCTTCTGGCAAAGGCTGCTCTCTTTCTTTCTTTCTTTTTTATTCTCCCTCTTTGACTCACTCAGAGAAACGGCTGCATTATGCTGTCCACTTAAATAAATCAGAAAGAGGAGATCACTCAGATGAAATCCTTGCATTTATCAGCTTTGCCACACGTGCCTCACTACAGGACAGTCCATATTGATTGGCAAGGACAACGTCTGGTTTATAAATTGAGTAACACTATTTATTTGCTTCTGCATGGATTGCTATGTGGGTAGCGTTGATCCAAGACCAGCTGAGAGATTACTATTACAAGGGGTATTATGGAAAAGGGGGGGGAGAGGAAACAAAGACCCTCCTCAATCTCTTTCAGTCAGATAATCCATGCACACAGAAGAAAAAAGAAAAATAGTCATTTGTTCTTTTGACAAAAATGGCTTGTTACATAACAAAATATCTGGGCATTGTTGAACTGTAGAATGCTCTGATCCCCTTCCCCCTCTCCTTTTAAAAGAGTCAGCAGTTTTGCAAAATGGACAGAATCCAAAACTGGAACAATCCATTTCATACTATCCAGACATTGTCTTCTGCCTTAGACAATTACTAATGATACTCAGCCTACTTTGAAAGTCCGTGGGTCAAATCAGGGCCAGTTACTGATGGCATACCTGTCATTAAAAGCTGAAAGCTATTATATGTTACAGATTCCTAAATATCTTCATGTCTGAGTTCCCATACTTATATAGGAAGCTTGTGATTACCTCCTGACAACTGATCAGAAAACAAAGCATACTATGGTGCAATATGAAATGCTCCCATCATGACAATCAGAGGTCCATAGTAGATAAGGAATTCCCTCTTCTAATGACATTTTCTTTAATGGATAGTTTAGACCGTACAATTAGCAGATCATTGGAAGAAGAAAGTAGGTTAATGTTGGTTAAGATATATTTGACCGTACAATGGACAACTTTAGAGGACAGAGGACTCTCCTTCATTGGAGGGTTTCAAACAGCAGTTCATCTGTTAGGACTGCTTGTTAGGAATTTGCTGAATTGGCAAGGGATGGTCCAGATAACCCTTGATGTATCTTTCAGTTCTACAATTTTATTAGATAAACACCTAAAACAATTCTATTAGATAAACATCCAATATACATGTTCAGGTTTGCTCTAAAAGAAATAAAGGAATTCATTATTTACTCTCATATTAATCTGCGGTTAGCCACAGCTCATCTCTTACTGGGATATACATGCATCACCATTGGCTATTACACTGATAATGGGTGGTAGCTGATGGACAAAGTCACACGAGATTTCTTGTTGCTGTCATTTGCAGGGGAAGGGGAACTGTTTGCAACCTCTTTCAGCTTCTATCCATACTATCTTCATTTATATTTCTGCATTTACCAACTGAAATAACGTAAAATGAGAGAAAAGAAGACCTAGCCTTACAGAAGTTTATCTTAAGCCACAGCAGGCAAAAAAACCCAAAAAAACACAAGCAAACAAAAAACTGTCTGGAAGAGAAAGGAAACAAGGGGAAGTTGATTACTCAGCTTGGTCTTTGATACTAACTGTCACAATGTGTTCTTTTTCAAGCCAACCTACAAAATACACTACCCAACAATGTTCCAAACTAATGAGAGCACATAAAGCCACAACAAGAGCAAAATTGTTTGTATCCATAGATGAAAAAATACTGAGCAGGTGCAATAAGGCAAGAATTTCATTAACCTCTTACTGACATCAAGGATTGGGTTTGTACTCTGTTCCCATGTGAATCCATGCTTCCTCCATCTCCTGTGTATATCTTTTGCATTGTTTCTGTCATGCGTGAATGAATAAATGACTTGGGTTTTACTTAGTGAAAAGGAGCACTGTATCATCCCACATTTGTTTAGACTTGTGCACTTGCTTAGAATCACCAGCTTGCATAACATTCTTCTGCAATGGCTGCAAAACATAGGCCAAAATTCAACAATGCCCCTTTTTCACTTTGGGAACCTCTTTAGACACTTCCTTACAGCCACAAACAATGGTGATTAAATTAAAAACTAAATTGCCAGATCAAAGGAACTATGGATCTTGCATTTTTGAAAAGGTCAGCTTTATGTTTGCTAATACAGTGTAGAACTTTTTATGACATTAAATGACGACAGTCCCTTGCTTTTCCATAATGTGGTCATCTTCTGTGCATTGTTCTAATGGAATTTGTTTCTGTACCAAACTAGATGTGAAGAACGATCAGTTAATCACAGGAAGCGAAGGGAAGGGAATCTAAAGGTTCTGCAGTTACAATGTCTCTAGTTTCCTCTTCTAGCCAAAACTCATTATTGCTGCTTCGGGTAACACTTTAGACTAGTGGCCACATTTGGGCAACAGTTTCATGCAACAGCACGGGAGGAAAGATGGTTCAAAAATTCCTAGACGTAAATAATCTAAAACAGCTTGCAGAGGGCTGGGAGCCACATATGCCCTCCTCCTACCTTGGAGGTCTGCATCCTCTTCTGTGACCCTTGCCAAAAATATATATTCTTATTCTTAATAAATTGTTTATAAAAGCCTCCTCATGCCCTCTAGTGGCAAGTATCTTAAAAAAAAAAAACAACCCTAGGATTTGTGGTCATGCTACGACAAATTTGTATTCCCAGAGAAGAGAAGAGAATATTTTGAGCAAAAGAAAATAGAAAGGAAAAAAAATGTAATTTAAAAAATGGATGTGCTGGAAGCTGCCTTTTGACACTTCAGAGTTACACAGCCTGCACTTTCCCCACATCGGGGCTAAAAAAAATGACATGGCATCTTGATATTTTAAAGACTTATTACATTGCAATCCGATAGAGGTCTGCTCAGAATTAAGTCTTTTTTAATTCAATGGAACTTACTCTCAAATAAATGTCTGATGAAGTGGACATGCTTCACGAAAGCTCATATTAAAATAAAGCAGTTAGTCTTTAAAGTGCCACAATGTCTTCTTTTGCTTCTGCTTTGTTATGTGTTTCTTGCTGAAACGTTTGCACAGAGTAACCTGACTATCACTCTGAAAACTTAAATAAGGGAGTACAGTATGGGGGGTTTAAAAAGAAAACAATAAACCTCACAAAATACCTGGTAGAAATGAATTTGTACATCAGCTGAAGCAAAACATCTTGCTTTTCCTTCTTTGCATCTCACTCTATATACATTTACACCCACTCATGCCATTTAAAGCACCTGAGGAAAAAGGAAAGTTATTGACCACCAATTGGGTGAGGGGAGATAGATTGTGACATAAAATCAGTTAGTCAATTAACAGCCCTAAAATAGCTTATCAATGTTTTGTTTTGTTCTGCTCATGTCATTCTTTTATTTAGCCTTACTAAGAATGCTGAGTTCACTTAAGGAAATTAGTACGCATGTGATAAGAAGATTAACCACTGTTGTCATTGTAAAGGCTGTATGTTTTATTCCCTAACAGAAGTGAACATCTGTCATCTAGCATGGTATTCACTTACCTCAAAGATGGGGAAATTATGTTCTGCACCACACAACTCTCTGAAACTTCCAGTCAGGCTGACTGGGGAATTCTGCAAATCATCACCATCGTTAATAGTAACTTTTACCAGTTTTATTCTTCTTATCACTATATCACAATTTTCCATTTTTCCGATAGATTGTAAGTTGTTTTATAACAAAGAATGCAAAACTCTTCTTTATTGTTAAGAGATTCAGGTTAAAAGAAAATAAAGGTTATATTGTTTAAGAAGCTTTTTTAAATTGGCCATAATGACACATTTACAGAATTGACATAAAAGGGTAAGATAACGAAATGCAAAACTGCTTGACTTTCTGCTGAGCTGTAAAAGAGGAGTTCTCTTTTTACTGCCTTATATGAATACAGAATGCAATCTTGACTGGAACAGTGTGTAAATTTTTGATCACTGCAGAATTAGAAAAGCTTTAGAAAAAGACAAAGTAGTGATCAACAGATTGGAGTAACTCCTCTTTCAAGAAAATAACAATGTTTCACACATTTAGGTTGGGAGAAGGGGTAAAATAGGATTACAGGGATGTATAAAAACAGGTATAGTAAAGAACAAGTTAGTAAGGGAAATGTTTTTGTCACTCCTAATAAAAAGAACCTGTAGTCATTCATAGAAGCTTGAGTGGAGGAAGTTTCAAGATAGATTTTTAAAAATACATGTGTCTTAACACAAATACCACATGCACAGAATGTAGTAATGGATGACAATTTGGATGGCTTCAAAAGGGGACTGGATGAATTCATGGAGGTTAGGGCCATCAGTAGCTACTAAGCAAAGGGCTATAGATCATCTTTAGTTTCAGAGGATGATTCTGCATATCAGTTGTTGGGGTATTTGAGGTGAAAGGTCCAGAGCTACTCATATCCTGCTACTGAATTCCTCCCCCCCCCCCAAAAAAAAGCTGATTAATCAGTGTGTCAACAGAATATGGTACTACCCTGTTTCCCTGAAAATAAGACCTAACCTGAAAAAAGCCCTAGTATGATTTTTCAGGATGCTAATAATATAAGCCCTACCCCCAAAATAAGCCCCAGTCAAGTGAAACCCCGCCTTCCACCAGAAGATGACATGACTGTAAAATAAAACATCCTCTAAAAATAAGCCCAAATGAGTTTTTTCGAGCATTAAGACCCTGTCTTATTTTCGGGAAAACATGGTAGATAGCACCTTACTAAGATCAAGGAACGTCTTATGTTTCAATATTTTGGGGGGAGGGAAAGATATGCCTAAACACAAAAGCCATGTGCATTAATGATAGCAGTGTATAAAAACAGGCATAGTGAGGAACTGTTCTGCGCAGGAAGAGTTAGATATGTGTTTCTTTAACTCAGGTTGTATAAGGAGGAAGAAACCACCACGAGGGCCCCATCTCCCCTTTCCTCTGAGCCAGGAGAATTTTAGATCACCAGCTCCCCAAGAAACTGGGACAATGCACTCTGGACTGAGTGGGTGCCTGACAAACCCAGAGGTAGAGACCCCCCAAGGCCTGGGAATCTATAATCCCCACTGACATCCCTGGGGAGGTGATACCAGAAAAAGACCCAGGTGAAGATGAATGCGTCCTAGAAGAGGAAGGATCATGTGGCTGCCGGGATCTAGGACAGAGGTTGTCAACCCCCAGTCCGCAACCCAGTGCCGGTCCATGGCCTGAGCCAGACCAGGCCGTGGAGACAGACCTCCCACCCCCCTGCATGCACTCCCCTCCCCACAGCTGCTTTGTGCACACTTGTGTGTGTGCCAGTGCTGGCGTTAGCGCTCCCCCACCCCTTCACGCATGTGCCTGAGTGCCCGTGCAAGCGCGAAGGATTGCCCCACTTTCCTCAGAGGCTCAGATAGTCCACGGTCCCAAAAAGGTAGGAAACCGCTGATCTAGGGGACATAAAGCAGGCTTTGGAGATGGGAAAGGAAGACTATGAAATGAGAGAGACAGAGAGCAAGCAGAGCAGAGGAGAGAATGCTCTGCAGATGTGATCATGGGGGAGGATGAAAAGGTGGGGACTGGAGAGATACCTTAGAGGTAGTAGAGGTAAACCCCCCAGAAGAACCAGAGCCCTCAGGTGCCTGGGAGTAGATATACAAAAAAGGCCCTTGGACTGGGGTTACTATACATCTGACTGCAATAACCCCTTAGTATTTAAAACTGGGTTACAATTCCCTGATTTGTATTAAGGCCCAATTTTACTACTATGATATTTGCTTTAGTGGGGTTTTGCATATAACTTGAATCTACTTCAAGCTTACATATTCATGCTATTTCTTTTAATAAACAGTTGATATGTCCATAGAAAAGCTGATAAATCAGACAGACAGATATTCTCACTAAGCATTCTACAGAGAATGCTGGATGGAACTCAGCAAGAAGAAAGTTGGAGGGGCTTAATTGGGTGGAACTGGAAAAGGTGGGGTTAACAAGGGGTAGAGCTTTGAGCACCGCAATTTAGGGAATAGGAAACCTGCCATTACTGTTTGATTGTTTTTAATAAATGTATGGTGCATCAGTGTTTGTAGATGTGGTGGCAGCACAAATGAACTCTGAAACCTGAACTAAAGAAACCATAGTAGGAGCTGACTGTCCAGTTTTATAAGATCTATGTGCTTTTCCTCATTAGAGGAACTAGACAGAGGTGCAAAATGGTAGCTCAGGGGTGGAGTTAGCTGTCTCCATCATCCTTGAATCAGAAACTATGACAAGCTCATAACTGCAATCATAATTAACGATTAGGACCCTAACACTATTTTAAAGAGCAGGAAGCCCCTTTCTGTTGCTGTTGCTATTTTTAAATAGTTGGGAATCAGAAGTCTTTGGCAATTTAACTCAGGTTATTGAGCAACCTGGAAGAAGATCCTAATCTACCTTCTGTCCAGTCTAGCCAGAGGCATGGAGGTGGATGTTTCACTTTCTAAAGTCCAGGTGGCTTGTCACCCTGATACTGGGAAAGGCAACCAAGATTGGGTTATAAAACCCAATCCCCATTACATGACAAGAGAGCTTTCAGTGTTGTTAAATCTGGGCCTGCATATGATCAATCTCTCTCCTCCCCACCCCCACCCCAGGAACCACAGCAGTGATCATCCACCTGGGCCAGGGAAGCCAATTGCTCCTTTTATAATTTAAACAGGATATCTCCTTTTGCTGTGCAAAGCACACGCCCCCAAAGACACTGGGACCCACTAGAATTTAGAATGCCTTTAAATAAAACTTGCATCAGGCCTAAGTATAGACATTTTTCTTTTTTAATGTTAAGAAAGCTTGGTTAAAGTTTCATCAGATCTTGGTCTTCACAGATGTATGGTGTTAAGGCGAACTCAACCTTCTTGTTAATTGCAGTTCAAACTAATTAGGGGTCACTATAAAGGAAGAATGAATATAACTGTGCACTGCATGGTTTATGGTTTCAGGGAGGAATAGATTAAGGTGCATTGCTCCAGGCTGCGATTTTTCTTAAATTAACATACTTAGAGAAATGAAGAGAGGTGGGACAGCTCTTAGGGAGCTCACCCAACCACATTCCTGCTGCCGTGGAAACCCGCAATTATAAATTATTAGGAACCTTGTTACAGGTTGAGCATGACAAAACACTTGAGCTCACACTATGCTTTACATAAACATGTTGTTGTTGTTTAGTCATTAAGTCGTGTCCAACTCTTCGTGACCCCATGGACCAGAGCACACTAGGCCCTCCTGTTTTCCACTGCCTCCCGGAGTTGTGTCAAATTCATATTGGTTGCTTCGATGACACTGTCCAACCATCTCGTCCTCTGTCGTCCCCTTCTCCTCTTGCCTTCAGACTTTCCAAACATCAGGGTCTTTTCCAGGGAGTCTCCTCTTCTCATGAGATGGCCAAAATACTGGAGCCTCAGCTTCAGGATCTGTCCTTCCAGTGAGCACTCTAGGGTTGATTTCCTTCAGAATGGATGCAAAAACATACACCCAGCAAAATCAAAGCAGAAATAATTTGGGTTGAATTCTCCATAAATGCCTTCAAAGATGATGATGTGTCATGTGAACAAATCCCACAGCTTGTGGCAAAATTGTAACCCCAGATTATATTTCAGCTGTATCTGCAGAGCACTCAGATATACTGTATGAATTTTTTGTGGGGCACTTGATGTCATATTGTGCAACCCCAGTCCATGGGCTACAATATACATTGAACATAATCTTATGCGTACCAACTCAAAAGCTTGTTTGGCCTCCAAGAACACACACTGGATGAATCAGTGATGATTGAATTATCTGTTCATCCAGAGTGCAGATATATGCTCAGCAACAAAAAGGTAAAGACAAACATACTGTATGTATATAAAAAATAGTTGCCCTGCATCTTTTATTGCTCTCAGACTTATTCCCAGGAAAATCAAGGGTTACCAGACCCGACTATTTTAAGAAACTCAATTATTTTGATATCTCAAGTTACAATACACTTTACAAGACTTCTGTTGTCTTGTTTTAGTACTCTTTTCTTTAATGGTGGTTGTACAGACACAATTAATTTTCTCAAGCTTTATTGGATTCACTCACCCCACCCTGTTACTCTGGTTTAGACATTAATGCAATGTGTGACACACCTTGTCATGTGTCAAATAGAATATTTTTTAAATTGGTTTTGAGTCATTAGGAACATTATGGCCCATTGTAGGTCTTAAGATAATTACGAAACAGAAATCTCTGTAATGATTTGTTATCTGTTCTTCACTCAAGGACAGTGCGCCTCCTGTGATTAATTTGACTGGTTTTTAGGTTTTGCTGGTTATTTTTTTAAAAAGACCCCAGACCCGTGGGTTTTCCTTCTCCACATTGAGTTGCCTCTTGGGACTCTGCCAGCTGGGCCAGGCACTTTAGACCCACTTGCATCTTATGAGCAGAGGCTGTTTTTGTACTAATCTCAGCTTACTTACAGAGTCTCCAGTACAACACCTGGAGGGTTAACTGTAGCCTAAGTTGGAATCAGGTAACATCTACTTTCATCAGAGCTTGGTGGGGATCACATTGATTATTGAACAAGGTAAGTGTGATGTTTGGGGGAGTGGTTTTACCAGGCTATCCCGAGCCCCAGAGTTTCCATAGCAGAAACTTGATATTGACTATCCACCTAATAATGGATCTAGAAGGTGTAATAAAAATGATAATAGTCCATCAGCAACCCTTCTATGTAGAGCCCAGATATGGTGAAACTGAACACCAGGTGTTAGAAAGCTGCATCACAGTAATTGTTGTTGTTAATGTGTTACACGATTTTTATAGAAGTGCTGCATTTTGCTGTTACTCCTTATGGTCAGCAGTATGTTGTAACAACTGAAAAATAATAAGAAACAACAGAAAAATCTAAATATCAGGCACACTTGGATGTGGAAATATTAAAGAATTGCAGCTTTTTGTTCAAGATGATTGAGAGGCAGAAAAACCTAAATAGCGGTCACACTTTCCATGCGGAAATATTAAAGAATTGCACCTTTTTGTTCATAAACTCCTTACAAAATTCCAACATAATACAATGGCAACAAAATACATTCACATGCAACCCTACAATAAAGTCAGATTAAATCTTAACTGAATTTAGCAAAGTTGTCACCCTTGGATAAAAACTGTTTTTAAATCAATTTGTCCTAGTTTTAATAGATCTATATCGTCTTCCTGATGGCAGTAGTTCAAGCAAAGAGAGTCTAAGATTGGAGGTGTCCTTTATAGTAATTCATGCTTTTTTAAGACAATGGGACCTGTACAGTTCCTCCAAGGTGGGGAGGGGACATCCAACAATCTTCTGTGCTATATTAATCAACCTCTGGAGTGATTTTCTCTGAGCCACTGTACAACCTGCATACCATGTGCACATACAACATGACAAGAATCTCAACTCCAAGTCATGTTCTCCTCACAGAAAGTACAATCTCTGTTGAGCCTTTTTCAGTACATCTGAGGTATTTACACTCCAAGTCATGTTCTCCTCAATATGGACACCCAAAAACATAAAATCCTCACCCTTTCTACCCAGTCTTCACTGATGAATAATGGTGGAATATTCATCCCCTTCTCCCTATAATCTATTACAAGCTCATTAATTTTTGAAGTATTTAGAAGCAAGTTGTTCTCGCTACACCATTTCATCAATTGTTCCACCTCATCCGTATAAGCAGACTCATTCTCCTCTGAGATGAGCCCCACTACCGTGGTATCATCTGTGAACTTAATGATGGCATGGCTGTTATAAGCAGAAATACAGTCATATGTATAGAGGGTATAGATCAGGGGACTCAGCACACCAATACTAAGGCTGAGAACTGTTGATGCATATTGACCTACTCTAACCCTCTGACTTCATTCAGACAAAAAAACTGTATCACATACAAGTGGAAGTCCAAATCCCTTAGTTTAATCACCAGCTTCTGAGGGAGGATGGTATTAAATGCAGAGCTGAAGTCCACCAAAAGCAGCTGTACATAGTTCCCCTGCTGCTCCACATGTGGCAATGCAGTATAAAGGACTATAGATACAGCACCTTCCATTGATCTATTTGCTCTATATGCAAACTAGCGGATATAAAAACTCTGAGGGAGAGATGATGTAATATGACTATGAACCAGTATTCAAAACATTTTACCACTACATCACTATTAGCCCATGGAGTTGGTGAAACTGCCAAAGCCTTAGACAAGTGGGTGCTGGCTCTTTCTTTTATGTGTGCCACTAGGTTAAAGCTAGCCCATGTAGCCTTTTGGTTTGCTTTATATGTGCAAAGCAGGTTTGACCGTGTAAAGTCCAGAAATGTGTGAGTGCAGTCCCCAGACTTCTGGAGACCGTCCACATTTGTCTCAACATTTTAAAATTGTATTTAATATTTGTTTGTTCTTCTAAGATCTGTGGGACAGAAATACTTTGACAAAGAAAGAACCATCTGAAATGTCTTATTCCCTGCAATTAATCAATGTTATTCCCACAATGAGATTTCCTCAGAGATTTCTATGTTGGCAATTGTATTTGTATATTAAGCCCACAAGTCATACAAAATACTGTATGCTACACAGCCCATCACAAAATCAAACCTAATGAATGCATGGTAACAGGACAAGGAAAACCACATACTGAACTATGATGAAAAGACATCTCACCACTTGAGGGAGCACCTCTTTGAACACAAGCCAAATAGATTTCTGATTGCTGAAAACTCAATTACTACAGCACAAATGGATTAATGAAGCAGGGAGATGGACGTAAAAATGCTGTGCTCTACAATCTTTGAGTAAAAAAAAATCTTTGGATACAGATATGAAAAGGTTTCTGTAATCTAGAATCACATGAGACTATACTGGCCAGAATCACATTGAATATTTATATACACACAAGAGGAATCATGGACATTACTGCAGCCGAATGATGAAGTGCTGATCACATGCTGATCACCTGCCTGTTTGTGCATCTGGTGCACACCCAGGGCGTTGTCAGTTAGATCCAGTTACCTGCTTCAGCTTCCATTATTCTTCTTGCACATGCATAAATATCCAATAAGATGTGAATGCTGTCTTGCTTTCATAAATCACAACTAAGTATCTGTGTAACGGAGAAGAATTATGTATTTTTTTAAATTAATAAATGGGTGTTAAATAAAATATTCATTGGTTTCTATCCACAATTTTTGCTTGTTACCAGCTATCAATATAAATTTTATAGTGAACTTTATATTAATGTGGATTTAACTCCTGCCTGTTAGCTTTCCTGCTCAAAGGTGTCTTCAGGTGTCACAGAGAGATGGTCACTTGCCTAGCCCAGGGCTCAGCCCCACTGGTACAGAGGTGAGCTGGGCACTGTCCCTTGGCAGTGACTGCCCCTTAGTCACTGCCAAGGGGCATAACAAAGAAGGGGAGCTCTTCAGGCTGACTTATGGGGAGAACAGAACTCCCTTATTACAACAGCTTTACTAGCTGCTAGTCTGTTTCCAAGCTGAAATCAAAGTGCTGGTTATTACCTATAAAACCCTATATGGTTTGGGTCCAGGCTACCTGAAGGATTTAGTACTCCATATGAGCTTTCTCAGCTTTTAAGATCTTCTAAGGAGGCCCTTCTCTCGGTTCCACCACTTTTCCTAGCTCACTTGGTGAGAACATGTGAGAGGGCCTTCTCGGTGGTTGCTCCCAAGCTTTGGAATGTGCTGCCCTGAGATGTCAGGTTGGCCCCCTTCCTCTTCCTCTTTCATCAAAGACCTTCTTTTTCAGGCAGTTTTTAAAGCAATAAGTGGGGGGCCTCAAGAATGCTATATTTATTAAATTTGTAGATTTTAAAAAAATGTTTTAAAAAAGTTTTAATGTTGGTTTTAATATTGACAAAGGTTTAATTTCTTTTTTAATATAGTTTAATGGTTTTTTTTTAAAAAAACGGTGAGTATTGAACAGTTTTAATTGCTGTGAGCTGCCTTGGGTCCCCTATGGGGGGGGGGGACAGGCGGTATATAAATAATATTAATAAATAAATAAATAACCAGTTCATAATAGTGGGATTGCATGACCTCTGGTTTTAAATTTCAGTATCCTATCTGAAGGATCTCCTGTATCATTAGGAACCTGACCAGATGTTACGATCTTCACGATACGCGCTCTGACATATACCAACAAGACAGATCCCCACTTGACAGACACACAGGAAATACAGTAGCTTTCTCTTTTGTGACCCCAGATGGTACAATGAACTCCCCCACAGAGCTGCAGTCAGTTCTCCATTCTTGACACTCTTCAGAAAAGCTATGAAAACACATCTTTTTAAGCTGGCTTATTTTATTGTGGCAATTTTCACTTTTTATAGATTTTAATGAGAGTATTTTTGGTAACATTTAATGTTAATGGTTTTACGGTTGAATTTGTTCTTACTTATCTTTATTATATTTTATGCTGATCATAAGCTGATCAGTAGTACTACGTACTACGTACTACTACTAAGAGCCGTAATGGTAGTGAATTGGCCAGGAGTGTATAACAGAAAGAACACACTTTTACATAAATTAATAATAATACATTAGTTTCCTCCACTTCCCCATTACACAGACATATTGTACTCATTTTACTTCTCCGACTTAAGGGACTGGATGCAGGCTAAACTTTAGAATCTAAAGATAATTCAGTGAGTCAATAACCTAATATCAGATTCCCTGTACAGTATTTCTGTGAGAGGAAGAGAGATTGGAGCTGAGGAGTCCTGCTGGCAGCCTACAAACGAAGGAAAAGGTTGGATGGCAGGCTTTCTAGAGAGAGATGAGAAAAGCCCAGAAGATTTTCCTGAAGAAGGAACGGAATAAAGAGAAAAGGGTAGTGCCTGCCGTGTGAGGAGGGTAAAGCTTGTGATAGAGACCTAGCTGTTGCTTTCACCCCCATCTCTTGAGCCAGTTAATAATAATCCTAATCATCTCTGCAGCGCTTCCCGAAAGGCTTAGCCGTCATCATCTGGCAGCGGACACAAGCTCTTGACGTTGGCCCAATGTTTACTTTCCTGAAGGGGGGAAAAGCAAAGGTATCCTCTCCTCTATCAGCTAAGAATCATTCCTTGGGACAGACTGGCCCAAGTTAACTAAAAGTTTGCCCCCTTTGCAAACAGAAAACGCCTCGCCCGCCGCAGACGGAAGGGGAAAATCTGCGGGCCGCTAACATACCCGCGCAAACCCTTCCTCCGTCTAAGGCGGGACCAGGCTTCCCATGCCAAGTATATTCAGGCCAGGAAGGGAAAACCCCGAGTTCAGCGAGCTCTCCTCCTCCTCCTCCTCCTCCTCCCTCCTCGCCCTCAAAGCGCCAAAGCCGTCCCCGGGAGCGAGGCTTTTTTTCTGGCCTACGCTTACGCCTCGGTTCCTCGCTTTCCCCGCTCGCCTGCCTGCCTGCCGGCCGGCTTGCCTCCCTCCCTCCCTCCCGGTGGTCAGAACCCGAGGGCTCCGCTCCAGCGGCCCCAGAGACATGGACTCGGCCACCCCAGAAACCCACGAGATGAACGGGCTGACCGCGGGGACCGGCAACGGCGACGTGCCGCCTCCTGCTGAGGTAAGGAACCAGGAGCCGCCCGCGCTGGACGGAGACCCCACAGGAAAGGAGGGCGCGCGCGCCATTGCCGACTCCCCACTCTTCCCCCCCCCTCTTTTTTCAGACGGGACGCTTGGGACCTCGGCCGGTGGTCTGGCGTCAGCCTGGTGCTGGCCAGTAGCTCAGTGGAAGGGGAACTGGGGAGGCGGGCAAGCGCAGAAGCCTTGAGGCTATGGATTCAGCGCGCTGGCCAGCCGGCTGATGATGCCCGTGCAGTTTCAGGAGAGGCGCGGTGCGCCCCGAAGGCCTTGTTTCCCCGGCAGAAAAGTGGGCTGAGGTCCGCTTTCCCGCGTAGCTTGGCCGCTGGTGGGGCTCTGGAGGGCGGGCGGGTGGAGAGCGGCTCCGGCCGTCATCAGCGAGGGAGAGAAGGGAGGTCTCGTTGCTTTCGCCTTCTCTTGGAAAAAGCGCCGAGCTCGTTTCGCGGTGCCAGTCTGGCTTCTTCTCGGGGGTGGGGGGTGGGGGCGAGAGTTGCTAGTAAATCTCGGCCTCTAAGAGAAAGGCTGAGGGTTAAACGTTACACGCGGCTTCTTGGCTGCCTGTTAGAGAAAAGTAGCCTGAGGAGAGGAAGGACAGGCTCACCGTCTAGGGCTAGGCTGAGACTGGCCGTCTGTGTGGCTTTCTTTGCCTCCTGTTGTGTTTGCACAGCTGTTTCAGACCAGCACCAGAAGGGTGTTCCCATGTTACACCCATTCACTCTTGTCTGTACACTGGTTCAGAAGACTACCAGTCTCTCTCTTAATCTGAATTCCTGACTTGTACTCAAGTGCAGCTAGACCCTTCTTACATCCAGGGACCCTCTGATGAAGCCACCCTCTGAAGAGTGGTAGTCTCACACAGCCATTTTGTCGGGGGAACTGGGGGCCAGAGAGTAACAAGCAGAGACCCACAACAGCAGTCCTGTCAAGGGTTGCAGTAGCAGCAAGCAAGCATGGGAGGCCTTCAGTGAATATGTGATTTTTTTGAATTTTCTGCCCTCCTTTGGTATTTTTCCCTTCTCATTGACAACAAATGCTTTTGATTTTCATTAGTGTCAGAGTTTCCTGAGGAGTCTTTGGTGGGTAGATAAAACAAACAAACAAAACACTCATCACACACCCTATTTAAAAACTGGTACCTTTTCAAGGACCTAGAACACTATGTAAGCCCCATTGAAGACCCTGAAGTAAATTTCTGTATAGATTAGCAACCATACTTAGCTGAGCTGTTCATAACAGTCCCGCTGCCATCCGATGCATAAGTTGTTCATAGGAACCAAAGAGTTCTGCTTGGATGGGGCAGCAAGAACGTAAGGTTTAAGTAGTGTTTCCTCACCTTTTTCAAGTCACAACCCCCCAAGTAACCTGTGACCCTCTGCCACATTTACATAAAAAAGCATTTTGAATAGAGTAAGGAAAACATATTAAAAATTGATTTTTTCAGAACATAGTAATTACCATAGTATTAATACAGTATTAATACTGTATAAATATAATGATACATTATGGGGGCAGTAAATCTTGCCTCTGCCAGATAAAATTTGAAAAGGAAAAAAATGTCAATGGACTTTGAGTTTAATTTACATTTTGGGGCATAGAAACAACCTTCCATGTCCCCCCCCCAAAAAAGACCCTGCAGTGAAGAGCCCCTCCGCCTCAAGCCCAAATAAACAGCTCCCACACAGACCTTGCCCCATGCCCTAGCCCCTCCCTGATTCACCCCCTTTTTGCCCCTCATGCCTTCCTCCTCGATGACTCAGGTGGGGCCCCTGCCCTGGTCCCCTTTCACTGCATTGCCATCGCCACACTGGAAGACTGAGGCGGAGCAAAAGGCGCCCCTGCCACAGTGGCAACAACTTTTCAATCCTGCCACCATCTTTTGGGTGCCAGTGTTCCCGGCATGTGCCATGTGCATGCCTCATTCAGGCCTCTTTGAGCTGGGCTGATGCTCGTGTCTGAAGGGCTGATATCAGTGCTCTAAAGGTGGAGGCAGAGGAACAGAGCGAAGGGAGTGAGAGCAGCTCTTTCGGACTGGATAAGAATGATGTATGTGTATAAAAGAAAAATCTACCCAGAGGGCTATAGAAATGACTAAGAACTCTAGGTTGCCTGCAATTCTGGTTTAAATTAAGTGCATCTATCTGTGGGACAAGAGGATTAAAATAAAACAACATTGTGTATAATATATTTACTATAATAAATAGAAAAATATTTGCAATTAAAAATATTTGCGGTGACCCCCACATAGGGTGTCACAACCCTCAGGTAAGGAACCCATGATTTAGACTATTCTGTCAGATGTTCTTCCAGAGGAAACAATGCTCTTGTAGATTCATTAGATATAAGTGTACATAAGTGTACATATGATCGTTGTCTGTACACGTAGGTATGAACAGTGCATACTGAATATACTCTGTGCACTCCAAAAGCTCATCTGGAGGTAGAGAAAAACTAGAACAGAGGAAGACTACAATATTTCCCAGTATTTTGCTGGGAAACTCCTGAAAAAAAAATCAGAGGACTGGTTTTAAGAAGTTGCAATATTTTCTAGCATGACAGCTCCTGAAATGGCACTCTTACTCTGTTTCTTTGTAGTTCTTCATCTTTATTATTCTTCAAATATATAGATACTGGTTGAAATTGTATCGTTTAGTCTAATAAATCACATTAGTATCAGCCCATTGAAACACTGCCAATTTGAGGAGTCATCTCTGTTAGTTCCACTGATGCAAATGGGCCTACTCTAGTTCTAATTTACTACACTAAGTAACCAGAGTAGACCCATTTGAATCTGTGGAACGTACAAAGGATTTCACTCACCAAATTTTCAAGAAGCTGTAAAACCTGGAATTCAGTTTACTGGCAGGAAACAGATCAGATGATAAGCCAAATTCTTCACATCCAGAGTGGCTTCCTGTTCTTATTTTTCAATAAGGAAAATAAAACATAGCTGCTCTCTCCATCTTTAAATTAATGTGTACTTTGATGAGATGCAGAATTTAGGTACCTGTTTCTTAGCAAGAACTGATCACTGAAACGTTCAAGAACTCTAGAGACATCAGCAGAAATCCAGTAATGTAAAGTTATGCTGTATAACTTTACATTACTGTACATCAACCACATCTCTATCTTGGTAATCAGATGTTTTCTGTCCTTCCACTATCAAAGTTCCCAAGTTCCTAAAACATCCTTTGGGTCCTGGGGAAGCTCTTGGTGGCAGAGGGATGGGAGTAGGAACCCTAAATGTCTAAAAACCACTATCACCATCTTGCTGTCCCCAAAGTCTTCCATAGGACCAAAGGGATTGTAACTGCAACTATTAACGTTTTGCTGGTGATTATACATTTTATTAAATGCCTAAAATTGTCCCCGTACTTTAATAGTGGTATTTACTAAGTAACTCGGATTTTTCATAATAATCTCTGTAAAGTTTCCATTTTCAAGGTTATTGGGGATCTTTTCTTGCTGGGAAATTTCTCGTAGAGAGAGCTTAATACAAATACAGAAGTTGGCTTTTGCATATGTAGCCTGGGAATATTCTTTCCTGTGGTGTTTGGCAATCTAGAGTGAAACATGGGTTTCCCCTGGCAGACTGAAGCATGGAGCTTTCAGGATACTATTTGATACAATATCAGTAGCAGTTTTTAATGGCTGCACTGAACAATGACAAATGTTTTATCAACATGTGTATTTGTTTTTTTTAAAAAAGATCGCTTTTGGCTTCATGGTGTGTTTTCTTGTGAAAAGTGAAGTAGTAAATTCAATTCTTATCATAAACGTAGGTGAGAAGTCCATCACAGAAGAGAGATGGTTTATAAAATTTGAGAAAGCCAGTCCAAAAAAATTGATTGCTCTCCCTGGAAAATGGGATACTTGTATTTAACAGTACATTTGCAGAACTTCTGTGTTCAGCAATCTGGGCATCAGAAAATAAGTGAACTGCATTTGCCTTTGAGGAAGAATATACAGCATAACACAGTGCCATCTTGGGAGCAGGAGGAGAAAAAGCTGATTTATACAAAGTTTTGGTATTTCCCAAATTTTAATTTTGTGTCTCAATATTATAATTTGATTCATTGTATATTAATACAATTTACTGAGTTGTGTTTTTCCATAAAGCATTCAAAGTCAAACATAACTCTGTGAACACAGCTGGGCAATATTTGTTATTGTGTAATGTTTAAAAATCTAAATTCTGTTTGCATGTTTCATTTATGTTATCACTTTAAAATATATTTGTGCACCCTGATGGCTAAGATGGGTTAAACACCTAAATAAATTAACCTAGGCTCAGAATGCTCAGTTTTGCATTCTTACTATATCCTATGTATTCTAAAGAGTGTGGCAGTGGGAATTTTAGATAAATGGAAATAGTACATTTAAATACTATGCTTTTCATGCAGAATTAACCACTAAGACATGCTAGCTAAGCTTCAGGTTTTGTTCTGTAAATCCTGGCAAGAGCTGAGCACAGTTGGGTGATTCTCAATTGTATGAAAACAGTAGCAGAGCAGAAATGAAAAAGAATTTTGACCAATAACACGGGGAATAATTTGACTCTGAGCTAATTAGTTTGCAGCAATTCCGAAGACATTAGAAAATGTGTGTCATACATTAATCCCATGATTCAAACCCTTGTTGATCTTCTCATCTCAACCAAATAAAGATCCATGTGCAGGCATGAATTTAATAGGCATGTCTACAAGCCTTAGCAGGAATTCTCCTGCAGGATATGGCTTTTTGGAGTGTCTTCCAAGAAAATATTCCTGAGTAAATGAAGGCATGGTTATGTAATTAAAACAGTATACTATGTGAAATTACCTTCAAATAGTGGCCATATTTCTCAGTATGAGTGATCTACACCTGGACATTCGTCTTATAATACAGGTGGACACAGAGCTGTGTTGGACTTGGGGCAAGAACACCAGCCTCCAGAAATCTTATTACAATCCATTTATTAACTCTTGGAACAATAACTCCAAGAGTACTCCTTCTTCTATTATTTTGTATCAACAGGACAAAGTTACATATAAATATATTTTAAATTACATATTTTGTATCTTGATTTCTAACAGTTTTTTAAAATGGGTTTATAGATTGATTGTAACTACATCAATCCTGGTCCAAAGCAGATGGAATGAAATGGATCATAGGATATAACTGAGCTTGGCATTTGAAGCCCAGACACAGCCATGTGACAAACATATTTGCAGTTTACACTGCCTTGAAGCTGAGCTTGGGACCGCTGTATGACCTAAATCCAAGGGAGACTTTTGGCATACTTAAGCCCATTGATCTCAGTGAGCTCAAGCTTGGCTATATTCTGCATAGGACTTAGCCCCGTGTGTTACCTTTTTTAATGATAGAGATAATGGCAATGGTATTCATGCAATGAAATATTTAGGTAACAAATACCACATTTAAACATAAGGCAAGCAAGCCTGTAGCTTCAGGCTTCACATTACGAGAAGTCTCAAAATAGAAAAAAAAATTACAAAATATCAAGGTTTACACAACTGATAAAATAATACAATGGTAAGTGTTAATATTATGCAACTTCTTACAATGTAGCTTACAGCCTACATGTAATTGCACAACCAAGCATTATATAATCATTTTTCCTAATATTTATGTTGGCACCAGCCCACTGTACGTTGGTGGGCATATAACAACTTCATGCTATATTTATTTATTCATTCATTCATTCATTCATTCATTCATTCATTCATTCATTCATTCATTTATTTATTTATTTATTTATTTATTTATTTATTTATTTATTTATTTATTTATATACTGCCCACCTGGCAGCCAAGGCAGTTTACAACAAATAACAAATAACAACAGAGTAACAAAATAGCAAATATTGACATTAAAACATAGGGGTGAAAATCAAAATCATATGAAACAATCACATGATACGGCTGATGTTTTGTGTTATGTTACCGGTGTTGGAAAGTTCATTCTGTGGAGGCTTCTTCCATCTTTGTGATGAATGAGTTGTGGAGGCAAACTGTCAGACTTGGCTTTGTATAATTTAACAATTGTAGTACAGCCAGGAGGTGTTATAGAATAGGTTCTGTTCAAGACTGAAGGTTGAAAGATGCTAGAAGGCATTCTTTAGCTTAGATTCTAGTCAAATCTTTTAATGAGATTCTTAGAGTAATGGAAAATTTCTTCATTGTAGAACTTCAATCATGCTTAAGCATAGGCTTAACAGCTTCTCTAATACTATTTTTTACAGGAGCCTTACTTATTAGTGCAGTATGTAAAAATAATGAAACAGAAAGTGGATATTAAAGGACTTATGTGCTGGGAAACTGTTCATTGTGGTGATTAAATGACTGACATTTCCACCTTTAATTGCTTTTAAACTAATCCTAATAAATTTGTGTTTTATCTTTCGGGGAGGGGTTATAATGAATGGATCATTTCTTTCATTGTCAAAACCTCCGCCCAACTAGCTTTCCTCAAGCATACTTGCAAAAGGACATTTGGGTCTATTAACAAGCAAAGACCCCTAGCTAGACTTCAGATGAGCAGTGGAAAAGCCTCTTGATCATGGTCTTGACTTATATTTAAAGGAAGCTGTGTTTCAAGGTGGCTAATATTCTGTTCCACGGCACTCATTTTAGTGGTATGCAGCCCTCCTTGCCTTAATAGCATGATGTCACAGAAGTCAAGAGAAAGCTAATAAGAAGCAGATTGGCATGAGAGTAATTAAAAGATGCATTCCTCCTAGTCACTGAACAAATGAACAAGTCTCTGTATGGCTTAGCATGAAAGGAGCCACCTGTCTGAAGGTGTCAGATAAACAAGTCTCTCTTTCTTGTTTACCAGCATTAAAAGGATTTTCCTGGCAGATATACTGTGGAAGACTTGGGTGGGATTCTGGAAACACTGGGAAAGAGTGACATTTAAAGGAAGAAAGGAATTTTTTTCTGCCCTCAGCAAGCCAAAATCCTTGCCTTCAAATTCATGGTGTGTTTCATATATTTATATTTGTTGACATTAAACATAGCTGGAAAGCTACAGGCTGTTGGTCATAGAAATGATCCCATGAATAACTCTAGTGAATTAATCTCATTTAGGCTTGTGAAGAACCATTCATTGATTTTATGAGATTAAATTATTTTACTTCTGTCTTCTTAGAGGACATACGAGTGGATGGAAACAGAGGATGAGGTACTAACTAGAACAATACCCCTACTCTGTGCCAAAATTAAAATGCTTTCTTGACACAACATCACTTGTGAAACTTCTGGGAGGATAATGTAATTAACAAGAAGACAAAACAACATTGTACTAGTATGATAATTTGGTAAACCAGTTGATTTTTTTAAATGTTGTTTATCAGCCAACAGCATATTCAATAGGATGTTTTCTTCCTAGTGTTAGGTTTATAATTGTGAATGCCAATAATTCCCCAAAATATGTAGTGGGAAAATGTTTTCTTCCGCTCAAAATTGGCAGATGCACTGAAGGTAAGGGAACCTCCTTCGTTCCTCATTCAAAAGACACCTGATCCCATGTACCTACTATTTCAACAGCCTTGAGTAAAGTAAAAATTCCACAAATGTATTTTACTGATCTAGGAAATATGTTGAAGTAAGATGTCCACACTACCTGAGACATTTGAGTCTACTGCTTATAGCATTCCCTTCTCGTTCCATTGGTAATGTTCTGAGAGTGAGATGGGCTTTTCATACAGTCTAAATTGCACTTGTTTATCCAGTAACATACCAGAAGCTATCCTGGAGAAATAGAGGGAGAGGGACATTAGGTTGGTGATCATCACTTCATTTTGTACACTTAAATTTCATAGTTTAACTATGTTTCTATATGAAGAAATTGTTCCTTGTTTCTGTCCCTCTTTCCTGCCATTCAGATTCATTGGCTATCCTTAGCCTATAGTATTATGTGAGAAGGAGAATGAAAAAAAAATCTTCCTATCCACTATTTTATACTAAGAATAATTGTGTGCACTTCTGTCCTGTTCCTTCTTTCTTACAATTTTTCAAAGCTAAAAATCCCTAGTTCTGCCATTCTGGAGAGGTTCCAGCCTTCTGATTTCTGTTCTTTTTTCAAGTTTTATAATATTCTTTCTAAGGTGCAGTGACTGTAACTGTACACAGTATGCCAAGGGTGATCTTAACCTAGAGTTGTATGAAGGCTTTATGATAGCAGCATTTTTATTTTCAAATTCTTTTCTAATAATCCCCAACATGGAATTAGTTGTTTTAAAAAAGCAGTTGTATATTGGGTTGAATGTTTCATTGAAGTATCAATCACAACCCTAGATCCTTCAACTTTTCAGACCCAGTCATCATATATATACAAGATGTCCCAGACTACCGGAGAGAAAGAATGGGTGTTATTTGCCCATAAAATCAGTACCAACTAGGGAGGAGGGAAGGACAGTACCAGGGTGTACTGACATCTCAAGAAACTTGTTTACACTAACAGGAGGATTTGTACCTCCTAGCTAAATCTGTAGAACCTGAAATAATAATCGGTCAAGAAAATTCATTTAAGTATCCTATTTCTATGAGTTATATCTGAAACTTTCACTCATAATGAGGGAGAATAAAAATCAATTATTTTAAAAAATCAAATTGATTTAAATCGTGGTTTTAAATTTTTAAAATTTAAATCATCAAATGAATCCAATTTTTAAAATTTACATCAAATTGACCCTGTTCATAATGCTAAACTGCCTTATAGATCATTTGCTCATTTTCCAAGAATATTTTCCTAGGCTTAAAATGTTAGATGTGCAGATCTATGGCTAGTGTTTTGTAGATGATTCAGTGAACACATTGAATTTGTCATTATTTTGCTGGTCCATAAGAATGTTCATAAGCTTTTACGTCCCAATGGCAGGAACCAGCATTTTTTGTTTTACAATTCTAATAAAACTATCCTATTCAAGATTCAATAAAGCCTATAAGTTGTATTCCCTCAAAGCTCTCCAGGACATATTATAATGTTGCAGGACTTGTTTTCTAACTACTTTATTTGATTACTGAATTGTCAAGTTCTATATAAGAGTACAGTACATGGGCTAAACTCAGTGTTGCTACCCAAGCAGATCAGGCCCATTGAATCAATGGAATTTACATAAATGTTGACTGAAGAAATTTGATTTGTTCAGTGTGTCTACTCTATTTAGAAGGAACAAGTATATTTAGCTGCATAAAACCCAAAATTAATGACATTTTTTTTCCTGTTGACTGACTGGCTTGCTTTATTGTTTTGTAACTGGTTGAATGAATTCTTTCTGTGGATAAAGTAAAGCTGCTATGAACTAAAAAGTGTGAGTCATACCATGTGATTTCCAAATATCTTTGTGTTAGACAGAACACACTTGTAGCACTAGTAAAAGCTATCTGGGATGGGGGGATGTTTTACTTTTCTGCTGTCGAGTGTCAAATAAACAGGATGAAAAGGAAAAAGATTAAACTGAAATGACAAAGATGCCACCAACCTGATTTATTCTGTTTTCCAAAATCTCAGTGGGATAATTGATTAACTTCATTTTATCATACGAGTGTCATATATTTTCCTACAAAAGTACTGTATTCTAGCTGCTAGGTGGCATTCCTTTCCATTTGGCAGAGAGGCAAAGATGACCAGCTGATGTTGTGAGATGTATACTTGCTAGGTGGCTGTTCATTTACCAAGGGCCCCTAGGATAAGATCACCCTTGGCATACTGTGTACAGCTCACAGTGAATATCCAACAATATCCATTTTCACAGTCATAGGGAAGGGAATGGCAGTCGCCTCAAGCTGACTAGGTGAGTGATCATGTGTTGATGAGGTACAAAGTATCATTTGAAGAGAGCTTTTAAGTAACTGTGTTGTCTTTAAGAGACAGACACTCAAAATATAAAGCTTGGATACTCCTTTGATTTCCGCCCTCCTATTAAAGGAACCAAGTGGGATAAGTCACAGCTGTTTTGTATAACATTCATGAAGAGTGAGGATAAGGACTTGAAGAAAAAGCCTCTGGCCAAGGGTCCCATCTCGCCTGCTCCCCCCCCCACCAGTCTGGTTCCAACCTTTAGGCAGGATGTCTAACTGATTTAACCTGGTTTTAATTTTACCATGTTGCATGCGTTTATTGACCCTATTAATCACTAGGACACGTGTGAGGCACAGACAGCACTTTTTGCAAAACAGACATTGATGGTGCAAAAGAGAAATTATTTGACAGTATCAGCAATGTAGTCCACAAGAAGCATCAGCTGCCATAGCTAACACTACGTACAAAGTGGAAAGACAGAGCAGATGCCCAGAGAACCCACTTATAAGATCAGAGGACAGCAGACAACATTTCTAAACAAAAGCTTTAGTTCTTCCCTTTCTCTTTTGTTTGGGAAACCAACATATTGATTGTTAAAGAAGAGCTTACCAAGATCTCCTCTAGATTCATGACATAGTCACTCTGGAGCACCACCAGTGATTCAGTCATTTTTATTTAAGCTGTGTAGTCCTGGGAATGAATCAGAGTCAAACTCAAGGGACTTTTTTTGGGCTTCAAACAATGTTAATATTTCCCGTTGAAGCTCTCTTAGGAGAAAAGTTTGAATAAACAAGATGTACTATATGAGAATTACTTGGCTCTATTATCAGTACAGAAAGTACTATTCATAGCATTTTTCAGTACATTATTTAAATTATATTACAGCCCTGCAAGGACCCCAAAGAAATTTAGTTTAGGTTTTAGAAAGTTAATGTGCTGGATAAGATTGGGAAAGTAATTATAACAGGAGAACATGTTTACAGGTCTGTTTCTGTGTGTGGGTTTCAAACCCACACTATCTGATGGGGCTAAGACAGCATGGAAATGGGGTGTCTGACAGTGTGGAGCTGTTCTTTCAAAGGGTGTGGCTACTGGATGTGTTCTGCTTGTAGTAATCTCTCCCCACTCCCCATCTTTCTATGGAATTACATACTTTCTTCACAGTGGTGAAAGGAGCCAAAGAAAATATTTGTTAATTTAAATGGGAGGAAAATCCTCCTGAGATATGGAAATTTAAACAGTGCTATATTTCCTAAATACTGTTACATAAATTCGCATATTGAAAGCAGTCTAAAAATTATTTGGTGCATATCAATATTATTGCTTAATTGCAATTTAAATGATGATTTAAATCAATTTGATTTTTTAAAAAAATCATTGATTTTTCTCCATCCTATTTTTAATTAAGCAATAAAACTGATGTGCGCCCAGTATTCAAGCTCTCTGGGTAGCCTACCATTTGTTATAAATGGGAGTTATTTTCGAATATGACAACTGTAGCCAATAGCAATAAGACATGAATCCTATTCTAAGAAGTTTTTTGAAATTTTTTGTCCATTCATTTTTCTGTGAATTGTCCTTTTTGTTCTATGCTGAGAACAGAAAGACACTACTGGCAGAAGGTGGCATAAATCACATCCGAGGATGAATCAATAAATAAACCCCAATGTTGTGTCTGACATTGTTGGGGCCCTTGATGGTAATGCTAGTGTAAATACAGGGGCACAACTTGCATCTAGATTTGTTGACAAGGGCTTGCTCCTTTCTCTGTCTCTGTGCCGTGTTGCCTAATGCCTCAGTAGGTGCTAAGGTTGGAGTGCTGTCTGGAGACAAGTACAGGCTTGTCCTTCAATCCTGGGAGATGGAAATATTCCTATCCAGAATAAGCTGCAGGGAATTGATGATACGTCTCAGTGGTCTTAATTGGGAGCTGACTAGTAGTAGTGTTCATTTGTTCTATCCATTGGATTTTTCTTGTAGCAGACTGTTCCTATGTGCCAGTCTGTCTTGGACAATTTTCTTTTTTACCATGTTTAGTGGGCATTGTTTAGAACAGTGGTTCTCAAACTTGGGTCGCCAGATGTTCTTGGACTGCAGCTCCCAGAAATCCTGGCTAGCACTGCAAGTGGTGAAGGCTTCTGGGAATTGCAGTCCAAGAACATTTGAGGACCCCAGTTTGAGAACCACTGCTTTATAAAACATAGCTGCTTATTTGGAAATTCCTTAGCATTGTCTTTAAAACAACAACAGAGAGGGTCCGATGATGCAGCAACGTCAAGCTGAGATTTATCATCATATATTTCAGTTTCTGTCAAAGACCATAGACTTGACATATATGCAGACTCTCTGCTTGTTTCCAGTGATTCTTCATAGTAGGGCCCCTTTGGTGGTAAAGTACCCAGTATGTGCATTGTGTAGCATGCAAAGACCCTGTTTATTCTTTTCTCCTCACAATTAATTGTGGGGGCCCTGTCTGAATACACATGTGAGGGACACCTTAACCTCCCTACAAGTGTTCTTCCCCCCATCCTACTCATACATGGTGACCAAAAAGGTGAGGTGGAACTGTCGCTTTCCATCTTGCAGGTTAACAGAGTATTATGCTGATGACAATTCTAATGCTAATTAGTTCATTAGCTTTTGTTGTTTTGCCTTTTAGCTCCGGACTCGCTGGCTACAGAGAGACAGGACGATTAACATTAACCATTATGCCAATAAGAAGAGTGCAGCAGAGAGTATGCTGGACATTGCTTTGCTCATGGCCAATGCGTCCCAGCTGAAGGCGGTCATGGAACAAGGGCCATCTTTCTCATTCTACATCCCACTTATTGCCCTCATCAGCATCTCGCTCATACTCCAGGTTGGAGTAGGGGTGCTTCTAATATTCCTTGGTATGTACAGTGATTTGAATTATTGCTCGTTTCCTGCCAAACTCTTCAGAGCTTGGGAAAGTGGTTCTTTTGGACTACAACACCTGCCATTTCCCAGGCAGCAAGGAAATGGGAACTTTTTGGAACTGTATTCCTAAACCCTCTGTCCCCTGCTCCCAGTGTGAGAGCAGTAGTCCCAAAGCATTTTTCCCAAGCTCTGGGAAAGTAGATTTTCCACAATGGGTTGTGATATTTTATATATTCTTTTGTTTCTTCTGTAGTGGAAATAAACACTAAAGAGAAAAATACATACATAGATACATGCTCATACATATGTGCACACATTTGTACTTAAAATTAAGATGACTGAGTTCACTGGAGCATAATTCCAGGTAAGTAGGTATCAAACTGCATCCTTAACATAGTATATTTCCTGAAAGCTTATATTTTCTGTTGAAATGATTGCATGTTTGTTTCTGTGGAGTAAGGCTTAGCTCAGGAAGTATACAGAAACTGTCTGTTCAACCCTAGAATTTGTAAGCTTTGTTATACTTTTCTTCTGGCAGGAAGGTCATGCTGAGTATTTTAACTACTCTGTAATTTTCCAAGTATATAAACAGTATTCTTTTGGATCATACGTAAGTTTGAAAATAAAAACAGTACTATACTCTTAATGCAAAATCAAAATAAACTATTTGGAAGGTAAAACATCCAAGGTTTGGAAAGGGAGATGAGTTGATAGAGTGCTAACGCACACACACGTGCACGCACACACACACATTGATAGAGTGCTCACAGACACACACACACATAGCCACACACAAAGTCCTAGCATCCCGTCTCATGCCGTTTCACATTGTTGATACTGGCAGCTACTTTTGCAAGACTACAGCTACAATTCAGGGTAATGTACATCTTAATGATCAGTCACTCTTTCCTTTTGAGAGGCCTTCAATATATCATGCTATGTCTTGTTACATTGGATCAGATGGTAGTGGTTTGACAGTAGTTCTGTAAAAATTAAGGAAGGAAGGAAGTGGTCAAAAAACTTTTTGAAAGCCTTTTGCTTTGGCATTCCAAGTAGCTTCCTCTTACACAGATGCAAATCATCTATTTTTGCACAGACACCCTTTTAAAAAATTCTGTTATATATTGTCAGGGACAGACGTAGTTTACATATTTTGAGTCCTCCTCAATCCTGTCTTAGTGTTCTGTAACAGCGTCTTGTTATTTGCAAAAATAACTTGCTTTTATTTTACCACATTGAATTAGGAAATGAATTCAGATAACCTGTTAACCTTTTTTGAAAATGCAAGGACTTTCTGCCCAGACTGGAAAATTAAAAGAGAGGAAAACAGAGAGGAAGACTGAGATAGAATGAACATAATGAAATACCTTTTTCAGTTGTATATATATAGAAAGTCTTTCGGTAGTAGTAAAAGCACCATATACTCTCCTATAAAATACGACCTCATGTTAATTGTAAGATGTTTTTCATTTCTTTCTTGAAGAGTGAAAAAGAAAGAAAGAGACTACACAAAATGATAGTGGCATTGGATTACTGTAATAAAATGCTTGACATTACCTGTACTAATGAGTAGTTCCAAGTTTAGTTCTATAATAGTGACATAGGGTTATTGTAATTCCCTTGAAAACTCAGAGGAACCTTGTTTTGTTCAAGCAAGACAAAAGCTGCATTAAAAAAAACTATCTTCCACACCTCCAGAGCTGGTGAATCACTCCTATATGTGAGCTCTACAACTTGAATGGCTTCTGAATACATAAATCACAGAGCCGCTGACTGACCAATAGACGTTCTAGCAGCCAACTTTTGTAGAAAATGCCCTAATGTTGTAATCTAAGCGCTACACCAGCTTGTTCACAATGCATCTGTCACAATTTGTGACAGACTGGAAAGTTCTGGGTTGTCTGCATTGCTTGGAATTTTGCTTTCCTTTTCTAGATCTTGTAAAGGAGGAAGGTCCTGTGGCCAAGATTCATGGAAATAGGCTTGCACACTGGGGGAGTTTTGGACAGGGATTTCCCGTAGAGATCAGCCTTCCATGTCACATAACAGACAGCTTTAAGCACTTGAGGGAGTTTACAGGGCAACTGAGTCTTTGGATTTCAATTCATATCTACCCCAATCTTTATTTTTAAAAGTCTTGATTTACTATTTGTAACATTACATTATTTCAATTTTCCCCTATAATTGCCTCAGCCATTCTGCATTTTAAAGCAATATTTGTAAGATATAATGAATCTGTAGCAACTTTTGAACCTTCTACTGTTTTCGTATTTTGTACAGTTTGCATGAAACAAATAAAAATAAGAGAAGGTTGTGGAGATATGCCTCTCTTCATGGCAGTTTCTCCCATTCATATCTTCATAACCATGGTGCTGTGGAAAGCTTAGAAACCTGTCAGTGGCTTCTGGCTCTTGTATTTGCATGGTGGGAAATGCAACAAAACAAAACTATCTTCGACTAATATACTTGTACAGGCAGGTCCCCTACCTTATGGAAAGTCTGCCACCAGGAGGTATTTTGAGAGAGAAAAAATGAAGAGAGAGAGAAATGTGGAGCAGTTTCATCAGACCTCATGCAATTTTGTATGAAGACATGCATATTTAATATAACCCATTTATACATTTTTCAAGATGTGGGAATAAAACTAACCTGACATGAGCTTCAGCTCTTTTCGTCCAACTCCGTCTCCTCTTTAGCAATTCAGGCAAAGGAAGAAATGGAAGAAAACAGAAGCTGATGTTTCTTTACGCAGCCGGTGCTATGAGTAAGACTAAGGATGCGACTACACAGCAAGGGAAATATGAATGTCACTTGCTAGTGTTTGATCCATGCTATTTTGTTAAATGTACATAACATTGTCTTTTGGGGAAAATGAAAACAGTGGAAAGCAATGGCCATAATCAGTGAGCTGATTTGGAATTCTGAGGAATTGGTAGTAGAGATAGTTTAATAATAAAAAGCTAAGTAACAATATATCATTAAAATTTGGAAAACTGAAGATTTTGAATGTTTGATTCTCCGCTGCTGCAAAGTAGAGCCAGCCTGTGCAGCCTTGGGCAAGCTGCACAGTAGCAGGATACCCTCAGAAAAGGGAATGGTAAATGGTAAAATGGTAAACTTCTGGGTATTGACTTCCTAGAAAACTCTGAAAAGGATCATCATAAGTCAGAATTGGCTAGAAGGCACATGATTATTATTATGACTTGTAAATTATTTTTTATTATTATTTTGACTTCATAGAGTCATTTGTATATGTAATCATAGAAGTCTTTCAGTATTCAAAAATATTTTCTTGTACCAAAGATTCCTGCTTGCCTATTACTTCCAGATTGTACAGTATTTGTAGGTCTTGATCAAGGAAGCTAGTGAGAAAGCTCTGAGAGAAATATTTTTTATTCTTTAGACTCCAACCCTGCCTTTCACTTTGTGCCTTTCACATGCTTTGGACTGCAACTTCTATGAGCCCCAGAAAACATGGACAATGGAAGGACCGTGGAATTTGTTGTCCAAAACACTTGTGATGGCGGGGAGACTGAGTTTGGGAAGAGTGAAGCAAATAATCCATTACCCTTTTTTGAGGTATTTTTGGAGACGCTTTCAAAATAGCATTTCCCCTTGCTTCTTCTCTTCTGAAACCATTGCTACAGAATATGAATAATAATAAATCTCTTCTGTATGTATAATTGCTCCTCAATGGGAAAATCATCATTTTCACTCAAACTTTCTGCTCTTGCAGTCAAATATGACCTTAATAACCCTGCAAAGCATGCCAAGCTGGACATCCTGAATAATCTTGCAACGGGACTGGTGTTTATTATAGTAGTTGTGAATATCTTTATTACTGCATTTGGAGTACAGAAACCAGCAGTCTCAACCAGTAAGTGAAAGGTGAGTTGCAATCGACAATATACTTCATGGAACAAGACCATTTTTAATCTGCTATTTGGAAAGTATATATAGTTCTACTCTTTCATGCATGGAAAGGTTGGATGAAGGTACTTGATTTGTTTGTACTATGAAATAAAACAGTTTATATTATTATTGTTGTTGTTGTTGTGTTGTAGTTTAGCATCCATACAGAGTACGTTAGTCTTTCGAGACTGAAGGATGCCTAACTAAGTTTATCATCACTTGGTACAAGCTAGCCAGAGCCCCCATCACTTCTCAGGCACATCCATGAGAACGAGATTGGAAAGAGTGGTCTTAACTGACCAGATAGGCGGGATATAAATTAAATTAAATTAAATTAAATAAATAAATAAATAAATAAATAAATAAATAAATAAATAAATAAATAAATAAATAAATAAAAGTTTCATTTCCATTTACAGTTACTGAAATGTGAACTTGGACAAACTGGTGTTAATATTATCTGTAATGGGGGTGGAGGAATCAAAAACCAGAGGTTGATTGGGGTGGTTCATAAACTGAATTCATTGGGGGCATATCAGAGACAGGGGGCTGAAGTCAACAGTTCAGAGAAGGCATTTGCCTATGATCATGAACCAGCTATTAGTTTGAATAGTTTTAACACCATAGTTCTATTATTATTCTTGAAAACAAGAGCAAAATCTTCTGATATTTTCATCACAGCTGCACAAGAAGAGGCAAATGGCAATGTCATGGCTTCAAAGTCTACTCATTTAACATTAAACAATGGTTTACCAATACCTTATGCTTTATACTTAATGTTTTATATCAATCTTAATTGCTTTTTAATGTTTTTACATTTTAAAAATTGTTCTTGGTGCATGTTGTAATAGTACTATGTTTAATAGCTTTTAAGCTGCAGGGTCAGAAGACCAGCAGTCGTAAGATCAAATCCACGCAACAGAGTGAGCTCCCGTCGCTTTGTCCCAGCTCCTTGCCAACCTAGCAGTTCGAAAGCATGTAAATGCGAGTAGATAAATAGGTACCACCTCGGTGGGAAGGCAGACAGCCTTCCGTGTATAGCCGCGCTGGCCACGTGACAACAGAAACTGTCTTCGGACAAACGCTGGCTCTACGGCTTGGAAACAGGGATGAGCACCACCCCCTAGAGTCGAACACGACTGACTAAAATGTCAAGGGGAACATTTTTTTTAAATGATCAAAATATTTTGTTTAAGTGCTTGTTTTAATGGTGTTGGGAGCTGTCTTGAGCCCGCTTTACTGGGAAAAAGACAACATGAAATGTCGCAAACAAATAAACAGAAAACAAAACATTCAAACTGCGGCTCATAAATCAGGATATGTATAAAAATATGAAAAACCAAAGAGAACCAACATTGTGGTCCTTCTGTTTGGTATTCCCTCAAGAAAAGAAACATCTTTAATTATTTTTTCCCCAACAGTGAAAGCAATGTCAAATTCTTCTCTGTCATTATGTGTTTTTTTTAATGACTTTTCACCTTTGTCTTGAATATGCCTTACATTATATTGATAGTTTAATCATTTCATACCTAATGCATGAAATACAAATTCGGGAGCAACGTTGTCTGTTCAAGATATATTCTGGGGTTTTCATCCACCCTACAGGAAATCTGACCTAGAAAAATACTGGCCTACAATTTGTGGTGGTATTTTTGGAAATATAGAACTACTGGGCTTTTGTCCCATATTGTTATAGTTTAAATATATGGCAAGCCTCAAAGCAGGATTTTCAGTGCTTTTAAAATCAGTGCTTTGGCAGCCTTGATGTAAATGTACTTCCAAGAAGAGTGTGGGTTTTTTTTTTTACAGATGTTCCTTTACTACTACTTTTTCACATTTTATCCTTCAGAGAGCAGGATAAAGAGAGAAGTGCACAGGTGGCCGAGGGCTGGGCTAGATACAAGGGATGCAAAAGGATGTTAAAGAAAATTAATAGGGAAGCACTTGAAAAGCAAGGATAATCCGGAATCTTGTATTACACCAATGTTTCACTCTGATTGATGATATTTCTCAAAAATAAGAACACTCACTGCTGCTGCTGGATAACGAACTAATCTGGAAGGAGGAAATGTGGTGGATCAAATGATCAGAGAAAATTGGCTGGGCCTTAAAAGTTTCTGTAAAGGATGATAGACTTAATCAGAGGAAGGTCGCTGTGAAATGGCTGACAGGTCCAGTCAAACAAAGAGCACTAGGGAGTGGAGGGAGAGGAGGCAAGGTTCCTGCCTACCAGGTCTCCCCTGTATTACAAGAGTGGGCAAGGAAAGCCATAGGAGCTTATGAAACATGAAATCTAAAGGGACTGTCAACAGTGACTCCATTAAGATTGTTCATCGTGTATCTTAGTGAGAAAAATCCAGAAAAAAACTGCTGGAGCAAAGTAAATGAACTAGACGTCTCTGTGCTGGACTGAAGTTCCATTCGTCTCGCCTGTGGCCATCTTGGTTCATATTTAACCAAGTAATGATGAAAACCTTTGTCTCCATTCCAAAGGCTCCAGTCACTGTCACAGCTTTCTTCAGTAGCAGTTTCTGCTTAATCTCATAAAAGGGACACTACAACATGGAAAGAAAGCCAGATTAGAGCAGAAAGCCAGAACCAAAAAAATATATATATCACACCAAACTTTGCTATCTTATATGAATGGTGGAAGGAATTGCAAGTTGTAAACAGCCATAAGTATGGGTAGCATTGCTAGCTGTTCCTAATGAGTTACTGAGAACTCCAGTGTGGTAGCATGCCTTTTGTCTAGTTGTGTTTCATCAAATGCCTTGTTGAGGGAAAAAGCCCTGGTTCACCAAACATCTCAACAAATTCAGGTTATTTTGGACCAATGACAGGATGGAATTCCTCATATTCTGCCAGTACTCTGGCTCTGTAACGCCACATGGTCTTGTGAAAACATAAGCCCCAAGATTTGCCAATACTATTTGTCAGAGTGACAGGAAGAAGAAACTGTCTTTCTGCTAGCCTGTGAAAAATTGTGACTCAGAATTATTTTAAAGTATATAAGTAGTCAGTTTAATACGCCTTCAATGTTTGAGTTTGGAAGTACCTCGAATGCCACATGCAAGAGAATTTATAGTTTTTAATTTTATGTTTTTCTGTTCTCTTAAAAGAAAATCAGATGTTTTTCACAGCAAAGAGTGATTTTATCTTTATATCCTCACCTTGATTATTGTGATCATTCTGTGCTGTGGAACAGAGCTCAGAAAAATTACTTTAGAAGAGCTATAAGGCTCAGAATTTCCCAGTTGTGGTCACCAGCCAGATGCTATATCTAGAAGTTGTGGTCCAAAAAATAGTTACTTTTCCAAGCATTGTTGTACCTTGGTTCCCACAGTTGAATACAGTGGGGCTTATTTCTGAGTCCTTACCTTTGTAATTGGGTTACAAGTACATATAAGTGAAAGATGTATATCCCACCCTTGTTTGCTATCTAGTAGACTACTATCTAGCCCCCAGTAGTTTAAGATTATTGCAGTGAATTTTCACTTGCAGACTGTGTAGTAAGGTACCTGTGCTGTTGTACATTGTAAAATGCCATATTCATTTACAGTTCACAGAAGGACTGGTGGTGGATTAATCAGCTAATTGTGTTGGTCATAGCTTAACCAAGTAAAGATTGGTGGTTTTATATAGTTGTTTTTCCCCATTTGATAAATTCCAGGAAATTATAGGAGTGAGAAAGACTTCCATCAGATTGTCCTCAATAGAAAGGTGAAGAGGCTTAAAACAGAATGCCTGTTTTAAAATATAGTCACCATGAATGTGTCAGTGATGTTTCTCATTACCTTTCCTTTTCTTTCTTTCCCCCCAGAGATCTGAGCATTTGAACTCTGTAGATAATTTCTGCATCTTGAGCCAGAGTCTCTTGGATGGAAGACATGAAGAACCTGAAGCAATTCAAACAACAATTTCTTCCTCTCATCAATTTTCCAGAAAGGACATTACGTACAACCTCTTGGCTACACAAAGATGGATGGCTGCTTGAGAAAACTGGATTACATTTTGTCATGCTGGAGATTCAACCTGAGGATACAAGGCTCAGAACTTCTACATACACCTATTGAGAAGACTGTCATATAATTTTTTTCTCTAGAGATAGCTACTCTGTGACTGAGAACTGGTGCTGCTGGGAAAGTCTGTCTATGTAAGAAATAGGTGGACTGAGGAGAGAACTTGCCCCACCAGGTCTGCCAGCAATTGATGTTAATTGGCATAATTGTGGCCCCATCTGTAGGCAGCAAGGTTGTGCTAGTCTCCAGAAACACTGGTGGGGGTCAGATACATGGCCCTTAGTTTTCCCTCCTTTTTACATACCTCACAAGCAACAAATATCTCCATGACATGGACGAATTCAAGTTCTTCCATGACTCTGTTACAGCTCAGAATTCCTTACTCTCTGTGCCTTTCCTGAGACGTGTCGAACAGAGAAAGAGAATCAATGCTCTGTTTGGGAGTACAAGCTTTACACAGGGCAGAGAACCGTTCTCCTAAATTCCATGTAAAGAAGGACAGCGTTGTCTGTCGAAGCTCTTAAAATTTTGGGAAGCCAGTGTTTTATATGCAAAGCATCGGTGCAAATTTTTTCTTTATTTATACAATTCCAGAAGAAGAATGTATCTCATAATGGGAGACTGTTCCTGTGTAAAAGGGGAGTCTGCCTTCAATCAATGTAGTGGGTACATGGGGACAGTCAAATTTCTGTGCTCACAATGGCCATTTAACTATACCTCAGGTTGCTTCAGCATCCAAGTGTTCCAAAGAGACTATTTTTAAAAGATTTTCCTGGTTCCTGTTATTTTTGAATGGGGCCATAGTTGTGTTTTAAAGAATTGGCACAAACTGGGAGGTGTGTCTTAAAATGCAGCCCACAGTATATTTAAGAGCGTAAGAGCTCTGCTGGATCAGAAGAAAGATCTTTCTAGTCCGGCTTCCTGTTCCCCAACAAGAAATCAGGCTAAGAAGACCTAAGCACAGTCTAAATAAGAAAAGCTCAGCTCAGGCCTCTGTCTCATTTCTCCTTGATTCATCTTCATTTATCTCGGTGGCACTCAGGACACATTGCAGAAGCCATGATGCATTTTCTCTTCATTTTTAACCCTCCAACAAAGACCTTCTTCAGCAAGAAAAACTTAGGCCTCCACAGTCTAAACTTCAGTTATTACTGTAGCGGAGATGTGACATAATGTGGCCCTTCAGAGGTAGATAAACCAAAATTCTACTACTGACCTTGTGATGACCAGGGCTGGTGGAAGTTACAGGCATCAACATCTGGAGAGTTGAACATTTCTTACCCTTGCCCAACTGGAATTAAAATGGACTTGACAGTGCAAACTGATCTAATCAGAAGTTAGCCCTGTTGAGTTTAGTAAAGCTTAGCCTAACTAAATGGGTATAGGATTGCAGCCTAATAGTGTTTAACTGCTGACTCTCTAGCATGGCATTTGTGTGTGTGTGTGTGCATGCATGCGCGTGTGATTTCATTTTTCTATTTGTTGTTCATCAGTAATAAGACACCAGAATTTGTTTTTAAAGGACAATACAGTATCTCTAATGAATACAGATGAGTCAAGAATTAAATTATTCAGAGTAGATACTATTGATGGCAATTGTATACATCACAAATATTTTCTCTAAGAAATTACACTAAGCATGTTATTCTTAATTTATCATATAATAAACAGAAGTTGCCTTCCATTTTAACTGTCATTTAATATAGCTTTATAATTATTGGGGGTGGGAGCTACTGAAAGAAATACTTCCATAAGCAGAATCAGAAGGGGTCGATCTTGCCTCTCCAGTATACCATGTCACTGATGCCTCCCGCCTTCAACCCGTAAAAGTTAGAGTACTGGAGTGCAAGTAAACTGACTGGAATTAGTTTTTCAGGTGGCACTCATCACTGCAGGAGGAAGATGGGGAATGATGTTTCAATTCCCCTAAATCTAGACTATAATATATACAGTATGTACTCATATAGTATATAAACAACTCATTTTCAGTAATTAAAGAAATATTAAAAGTACATAACACATTAAGATAAAGAGAGATTATTGTAGTATTTTCACTTAACATTTCAGTTGCTAAGTTCATCTTCCACTGACTATAACCATAACAAAGATTTAGAAACTTTTTTGCTTTTTTATTAGGAGGAAAATAGAGAAGAGCACAGAAAAGCATTGAGATGAAATTCTATTTTAATTTAAATTATTGCATTATTATTGACTAGTCTTTATTTCTCGTAACAATAATGGTTTACAGTATATCCAGATTTGCTTAGAGTAGACCCTTTTGACCCTAGTGAGTTCACATTAATTACTAATTTAAATCCCATTGATTTAAGTGTTGTTCCTGCTCAAATGTAAATGTATTTAAAATGCCTTCAGAATTAAAGGACTGGCTTGGTTAGCAGTTTGTTAATCAGAACTGCAAAAATCATGCAATGCAACTCTCGACTAATTCTTCATTAACCTAATGGAATATTGAACTTTTGTTGCAGTGACCAAGAAGAGACAATACCAGTTGAGTAGAATGAAATAAATAATTTGGCCATTCTGGGAATTGCATTCCAATGGAACAATATTTCTGATCTCTGGGATGATCACAAAACCCTCAGTACCACAGTTGAGATACTAACAAATAATAGGGAGAATTGGCCCACCATAGTAAGTTACTGCTGTCTGAGCAGCAAGGAGATCACATATCTTCGCGAAGGCTTTCACGGCCAGGATCTAATGGTTGTTGTGGGTTTTTCGGGCTCTTTGGCCGTGTTCTGAAGGTTGTTCTTCCTAATGTTTCGCCAGTCTCTGTGGCCGGCATCTTCAGAGACCAGAGCACAGAGTGCTGTCCTCTGAAGATGCCACCACAGAGACTGGTGAAACGTTAGGAAGAACAACCTTCAGAACACGGCCAAAGAGCCCAAAAAACCCACAACAACCATTAGATCACATACGGGAAGAATGTCACATAATGAGTAGCAGATCTGTATTCATTGTCTGGAAAGATTTCCTGGTCATAGACATTTATATCTGACTAGATATTTATATCATGAGTGCCATCACAAAAGTTTATAGCCTTCTATAAAAATCCATTGCTGGAGGTAGGATCTGTAGTAGCTCTGACCCTTCTATTCAGGATGGGATTTTCCTCTCTCTCTCTTTTAATTATTGCAGCTATGTTATATTGTTGGCATTTTAATTACAAAGTTGACCTTTATGCCAGTTATGAATGAATAAAAGCATTTTGTTAGTTGTGTTGTCTGTGATTTTTCATTACACAATTGCCTCATTAGGAGGAATTCATTAAAAGTCTTTCAAACTCAAATATGGTGTGAGTGAGTCATAGGGACCACATGAAAATCTGGCAAGCCTGCAACCAGCTCCGTTCTGCTATAGCTGTCACAATCCACAGAAGATCAATGCTTTCAGTGTAAAGACTATGCTCTACTTCAGCTGCCAGACTCAACAGGGTTCTAGCCAGAGATCAACTAGGCAACCAGGACAGGCAGTGAGCAATTGTACACCATGCTGCTACTCCCTTCTTCTATATTTCATTATGATTACTTGAGAGAATAATGTGAACAGCATCCACCCATCCAAGAATCACTGACACAAGAATATACAAATTTTGTGGCATAGAGCAGATGATTCGCTGGAAAGAGCCCCCTGCACGTCTGTGATCAGAGCAGTGGTGATCAAAACTACTGTTTTTCATCTGTCCCCATGAATAAAGGGGTCCTGAACCTATAAGTAGGATAGTTCCCCTTTTTATTCCTAAACCCACTGAGTCTGCCCTTTTGTTTAGTCCTTGTTTTTCCATTTTGTTAACTCTGCTTTAACGCTGTTCCATCGTTTGTTCCATAATTTCTCACTTTGCGTGCCTGTTATGTTCAGCTCGCCTTCCTGTTGTACCGACCAGAGTTTCCCATTCAGCTCTTTCCATTTCCTTTTTTCTGATCACAACGGCATAAATAAGAGGAAACCATTGCTTTACTAAAGAGAAGTAATCAAGGGTGCAGGCAGGCCCCCATGGGACTTTTTTGTTTTTTACAATTTAAACTGGTACCACTTAAACTCTGTGTCTTGATGAATTCTAGTACTGGTTTCTTTCTTTAGAAGTCCCCAATATTTAAAAAAAAACATTTGTCTGGGAGAGGGAAAAGCTGATGTTTAAGTAACAAGTCTCTTGAAAATGCAGAAGGAGTTGTAAGGTTCTTTGATTCTAAAAATCGTATTTAATGTTAATTAATTATGATTCTAAAAAAATCATCTTTAGTGTTTCAGTTATTTGAAGCCAAAGTCAGTGAAGCCACAAGTAAGGAGGACATAGGCAGAAAACATCAATGGAGCACTAGTGGCATAATTTACGTATGCATTAGCAACTGTTCATTGTGTCTGTGAAGGATTTGCTGTGGCTTGGTGAGTTTTTCTACCCCTCTGGCTGTAACTGGGCTGCAAAAGAACCTTCTCCCTTCCATATAGTATCAGGTGCTTGCAGCACTGACAACAATTGTGAGAAAGTATTGTGGGAAGCCACCCTCTTTTAGATGCCACCATGGCAACATCCTGGCACCAAGGCTTGTCTAGGAAATAAAAACTAGAGCTCTGTGCTCCTGGACTGCACCCTGACATGAAGCACATAGCTTACAGCTCCCAATGGGCTGCCACAACCAAACTACATCAGGTGCCCAGGAGGGAAGTGTCCCACTGCCAGTAGTTCTGCGGCCACCATACTGGGAAGGAAAGAGCGTGCATTGGGTTCCTGGGTGAGGGCTTGTGAAGCCTGTGATGCTTTCCGTTTGCCTCCTTTTCTCCCCATAGTTTTATGGATGTGGGTGCAACACTCCCATGACAGATTATGGAGAGGTATGTTCTGAGTGGCTACAACACCTACATGACTCCAAGAAGATTTTAGTTGGGAAAGACAATGCCCAGTGTCAGTTACATGAAATGTTACACATATTTTTCTTGTAAAGCTTACCAGCATCTGTAACTGAACAAAACAAATTAAGGAAGGTATAAATGGGAAATTAGAAGATATAAATTGGAGCATTAGCAACTCAGTTAGAATGGGGTGCTTATGGATTCCCCCCCTCTCTTATTCTCTCTCTCATACACGCACACACACTTCTTCACTTTGCTTGCCTGCCTGCCGATGATCGATCGATCGATCGATCGATCGATCGATCGATCGATCGATCTATCTATCTATCTATCTATCTATCTATCTATCTATCTATCTATCTATCTATCTATCTATCTATCTATCTATCTATCTATCTATCTATCTATCTATCTACCTACCTACCTACCTACCTACCTACCTACCTACCTATCTATCTATCTATCTATCTATCTATCTATCTATCTATCTATCTATCTATCTATCTATCTATCATTAATTTTAAAATAATTGTGCTGCCAAGTCAATTCTGACTTACGGTGACCTTTCTTACTCCCACATTATAAAGCTGGTCTCACTGGAAAGTATCTTGTTGTCGAAATGTGGAGAGGAAGGGCAAGCACATAAACATTTTTCCCAGCCTCTTTCACGACCGATCTTGCGACCAGCACCAAAATGGACTTGATACAGGAAGGCTGTCAGAGCCAGGTGGAGATGCGTACCTTGTTTCATTTCTGCTCCAGCTTTCAGCAACAGCATATTGGCCACTGTCTCTTGCAGCTAAATGTAAGATCAAATCAGAACTGGATGAACTCTTTAAATATTTCTCCTGTACATAACAGATACTGCTCACTGCTGGGCCAATGTTTTGAGGGGGGGGGAGAAGAGAGAACCTCATGAATAATGCAGCATCTGGAGCTTTTTATTGGCCGTGTAGCAACCACAGATCATTACCCTACCTCCCTCTGCTTTGTGGGGGTGGGCCATTAGAGCCCGAGGCAGCTATTGCTCTCGTCTTCTCTGTTTATTAACCCTGAGCCTGAGTGGGCTTCAATTCCCTTAAGCGCACGGCATGTTGTATTTTACTGGAAAGAAAAAGGCGTTTAATGGGTAGTGATAGTTAAACTCTGCCATTAGCTTGGAGCTGAAAGTGCTATAAAATAATGACTGGCCTAATCAATGGGGTTTAGGTTAAAAGTTGCCTTTACTTTTGAAGGAATGGTCATTAAAAGAAATCTACTCATGAGCAACTGCCAGTACCTTGTACAATATGGTTAATTTGGAGAATGGGAAGCTGTATCTCTGTCACAAAATGGCTATCTTCCTATGTTTATGTAGTTTGTTGAACTGTGTGTGTACCACAAGAAAGCAAAGTAGTGTGGCACAGGAATCAAATTACCAGTGGAGTCAAATTTTCACTCAGAAGACCTTTGTGTCTTCTGTGGAGATGTACTACTTACCTCTTATCTGCTGAGGGCAAGTCCTTTTGAGGTGATTGGCTCACTCTCAGGGAAGGCTGATGAAGCACAGTGACGCAATGCTTGAGTCATGGCTCTGTATGGGCTGCCCCTTCTCCACGTCAACACACATTTCAACAGCTGCTTCTGCAATTTTATCTGTAATAGCCCACATTTCACCCAGAGTATATGGATCATAAACCAGGTGTGAACAGGAGTAGATTAGCATGGAAGTTCCTAAAGTTAAAACAATAAAAAAAAAATCAACAACACAGAAATAGCAAAAATATTAGTAATGCTTTCCCCTTTCCATTAAAACTGTACAGTTGAGTATAGGCAGGCCCCATGGGACTTTTTGTTTTTTTACCATTTAAATTGGTATCACTTAAACTCAGTGTCTTGATGAATTCTAGTACTGTATTCATTCTTTTAAAAATCCCCAAAATTTAGAAAATTGTCTGGGAGAAGGAAAAGCTGACGTTCAAGTAACAGGTCTCTTCAGCATGCAGATGGCATTGTGAGGTTATTTAGATACTGCTGCAAAAAAGCTTCTTTAATGTTTCTGTTATTTGAGGCCAAAGTCAGTGAAGCCATAAGGTAGCCCACCATATAAGGACACCATAGGCCAGGAGTCTCAAACTCAATTTACCTGGGGCCCACTGGAGGCAGAGGCTGGGTGAGGCTGGGCCGCATCAGATTTTCCACAAGAAAAGTTTTGTTTAAAACATTCCAATCTTCTCAAATCTCTTAATTTTTTTAACACAAAATAAGATGAAAAAATAAATAAACAAATTAAGAATTAATAAGAAAATAAATCAATAAATTGGTTAATAATAATAATAATAATAATAATAATAATAATAATAATAATAATAATAATAATAATAATAATAATAATAATAATAATAATAATAATAATAATAATAATAATAATAATAATAATAATAATTTTCTAGTGAGTGACTATATGTGGTTTCTTCAGTCTTCTATATCTGCTGTATTCAGATTCATATGTCTGCATTAACAGTTCTTTAACCTTTAATATTCTAAATAAGAATTTTCCTGAGCATGAATGGAACACTGAAGAACATGAACTGTTCTTCTGAACATGGCTTCTCTTGCCTACTCCTCGCTGTTAGAGACCTGGCAGCGCTTCCTCTTGCACAGCCGAGCCACATTAGGCTTGAGAGAGGAAGCAGTTGAGACCCTCAGTTTGGCGCCACCGGGGCTTCTGCTTTTAGGCCTCTCTCCCCCTCCCTGCTCTTCATGGGTCACCTGGCGAGGCTGCTGTTGCTGTCGCCTCATCCTCTCTGCACTTCTCTTTCCCCCAACCTGCCGCTCCTCCACTCCCTGTGCACACACACACACCTAGCAGCTGCATGCTCCCCTTCTGCAATGCTGACCCCGTCAGCAGAGTAATCTCTTCCCCCCCTACCCAAGGGCTAATGGGGCTTCTTGATTCTCACTCTGGCAAGATGCCGTGGTCCTGCCCAGTGTGGCTCAAGGAGACGGGGAGAAGGGGAGCGCTCATGAGAAGGCTGTTCTCTTGGCAGCACCCCCTCCCGTGGTGCATCTGTGCAGGGAGTGGAGCAGTGCCAGGCGGGAGGAAGGAGAAGCGCAGAGAGGAGGAGGCGACAGCAGCAGCAGCCTCGCCAGGTGATCCACGAGGAGCGGGGGGGGGAGAGAGAGAGAGACCTAAAAGCAGAAGCCCCGGTGGCGCCAAACCCCTGAGGGGGAAGACTGCCAAGCAGAGAGAGGGCTCCCCTTCTGGACGTGTAGGTGCTTCGGGGGGTAGGCGGGACCCAGGCCCTATGAGACTGTGAGGAAGCCGCACGGTCACCAAGTAGGTGCTGCCACCACTGCTAATGCTCCTTAAACTTCCACATTAAGGCGGGGCCACAAACTATCACCCCACAGGCCGCAATTGGCCCCCGGGCCGCATGTTTGAGACCCCTGCCGTAGGCAGTTTCAAGCATTGCAGCATTTGTTCAAAAATAATTATGAAATAACACACTTTCTCAGCAGAAGTCGATCTCACTCTCTGGTTCTTGCTCTGGGAATATGATGAACTTTCTACTCTCCCATATAAGATAGGGAAAGCAAACACGCAGATTACTCAGATGCCAAGCATCATCATAGAGGTACATATCCTATAATACACCTGCAATATGAGAAACATGTGGCTGTCCGGATCTTGGTGAATAGCAAGATGCCCCTAGCATGACCAGTGGCATGGGATCACGAGAGGTACACTACATTGTCTCAAGGGTCACATGTTCCCCATCTCAGAGCTAATACAAGTCCTCTACCATATGCAGAAATTAAATTTTCATCCTTATGTAAGTATTAGAGCCAGTATTCTGATTTCACCTGTTCAGGCACTCCTACAAGCCATTTCTTGAGTCCCTGCCCAAACCACTGCACAGGACTCATTAAGATTTCATTAGCATTTCTTGTGCTGGTGATGCTAGATCTTCCACTAGTGTTCATACAACTGCTAGTACATTAATGCCATGTCTTGGATTTCTTTGTACAAGATGAACACAGGACACACAACCTACAAATATTGTTCACAGTGAAAATAAAATAAAATAGAAAAAAAGTGATGCACAGAATTCCCAGTTGTGAAATGTTCTAATTTCAAATCAGGACAAACCAATACATAAAAGGCATGTTCCAGCACAGGTACAATCACAGGACTTTGAGATAGACTTTGACAATAAATAGATAAATTGGCAACATTGGAAATTCAAGACATAGTGGAACAAAGACCATGTTCTGTTGAACAACAGTGTGTGATATAAAAAGCTCTTCTCTCTGAAAACCAAACAGGCCTCTGGTTATAGGCATAACCCAGTGGCTTGCATTTTGATGTCTATAGTACTATCAAGAGAAATGTAACTATACGTTTGTGCCCAGATTAAGAGAATAGTAAACTAGTTGTGAAACATTATAGTAAGAACTTTCAACATATCTACACTTGTAAAGACATGTGGACAAGAAAGTAAAAAAAAATCCTGATTAGCTGATGGTAAGTAACAATATTTGCTATATAGGACGTATCCCGCCACCCATTCTTTAATCTGTTTTTCTTCCATTTTATTTCACCTTTCTTCATAGTGTAATGTATTCTCCAACTAAAAGTTAGCTACAAGTTGGCAGCCCTTGAAAATCAGAGTAACCAATACATCTGGTAGAAAAAAGCAATAAAACATCATGTCATATCGGTTCAGGTTTTCTGTAATAAGTTAGGGGTTAGGCATCCTTCAGTCTCGAAAGACTATGGTGTCGTGCTCTGTATGGAGGACTTGGAACAGCGTCTAGTGTGGCTGAAGAGGCCAATTCGAGAGTGGCAATCTCTTCCACACTGAAGACAAATCCAATCTGTCCCCTGTCCAGCTCCCTGGTTTTGCTGCTTTTGTGACTTCCTCTTTGCCTCGGCCTGCTGGACAAGGGTCTCTTCAAATTGGGAGAGGCTGTGAAGCACTGCCTGCCTCCAGGCTGAACGGTCAGATGTCAGGGTTTCCCATCTGTTGAGGTCTATTCCTAAGGCCTTCAGATCCCGCTTGCAGATATCCTTGTATCGCAGCTGTGGTCTCCCTCTGGGGCGATTTCCCTGCACTAATTCTCCATACAGGAGATCCTTTGGAATCCGACCATCAGCCATTCTCACGACGTGCCCAAGCCAACGTAGACGTCGCTGTTTCAGTAATGTACAGATGCTGAATATTCCAGCTCGTTCTAGGACTACTCTGTTTGGAACTTTGTCCTGCCAGGTGATGCAAAAATCCGTCGGATTTTTGTAATAAGTAACTGTCATTTAATAAGTAACTGTCATTTATATGTAAAGTTTCACATGGAAGACATCCGACAGCGTTTTCAATTTTCTTCAGAGTGAAATTTGTTTCAGGAACAGAAGCATGTTTGATAACTTCTGCCTTTGTACTGTATCTATGTTGTTCAAATTTCCTACTTCTTTTTAATTCATAGCAAAAAAGGGAGAGAATAAAAGCATGAATTGGCTGCTTTTAAATAATACATGCCATCTGGCCTCTGCCATTGGCCTAACTCTTTCCATTTATAGATTTTTAACAGTTTATGAAAGCAGAGTGCATGGTCAAGTCTTCCCCAGGTCTTACGCACAACCCTTCAGAGGTTTCCTGCCCTTCCCACTAGATCCTTCCACTAAACCCTAAATCTCCAGCCAGATTCATAGAAATCTTTGTTGTGTTTCTGTCATGTTTTGGGGGGTGCGGTGAAGAAAAGAGCAGTAGGATGTGACTGTGTGTTCAGGTATACATGCATGTTCCTCAATATCCAAGCTTTTTAACGCTGGAAATGTTGTGCACTTCGTTATTACATTATTTGTGAATCTGCTTGAGTCTGTTTGCTCCAAAGAGCTCTAAGCAATATTGGGAACTATTCTCTCTCCCACTAAAGACTGCTGCTTGTCCTAACTTACAGTTCTCAAGAATTGTTGGCAGTTTTAAATTTTTGGATAAATTCCTCTAGCTGTGCAGCAGATATACAGGAATTCACAGAGCAGAATGGCTTCAGGTTACCCAGAGGAACCCCCTCCCTTCTCATCAACTGGCACTTACAGCCTCAGTAACTCACTTTGAAATGTTAGTAGGAGGAAGAATAAAAATGTTTCACTTACAATTGAACATTTCAAACAGCAAACTGACAAACATGTCTGCTTTCAGCAAAAGATTTCAACAGACTACTGCTTCCAACAGTCTCTAAAGAGAGAGAGAAATCATCAGAGAAGTGGGGTTCTCTGTGAATCCAGGGGCAGGAGGGAAAAATTGGTTAGTGCTGGATAAGTTGACAGTACCTCCCACCCAAGCCCACTAAAGGCAGCTTGTGCAACTGCAAAAAAAAAAACTCCAACAGGAATCACTGAAGCACCACAAGCAAATGGGCTTGCAAGCATGGGTGTCCAAGGATTGCTCAAAGACAGTCAAAATATATACCCAACAAAGGGCAACTCATGACCCCCTCTCCAAAATGTGAGGCAAGATCTTGCCAATGACATACTGTGCCTGGGCCTGAGCACTCATTCTGACCTTTGGCTAGAGCTGGGAAATAACACATCAGGTTTAACCTTTTGGTGCTAGAATGGCTATCTTAGTGGAGAATACATTACACTATGAAGAAAGGTGAAATAAAACTGAAATGAAACAGATGAAAGAATAGGTGGCGGGGGTGTGTCCTATATGGTTAATAGAAAACAAGAGGAAGGCATCTAACTTTAACAGAACAATGTGGTTGAGAAATGCTATTTAGGAGCATTATTCTCTAAAATATGTTATTTAGAAACATGTTATTTAGAAGCATTATTCTGTAGATGTATCTGTTGGCTCATCCCTGTGTAATGCAAAAATAGCAATTTTAATGTCAATATGTTAAACAGGCATGATATTTCCAAACTCTACTTCTGGTGCCAAAGGAATGCTATTTCTTCCAGTTCACTCATGAGACTTGTTCATCCCGAATTGGTCCAGAAAGAAATAATACAACGTGACAAGGAAACTGCGAGTGACAGGTACTAGGTAATTAGAAACTGAATCATGTTAGTGTTCTAGAGGTGTGATCACTGTGGATCTTTGTGACTGAGCCCTTTTACACACTTTCAAAAGGGAGACAAGCAAGTGTGACTGGGAGATGAAGCTATGCCCTTCTGTTTACTATTCAGGCACTTTGTCCATGTTTTCCTCATAAAATTCCACAGGTTGGTGGGTGGAATGGTTCAGCTGATGGTTATATCTTCCCTTCCAATATGGATATATGTTTATTTTATTTTAATAAACAAGTGTTCTGGAGGTTTTTCATACTCTAAAGAGGCATTGATTCATAGGCACTAGTGGGGATTGAACCCACAACCTCCTGTTGTTTTTTTAAGTACATTTGCCTACTCAGCATCTGGAGGTTGGATCTTTGATAATGGGAAGGCCTGTCTCAATCAATGAAAAATTTTGTTGTTGTTGTTTAGTCGTTAAGTCGTGTCCGACTCTTCGTGACCCCATGGACCAGAGCACGCCAGGCCTTCCTGTCTTCCGCTGCCTCCCAGAGTTTGGTCCAATTCATGTTGGTAGCTTCGGTGACACTGTCCAGCCATCTCATCCTCTGTCGTCCCCTTCTCCTCTTGCCCTCACACTTTCCTAACATCAGGGTCTTTTCCAGGGAGTCTTCTCTTCTCATGAGATGGCCTATGAAAAGCTACTGCTTCCTTTTTCCCAATCTAAAAAGAGGAACTGGCAAAAGTTCATGAATCAGATTGGCCTTAAATCTAAATCATGAGATTAGAAACCTCACACAAGGCCTCTACACCACTGATGAAAAGGAGGAAACTGCTTCTGGGAAGATCTGGTTCCCTTCTCTACACATAGTTGTTCAGGAACGCAGTTTACTGGGAAAAGCTTGCCATGACACTGTTTTCAATTCCTTTTATTTGGTTTCTTTGGAACTATTGCTTTATTTAAAATACTTTCATATTTTATCAGTTTTTAAAATAATTAAAAAGGAAGGGTGAGAAAGAGAACATAATCTTATTCTACTGTCCCCATTTTCTTCAAATATATATATATAACCCTGAGGTTTAAACTATTTTGAAATGACAAACAAAGGGCAACATATGATATGATTGATATGATATATTCTATTCTAAGTCCAGTTGCCATGATTCAACTTCCAGATAACCACACCTGGATGACTGAGAATCTTCACAGAGATTCACAGGGTGAGAAAGAGAACATAATCTCATTCTACTATAACCATATTCTTATATATATATATCATATCATATCATATCTTGTCCTTTGTCATTTCAAAATAGTTTAAACCTCAGGGTTCAACCAGGCATTTATAAAAATGACAAAATATAAGTCCCCAAAAGTCTGAACTCAGAGTTCTGGACGCAAAGCACAGCTGTTATAAGGTCTTTCTGCAGTATACAACTCAAGCAACAAACCATGAAGCTTAGCAGCTTTCTTGTCAGCTCTCCTTTTGCCTAGGAAGGGAGACGAGCCTTGTGTCCAGCCAAGCTTTTTGGTCAAAAACTCTTCACATAAGATGAGAGAGGTCCTAAGATTGAATCCCAGGCGAACCTGCTTTGCTGGATTGTTGAGGAAAGTGAGTTCAGACCTTAACATGGCACACAGCAGGCACCACTGAGAGTGTTGGTGTGCTGGATACTTACACAGGGCAGCCTGGCTACAGTACTGCCATCATCTCCTGTCTTCTTTTGCATAAGCAAGAGGATGAACTGCCACCAGAAAAGCCAACAGCCAGAATCCTATTGTAATTTTATTCTGGAGTAAGTGAAATAATGTCGGTTTCACATTGGTGAATTGCAGTAAATTAACAAGGTGTTGATCATGCATTACTTCCAAAATTTGATTGACTCTGAGGTTTAATCTCAAAAGGATTCTGGCCACTGCCTTCCTTTTCCCAACCTAAAAAAAAAGAGGGGGGAGGGATGCATTTTGTACCAGCTGAAACTTCAGCTCATATAACTTGGAATCTCACATCTATGCCACTAATGCAATAGAAACACCCTGTTGGGCATTGTTGCCTTCTGCTGCTACACTATGAGAGCTACTGTATCTCAGAGCTATTTCAACAATATGCAGTCAAAACAGGAAACCATTACCTCAGCAAATGTTCCTTCACGTTTGGCCCAAAAAGAGGGGAGAGGCATTCTTTTCAGTCAAGTTGGTTTATTTAGGGGTCAAACTGTTTGTTACAGATGGCATGTCATTGGAAGAGTGAACTCCTGAAATGCGGGAAAATACTGTATCTGACTGCCCCAGTAGGAGCTTGTCATAGCTCCCATGGCTTGCAATTGGTATGCTTTGTTTTGTGATGGGCCAGTGGCTTTGTTTACATAACAATCTTCCAGAACCATCTCTCTGGAATATGAGATTTCAGCTTGTAATGACGCACCATCTACAGTGTTTGGTTCAATAATTGGGATCTTGGATCTGAGAAAAACTGGTTTCAAATCTCAAACAACTTCTGCTATGTATTCTCAAAGGCTTTCACAGCCGTGATCCGATGGTTGCCTGAAAAACCTACAACAACCAGCTTCTGCTTCCTCAGCTTTTTGGGAAGTCAAGTCTATCTCAAAGCACTTCTTTTCCGCTGATGGTACCACAGAAGACCTGGTGATTGCAGATTCCTGAACCCTTATCTTGAGATAGGTGGGCAGCTTCCAAAAATCCAGGGTGTCCTATGCCCCCAGGGAATGGAAGAAGAATCAATAAGTTCTGCCCCAGCCAGGAATTGAATTCTGCTCAAGACTGGAAATCTTGCATAATGTCACATCACCACTTAGTGCACCAACATATCCCCATGCAGGAAGCTCTGGACCAAAGCAACATGCACTTCAAAACAAGGATTTGCTTTGCTGGGAAAAAAGGGATCCGCAGATCTGCCACAGAAAGAAAGGTCCTACTGAGATTTGAACTCGGATCGCTGGATTCAAGAGTCCAGAGTGCTGGCCATTACACCACGGGATCGGCTGCAAAACTTTTTCTGTATTATGCATTCAGTGTCAGAAACTATGGATTTGGCACATACTGTATTCCACAAACTTATTGTTTGTCCAGGAAAAGAAATGCCCTTTTTTGGGATCCATTTGCTGTTTCCATGAGAAAGAAAAGCCTTAGAAACTCACGGCAGTGCTGCTACCATCACTGCTGCCATCACCGCCATCGGGTGCTGTCAAAGGTGCTGCAGACTGAGGGCTGAAAGGGGCCGGTAGGTTTGAGCACTTCCAAAAAGGGGTATGAGCAGGCAGCACCAGAGTTGACCCAGATTTTGGAGTGAAATTACCTTTGGGGTCTGTAACTCTCTAATAGCCAGTATGGACTAGCACACTGGTTCTTAACTCAGACCTGGATTCAAATCCCTATTCAGCGATGGAATCTAACTGGAGGTAGAACCACTCTCTAAGTATCTCACATACTTTGAAAACCCCATTAGGTCTCCAATATTCCATTTCTGGGCAAGGCATTGGAGTGTGTGTGGATGAAATTGATTCTCTAGATCTAAATTAAATGTGGCTTCAGGCCTAATCATTGGATGGAGACAGCTTTGGCTACCTTTGTGGATAACCCACACCAGGAACTGGAGAGAAGAAGCATGTCTATGTTAGTTTTTCTGGATCTCTCAGTGGCTTTCAATTTCATTGACCATGGCATCCCTTTGGGCCTCTGAAATGGATCTTGGAGGTCATGTTTGTTGAGTAGTTCTAATTGACCATGAGCTGCTTTGAGTTCCATAAAAAACAAGTAAATAAAAAGGAAAGAAGTAGCTGGCAATAGTACTGGTGTTGGGGTTTGTGTGGAGCCAGCACTGCTTCTCTTCCTTGGATTTTCACAGTGCACAGCGTCTACTCACTTGAGGAGGAGAAACATACAAAGCAAGAGCTAATTCCACTCGGTAAGGCCCTATAATTTAGAAGTGATTGGCAAACTCACCCTTTGCTCCTAGTGGTAGGGTACGGACAGGGTCTTTGAACCCAAGAAATTATGGTATCTAGTCCCAGCAGAGTTTTCTACTCTGGGTTTGTGTACCCTGCACTACTAGAGTCTTCTGCCTAGAAAAAAGAGCCACCTTCACATGAGGGTCAACTTCACATATATTTGCATCCAAATGGAGTTCTGTTGGGAGGGACCTGCTGTTTAATTATCTGAACTCAAAGTTAATGATCAAATACAAAAAGGACACCCATGCTTATTCTACTAGAGAGGTGTTTCAAATCAGGAGACTACTTCTAGTTTTTAACAGAGAAATTTTATTTTATTTTTTTCTTAATGTCACATAACCATGTCCATTACATATTTAAAAAGAACAACAGGAGTATTACGGCATAGCACACAGTCCAGTGTCAGCAAAGCTTTCTGTCTTTTCCTTCATTCATACTGGCCATACACCTGAGAAGAGTATTATAGCAAGTTCTCAGAGTGTCAAACACCTTGCATTTTGGGGATAGTGATATACACATTATTACACACAGAGACTAGAAAAGTTGTTTAAGAGATACATATAACTAACATTTCCCTTTTCTATAGCGAACACCTTGGGGATTTACTGTGGTAAGTGGAACCTGAGCCTAAAATCAAGTCAAACGATGCAGGAAGTGCAGCAGAATTCCTGAGTGAATCAGAACATGTTGCATGAAAATACAAGTGAGGTGCTGTGTAAACTCTCCCATTATGTTCATTTCAAATGTGCATCCTACAACTTGCTAGCATCCAGATGCACTGAACTTCAATACCCATCATCCTCACCCAGCAGCCATGTTGTCCAATACATCTGGACCCATGGGGAAAGCTTTCTAAGGTCAAGCTTTTGGTGGGGTGGGAGCTGTGTAAACCCGAAGCAGACACACAGTGCTGACAGATTGGCACTTGCGGTGTTATCACAAACATGTCCCCATTTGTACCATTTATTCCACTGAAAGAAAATAAATAGGAAATAAGACTGCAGAAAATGTGTACAACAAATACAGAGTATGATTTCCAAAGGAGGTGGCTGTCTGTTTGTTGCAACAGAAAAAGAAATGGTATTCTGTGGCATCTTATAGGCCTACAATAAAAATTCATAACATATAGTCTACTTATATGTTACAGTCCACATCATCAGGTGCAGCATGGTGTGTTATCCAACATTTTAGGGCTGTTATGCTATCCTTGCAAGTGGGAACAGAAGCAAAATATTTTTTACTAAAGTCTAAACTTTTTTTCAATAGAAAAAGGGAAAGTGGCATAAATCATTTGGGGCATTAACTACCCAGAGAACCATTTGCAACAGGATAGTAAAAATTCCACAAGTCAAAACAAGGGAATGTCAGAAGTCATTTCCCCTCCATTTCCATATGTTTGTTTTATTTGAAAAACACCAGAGTCCACTGGGGAAAAAAACCTAATCCATTAACATTGACTGGGACATAAACAGCACTCCAGTGGGGTGGGGGGAAGAACCCAATAGCTTTCCTGAGGTATTTTTTGCCTAGCAACTTTTTGGTTTTCAGATGGAAAGCTTGGTATGATTTTTCAAGCCAGTTTCCCTGGATCAGTTCACTTTGAAACAAGGCTGCCCTGACACATTGCAATTGACTTCAAGAAGTTCCATAGGCTGTGGCATAAAACAATACATACAATCAAGTTTTCAGTTGTTTGTTGACAGGAGTCTTTTTAAAAAAACACACCCAGGTACCACTTCTGTATGGGGGGGGGAGACCTTGCACATCCAAAGTACCTTTAAGAGCTGTTCAGCAACGGCAGGGACTGCCTTGGAAAATGATAGACTCTCCTGCGTTGGAGGGGTGGGGTTTTTTTGTCTTTGTTTTTTGGCTCTCTGTCAGCGTGTGTTAGTTGCAAGTATCCTACACTGCCAGTAGACTGGATGAGATAATGTTTAGGAACTGCCGAATAGCTCAGTGGTTCAGGTCTCTGGCTGTGGAGCAAGAGGTTGGGAGTTCAATTCTCTACTGTGCCTCTCATCGGGACTGGACTCCACAAGGACCTTTCCAGCTCTGCAGTTCTAAGATTACTATTATTAGGAATGTCTTCAAAAGTTATGATTCTAGTATTACTATATTCAGACACTAATCAATATTGCAACCAGGGCTGAGCAGTTTGGGGCTCTGCATGACCTCAACTGACCCCCATCAGCAAGCAAGACTTGTGAGAATTCCTGGCCAACCTAGGAATGTCCGGACAGCTTATGGCGGCTTTTTCGGCAACCTTTCATCTTACATTTTTGTTTTTCAAAATAAGGGGACTGGCCAGGCACTCACACAGTTGCAGATACTTGTTTTAAAGTAAATATGCAGAGATAGGCAGAAGGTAACTCTGTTTTATTTCTTTCATGAAAGTTCTATGGTTTAGGTGAGCAGACAGCAGGGCAGCACATATAACCTCTCAAAATCTGGGCTGGCTGAGGAATGGTGGTCCAAAGAGGCAAGATTTCAGAGCCATGCTCCAAACCCAGCCTTGCACATGCTGTGTTAGAAGCAATGGCTGATGGGGTGGGTGGGACAAGGCAGGGCAGGGCAGCAAGAGCTTACTTTGGGATGAACTTTGCCCTTCCACACCATGAGCATCTTAGTGGCATGTTAGACTACAGGGTGAGGGAACCTCTGTCTATCATAGGAGAGAGACGACTGACCTTTCCAGCATTTTTATGCTTGTGGATAATGTATAACCGAACCCCAGAATATTCCAGGTGACACCAAGACTATTTCCTCCTCCTCCTCCACAGCAATCAGAAGAGAGAGAGGGAGTAAATCTTTTGTAACTCCCACCTCTTGAGGAGGGGAATGCAATTTCTCTTTTGAGAGGCTTCTCGCATGGTAATGTGAGTTGTGTTCTTGGGAGCAGGCTGATGTATTGGTCAAACAGCCAGTGTGACAGTTCAAAGCTACCTCCACACTTGACTGCAGCAATAATAACCTAAATTTCAAACCTGACTTATTTGCCCCTAGCTTTGATCTTATCAGGGAGCTTTGAAACCAGCCAAGGTTTCCAATAACTTTTAGGTGTATGCCACCCTGAAGCGGTCCCTAATTACAGGAGTTCTTGAAGCACAAGTAAAAGTTATTCCTTTCTGCAATAAATCCCATGTTTTCAAAAGGAAACTACACAAAGTCATCTAAAGTACTTCCATCCAAGAACTAATTAAAATCAGTGGGCACGGGCAGATTGGTAGCTAAATAATTACATCTTCCTGTGTGAGGAAATGTGTCTGACACTAATTTTAAGGACATTATTATAAAAATAAGAACCACTGATCTAATTGGGTTCAAAGATTTGGGCTGTTTTGCTCTCCAAAAAATAAATGTGCACAGACATGTATGTACTATATTTTTGGTCAAGGTAAAAAATAGTATTAAAAATAAATACAGTAAATAAAGGAAACTGCTTGCAAAATGCATGTCTTAGGCAAAATTGCATACAAAACCGCAGAGAGGCAAAAGCAAATGGATGGAAATTTCATGCAGACTTTTTGGGTGGGGGAGGGGGAGAATAAGAATTGCAAAATAATATAGGGAAAAGGACAGAACAAACAGAATACTGGCAGAATGAGAAACTGACAGAAACCAAGTTCCTCCCTCTGCAAGAGACATAGCTGACAACTGACAAACCTGAGAATAATGTTGTAATGTTCTGTCCCGTGGAGTACAAACAGATTGATTGTAAACTTTTCCATAGAAAAATGTCTAAGTCTGGAGGAGTTCACCTGAGATTTCACCCTTGTATTATATAGTTTATGAAGGAAAGAACAGAATTTTAGACAAAAACAAAAGAGGTACACTATCTTTAATAACTAGGCAAGATAAACTAATACTAACTAAAGTTTTTTAAAGCTCAACGTGATTGGAAAGCTGCAATTTGCAGTGCTAATTTTCTGTTGCTTAATAAAATACTGAGATTCTTGGGGGGGGGGCAGTGGCTACAAAAGGTGTATGCTTTACCCACCCCTGCTGCATAGCATTTTCTCACAATTAAATTTAGGTCTCAAGACCAAAAAACCCAGCACTTTTTCTATACAGTGCAGAAAAAATGAAGAATGTATGTTTAGTAAAAGGATATTTAATTATGATTCCTGAATGTAGACATTGTATTTTCCCCCAAAAGACAAGTTAGAAGCAAGGCTGATTTGATTGTGTGCAATACATGCAAACAAAACAAAAAAAAAGAAACAAACAAAGAAAAAAACCCTCCAAGAAATGATGTGGTTGATCACAAAGAAACTCACACGCTAGTTGTAGTGCATGCTCCCCATCTTGTGGTGATTCTAGGAAGCACAAAGCAATCACACTTCTACTGGCTGTAGCTTCTTCTGCCCTTTCTGATAAGCCTTTTAGATGACAATGAGACCCTTTAATTCAGCACATCTATAGGGTTCCTGGCAAGAGCTTATACCTTTAAACAAAAGTCAGAGCCTTGCTTAAAGTACACAGTAATGCAAATGTCTCAGATCAAATAAGCTCTCAGCAAGGCAAACAAATACAAGACCACATGAAGCTTTGATTTCCCTATTTCAAAATAGTTTGTAGAAAGCATGCCCAAATTAACTTTTCTGATACGCAAACAAAGAACCTAAATTGAATCTAAACAGCCTGGTGGCACCTGAAAGACTAACAAGTTATGGCATAAGTTTTCATGGGCTTATCAGGTGTGTTAGAGAGGCCATGGTTCATGAAACATTATGCAAAAGCAAGCCAGTTCACCTTAAATTCACAATAAAATCCTGTATTGTGCTTGCTGCAACAAACAGAACTGCATCTGTGGAACTTACAACAAACAAACAGTAACTCTCAGAAGCCTACTCAAAGAAAAAGAACATTAAAACATTTCCCCAATGAATCATGACAGAAGGAACATTATAGGATTATCATTTAGGAAGAATGATGGAATATTTGATACATTCAATTGTGGGTGGACCCACAGATAGCTTCAGAGTCTCTCTAGTATTAAGACACTTTATGGGTTGTATGAGTGACATTCTTATAAACAGTCAAATGAACCTATGCAATATCTATTAAAGGCAATAGATGCTAAAGGCACATATTCATTGGGTTCCAAAAATAAAGCGCACTGGGTTTTTCTTTTAGTCATGTTGGTAACACTGCTGCAGACACTGTGAAGAACAGAAATGAACACTTTTGAAAGATGCAATCCACTCTCCACTAATTTAGTCATGAACATATGAAGAAGTCAGAGATTTGGACTCCGATAAATTCCTTTTTATACATCAAAATGGTGACCATGGAACCAGGACTAGGAGATGGTATGAAATCTTGCACAGTTGGACTAGCAAACACATAGAGAGCCATTTCCTTTAATCTGAGATATTCATGTCACTCTGAGCTTGCAGAGTATATGCCGAGAAAGAGAAAGAACACACAGTTCTGACACTTGAAGGTAAAGCCACACACTCTGTGCCTTAACAAGGCTTTGGGTCCATTTGTTTCACGTGGTGCCCAAAAGATTGCCAAAACCTGGGTGTGTGACCCATTTGCACCAAGGGACCTGCCTCTCATGGCAAATGGAGGAACTGATGCACAAGGCACAGGATCCGCAGCATGCAAGTGCCCCACCAGTAACACACAAGCTATATTTAAGAGTTCTGAAAACAGGCTGACTATACATGCTGGGGAGTTGAGGAGTGTGCTAGGCCCCTCACGTCTACCTTCTCTTTACTAGTGCTGTTTGTCTTCTCTTTCCAAGCAATTTGGAAGATCTGACTTTCCAGTATTCCAAACTGTGAGAAAAGCCTCCAAAGACAGTCAAGTCTTTTTCTCTTCCTTGCAGAGGGCAGTGCTTTTGAAGAAGAGCACAGAGCTAGCCAGCTGCTCGCACCCACCATTGTAGTTTATTCATTGTGCTTCCATGGCACCTAAACAGAGCTACAGGATTGTTGTTGTTGTTTAGTCGTTTAGTTGTGCCCGACTCTTCATGACCCCGTGGACCAGAGCACGCCAGGCCCTCCTGTCTTCCACTGCCTCCCGGAGTTGGGTCAAATTCATCTTGGTTGCTTCAATGACACTGTCCAACCATCTCATCCTTTGCCGTCCCCTTCTCCTCTTGCCTTCACACTTTCTCAACATCAGGGTCTTTTCCAAGGAGTCTTCTCTTCTCATGAGATGGCCAAAGTACTGGAGCCTCAGCTTCAGGATCTGTCCTTCCAGTGAGCACTCAGGGTTGATTTCCTTCAGAATGGATAGGTTTGTTCTCCTTGCAGTCCAGGGGACTCTCAAGAGCCTCCTCCAGCACCACAATTCAAAAGCATCAATTTAAGAGCTACAGGATACACTTGTATTAAGTGGAGTCCTGTTTGTTCTCCACAAAGGAGGGAAATTCAGAAGCACTCACAGGTTGTTTGGATAAAAACAGCTGCATCCAGTTCCTTGGAGAGAGGCATCAGGGACCCAAACATAGACACAAATCTGAGTGACCACACAGTCCATTCAGGACCAGAAACCACTCTTGTATGTCCCTCCGCACCTAAATCAAGTACTAATACATCTGATCAGATGGTTAAGACTTTGCAACATGGCATGTTAAAATGCTTGCATTAAAAAGTATATGCTATTCAAGTGATAAATAGTTTAAAATAAGTTTGTATAAAAATAAACGGATCCACTCTCTCAAGTTAAAGGCACATACAGTTGGCCTTTTGAAAGCCCTTTAAAGCAGAAAAGATACACTGCTAAAGCCACTTACAGCACAGTCCTACACTACTTACAGCATGACTGCTACTCAGACTTAAACCCAATGGGACTTACAGCCAGGTAAGCATGTGTGACTTGGGCAGAATGATTTCTTTGGTTTAAGAGAACAGCACATTGGTTTGCAATGCAGCCCTTCCATGGCATGGACCTTCAATGCCCAACCATGAGCCCCCCCCCAATTCTTATGATTTCCTTGTTGAGTCTTCCATGTATAACATACAAATGTTTCTAACGTGTCTTCCTATGATGATCGGGGAAAAGCCCAGCACCTTTTTGGCGCCTCCCAGAACTTTTGAATCTGGAACAAAACAAAAATGAGGGACGGGATAGAAGAAGAAAAAGTTAGAGCAAAACACTTATGCAACCATAATTGGTTCTGTTTCAACACATAATATTCCACACACAAAATCTTGCCAAATTTGCCCAAGAATTACTCTGTTCCCGTCTTCCCCAACCTTAGGTTCTCCAGATGTGCTGAACTATAATTCCCATAACCTTTACCCAGTACATTGGATGCAGATTACGAGATTTGTTGAACATCTCTTTAGGGCACCAGGTTGGGGAAGGCTGCTGTAGACATCAGCTTGTAAATTTAAGTAACAAAGAGGGGTAACCATTCATAGAGATGATTTTTTTACTCACCAATTGTGCCATGGATTATTTTTTGCACAAACTGAATATTCGTGTGAAAAGTCACATCTACTATTTAACACTCAGTGAAACAGAAATGAACTCTAGATTACCAAATCAGTTGTGGTTACTAAATTCTCAAACACAAATTTTCATGGCTTTTAGTATCTTTCCCACTGATCTTACTTTTTACTTTAAACATTTCAAATTTTTCTTTCTTTCTTTCTTTTTTTCTTTTTCTTTTTCCTATCATGAACTACATTGCTATTTGGTTTTTTTTTTTACTTTATTTTTTTTTTTTTACTCAATTTTTTATTGTTAGCCACCCAGAGTAGACTTCGGTCTAGATGGGAGGGGTATAAATTAAATAAATAAATAAATAAAAACTGACTCATTTTTAATATTTGTTGCTGTTGTTTATTTGTTAAGTCGTGTCCGACTCTTTGTGACCCCATGGACCAGAGTACATCAGGCCCTCCTGTCTTCTGTCTTCCACTGCCTCCTGGATTTTTAATATTACCAAACACATGAGGAAAAACAATTCCTAAAATTGCTGAAGTATGAAACACTAGCAGTAATTACAAAGTACACAGGAAGAGTATGTCAGTAACTCTAAACTCTCCCGAGAGGCGATCAACCTACAATAATGTCATCTGATTAAGACATGATTTGGCTTGATACCTGTCAGGGGGAATTATTCGGCATCAAGAAAAGCCACTTTGGAATAAGAAGCCTTCTCAAGAATAGGTGGTCTTCTTGAAGGAGAGCTAATCCTACAAGGGTGAGCAGTGGGCCAAATCCTACAGCTGAGTTCCTTTTCGAGCTGGCCAAAGGCTTGCATTGAGCTCTAGCTGTGGTTCCAGTTAACTCAGCTAGTTAAACCTTATTCTGGGGCTAAAACTTTTGCTGAAAACAATCCTTTCAAACAATTCTTTCTCCAGACCTTGTATGTCATGAGCCTTGACTGTCTGCTGATTTTGGGCTGCTTGACTACACATGTCGGTCTCTTTCCATTTCGTTTCTGGTACAGTTGGACCAGCTTGATTCTGGATTGTTTTTGCACTGTGCCTTCCTATAGGATTCCATTTGCTAGATCTCTGTGCTACATTTACCCCAATTCTGGACTCCCCTGGGTGGGCTTATTTTATGCTTTAGCTTGCCAAGACTTGGAGGGGAGTGTCTCTTGCTGAGAGCAACATTTTTTTTCTATGATCATTCATGTGTCTGAGCAGTAGAATTCTTCCTCACCCAGTTTATATTTCCAACCTCCAGATGGCCTACAAAGAACTTGTTAGCCTTACCAAAATGTGTAACCGCGGGTTATGTGACTGGTTTAGTATAGATCCTTGTCCCCTGAGACATCCCTTCTTGATCCCTGTACTAGAACGCTTCCAAAACATGTCAATTAAACATGGCTACCTGCTTTAAAGAAACATTTAGAAAGAAAGATTGCAGAGTAATACCTGGGTTCCAGTACATGAACAATGCAAGTCCAGCAGCAACACTGAAGCAAGCAAGAAAGAATGTTGGATCTAAAGAAGAAAAGACAAATTAGCTACTTATTAAAAACAGCTGAGAAAAAAAAAGGTTACATGTTCAAATTAATGAATCAGTGGCTGTTATTCTTATTCCCATGCATGACTATGCTAATTTGAAATTAAATAGAATAACTATACTTGCTCTGTGCTTCATGTACTGTAATAAAGGACCACAATTTCTCAGAGCAAATATTTTGAATTAGTTATCATCATTACAATTGTGGATGTCTTTATTCCTCACAGCTTGCTAATCTTGTGCTTCGACCTTCCTATAAGCTTGCAAGAGAAAATGGAAACTGTCCTGCAGTTTTTGATCCTTCATCCCTGTCAAACAGATCTGGATTGTCGCTGCTTGTTTGAAGGTCATATTACACAGACAATCAGATAAATATTGCTAGAAATGCCATTTATACAAACACATACACACACACACACGCACGCACGCACGCACGCACGCACGCACGCGCGCGCGCACACACACACACACACACGTATAGACAGAGAATCCAAAGCCTTGTTCATGCGTTATTTGTGGACTAATGGCCAGGGTCCACTTGCCAGTCCTAAAACCTACTCTCCACATATTCAAATGAATCCCCAGAATGGTGTCTTGGTGTGCGCATCTCCCTGCATGCAGGCTCTTGCACATATAATCCAGCACCTCTTTTTCTAGAGTTCTGTGTAATGTGTACAAGAACTTCTGTCTGAGTGTACACGTGCAGGTTCCATGAAAACAGTAACCTTGAACCCATTATGGCCAGGGCTGGTCCCCACATGGGCATGTCTTAACACAAAGCTCGTGGCTCTTAGAACCAAAAGGGAAGCAGCAGTGTGGCTTTCAGGTGATGATTGCTCCTTTAATAATGTGCTGTATAACACAGCATTGACGGGGACAGGCTGCCTGGATTCCTTTCTTGCTTTGTGGCATTAAATGTGCCAAGAGGAGAGCACCTGAGCGTGTGAGGGAGGGCAAAGCTCAGCTGAGTGGATTAGGCACCTTAAATATCATTTGCAGAGTTGCTTGAAACATATCCTACACACGTATTTGAAATGCCATATGCTCTGCAAACAAACCTCAGCAGCTGCACAGAGAATAACCATGGATTTAAAAAAAAAAAACAACCAGAAAATTGCTCCTTAAAAGTGAGAAAGCTATTTAAAAACTATGCCAAATGTTCACATAGCCCAGTATATGTATAGTTTATTATCCCAAATGTTGTTTGAGACTTGATCATGCCAGGTCCCTTGATATACTATCCTGGGCATATTAGTACTGGCACACTCTTACACAGAACTTATTAATTGGCTGATCTCTCTTCAACCGCTATAGAAAATTGGATTTTATCACATCTTAGAATCTGTTTGAACAACTTAGAAATTACTACTGGGGAAGAAATAAAATCTTGCTTATAAGTCTAGTCCATAGCAAATCAATTTAAAATTAACGTCATATAAATAAATTGCAGTAACATACATTTTTCTTCCTTGTTAACCTTACTTAGCTGATATTGATTTAGCCGACAACATTTTATGCATGTTATTTACCCCTGTCATTTAGCATATATTTCTCCTTCTCAGGGTTTATCCCTGTGGGATCTGAGGTTTCTAGAAACAAAAGCAACACACCAAGAGTTAGTGTTGTATTCAGTCCAAGACAATTCTGAAGCAAATCATGCAAAGCTGAGGGAAATTACCAATTGTCAAAGTGTAATAATAAACCGAAAGAGTCCACAAATCCTCCTTTTCCATGCCAGTGCTCAAAGCAGGAAAGAAAGTTGGACTTCTGATTCCTTCCGCTCAATTATTAACCAATCATTCTCTCCCTCCAGGAACCTTCTAAAAATGGTAGCTAAGAAAGCTATCACAAATCATAGGTATCCTTGTTGCTTCCACCACGTAGCTATGGCCTATTCACAGCTTTATTAATAAGGAAATGGGAAACAAAATGCAAAATATAGCTGAACCTTCTAAATCCAGCTGAATTGCAAGATAAACTGTATATATAACACCAGAACATGCCTAATCATGTCAATATGAGAAAGAGGCAATACAGTAAACGAAAGCATATAATCTAGTGGTTATAAAACATTCTGTATTCTGGGAGGTCATTGCATGTTGGCCTGTCTGCCAAAGAGCTCCTGTACATCTCCTGTGGAACCAAGCCAGTACATGGCTACGGACAGTAAGGGCAGAGTAATGCTGGAAGGCCACCCTTGTCATATATGGATTCTGTGGGGCCTGTTAGGATTTGTGCGAGTCAGAACATCATCAGCATACTCCTGTGCCTGGGCATTGTTAAGGAGAGTCCAGTAATGGTGAAGAATGTTGTCTTTCAAGAAAGATTGTCCACTGATTTTCTCATCAGGCAACCCCTAGTCAGCTTGTGAGGAATCACAAGGCTCCATGAACTCAGTCAACACACCACTGACATAATTAGTTCCGCTGACAGGTGAGAAAAAACAATGGGAACAGTGATGGGTTTAAAGAAATGTGCAGGCCACAGACCTATGAGGCCAAATTACAGAATAAGTCAATGCTAAACAAATAGTGGTTGCCTTCCACAGCTAGTCCCCTCCCCTCCTTTTTGACCTCTACCCAGTTCACCACTTAGGTCATTTTCCAACATACACTCTCATCGTGGAGTCTACCTGCAGAACCCTCTAAATCAGTGGTCCCCAACCTTGGGCCTCCAGATGTTCTTGCACTTCAACTCCCAGAAATCCTGGCCAGCAGAGGTGGTGGTGAAGGCTTCTGGGAGCTGTAGTCTAAGAACATCTGGAGGCACAAGGTTGGGGACCACTGCTCTAAATCCATCTCTCAGCAGAACCACTGGAGTGCTGCCCCCCTGCCTAGTTACATGGGAAAAGGGGATCTCCCTTTCTGAAAATGCTGCGGGAAGGACTCTTTCCCTTTGAACAGGGAGCAGTCGTGGGGGGTGCACGTTCATTTCCAGGACAAATATTAATTCACTTGCCAGAGGGTAGAAGCCTATTTTCTTTCTACTTTCAGCAAACTCATGCACAATGTCAGACCCTGCATATATACAATCTGAGGCAATGCAAATCAGTTGTTGAAAATATATGACAGGAAACATGTCTGGGGTGGGATGAACCTGTATATACTTCATGTTCTCTTAACAGTAACAATTTTCATGGCACCATATCATAATATTTTGGTTTGAACAAGGCTGGAATGGGCTGTTCGTGCATTTCTTGAGCTTGTATTCAAAGGCTAGCTCATTCCCACTTCTTCCTCCCACAACCGCACTGCTAATTTTACCATGCAGGGTTTCAAATCCATGTTCAACAAGGTCAGTATGGGTTTTAAACACTACTAAGGATAAAAACAGGCAGGAGAGGAAGAGGGAGGGCATTAAAGGGGATGTAACTAATAAGGGAAAGATTCAGCTTATCCTTTACTACTGCTTCTTCTTGGGTCCAGATTCACTCTCCCTCTCATCTGTAAGGCACTCTGGAACCAAAAGGGAGTCCTTGGAATTTCAATCCGTGCTGCTGCTCTGGAACAAGCAGCTCATCTCAACATGCAAAGATACTGTTGTTCAACACAAATGGCAAAAAGCCAACTGCTTATATTTAGAACAAAGTTCCTTCAGCTTTAAAATCCAAAGTTATATATGGTTGACTGATCCTTTTGCCTTCTCATTTAATCATTCTGAGCCAAAGCTACAGATGGAATTTGTTAACTTTTGTGTTCTTACAAAGGCTAAAGAAAAGACACTTTCCTGTAATACATAGTTATAAAACACTGAAAAAAAGAGTTCTGGGAAGTATGTAGCCAGGATTTTGAAATCTCTCACATACACTCCAGCTCTTTCAGCAACACGGAATTTGAACAATGGCTATCATGGAAGGAGGACATTCATTAGCCACTGTTTATGGCCTTCCATATATTGATTTAAAGATTCATATTGGCGGATATCATCCAGACTATTAAATATTTTAATAGGCCTCCCATGCTAAACATGTTCCCAGTTTTTCAATTAATCTTTTCTGTGACACAGCAAAATATAATAAATGAAAGCAAGCAAGTATTTTACTGTCACCGGCATCAAAACCAGGTGATCCATTTGTCCAAGTACAACTTTATTCATTACACAAATTCCACATATGACTACCCAGTACATTCCACAGAGTTGATGGGATTTATCCCTGGGCAAGTAAGGAGTTTATGCATGCCAATGGTGAGTACCTCCCACAGCGTTCAATGGGGCTTGCTCCCAAGTAAATATTAACAGGACTGGAGCACCACAACACCACCCATATTCCATTAATTAAAAAAGGCCAGCATCAATAACAACTAACAAGGGCAACTCAATCTCCAGCATTCCGTGCACTCGCTAGTAATACTTGTCTGACAACCTATGGCCTCCAGATACTTTTTTTTTTTGCCAATACCCCCCCCCCTCCGGGCTTTGAAATTACTGTTTGAAAGTAATTTGTTCCATTACTTGTTTTCCTGGGGAAAGCATGACTCATTCTGTTACATATCCTCCACAGAACCTGTGTGGCCATTCTGGCTGAGGGATTCTGAGAGCGGCAGTACCGAAAGGTGATTTCCCCCCCCCCCAAGCTCTGCAGAATAACCCCAGAATGTTATCATTCCCTAGGTAGCTATACAAACCCCATATGTTCCTTGTCTCTACCACTGTGGTGGTTATTTCCATGAAATATATCACAAAGTGCACAAATAAGAAGCAGGGACTTTTCTATTGTCCTGCTAGCAGTTCAAAACAAACAACTTGACATGACTTTGTGTTGTTTCAGTTAAGAGGAATGAAAGAAGTCTGTGTGTGATTCAGTTGAAAGAGAAGATTGTGTCCCCCAAACCAACAGAACTGAGATGACACCTACAGTGAGACAAATATGCTGCCAGGACCAAACCTTCTCAAATTATATGAACAGCCCACCCATAAATCATCTCTGCTACCTGTAGTGTGTTTATTGGAACAATATTACCTTGAAACCAGAGTGTATTTTCCTCTCAGTATCCACAAATAGCACATTGTGAAAAGAGAACCGTGACTAATACTGATGTTCCTTCCTTGGGCCGCAACTCTAAAGGACCCTGGCTGAGAAGCTTATCTCTGACTTCATCTTAAGTACTGTCAGGTTTATCCAGGGAGGCCCCGTTGCAATCAGGATTTGAAACTGGCTTGCAAACCCTGGTCAGGAAGAAACCTTCCATCTAAGAGAAGGAAAACTCTGATTTCAAACCCCCACTGAGGCACCACCATCACTGTCCATGCCAGGAGGGAATAGGCCAGGTAGGTGGAACTCATTCAGTCCTGGAAGGCAGCCCGTCTAGGTGAAGGAAAACTCTGACTTCAAACCTCCACTGCCTTGTGGCTATATCCACTCATGGAAAAAGCTTCAGGAGTTAACCTCAAGGCAAAATCCGGAGCCGGAGTCCCAGAGGCAGTTCCTGTCATTCTGTCAACTCCTGCGACGTCGCTGAAACCAGTTGCGTTGGCTCTTGCCTTTCCATTGGACTATTCCAGTGACGTGGAGAGGGGGGCTTTGTTTGTTGGGTAACAGCCTATCCTACACATTATTTTACCCAGGCCCTGGAGAGGACACTCCAGCTTCACGTACAGCGTCAAAACACTAGATGCTGTTCCAAGTTCTCCATACAGAGCACGTTACCATAGTCTCTCAAGACTGAAGGATGCCTATGAGGGGTAGAAATTTGCATTTAATAGCAGAGTGGCTATAGAAAAAGTGTATGTGATGCTACAGCCCACCTCCAGTTTTTCATTCGCACTAAGAGACTGGGGTATTTGTGTTCAACTATTTTGCTCAAAACTTAAACATTGCTGTCATTTCAAAAATATTGAAGTCCATCTCACCACCAGCTAGCACATCTGTCCTACTTGTTGCTATGATGTACTAGTTTGTAACTGCACAAGCATAAACTGAATAGTACACACTGGCTCTATTCGGATCTAATGCTCAGTGCTTAAAACCTAAAATCTACCAGCTTAGATTACATATCTATGTATGAAGGGGTCCTCTCTTTGAGCCAACCCTAATACAGTACTAGATTAAGTACATCATAGTTAAAATCCTCTTGTGCAGGTATGCAAAAGTTGTAACTTTTAGTGGCAAATTACCATAAATTATGAAATCTCTGTAGGCACTATCTGTTGTATTTCTAGTATCCATGTTTTACTGAATAACTCAGCTAGTAATTAAGCCTCAGCATGTGTATATGAGAGAAATTTGTTATTTCCTTCTTCTTCCATCAGGTCCGAATCTCCTTCTCTTCCTGTGTTGTTCACTCTTTAATCAGCAACAATTTTCTCCTGTGAGTTACCCCATTCCCCTTCCACAAGCGATCGAAGGGGAATAGGTGAATAGAGGATTAGTTGAATAAGCAAATGTTATTTCCCCCTAAAAGAAATATTAGCAGAGGCAGAACTATGACTCTCAGAAATAGCAGAACGTTTTTTTATGGAAGAAAAGTTTGCTATTAAATTTTAATATATCATCTACTCAGAACCAAATGTGGACTCAAAACAGCCACATTCCGATCCTTTGTTATACAGCGAATGATCTGGGAAGTCAACAAGAAACACTAGATATCTTTCTCTGGTTAAGCCTGCCTGGCTTTTAAAGCTCCTAAATAAAACACCATAAACATCTGCAAAGTGCCAAAAGCTGTCAGATTATTCGTTATCAAATTGGTACAGGATGCAATGGCAACAAATGCAAATAATCATTTGGCTGCCCATTCACTAAAATGCCTTTTGGTGTTTCTATGAAACAACTCCTAAGAAGTTTGATTTTATTTTGCAGAGTGGTGAATCCACTCTGGGTTTTACTCAGAACTTTACAAGAGTACTTAAAGGTGCTCATACTCCTAGCCCCCAAATAGGCTCAGCCTCCTTGATAGGACCTGTAAAGTCCTGACTACAACCTGAAGCAGATCCACTGATGTCATGGAATCAGAATCAACAGCCTCCCTAGAGTCAGAAGATATGAAGAGGCAGAGCTGACAGGAGACTGACGGGAAAAAAGCTACTAGCACTTCAACTTACTTAGGACTCTCCTGCTTGGCAAGTTGTTATACAGCTGTTCAGCATTGATCTGCAAAGCACGGTAAAACTCTTGACACGGTTTGTCGCCTTTCTTCTGCAAGTGGGCTATGAGATTTGACAACCGGCTATGAAGAGAAGCTTTGGGATTTCGAAACTGCAGGACAAAAGCACTGGTTAGAGAGAAGCCAAAAACTGGATTTCAGCACTGCAAATATAATGTCAAAGCCATCTTTTCCTACTTTTATGCCACATGAAAGACCACAAAGCTAGCTTTATAGTTTATTTAAGCATGCTTGATTCTGTATGAAGTTGCTTTTCATTTTTTAACTGACATGTTAGTAATCTGTTGTCTGGCTGGGATCAGCATATGCAGTACAGAAAATTCAAGGACCAGTGGTCCTCATCAGTAAACAGCCACATACATAGCAACACTGCGGGGGGGGGGGGGGGAGAGAGAGAGAGACAAATAGAGACGGGGAGGGGGGGACAGAGTTGTCCCACTGATGCTCTACATTAGGGACAAACTATAATAAATGCAGGTACCCAAAGCAGCTTAAGAAACGGTATACATTTAAAATCTGCTTTTCCTCACTGATCAGCCACCTCCAGAGTTCCAAAGAGCTGGTCCTTTTTAATTATTACACTTCTGTTCATTTATTACATTTTAATCCCACCTTTACACCAAAAAAGCAGTCACAGCAGCTACCAAGCATAACTAAAAACAAAAATTAATTAAATAATAAAGCCATTCAAATTATTGCAGCCATCGCATTTACTGTGCATGCCCTCCATATTTGAATTCACTACCAGAGATGGAATATGTTTATCAACAACGGTGTTTATTAAACAGGAGTTTACTTGTAAAGCAGGAACATTGCTAAGTGGTACATAAAACCTTTCTTCTGAACTTGAACCAAACACAGTTTTTTTTATTGATCCCCTTACTTTCACCCCCTATTTTTGTTGAACCATCCCTTGTTCCTCCATTACCTGGAAGGCCCACTTGAGAGACAGGGGTATCGCAATAGCGATGGGCTTATGCTTGGCTGCTTAAAAGGGGGAGCTATCCCTCCTTCTCGCTCCTCATAGAGGCTTGGGGGGCGGGGTTGACAGGCTGTCTCCTGAGAACTGGGCCAGGCTGAAGGATTTTGTGTTGAAGGTATTCTCACAGCGCCTTCCTCTTCTCTCACCTCTCTTTCTCATCCCAGAAGGAGGGCTTATGACCAACACAGTCTTTCTGCCTCAGCCTTGGGAACTCTTAACATGACCAGCTCCCCAGTCCAAGAAGTCATTCCATTCCACACACTCCCAGTTCTCTCAAAGATCTGTTACCTTCAATACTTTAACTTCAGCCTGACAAGCTTCAACTTCCATTTTTTTTAGCATTCCTCTTCTGTCTCTCCTCTCCTCTCATCCCTCCTTCTCTGGATCCTCCTTTCCTTTTATCTTCTTATCCTGTCCCCTTCCTTAAGGAATTCTTCTTCTCCCTCTACCTCTTTCCCTGAATTTTATATTTTTCTATGTTGATGTACAGGTTCATGCACATAATATTGAGGTTATAGTTAGTTAGTTAGTTAGTTAGTTAGTTAGTTAGTTAGTTAGTTAGTTAGTTAGTTAGTTAGTTAGTTAGTTAGTTAGTTAGTTAGTTAGTTTATTTATTTATTTATTTATTTATTTAATTTTTACCCCGCCCCTCTAGACCATGTCTACTCGGGGTGGCTTACAAAATAAAACAGAACAGTATAAAAATATATAAAATCATAAAATTACAATTACAATTTCAATTTAAAACAATTAATTTAAAGAGAGGATTACCAAGATGGAATAGCAAAGAAAAGAAAAAAGGAGAAAGACTTAATTGACTAGAGGGAAGGCCTGCTTGAATAACCAAGTTTTAAACTGGCTTTTAAAAATACCCAGTGAGGGTGCCAGCTGAATTTCTGTTGGAAGTTAAATGTTGTGTTGCATGTTTGTATATTATTGATTTTATTGAAAATTATTGTTGTTGTTGTTATCATCACCATCACCCTGTGCTTTGTTCAACACAGCTCCTCCTATATCTACTGGGGAGCTAGAGGTGGGAAAATATTCCATGGCCATTGGGAGGTGAGATGGTCCACTGGCAGGAGCCAGAATGCCCTTGCTCTCACCCTCACAGTCTTTAAAAGCCTTTAGAGATACATTTCAAATAGTGTGCATAGGTCCCGATTCCCAAGGTATTTATGTTTGCATAAAGATTATTAAAATTTCCTATGATTAAGTATACACACAGTTAGGATACCCTCATGATTCATATAACACTTCTAATGGACCCATATATTATGCTGTTTCCCTACTATCAGCTTTTGATTCTCACAGGATCCCAAGTTCATAACTCCAGTTTGCCAGCTGGCAGAAGAAGAGGGAATTATGTGGAAAGAGAGTGCGGTGAAAAGGTTAAAGGAAAAGTTAAAGATTCCCCTTGACATTTAGTCCTGTCGTGTCTGACTCTAGGGCACGGTGCTCATCCCCATTTCCAAGCTGTAGAGCCAGCGTTTGTCCAAAGATAGTTTTCATGGTCATGTGGCCAGCGCGACTAGACATGGAACACCGTTACCTTCCCACCGAGGTGGTACCTATTTATCTACTCACATGTTTGCATGCTTTCAAACTGCTAGGTTGGCAGGAGCTGGGACAAGCAACAGGAGCTCACTCCGTTGCATGGATTTGATCTTATGACTGCTGGTCTTCTGACCTTGCAGCACAGAGGCTTCTGCGGTTTAACCCGCAGCACCACCACCACGTCCTGAGTTAATGGTTAAAGTGTTGGATAAAAACTGTCATTTCTCAGCCATGAAGCTCACTGGCAGACTTTGGTTCTCACAAAGCATTGAACAGGATAAAATAGTAGGGAGAGTCAAATACCTTTCAAATACATGAGAGGGGAGAAGTTAATAAGGTTAAACTCTGTGTCCATTGTTCCAATAAGATGGGGGGGCAGGGGAAAAAGCTGTTAATCAACCATAATCCTGTTATCACTGTCCTAACTGTTCATTTATTTATTTATTTTTCATTAACACAATCCTTCATGCCAAAGAAAAAAATAGTATGTGTCTGGAAATGCAAGATTCTTTCAACTACCTTTTCAGCTTCTTTATTGCTGAGAATTTGGGGGTAAACTCTGTTTAGCTGAAGAATAATTTTGTCAACCACCTGCTCACTTAGTCTGTTGTTGCTTGTTAAAAAAGCTGTGTCCTGCCGTAAACGATCACAGTATGTCAGATCTACAAAACAGAAGCAACACATTAAAAACAGATTATCACAAAGCAAGATTTTGAGATATGTACTGAATAATTCACTTTCAGTACAGAATATTTTACACTAGGATGTGGCATCAGACACTTTATAAGAACACCTTAAAGCAAGCCTCCTTAGAGTAGCAGACATTCATGAAATAATAATAGTATCAATGCTAACAAATGCTAAGAATCTGTACAATGTATTTCATGGATTCAAAGCACTTTACACACACACACACACACACACACACACACACACACACACACACACACACACACACACACACACACACACACGTTCTTAATTAAAAGGACAAGAAACAAGGAGTCTAAGGTGACCTGTTGCAGTTTTCTTAGAAAGCAAAGATATATCTGCTAGTCAGCCCTCATCCAAATGAGAAAAAAATACACCTGGGCAAAAGTGGCAAGCATAAAAAAAATCACACCGCACAACTTCAAACAATGTCGGTAACTTCATTTTTCATCAAGTGTCCATACTATTTTCAATCTTTAAAATAATAATTTAAATTGATTTTTTTGCAATACTTTTTTGCAATCTGCTGTTCTACAGATTCAAATTTATTTCCAGCAGGCAGTTTCCATTTGTCCCATAAAATGCTGCAAACCCCCACACACACACTTTTTGCAGCACAACTGTACTCTGTGATGCTGGTGTAACATTTGACATTTTGGAGTACAAATAAAAATCTGTTGATATTTCAGTAGTAAGGTCTAGAACCCCAAAGGGAATAACTGGGATTGACCCTCAAGCCTAGATCTCTCTTCTTCGGATGCTTATGAAATCCTGGCTACTTTGGGAAATGAAAAACTGAATGCAAAGCAGGGCCTGAGAGACAGAGGGTGGTGTACACAAGGAGAAGTCTGTTGATTTTCTATGTATATTTAACAGAAGGTTCAAACTGCTTCCACCTCCAGCTTTGGACAAAATCCTCTTTTCTAGAATTGGAACACTTTTACATTTTCTACACTACCTTTGAATTCTGTCCCTTAAAAGGGAAACTGTGCTCCAATCTAACCTCAGACCAATTTCATATCCTACTTTTATTGCTGCATTGGCAGCCATGGGACTATTTTCTCCACAGTGCCTCAAAATATAAATGCCTGCAATAAAGGAATGGCCATTTTGCTGTTAAGCTTTCATTGCCTTCACATCCCACATCCCTTTCTTTTTAATAATGTGATCTTCAACAGAACTGAAAAAAGTATTCATAAAAGCCTCCTAGTGCAATAAGTAATAGCTCTTTAGGAGCCTGATTCATTCCCATTAAAAAAATAAATGCTGGCGCCTGAAACTGCTCAAATTTTTGCAGTTCTACAGATTCAAGTGGATTTCCAGCAGGCAGTTTCCATTTGCCCCATAAATTGAGTGGTTCTATAACTCCATGTTGTCTCAACCCATCTTGATAAAATTAATATACATATACTGTATGCTCTAATTCTTTGCTGGCTGGGACACAAGATAGTCTCCCCCACCACCCACCACCCACCACCCCAAAAAACAGGGTAAAAAGGAAGAATGAAGAAGGTAGGAGCCAGGGCAAACTTTAGGTTTTGAACAAACCACTAAGAATTGACAATCCTGGATGAGAAGAAACAGAATACAAGACGTAGTGATGCATTTAGCCTGTGGATGCAAGAGGATTGCAGCTATTTCACTGCAGGATAATTCCTACAAATAAATCTAGTCTCCAGAGGAGTAAATGTAGTTGCTTCAAGTTCTGGTGTATCCGTCTTCTGCTAGTTCATTTTACTGTCAAAACCTCAAATATAAGCTCTTCAGAGCAGAAATCTGCTTTTCCCCCTTTCCTAACATCAGTGGAAAGCGCCATAAATGAACTTAACCACATCGGACCACACCCCACTACTATATCCTTCTGGAAATTCCCAATGTTACTTTTATGCATTTGAGAGCAACGCCCGTGTTTGAGGAAGGCTCTTTCCTTCTGCTCTGAATTCCTCACACGTATTTGTTGCATGTGGCAAACTACGTATCAATTCTGTAATTTCTTCCATGGCTGTGATTAGGCAAGTCCCATGGGGATTTTTTTTTAAAGATTTTTTTCCTAGGGACAGTGAAACCCTACCATCCCTTTTGAAAGTAAACCCCTCCCCTTTCCAGAAAGACCTGCTGTTTAAGAAACCTGAGGCCACTCTTAAATGTGTTGAAGTTCACGGAGGATTATGTACTGTGAAGTGAGATACCCCCACCCACCCACCCTGACTTAATAGACCCTGCTATGACTTCAGTCTGATCAAACCCTGATAAGCATAATAGGAAGGTGCAAATAATATTAGTGTTTGACTACTGCCCATGGGTGTGGTCTTGTCCATGCTTAAAAGGGGCTTATCTTAAGTGTGGTTTATTTGAGCAATCCTTTTGTCCACACAGAAGATCATGCTATAGGTCCTCTCCTCCCATGTTGCAGGTTCATACAGAGCAAGGTTTAGCTGGTTTACTCATGAGTAAGGAGGCAGCAGTAAGAACATCCAAGGACAGCTGCAGTGTGACGGGAAATTGTTGGAGTGAAGGTAGCTTTTTTTTAAAAAAAAATGTGTCACAATATTTGTCTCCACAGTTAATGCTGCACACAGGTCCATTTTGGTGTGGGCACAAGGTATACAATTTTACCAAAAAGAATACACATCCCGCTGCTGTGCCAGAAAAGTGTGTGACAAAAGGGCAGGATGGATCGATCTAAGTGGAAATATGTCTGGACGGCATCATTGGGTTCAAACCAAACCATACCAGCAGTGATTCAGATATAATCCAGCGTGAACAACCTCTGAGACAGCTCTTGGATGTTCTAGTCCTAGATGTAAGCGGTCTCCTCAGAAGACACGCAGTTAAACTGTGGAAATTTCAGCCACAAGATGCAGGGATGGCTACTAACCAGCCAAATGAATGGAAATTCAGTGATTCCTGATCGTGGAATACATAGACCTCCTCACATTTCAGCCACAGTCTGCCTTTGCATACCAGTTTCTAGTGGCAATGAGCGGCAGGACACTTTTGCACTTATGTCTTGCTTGTGAGTTTTCCACCATCAACGGACTAGCCATGGTGCAAAACGAATAGGTGACTAGAGCAGCCGTTGCTCTGATCCAGGAGGGCTTTTAAAAATCCTCAACTTATTTATCCCTGCCAAAGCTCTGAAGCTAAGCGTATACCCCAGAGAGCACAGTGGGACCTCTTCCTGAAAGATGGTGCTGCAAAGGGGCCAGCAAACGAAGGAAGTTCAGGCGGTCTTTCATTCCGTTTGCTGTCTCAGCATCTCCTGCTCCAAAGTCATAGATGCTGCCTACAATAGCATACTGGCAATGAAGAGACAGGGTGCATCAATTCACACTCTCCAAATTAGCATCTCAGGAAGCCGGCGCTGTGCCTACGAGGGCAGGCTTTCTAAATTGTGCCTCCCAACAACTTCTATCATTATCTAAAGCTTTGTGCTGACCCATTTTAAAATCCCGTGCTTTGTGCAGCAAAGATAATTATGCAATGTAAGCATCTCTGGGATTTAAGATAAGATTCCTTTTTTTATTTTCTTCAGTAAATAGCAAATGTGAAGCAACATTATGCACAGGATGGGAAAGCCCCCCCCCCCCGGCAGTACATATACTGCTGTACATTCAGGCAAATCAAAACCCTGACAAGCATAATTAAAAAGCATTCATTTTATCCCAACAAAAAGCTGGAACTGGCATGGCTGCTTGTGGAAAACATATAATGAAAATCATGCATTACAATAAAGAATATTAGGATCTGATCCAATTAATGTTTATAGAAGCAATGGGATGCCTATAACTCCCATCAGTCCTAGCCAGCACAGTAAATGGTGAGGACTGATGGGATTTGTAGTTGAACATCTGGAGGGAATGTTGCCCAGCTCTTATATATAGAATGATCTCTTTTTTTTTTTTGAGGGGTCCATTCATTTTGGATGCTTCAGCTGATACTTGATGACATCAGCATCTGCTCCTTCACATTTCATACACTAGTGCTAACATTTATCTTTGTCTCCCAAAAATGTTTTCCTGAATATCCTGCCAACACGTCAATTTGAATATGGTCCAGATAAAGCTTCTATATTGTTATAGTTTATACCATCCCTCCTCTGAAGCAATCTACTATCTGTGGGTTTTATTCTCCTCAAACATGATGTAGCAGGTTAGGCTTGGAGAGGGTAGGCGGCCCAAATGGAGCAAAAGGACATAACACAAACTGGAATGACTCTCCCCAATCCTGATCTGTTGCTCTGATCTGGACATAACCTTGACCATCAAGATGTTCTGCACCTTCTGAGGAAATTAGCAAGGAATCATTCCCTCAAGTCTGTGAAGAGCTAAAAGGAGTTGGATGGGAGAAAGAATGCACCTTCTAATTAACGAGCCAGGATTCTACGGTGTGAAGTTGTTATCTGTAGCCTTGGAAATGTGGGGGTGAGGTGTTGTGAAAGGCAAAGCCTCCTTGAATTCACATGGTATGCAAATTGGTCACAGCTGTGTTATCTGACCACTATTCATGCAGAAATTGCCAGTTAGTTAGGAAAGAGACAGTATCAGACTGGCTGAAAGGGTTGAGCCATTGAGAGAGGGGGTGATGGGATATATGGTGAGTCAGAAGAATGTTTAAATTAAGCAGTTCTTGAGTTCATGTTAACTTGAATATGTAATCCCAAACTGTTACTCTGCTGAAACCATGGTACATTGAAAGTCTAGAACTAGATAGCTAGCTTTCTTATTTTTTGAGGGGCTGAATCCTAACTGCCTAAGTCTCTGAGCGAGTTTTGTTTTGCCTTCACCATGGAATTACCCAATTTCATCATTCTTTTAGAATCTTTGAGTTTTTAAATCTATACATGCTTTTGAAATTATTTCAGTAAAATAAAAACATTTTACGGTTGCATTCTCACTCAGGCAGAAGGTGCCTTATATTCAGAACTTTTGTTAGTAACTTGTGGGTTCCTAGTATTTTCTACTATGCAAGGTTAGTTTGTAGCCACAAGCAACAACCTGAAAGTTTTTGTCTCTCCCTAGAGCCCATTGGCTCCAGGGTGTTGGAGAAAAAAGGGGTCTCAAAGGAAACTTTCCCAATCACTAGTGCAGTGAACCCACCTGGCAAGCACCCACACCCAGTAAAGTGTGGTTGAGTGGTCAGTGGGTCCTCTTTGTGGTGGCCCTGATCTTCAGACTTCATTCCCCAGAAGCTACAGCCAGCATGGTTAACGATAAGGGACTGAGGATGTTGTAATTAATAGGAACTGTAATGTGAAGAATCTGGAGATAAAAATGCTCCCTGTTTAATGGCAGCAGAAAAGAAACTACAAAGGATAAGAGGCTGTTCCCATAAGCTAAACCTTTGCACAATATGTATCATTTTCAGATTTTCAGAAAATACAATACTTTCTTAAATGAATCCCTTCTGAACATGCAGTGCACTACACACTCAGAACACAGCTTGAAAATTACCATCTTAATATTTTTCACCAGAGTCACCCCATTCCCATGCAAATGTGTCTCTCCCAACTCCACAGAAAGAGGTCTGAGGATACAGATTACTTCTGCCCAAAGTGGGGTTTGCTACTGCCATTGTGACAATCAAGATAATTAGCAATTAACGCTGCACGTCCAAATGGAATATTTCTAAACCATGTTCTACTATTTGTATTGTTATCATCTGAATGGGACAGATCTGTGTAACAGCCCATGTTAGTCGCGAGACATAAATATTTCATCAGCTTCACTAATGGTCATCCGCTTTCTAAAAAAACTTTGACCACTGTTCTGCCTATGTCAATATTAACAAAATAATTTTTAAAAGCCTATTACCTATTAAGTCATTCCTTTATGAAGCAGTGACTATAGTAGATAATAGACTCTGAAATCACTAGTTGCTAAAATGAATGAAGCCTTATATTGGACTGCACAGTCGAAATAGATATGTAAAGCAGGCTAGAGCTGTTGCAGTGAAAAAGAGAGAAAGGATTTATCAATGCATTGCCATTTTATTACATTCAGAGGGCACATTTCCTTTCAAAAGAAATACTGTGGGAAGAAATCTATGCAGATCTTACTGTTTAGTGGAACAGAGATGCATCACTATTTAGTTTCATGTACAGTCCCAGGAAAGTTTATAGAGCAAATGGTTTACTTAGAGAGTGTGGTATCTACAAGTACTATGCTTTTAATGTTGGTTTGGAAGTTCAAGATTATGCAGGATGCAACAACAAAACTACTCAGTGGACCTTCCTACCACAAACATATGATTCCTACACTGCAAGATCTGCCCTATTTGCCAATTAGTTATCAAGTCAAGTTCAAGGTGTTACTGTATTATACAAGACCAATGAGAGCCTAGCACCAGGTTATCTAAGGGACCATCTTCTTCTGTGTGGGTTGCTCCAATCTTTCACCTCTGAGGATCCTGCGAATACTGTAGCAAACAGATGTCCATCTGGCTGCAATGCAAAAGAGGGCCTTCTTTGTTGTGGCATCTGCCATATGGAATTATCTCCTCGGTGAGGCCAAGCATTTTACTAGTGCACAGTGTGTCCACAAATAAGCAAAGACATGCCTTCCCTTGACTGTTTTTCCAGCTGGTTTTGCTGATTATAATCAGAACCATTTTACCATTCCTTTATTGATTGGAAATGTTTGTAAGTCGGAGCACCATTATATATGGAACATTTGCATAGTTAACAATCCTCTGCAAAGTGCACCAAAATGCACATACAGATATGTTGCTCATAGAATCATAGAATCATGAAGTTGGAAGGGGTCTATAAGGTTATGAGACCAACCTCTTGCTCAGTGCCAGAATACAAATCAAAGGATATCTAAAGGATGTCTAAATTTCAATCTAAAGGATGTCTAAATTTTTCTTGAATGCTTCCAATGATGGAGCACTGTTTAAACATACATATACAAATGTGTTATGTAAGCATATACGTTCACATGTACATTTTTATGTTTGGTATCCATGCTGCCAGAAGTAACAAACTTAAGAAACTGGCTGGGTCAGACTGTCATGCACACCCACAAACAATAAGAACAACAGCTTTGTCCCTGGGCTACTCCATAGCAGGATATGCTAGTCCCATATGGTACAAATCAGTACATTCCAAACTGGATGTAGCTCTTAATGAATCATACAAGCTTATTACTGGCTGCCTGAAACCTACCACATCAAATAAAGTCAATTATTTGGCTGGCATTGGTTCTCCAGAAGTATGTTGAGAAGTGCTAGCAAATAATGAATGAAATAATTTATTGTATTCTCGAAGGCTTTCACGGCTTGGATCCGATGGTTGTAGGTTTCTCGGATTGTTTGGCCATGTCCTGTAGGTTTTTCTTCCTAACGTTTCACCAGTCTCTGTGGCCAGCATCTTCAGATGGCAGGAGTTAGAACTCTGTCTGTGTTCTGCTGTTGTGTGTGGGATAGTTGACTATTTGTAGCTGTGGGATCAGCTTTTCGCCCTTTTCAGGAGATTGGGTGATTATGGTCTTCAGGAGTGTATACCAGATACCTTGCAGTTGTGGCCAGGTATAGATTGGGACCACAAAATGCAGCATCCACCCAGAATCAAAGAACATGAAAGACACTGCAGACTAAAATAACCAGAAAAATCAGCAGTAGCTGAACACTCCCTGAAACAAGCTGGACATCAAATCCTATTTCAAAACACAGAAGTACTGGACAACAGCAGCAATCATTATGATTGCACAGGGAAGCCACTGAAATCCACAAACATCAGCACAGCTTCAACAAAAAAGAAGAAAGTCTAAAACTCAACAAAGCCTGGCTCCTAGCACTGAAAAATTCAGCCTGCAAAAAGGTCAACAAAGTCTTATCCAGCCACAAGGACCAGTGAGCACTACACACAAAAGACTAGCTAACGACATCCATCAATCACAGTGACAGATCATCTCTTCCCCTTATCACAATAGACCCATAACAAAAAACACCCTGATCATCATAATCACCAAATCTCTGAAAAGGACAAAAAACCTGATCCCACAGCTACAAATAGTTAACTATCCCACACACTACAACAGAACACAGACAGAGTTCTGACTCCTGTCCTCTGAAGATGCTAGCCACAGAGACTGGTGAAACATTAGGAAGAAAAACCTCCAGAACATGGCCAAACAGCCCGAAAAACCTACAACAACCCAATAATTTATTATTTAATTTATTTAAAATACTTCTACCCTGCCTTTTTCCTGAAGAAGGTGGCTTAAAAAATACGGTCATGCAGCACCAAGCGTATCCACTTCATGAGCACTACCCCCCTAGATGACAGCTAAAATCGAGGAAAGGTTTTCTGCACACATCTCAAGCTCTAAATATGAAACCAGAAGAGGCTAGGCTAAGCCTATGGAGAGGAAAAACAACACACTTTGCCAAATGGACGAATGCTGAAGAGTGCCTCCCACCTGGAAAAGATTCTAGCTGGACCATTTGGAAGTTTAGACTTTGAAGTGAAGCAGGCTGGACAAAGAACACTCAAGTAAAATAGGGCTACTTGGATACAGGACAAATTTTCTGTGACTGTGGAGAAATTCAACCAATGCAGCACTTATGTGTATGCAACTTATGCCCCATCATGTGTACAAAAGAAGATTTAGCAAAGAGCTGAGATATCACTATTGAAGTAGCCCACTTCTGATCAAAAACAGTCTAATTATCATTTTCATTTGTTTTTAATTTTACCCGTATTTCATATACATCCATACTTTTACACTGTGCAATGCTCTTATACAAATAAAGGAAGAAGAATGGTTAATGGAACACTTATCCAAAAAGGAATTGCATCCCCACAGATTAGGCTGCCAAGCAATTGGGCAGTATGGAAAACTATAAAGCAAGTATTTTAGTGTTCTGCACAACAAGTAAAGCTAACAAAGCAAAAGGTTCATCACTTCGGCCTTCCGGCAATTCACAAAATGACAGAACATTATTCTCCCCACTAAGCAGGCAATTATAATACTAACAATTCTTGCTGAATGACCGGGTCATTATGATAACTGCAGATGGTTTAAGTGCTCCTTCCCCACCCACTTCACTCATTCAATTCTTAGAAAGGATCAAACAAATCCATAGTTTGTTGTAGACTCTGCAGGCATAATTATGAATTTGATTGCTGCTGGCAGAAAAGCATAAGCTTGTATCATTATACCAGCATCATTACATAAAAGAAATAAGTTAGAAAGCCATTCAGATCAGGGTTTTCTGCAGATATTGATTTGAGAGGAAAGGGTCTTTTCCCCCCCTTTTCTTTGTTTTGCATCATTTCTGACCCTTGATGGCACACACAATTGTGCAAGAGGCATATATACATATTTCCTCAGTCTTTATGATCACTAAACAGTAGACACTGGGGACAAGGCTGGTAGACTTCTCTGAGCATCCAACCGACCACCACTGGAGAAAGAGTGCTGCCTGGCTTAAACTGACATGTGGTCTGATCCAGCATACGCAGCCCTTATTTTCATGAAATAAGACACAGAGGCCCCCAAGCCAAGAAGAAATGTGAAGCTACTTCGCCTTAGAAACTAGAATGGAATGATCTGACAATCTTACTCTTTGGATTAGCCATTAACATTGGGCTTCTAATGTGTTTCAAATTCCAGCTGCTGGGGTTGACCGACAAAGTTCTGAGACCACTGGGGGCCAACATTATTTGTAACCCTGCCATCCCTTGAACAGGCTTGGTCAGAATCTGAGATCTTCAACAGAGTCCTCATACCCAGAAGGGCTGTTGAACAAAAGTAGCACAATTGTACCTACATAACCAGTAGGGGAAGGAGAGAAAGGGGGGAGAGAGAGAGAGAGTCAGGTGAGATTGGGCATCTTGACCTCTCTTCTGCTTTCTTTAAGTAACCACGCTTAGATTGCCCCCTTTTGCTTGTGATAGATAGCACGTCATGAGACTCCACCTCTATGATAACCATCAGCACACCTTTACATCTGCAAGCTATCTCTAAGGACTTCTCTACTCAAGTCTAGATCTGCTTTGTTACATCCTTTGGTTCTCCTGTTTAGATTTCCTAGAGCATTAAGTACCAGCAACAAATTCCTTATCATTTAGACAAGTTATTGTGGTCATAACGACCAGATAGGCGGGATATAAACAGAATGAATGAATGAATGAATGAATGAATGAATGAATGAATGAATGAATGAATGAATGAATGAATGAATGAAATAAGTTACTTTTCCTTGCCTGTTGCATTCTGCTAACCTAAATAATTCATTTTCTCTTAACGAATATACAAGCTAGGGCTTTTGCTGCAGCAGCAACTCAGTTGTGGCAGTTGTGTGGAACAGGTCTTGAAATAATGTGTTTAGTATATTTTATGGTGCACCACTTGAGGGCAGCCTGCTGGGCTGAAAAGCAATTACTGTAACAGATATGTGCAATACCCAGGTAGTGCCTGGGCAAAGGAAGAGAGCCAGAACAGAAACAATTCTAGCTTCTGATACCTATATGCAAGAAGCTGGCCCTTCCTGACCTAGCATCCTCCAGACTCCAATCCCCATCATTCGCAACCCATGTGAGGTTGGGGAGGGCTGCTGTAACCCCACCAACCCCCTTGAAGCCATTACATGAAGTTATCATAGCTTGCAGAACGAGTCACCGTGGCATGCAGTTTGAAGTCAGGGGTCCTTTCACTGCATCACCAGTAACTTCCTTCAGGTATTAGGGAGGAAATAACTATTCCCATCTGACACTCTGCTATCCAACAAGCAAACTAAGCATGCAGCGTATACACCCCAGGGAACAATTTCTGGCCAACCTACATTGACTCCTTTGGCCTTCCTAATCAGAGGCCTTTGCCCTGCTTTAATGACAGACATCTCTCCTCAGAGATACAGTGCAAGACCGGAGGATTGCTGCACGTCAAGAAACAGCTGGCAAATGCTGATAAGTTTTCGTCTCTAAAGATTTGGAATTGAAGTGATGGCCTCTAAGTGAAAGGCTGCAGGTCAGGAAACCAGCCACATGAATCACCTAGGATTTCACTCAAGAAAGAGCAGCTCCGAAAACCAGCGGTTAAAAATAAAGGCTATAAATGAGTAGCGGCATCCATTTCCACACAGGAAAGAACCTGTTCTTTAGCTAGGCCTGAGAATGCTCATTTTCAGCACATACTTTGAATCCTCTCACCAGCATGGCTTGGTAGCCATGCTGGTGAGTTGTAATCCAAAAAAGTAACTTTTCCAAACTCTGTCTTCCGGAGAACATTTAAAAGCACCTGATGCTGATACTATAATTTGTTGCCTTGTGCTTCCTTAACTTTTGTTATAATCTTCACTGGAGTGTTAAAATAAATGTTCCTATTTGAAGCATCTGCCTGTCCTTGCATCAGCAACTCAAATACCTCCGCTATTTTTGGAAAAGTAATTCAGATATAGGCCATTAAATTAACTAGGTTGCTCTATCAGTATTGCTTAGGACAGATATTGAAGATTAGGCAAACATCATTTAGAATTTCATGCATGCACCATCCAGCGATCTTTCAGGGCTATCTCTCAAGATTGCTAGATGGTTCTTCAGGCTAACTCTGAAGAACAAGATTCTCCCCATCCCACAATTACTGAATTGCTTGTCTCCATCAACCACGAATCCAAGGATGACTCACAACCTAAAAATAAGCTGCTTGCCCATAAGGATCTAAATAACAGGTCTGGTTAAGACTTAGTTTTAGTCTTCAGATTCCAAAATGACTCAAACATTCCACTTCTAGGCTTCAAAATCAGTAGACTTTAAGAAGTTTGAAACCAGACTTTCAAATGGACCTTAAAGCAGAGGGTGGACAACCTGTGGCTCAGATATTCTTGCACTGCCACATGCCTCATTCAGAGCCAAGGAAGTCAGTGATGAGGAATGCTGGGAGATGCAGTCCTCTCAGTAACATGTAGTTAGTTGCCCCCTCCTAGAGTAAACAAAGAAGTCACCATCAATTTTCTTCTAGTCGGGACATCATTGATCTTGTTCTGGAGGAAGAGCAATGCTGGCATAATCAGGAGCTGCAATGCAGTCTCCTTGCACATATTCCAGTAGCACTAGAAGGATCTACGTTGGCTTGAGCATGTCAAGAGAATGGCTGACGGTTGGATTCCAAAATATCTCCTGTATGGAGAATTAGTGCAGGGAAATCACCCCAGAGGGAGACCACAGCTTCGATACAAGGACATCTGCAAGCGGGATCTGAAGGCCTTAGGAATGGACCTCAACAGATGGGAAACCTTGACATCTGAGTGTTCAGCCTGGAGGCAGGTGGTGCAGCATGGCCTCTCCCAATTTGAAGAGACACTTGTCCAGCAGGCCAAGGCAAAGAGGCAGTCCCGAAAGCAGCGAAATCAGGGAACTGGACAGGGGACAGATTGTATTTGTCTTCAGTGTGGAAGGGATTGTCAGTCTCATATTTGCCTTCTCAGCCACACCAGAAACTGCTCCAAGACCCCTATTCAGAGCATGTTACCATAGTCTCTCAAGAGTGAAGGATGCCTACACGAAGAAGGATCTATGTTGCAGTAGCTCTCATAACATCAGTGTAGAATAGTCAGGGCACAAAGTCTACCAGATGAAGGGCTGAAGAAAAGTAAATACCTGCCTCTCAACATCTCTGCTTGCCTTGCTCTGCCTAGATTTGCAGGCAGCTGGATAGATGATGTTGTCACTAACCTCTCCAGCCTGTTGCTATCAAACTAGCTACAGCCCACCCATCATTAGAAGCTGAGATCACTTAGCATTTCAGAGATGGGACTGAGTTTTGTGATTGAGCAAGTCCTTGAATGCCCTTCATAACAAGACAATCTTCAACATGCTCTTAAAGGATGGGAGGGAGGACGCCTGATGTGCTTCTACTAGGAGTCCATTCCTTAAGGATGGGCCACAGGTGAGAAGGCACGATTTCTAGTGACAAGTGTAACAGAGAGTAAAAGGAACTAATGAGAGATGATGGCAGAGTTAATATTCTGGCTGGACAACACATCACCATCACCTCAGTGTGGTATAGTGGACAGAGTGACAGACTAGGACTCAGGAGACCCGGGTCTGAGTTGCCACGTGGATAAAGAAAGTCATGGTATGGCACTGTTAAACCCCTTCTTAAATATCTCACTTACATTGAAAGTTCTATTAGGTCGCTATAAGTTAGATGACGTCACATACGTCTCCCAGTACTTTTTGTTCCAACACCACTACACTATGGATGCAGATACTAAGAGAAGGGAAATATGTGTTTACTAGAGATGAGGGACCTAAGTGTGCAAAAAGATGGGGATTTGTTCTGCTTTGGGAATGGGCTAGCTCACTACTTTTCCCAGTGACCACATGATGTATGCGTAATTGCGAACCAGCCAGTCCTTCATTTTTAACCCTGGAGAAGGGCTACTGTTTCCTTTGGTAAAAGGGTAGGACGACTCTGTTCTGGTTCAGTTCTGGCATGTGTAACTGCAGATGGGAGGGCCATCACTTTCAGCTTAGCCACAGAAGGATCTAAGCAGATGCAGTACTGTATTAGCAAATCGAAGGCTTCCTTCAGTTCCCCTCACAGAACGCGGGGGGGGGGGGAATCAGAAGAGGATGCAACTTCTTTTCTGAAGTTGCTGTAAAGTTTAGTTTATTCAAATTTTGTTTTAGTTTATTCAAAATAAAATTTGAATAAACTAAACTTTAGAGCAACTTCAGTTATGCACAACTATTAGTCAGATATAAAGACAAACATATGCTGACGTTGATCCTTAGGAAGGGCGCTAATACAAATCGAGTAAAGGTCGAGAGCGAAAGACCTCCTTTAGAGCTTCTTAGGGCAAGATCATTTTGTGGCGATGCCGAAGCAATTAGTATTTACATATACAAAGTCCCTCCCAGCAGTATCTACCAAAAATATTACACTGCACGTCGTAGACTCGATTTCCAGTGCTGATGACTCACACACGCGGACTGGCTGACTCAGTGCCGAACAAACATACCGAGGACAAGGCTGCTCAGTCCAAAACACAGAAGGGGGGGCACTTGGGGAGGAGCGCTCACTGAAAGCAGCGGGGCATGCCCAGGATTCCTGCCTTGCACACCTGCAAACGTTCGCACTTCCCGAGGGGATAAGTCCCTCCTCAACTTGCTTCCACGAAAACACGTGCAAGGACAAAAAGGATGCCCAATGCACCTTTGCTGCCCTACGCACCCTATAGGACTAAGCCCCATTAAACTGAGCGAGAGCGAAAGGGCAGAATCGGACCGCACTCCAAGCAACGCCAAACCCACCCCACTGCAAGTACTGTACACAAAAAGCCCCGGAATCGGCAAGCAAACAGCCCGTCTCGGCTCCAACGTAAGGACTTTGGAGCGTCCCAACTGCCCGGCGGGGCCCTGCTCTCGGCGCCCCCTGCAGCCAAGACTTGGTGCGGCCCGCCATCCCTTTCCCTCCTTCAGTCCCGCTGGGAGAGGAGCGTACTAACCTGGCATAATGGCGGCAGGCGGGGAGGAGGAAAGCGGGCGGGGGATCCTTGGGGGAATTTCCTTCCGCGGCCGCGACTGCTGGGCCCGCCCCTGCCAGCTCAGAGGGCGGCACGTCTTGCTCTCCGGCTGGCGGAGCAAGTGGAAAGCGCGGGCCCGGCCAGGAGCGGCAAGTCCGAGAGGAAACGGGGCCGGAGCAAGCGCTCCGCGGAGAGGCTTTTCTCGTTCAGCTGGCCCCAAAGGCTCGCACAGGCCGCCTTCGTACGTTGTCCGGGGAGGCGATTAAGCAGCCTCGGCACTCGCAAGCTTATTAGGGTGATTGATAGACTGCTTTTTCTCCGGGGAGCCCAAGGCAGCGTGGAGGGCTCGCCTTCCTACTTTTTTTTTAAAGTTACAATGTTTTTTACCCCACGTTTCTCCTTAAGAAAGGAAAGCTTACATCATTCGAGGACAGTATTTAAAGCTAGATACAGTAAGTATACAAATATTTAAAAAGGCTCAAACCAATGCGGCACTAAAAGACGGTAAAAAAATGCAACACCCAAAACACGTTCAAAGCAGGAAAGCACAACTGTCCATTTAAACCCCCACTCAGGCAGCCAGTCACTCACTCACTCACTCACTCAGGGAAAGCTTGCCTGAAGAGACAGGTTTTTTCTCTTGTCTGCAGAAGAACAGCAAAGATGGAGCCAGTTGGGCCTCCTGTGGTAGGGAGTTCCAGGGTCTGGGTCAGAGAAGGCCCTCTCTTGTGCCCCCCACCATGTGCACAATAGCCCTGTGAGGGTGGTCAAGCTGAAAAATTGTGATTGCTGGGCTAGGGTCACCAGTAAATTTCATGGCCAAGTGGGGTTTTGAACCCAAGTCTCCTCCAAGACATTGTAAGCACTGTTTTGAATTCACAAAAAAAGCATGTTTTTCCTAGTACAAATCTCTACATGCCAAAGCAACCTCTAGGGGCTAAGCCAAGCTTCCCCTCCTTAGAGGAGCAGCGACATCTGTATGTAGGTAACACACTCAGCAGTTCTGAAGCACTTTTTACATAATACCGTGATTGTGAGGGAGAACGAGGAAGACCTGTACATGCAGTGTCACTCCACATGTGCAGTCTTAGGATGTGAATCACTCTTCGTTCCTCTATCCATGTGTGAGGTGCAATGGAATCATTCTGTTCTTTCCCAAATGGTTGTTGAGCACAAATGATCCCTCACGTCGCATAGTTTTTGTGTGTGAATTTATCTTCCATCTTCTGATCCCCAGTACCATACTATCTCAAGCTACCTTGGGGTAGCCATATTTTTGAAGCCATGTAGCAACAGAAGATGACCTTGCCTCGTGAGAACATTGCTTAGGAGATCTGTGTACACTGACTCAAATGTTTCCTGTTGAGATGTAAGCCATTGTGAGCCTGTGTGGCATAATAGTTGTCACTGTTGGACTGGGACTTTGGAGATCCAGGTTCAAATCCTTACTAAGCTCTCAAGCTCACTTGGGTATCCTTAGGCCAGTTGCTTGTTCTCTTATCCCTACCTACCCCCATCAGCTTGTTGTAGGAAGATAAAGTAGGAAGGAGGAGAGTTATGATGTCTTGAGTTCATTGGAATAAAGATAGGAAAAGCAATAAATAATAGGGACTTCATACAGACTCAGAGTGCCCACAATTACATCCGGATCTGATGAAAAAGACCTGGATAGGGTATCACATGTACTCAAAATTGATAGGCAGTTCTCTTTTTTAGCTCCGTATGAATGTGACACAGAGGCTATACATTTCCTAGTAGTTTTAAGGTTCTGTTGGAAGTATTTGTGATTATCAAAGTTTTGAAATAATTAGTAACTAGTTGCTATTTATCTGTAATTCCTTTTTCCATCACCAATACATGGATAGCACTCAGCTCTATCTCTCCTTCCATCCTTCTGTTGTGGATGCTGTTCCATCCCTTGAGCGCTGCCTAGATGCGGTGCTGGGATGGATGAGGGACAACAGATTGAGGCTGAACCCGGACAAGATGGAAATCCTGAGGGTGGGGCCCTAGTGTCTGTGGTCTGGGTGCCTTCCTATCTTTTTTGGGGGGGTTACTCTTTCCATTAAGGATGAGGTTCGTAGCTTGGGCATGCTTTTGGACCTATCTCTATCAATGATATTTCAGATAGCATCTGTAGTCTGATCTGCTTATTTCCACCTAAAGCGGATTACCCAGCTACGTCCCTACCATGACACCGGGTCCCTCAACATGCTAGTCCATGCGCTGGTAGTCTCAAGATTAGACTACTGTAATGCCCTGCGGTTTAGCCCGCAGCGTGGTGGCACTGCGGGCTAAACCGCAGAAGCCTGTGCTGCAGGGTCAGAAGACCAGCAGTCGTAAGATCGAATCCACGCGACGGAGTGAGCTCCCTTCGCTTGTCCCAGCTCCCGCCAACCTAGCAGTTCGAAAGCATGCAAATGCAAGTAGATAAATAGGGACCACCTTGGTGGGAAGGTAGCAGCGTTCCGTGTCTAAGTCGCACTGGCCATGTGACCACGGAAGATTGTCTTCAGACAAAATGCTGGCTCTATGGCTTGGAAATGGGGATGAGCACTGCCCCCTAGAGTCGAACACGACTGGACAAAAAATTGTCAAGGGGAAACTTTACCTTTTACCTTTAATGCCCTCTTTGTGGGGGTTACCCTTGGGACTGCTGTGGAGACTGCAACGGGTCCAGAGTGCGGCGGCCAGACTTCTGAGTGGGGTTAGAAAATACCACCATATCTCCCCCCACCCTGGCCGCCTTACACTTACCTGTTCGCTTCCATTCCAGTTTCAGGGTGATGGTACTAACCTATAAGACTTTAAATGGTTTGGGACCTTGATATTTGGCTGAGCACTTCCTTCCAGTTAGGTCTGCCCATCCTAGAAGATCATCGCAGGCAGGGCGGCTGAGAGTTCTGACCCTGAGAGACGCCCAGCAAACAAACACTAGAAATTGGGCCTTCTCGGTGGTAGCGCCACAATTATGGAACTCTCTCCCACCCAAAGTCCACCTGACACCTTCACTGGGCATATTCAGAAAGCAACTAAAAATCTGGCTTTTTAGACAGGCCTTCCCTGAACAAACTATACTCTGATACAATAGTGTCCAATAATATAACTTCTATCATACTGCCATGCTCCATGTTTTTATTTTTTTAATGCTTTTAATTGTATTTATTATATTATAAATTTATTGTCACTACACTTTATGATTTTTTATTTTCGCCCCTATGTATTGTTACTATTTGCTATTTTGTTACTTTGTTGTTATTTGTTGTAAACCTCCGAAAGTGGCCTTGGCTGCCAGATGGGTGGTGTGTGTGTGTGTGTGTGTGTGTGTGTGTGTTTGTACTCTCTCTCTCTCTCTCTCACACACACACACACACACACACACACAAATAAATAAATAAATAAATAAATAAATGTTATAGCTGCATTACTCTATCTGTCTACCCTGTTTTCCCGAAAATAAGACCTAACCTGAAACTATGTATGATTTTTTCAGGATGCCCTACCCCAAAAATAAGCCCCAGTTAAGTGAAACTCCACCCTCCACCACTGTACAGCATTGAGCAGCAACCAGAAGAAGATGACATGACTGTATTTGAATACATGTAGATTGTACATGAGGAAAAAAACATCCCCTGAAAATAAGCCATAATGTGTTGTTTGGAACAAACATTAATATAAGATCCTGTCTTATTTGGGGGGAAGATGTATAGTAGATGTCTATAGGACTGCACTACATTTCCATGAGAAACTATAGCTAGTTTGCTTCTTCCAATGTACCTTCTCATCTATGAACCAAAAGGTTATGCAATTTGGAAAGTACATTTGTATGCATTTTTGACAATATAGATGTTATGACTTTTATCTAATGTGGTTTATCTGTTTTTAATCTTTTGAGAAGTTTGTAAGCCACCATAAGCATTATTTTTAATGGAATAGCAAGGTATAAATGTACTTTTGTAAACACCCATTAATATTTGGTCATCTTCAGTTTTCCAGGTGTGTCCTCTGGACAAACCAGCAAAATCTGCCATCTGTGGATAGTTTGATCAGAGAAAAATCCTTTCAAGCTATAGACAACCTGAGAAACTACTAGCCATCTGGCCATGTTTGCAGAGGATGATGGCAACCATAGTTCAACCCCATGGAGAAGGCTGAGCTAGGCCAACCCATGATAACGTGCTACTGTTCCGAGAGGTCCCAGCAGCTCATCTGGAATCTGATTTGATGTAAACAACACTCAGGGTATTTGTATGAGCAAGTTTTTCAGCCAGGATGTACAGGGCCTCTGTACATGTATGGCCTCCTGTAAGAACACAATGTGCTTTTGCAGGTGGCTATGTGTGATTGAGAGATCAAGCAGTGCAAATGAGACTCAGCCAGTATGATATTAGCATACAAAAAACTGATATCAGGCAGGTAATTATCAACCCATGTATTGTTATGTATCAGTTTTATCATAGTTCTTTGGTGTATATCCCCAATCTGTGTACTTACTACATTGATATCCTGGCATTCCTTCAAAACAGTTCAGTGCAAAATATGATCTGTTGCTTATAATCACAACAAGCCTGTGGAGTAGGTTGGGTTGAGAAAGTACTGCTTACTCATAGTACCACAGTTAGCCATAAGGACTAGAGATGGGATATTTGTATTCATATCCCTGGGAATGTGAATACAAATATCAGCACCACAGGTGCCTGCGAAATCCACTCCCTCCCCCACAAACCAGATTAGGCATCCTTCAGTCTTGAGAAACTATGGTAACATGCTCCGAATAGAGGTCTTGGAACATCATCTAGTGTGGCTGAGAAGGCCAATTCGAGAGTGACCATCCCTTCCACACTGAAGACAAATCCAATCTGTCCCCTGCCCAGCTCCCTGATTTTGCTGGTTTTGGGACTGCCTCTTTGCCTTGGCCTGCTGGACAAGTGTCTCTTCAAAATGGGAGAGGCCATGATGCACCGCCTGTCTCCAGGCTGAATGCTCGGATGTCAAGGTTTCCCATTTGTTGAGGTCCATTCCTGAGCCCTCAGATCCCTTGAGCTTCTAGATATCCTTGTATCGCAGCTGTGGTCTCCCTCTGGGATGCTTTCCCTGCACTAATTCTCCATACAGGAGATCTTTTGGAATCCGACCACCAGCCATTCTCATGACAGCAGGTCCAATTAATGGTTGCCATGCGGCCCACATGGCTGGCATTGTTCCTGTTACACCAATCATGGAAGTAGCCCAGCCAGTGCTTCCGCACCTCCCTGCACATCCAACTGCTCAGCAACTGAGCAAGGAGACTCATCATCTAGACTCATCATCTTGCCTCCTCACCGGGCTGGTTGGCTGCACAGGCAGGCAGGGAACAATGCCAGCCACGTGCACTACATGGTGACCAGTAATTGGACCTGTCAGTTGAGGGGGAGGGACTGGATATCCCAGATGCCTGTAGTGCCGATATTCATATCCCCAGAGATACAAATACACATATCCCATGTCTAATCAAGACCAAGTAGTTATTTCAGAGTACTCCCAGTCCAAACAAGGTCAAATCATTACATTTCATTTTGTTGAGCCACCGTAATAATTAATGGGTCTTTCCTTGAGGGCAGATTTCCATCTGCCCTCAAGGAGACACTCATTAGGCCCATCAGGAAGAAACCAAGTTTGGCGGCGGACGAGATTGGCAATTACAGGCCCGTCGCCAATGTTTCTTTCCTAAGTAAGGTGGTGGAGAGGGTGGTGGCCGATCAGCTTCAAGCGCACCTGGATGAAACAGATGCCCTGGATCCATTTCAGTCGGGCTTCAGGCCGCGCCATGGCACAGAAACGGCATTGGTCGCCCTGTGTGATAACCTACTGAGGGAGGCTGACAGGGGCAAAGTGTCCCTGCTGGTCCTCCTCGACATCTCAGCAGCCTTTGATACCATTGACCACGGTATCCTCCTGGGGAGGTTCTCCGAGTTGGGAATTGGTGGCCTCGCATTGGCTTGGCTCCATTCCTTCTTGGAGGACCGCCCCCAGAGAGTGCAGCTTGGGGAGAGCGTCTCGGCCCCGTGGAATCTCAATTGTGGGGTCCCACAGGGGTCGATCATCTCCCCAATGCTGTTTAACATCTATATGAGGCCGCTGGGTGGGGTCATCAGGGGGTGTGGAGCCCGGTGTCATCAGTATGCCGATGATACTCAGCTCTACATCTCCTTTCCACCTACCGCAGGAGAAGCCGTTCTGTCCCTTCAGCGCTGCCTGGGGACCGTACTGCAATGGATGCAGGAGAACGGGCTGAGGCTGAACCCGGACAAGACGGAGGTACTAAGGGTGGGTGCCCCCACAGTCGGGAACTTGGGAAACTCCCTCTCTTTTGGGGGGGTGACCCTTCCCGCTAAGGATGGGGTCCGTAGCTTGGGAATCCATCTTGACCCGGCGCTCACTATGGAATTCCAGGTGACGTCGGTGGTCCGAACCGCCTTTTACCATCTCAGGCGGGTGGCCCAGCTGCGGCCCTATCTTGATGTTGGGGCGCTCACCACTTTGGTGCACGCGCTCGTAATCTCAAGATTAGACTACTGTAATGCGCTCTACGTGGGGCTACCTTTGAGGCTGCTGCGGAAACTTCAGGTGGTGCAGAACGCGGCGGCCAGACTCCTTAGTGGGGTGAGAAAATTCCAACATATCTCGCCCACTCTGGCCGCATTGCACTGGCTGCCCATCCGATTCCGCATCGACTTCAAGGTGTTGATGCTCACGTACAAAGCCCTAAACGGTTTAGGGCCTCGATATTTGGCGGAACGCCTTCTACCACCAAGTTCTACCCGTGTCACTCGCGCGAGCCAGGAGGTGAGGTTGAGGAGCCTAACGCCGAGGGAGGCCCGGAAGGAGAAGACAAGAAATCGGGCCTTCTCGGGGGTGGCTCCTCGCCTCTGGAACAACCTTCCCCCGGACATTCGCGCGGCCCCCTCGCTGGGTATTTTTAAAAAGCAATTAAAGACAATGATGTTTCGGCAGGCCTTCCCCCCCCCACCCCCCCTTAGCTAATCCTGATTTTCCTTTTTTCTTTTTCTTAGTTTATAATTTCATGGTTGAAAGTTTTCTTCTTTGTAAATTCGTTTTTAGTTATTGTTGTACCCCTGTTGTGAGCCGCCTAGAGTGGTCTATTGACTAGATAGGCGGGATATAAATAAAATAAATAATAATAATAATAATTCTTCAGAGTGTAATTGATGTCTTCTGGGAAGGGTTGCGTAGCTGCAGTAAATTTTCTTGAAACAGTAAAGGATGACTCGGCTAAGAGTGGGCAACCGGAACGTCTAGGGCAGTGGTGTCGAACTGTGGCCCTCCAGATGTTCTTGGCCTTCAACTCCCAGAAATCCTGGCCAGCAGAGGTGGTGGTGAAGGCTTCTGGGAGTTGAAGTCCAAGAAGATCTGGAGGGCCACAGTTCGACACCACTGGTCTAGGACCTGTGGAAGAACGCAATACTGTTGCAGCTCCCTTGCACTGGCTACATTGTTTTCAAATAAAGGGAATGCAAGACTTGAATTTTACATCGTCAGAGAGGCAGTGCAGTTTTGTATTAAATATGTGATCGCCCTCATGGATAGTCACAGTTCAACTAGCGTCTGTCATCACTAAAATAAGATTGGTAACTGCTAGATTACTAATTGGGGCTGGTCTCAAGGATGACATAACACCCGTCCACCCCCCATTACAGCAGCTCCACTGGCTGCCGACCTGTTTCCAGCACAACTCAACGAGCTGGTTCTAACCTATACAGGCTAAACAGTTTGGATCCAGGCTATCTCAAGGACCACATCTCCCCTTTCAGGAGAGGCCTTTCTCTCAGTCCCACAGGTTCATTTGGTGGGGGCACACTGTTGTTGCTGTCAGACTGGAACTTCCTCCCACAGGAGGCTAGGCTGGCCCTATCTTTACTCTCCTTTTACAAGCAGCCAAAGATTTTTCTCTCCAGGCAAACTTTCCCTTAATGACTGGCTGCCTAAGTGGCATGTTTAAATAGATGGTTGTGCCTTCCTGCTTTCAATGTGTTTTTAATATTGCTTTTGTTTACCATTTCTCAGAGCGGTATCTGTTTGATCCTTTTTAGTATATGTATACTTGCTGTTTTTAGCTTTAAATATTGCCTTTTGATGATGTAAGCTGCCTTGGGCCCAGAGAAAGGTGGAATAAAAATATTTTAAATAAATAAGAGAACAGCCCCTTACCTAGTTTTAGTTGTGACTGTTTCTTAACATACAGGAAAATGTTGCATACAGAGTTTACAGGCAAGGGACAGGATTCCAAGGAGTGATTCAAGAGTAAACCTTAAGGTCACTGACTATGTGAACAATGCAAGGTTTATTATTTGAAAATGAAGATCATCCTTTGTTGTAGTGCTGAAAACAAATACCCCTCTGTCAAACCAAGCCAAGCACGTGATTTTACAGATGTTCTTGGATTAGCATGGCAGGGCCTTGTGCTGTCCCTCTGCTGGGTTCTTAGTGGCATGAATGTGTCAGCAGAGATGTGGAAAAGTGGTGAGAAGTATGGACATGGGCATGATGCAATCATTTCGGAGTCATAGTCAACCTCTGCAAATGTTTTAAACTGAGGTGGGGGTGAGCTAGTACAGCTTAAGGATATAATAGTTCTCCCATTCTGCCACTCCGTCTGGGAACAATACTTTAGAGAGGCAAACAATTAAAAACACCCAAGAGCCTCTGTTCCATAGCAAATGCTGAAAATAATTAAAATAGCAAAAGATTACAGTATGTGGTTTCTTTTCCTAGTGAATACTTCAAAAGTAAGGTTGTTAATATGGAGCAGCAACCATGAATTAGCAATATTGTTTGTATTTGTATTTGTCTTGCACCTTTGTTTAAGCTGTGGTATTATTTAGGGTCTTGTTCTTTACTTTCTTTCCTTTTTTGTTGATATGGAGTGGAAGGCCTGCTTGCCCAGCGAGGGGCCTTTTAACATCCTGGTGATCACAGGTAGAGGGAGATACCGCGTTGGCACAGTCCCTATTCGTGTCAGAAGAACAACAAACAGATGTTTGAAGGCTGTCTGTTGTTCTGAGACTGTGACCAACCCTCAGTATCGAGGTGGCCAGCCCAGCCAGCCTTCCACTCTAACTCTGGTGCTGTTGAATCCGGACAAGACGGAAGTTCTGAGGGTGGGCGCCCCTGGGGTTGGTGACCTGGGTGGTTCTCGCACATTTGGGGAGGTGACCCTGGCGGCTAAGAGTGGGGTTCGCAGCCTGGGGGTACATCTGGACCTGATGCTCACCATGGAAACCCAGGTGGCATCGGTAGTTCGCACCGCCTTTTCCCACCTCTGGCGGATTGCCAGGCTGCATCCCTACCTTGATACGGGGGCACTCACTACCTTGGTAATCTCGTAATCTCGAGATTAGACCACTGTAACGCGCTCTACGTGGGGCTGCCTTTGAAGCTGATGAGGAAACTTTAGGTGGTTCAGAATGCAGCGGCCAGTCTCCTTACCAGAGTGAGAAAACACCAACATATTTCTCCTGTTCTGGCCAAGCTGCATTGGCTGCCCATCCATTTCCGCATTGACTTCAAAGTTCTAATGCTCACCTATAAGGCCCTAAACGGTTTAGGACCTCGATACCTGGTGGAGCGCCTGCTCCCACCAAGATCTACTCGGATCACCCGCGTGAGTCAGGAGGTGGGATTGAGGAACCTGATGCCGAGGGAGGCCCGGAGGGAAAAGACACGAAGCCGGGCCTTCTCGGTGGTAGCTCCTTGCCTTTGGAACAACCTCCCTCCGGAGATTCGCGAGGCCCCTATGCTGGGTACTTTCAAACACCAGCTGAAGACATGGTTGTACACCCAGGCCTTCCCTCCTGTCAACTTCTGATTTCTTTTGCTTTGCTATTTATTATTTATTATATTCCTGCACTATTTGTTAGTGTTGTATGCTAATGCTTTATGTTTTTAATTCTTTATGACATATTGTAAGCCGCCCAGAGTGGTAGAATATACCAGATGGGTGGGATATAAATCGAACAAACAAACAAACAAACAACTAAATAAATAATATATGAAACAGCCTCAGTATCCAAACCAGTAGACACAGGGATCTTAAATGACTGCCACATCTAAGGACTTCCTTTCACAGACAGAAATTCTTTCCTTTCACAGACAGAAGTGCTAATGGCAAGAGAAAATATTCCCTTTTTTTCCTTGTTGCCTTCAGTCCTTTGAAAGGAATGGGAAGGGGAAGAACACCACGGATTGAAGTAATTCTGAAAATCCTTCTATGGCCACCCCTTTCCAGCCCCCATGGTGTCAGCTGCAGGAACCATTCTGGAAAAATTGTGTCTGTTGTTTACTGGCAAATCTGTAACTGTCACTGTGCAAAGTTTCACCAAACAGCGTATTGTTTCATTTCATGTCATGGATATATATATTTTATAAATTATTGTATATTGTGTAAAAGAATCCAAAGCATGAGAGCTTTATACTGACAGATAAGTCCCCAAATCAGATTATTTTCCATTGAAAAGTAGTGGGAGATCATATGGTTACTCTCTCTCTCTCATCATCATCACAATATGGATAAATGTCTTTGTTGATTATTGTAAACAGGAAGCGTGAAAGATACTAGCAACAGGAATGCAAGACCGAGTCACAAAAATAGCCTCTTAGGATGAATCAAGCTAGCTGGCACTCCCTCTAAACACACACACACACACACACACACACAAACAAGCCATTCACAGCTTGTTATTTACACATTACTTTTAACATGTTGCTTTAAAAATAACATGTCTCTGAGAAGTTCTGTTTCTGAACATTTATGTATCCTGCAGGAAAAGAACACGGCACTTACATTTTCTGAAGAGCATGGTCCGTGGGATAGGCAGCTTTTCCTGCTATGGTTGGAAGAACCCCATGCAATCTGGCAAGCTGGAAAATTGTCCCCTTGAAGAGCTGTTAGGAAGGAAGCTTAGCGAGGAGCTTATGGGAAAGTGAAAGCAAACTCTCACTGCCAATTGAAAGGCTTCCACCAGCAGAGGTTTTCTCTTGTGCCCTTGAGATATAAGCCAAACGCCCTGCCCACTCTATTCACAAGGGGGGAGAATAGAAGTCATTGCCACTCCCATTGTATTTATGTGTCCTTCAGTCTGAAGGAGTGGGACCTCGGCAATCCTTTCAAATCATTTCAGTGATCCTGTTGAGTGTGTACATAGTTCTTTCTGTTGTTGTTTTCCCATAGTGGTCAAATCTCTGCTCCACCACAGCATAAATGTTCAAAATGGGCATGACTTCAGTTTTCTCAATCAAATATTGTTATGCCCAGAATGAGATTTTGACCACCTGCCAAAAATGTGATTTTTTAAAAAGTTGAGGTACTCAGTATTTTGAAATATTTCAGTCTTTCTAAGGCATGAGCACATTCAGATTAAGAGCATGGCTGCAATGTTTAATTGGTTAAATCAGATATATAATTGAGTTTTCAAACTTTTAACCAACCAAAGATGCGGCTTAATGAATAACTGAGCTGCAGTTTTAAAAAAATAAAAATCACGTATTTTTAGTACAAATGCTTAATAAAATTACAGATAACAAAGACCATGTTTTTTTTAAAAAAATTATTCTTTTCTCTCCCATTGCAGGAAATTCTCTTCTAAGGATAACTGTTTCGTTTCTTTGGATTTTGCTTAATAAAGGAAGCCACAATCTTTAGTTTGCAAGACCTAAAGGGGACTGTTAATGACACTGCCCTTTGAAGGTAATTAATTTATAAGGTGGCTATTAATTTAGCAGTGACTTTGCAACACATAATAAGAAGTGTTGGAAAATGGAATGGATAACCCATTATTGCCACCAAAGACTATAACTGCTTAGTGTGGGATTTTACACATCAACCCTGCTTTTACTTTCAAAGATTAGAATTGCCCATGCACTGACACCTTGTGCCCGCTTGCAGACCCATGACTGGCAAATTTGATGCTTGGGAGAGCTAGCACCCGCTCTGCCCTAATGCTACCCATTCCCCAAGAAAACAGAGAGAATGTTTATGAGAAAGAAAGAAAGAAAGAAAGAAAGAAAGAAAGAAAGAAAGAAAGAAAGAAAGAAAGAAAGAAAGAAAGAAAGAAAGAAAGAAAGAGAGAGAGAGGTTGTCCTCCACTTTCCTATCATTCATTAAAAGATTGACCTCCAGATTTCAGTGCCTTCTAAATTTTGGTGCCCTACCACAAAACACCATAACACTTTAGTTATGGCTCTGCCTGCTCGGATATGTTGGAGATTTTAAAACCTCATATGTTGCGTTTAGTTTGTTTGACTGGGAGGAACATTTTGAAGTAACTATCCAGCATTAATCAGCCATTTCTCTCCTGTTTCAGAATTCAAAGAGAGCCCTGCTTATCTGCTGAATATTTTATTTCCCTCTCTTTTGTCTGTTGAAGTCAGTTACCTTGGTGTTATCTGTTCCCAACTGTAAGTAATGTCTCAGAGTGAGTTACTGAGACTGTAAGTGCCAGTTTATGAGAAAGGGTGGACTGTCTGAGGAACTTGAAGCTATTCTCCTCTGTAAGTCTCTATGCTTCTGCTATATATAAAAAAGGAGAATTTAAACAAAAACTTCAGAACTTTGCAACATGATATCTGTCAGGTATCCTATAAAATACGGTAGGCTATATTTACCAGTCTTCAATGGTTTCTGTTTATGGAGGTTTTCAGTTTAATCTGCAGTTATACTGAGTTCTTTGATTGATAACTGTATCCACAACATTTTAGGTTTGATTATTGTTTTGAATTTATTTTTTCTTTATTTTGCATAAACTGCCCATAAAATTTATGTTATGGAAGGGAGGGCAATTTGTCTTTTAAACTATTCAATAATTCACCTCAGCAAAGGTTCTGTGAGATACCAGGAATGGAAGTTTGCCTTATTACATGAACCATGTAGTAACCAGGATAGCACATGTCCATTTGACAATTTTTCTTAATAATAAAAAACTTTATTGTAATTTTTTAAAATCATTGTAGAAAAATACATTTTAATTCTTCCTGATACGTATATAAAAAGAGGGGATAAAATAAATTTGAAGTCATGTGTTCCAGTTCTTCTGGCTATGAGTTCTCATGCAGAAAAAAAACACCTGTTAAGAACTGATATACAGAAACGTACCAAACAGTTTCTTGTTGTTTTCTTGATGTGATCACTGTTCTTAGCTAACTGCAGAAATGGTGGTTTGCTGTAAAGTATCAGTATACTTTATTAGACTGAAAACAAACTGAATCATTTTTCCAATAACATTTTCAGATCTGTTAATTTTGTAGCTATACTCTTGACATTTACTGTTGCAGATACATAGGAATCATCCAGTCATTTATTTCTATGCAATCTTTAAGGCACATTCACAAGGTTTATGTCTTCATGGTTTGCCGTAGTCCCACAAATCCTTAACGGCATTTCTGAGGTTCTTTACCCAGGTAAATGTGCATCCAATGTCCCAAGTGTATCCTTTTCATGACCATAGACCTCTACAACGTGTATTGTGCTGATAGTATGCAAGGCAATACTGTGCCCGGGTACTAACTGTTTACTATGTGCATTGCTGGTTTGTGCTAATTTGCTTTGTAAATCATGTTCTGCACAGCAGCCAGCTCCTGTAATATCTCCAGTCCATTCTTCATGAAAGCTGTAAAACAAAACAAAAATACCTCTTTTTTATATTTAGGAAAAACTATAGCCTTATTTTCTTTCAGCCACTCCATTACTTTTTTAAAAAATACTGAGAATAAAAGCTAGCACAGCACATAAGAAAGTAGAATTCACAATGAATATTGCTGCTTTACTTGTTTTTAGTATAAAGAACCAAAGCTTGGACTGGGTGGCATAAGATGTAAAAGAAAGGAGAAGTAGTAGTAGGATAAAAAAAATGTTGAAGTAAGAAGACCCTTAACATCATGGGCTCTAATTCCCAGTAATAATGTAAAGCTGAACCACCTTCAGCAATTCTAGGGAAAAAACAGAGGGTAATAATGAAACAGGTTTGATTTGTGCTAATGTGGGTTGTCCAAGGGAAGATCATTAACTGATATAATAAGTTTAGAGAAGGAGTATGCACCTGATTCTCTATGGGAAATTAATTCCGTCCTGACACTGGTAAGGAAATAATTGGCTGCCAGATGAATGAGAGAGCCACATGCCTTGCAATCTGTATTTGCTGATTTCTGGGTTTATGGAAGTCTCTTGAAGATGTCAGTTGAGACTTGTGCTGTTGAATAGCCTACTGGAGAGATAATTTGGGCTCCTGGAGAAAATTAGCATAGCTATGGCTAACTGTGTTACTGGAAGACAAGCTGTCATTGGAGTGTAATTTAACCCCTTTTCTATGTTCACACTGATTTTTTTTTTAATGAGAGGAAAATTCCACATAATCCACAGCCTGCAAAATCCTTTCTTATGTTTGAACACATCCACACCAACTTTATTGCTAGGTCACATGTCAATGCTCTTTCAGTGGGGTTGGGTGGGAAGAATTCTTTAACTTTCCACGACGTTGCTCCTGCAAGTAGATTCGTGATATGTCAGCACAATAAGACATTGCAACCGTTCCTAGTAAAATGTCTATTCAGTTATCTCACCATAGACTTAATCACCACGGGTTCCTTTACACCCTATCAGCTTCTTTATATGTTCATTTGCAACCTTTCTACTTGTTCTATTTATATTCTATGAAATGTTTCCCAGGCAGAAATGTTCTCTGTTTCAGCACAAACTTGTGTGAAAACTGAAAACATCGAGGCATGCTGTGAATGCTGACTGATGGCATATGTTTCCATTTAGATCTAGGAAAAGAATTGTATTAATATATTCTTGACTTTTTTGTTATTGTTATTCATATTTATAGCCCATCTTTCCACCTCTGAGATGAAAGTCGTCCCCAAAACACACACTTTATACTGTGAGGTAGCTTAGGGTGAAGGACACAGTGTCTGAAGATCTCTCAGTGAGTTTTGTGGCTCATGTCCTTGTCCAGTGCTCTAAAAGCTGTACAACGCTACAACATTTGTTTCACTCCTTTATGGCAGGAAATTTGATGCCTCATGAAAAGTGACTTATTTTAGTCTCGCTCTTGCTCTCTTCAAACAAAATACAAGGTAAACACAAGATCAAATGTAATGCAATGTAATTGACAAGCCCACAAGTTCCGCTAACCATATTTAGACAGGATCTTTGTAGCAGCAGGATGTCAGAGATGAAGCAATTTCTCAGAAGACTCATCCACCTTCTTCTTAAATTAGCTTAGCATAGCAAAAATAGGAGATCAATACGTTTCAACAGAAAGTACATTGGAACAGTGCAGGTTCCTTTGCAGCACCAGAAGAACACATTGTAAAATGGACAGTTTAAAAGCATGTACTCAGATAAGCTGCAGAAAAATCAAAGGGTAAAGATTTTTCTAATCAAGTACTGGAAACTCACATCTAATATAAAATGTCATTGATTTACAGTCTTTCATTTACACGCATCAGTTTCCAAGGCAGCAGTTGGGGAGACCTGGACCTAGGAAAGTCACAGGTAACATTTCACTAAACACTATGTGTTGCCAAAGGCAACATGTTCATGTCCCATATAGAATGCAATTTCCTTCCGGTAGTGATACGAGTGGTTAGAAGTCAAAAGTCAAACTGAAATAGCAGGAAAGGAGGAAAAGCATCAGGATTAGAAAAACCACTTGAGTGGGAAGTTGTGGTTGTTTGGTATGTTTCTACATTATTGCCACATCCTGAGTAATGTATAAAGATTATGTTCCTTTTCAGGATCCGTCAAGGGCCAATATGGAGGGAGCATTACTCCTTCCTTAGGCTGGAAAAAGTCTGCCCTGCTGGGATGAAATTATTCACATAGATGTTATGATGTCTGATATACAGACTTCCCCCACCTCTTGGTGAAGTTGTTGCATGTTTAAATTCAAAAGATACCTCTCACCTCTTATTTACTAAATCCAGGTGGAAAAATAACTTGAAGGGTTATTTGATAGCTGTAAGGCAGAAGATGCATAAAGAGGGTTTTCATTTCCAAGGTCTCTGACAGGAGGCAATCTTAACATTAAAGCAAAACCCTCTCAGACAGAAGCCATAAACAATGAAGTTCTGTGCTCCTCACTCAGAGTTTGCTTTCTAGCTGGTGTAATTGATCCCAGAGTGATACTGTTCTTTGAAGCATTATACTAGAGTTGCAGCATGTGGAGTCTTTTTTTCTAGTCTAAAAGGCAAGAGGAGGGCAGGCACTCTTAGGATGATAGAATGGAATTTGGGGGGGCGGGTCCTATAAGACCATCAAGTCTTAACTCTCCGTTCTATGCAGGAATCCAAAACCATTCCAGTTCCAGGATCCAGTATTAATGAGCCAAGCATCCCCCCACCTTGTAACAGTACATTTGGGATTTTTATATGTAGAACTTTGCACTAACCCCTTTTAAATTTCATTCTGTTGTTTTCAGCTCAGTGCTTGAACATATCAAGATCTTTTTCAACTTTTTTTCTGTCTTCCAGGGTATTAGCCACTCCTCCCAATCTTGTGTCATCCTCAAATTTGATCAGCATTTCCTGCAACCCCTCATCCAAGTCATGAATTAAAATGTTGAAGAGCACAGGGACCAAGACTCAGCCTTGTGTTATCCCACTTGGTACCTCCTCTCAGTTTGAATAGAAGCCATTGATAAACACTCTGAGTAAGATTTTGTAACCAATTATGTATCCGCATAATAGTTGTTCTATCCAAGCCACACCTAGTTAGCTTGCTAATCAGAATATCATGGGGCACTTTGTGAAATGCTTTGCTGAAGTCAAGATATATTATATTTACAGCACTCCCACTGTCTACCAGGTAAATGGCGGGGGAAGACACCCTTATATCCAGACGGTTAAATACTGTTCTCAGAATATGGCTAAATACTGAGTAAATAACACCAAGGATTTGCACTAAATGACCCAATACATTCTAAGTGGATCAAATAAGAAGGACTTGATTCAATATACAGTACTGTACTTAATATAAGTAATTGTCCCCATAGGCCTAAAAGCTGCAGTTTGAGGTGCAGGAAAGGACATATCCCCATACAATTTATTTCCATCATTTATGCATGTAACAATGACATCCACCTCCAATTTTTTACTAGCTTTCTACAGAAACATCTGTCTCTAGGAACAGTGTTTAATTATCAAAAATGCCAGGTTAAACCCTTCACATGCCCCAGGAAATTTAGTTACTCTCCAACTCAGTTTTCTACAGTCACACAGTATGAAGATGCAAATCAAGAGTAAGTTGGATCATCTAGCATGTTCTGAGACTTCCTTCCAAGTAAGTGCCCATAGAATGGATGACAGTCTTAGTTGCTCCTATCCTTTACTTCTGGATACATGAGCTACAAGAAGACTGTCTTTTTTATGCACTAGATCATTTTAAGTATACCTTTAATTTGTGGTTCCTGAGAGAACTACACAGCAGATCTGGTCTAATTTTGCCAGACCCTTTGAGGCAGGACCCCGCTCTCCCTACACTCATCTTTGAGGGGTCTTTACCCAATCCCGACAGTCTCCTGTTCCAGGATCCTGGCTGCCTACAGCTTTGATCTCAGTTGGCATGTGCACATCTATTAATGGAAAGAGTGAAGATACACAAACTTCAAGGCAATCACTTTAATACTCCTGTGCCATATTCCTTGTGAGGAGAGATAATAATGTTAATGGAACTTATAATAAGAAAATTGCATATTATAAGTATGTGTCACAGTTTCCTGACTGATCTTGGAAATGGCTTTGCAAGGGAATGTCATCTGATATAGGGGCAGATGCAAATCTTCTCTTGTTTTTAAAACACGCATCATTTCTGTTGCCAACAATCCTGCTATTATAGAAGCACAATAGCATCTTTATGAAAAGCTCTATATACAATAAAGAATACTTGCAAGAGGATAGAATTACAACAAGCAGAATTACACTGGACTAAATATAACTTCATAAACATGCATTTTTAATTTTTATTTTTTGTTAAAAGGATTTGCAAAGACTTCAACCAGATTCACATGAATAATATCATGGCAGAAAGTGATGATCACTTGCTGTTCCATATCGAATGGGAAGGGTTTAATTGGATTCGTTTCTGAAATCAAAAAGGAGAAACGGTGGCAAATAATGTACACATATATTTGCGTGTGGATGCACCCATGCATGCTCACATACAAATGCATACACAATTTAAAAGCTGGCTGGATAGCTCAGTGAGTTAGAGACCTGACTCTGTAGATAGAATTCCTGCATGGAGAAAGACAGACACCCCCTATGAGTTGTAAGTTGCAGCTGTCGCCTATCTTCTCCAAGCTGGAAAGGGGAAGAAGAAGAAGAAAGCCTGGCAGTTCCCAACCAAAGCATTGGTCAAAAAATCTCCATTTACTGCTTCAGCAGGGGCCCTGCTAACAGCAGGAAGTGTGGTCATGCTTCTTGATGTCATCCAGCTTGGGTGGGTGGTGTGTCCAAACCCCTATCCTTACTCCTTTACTCCCACTTTTCTTTGGAATGGACATCATGTGGCATGGAATGCTCAAGTGGAAGTACCCTAGCAATGCTAGAGTGTACACCACAGTCTTTTGCACGGACATGAAAAAAGGAGGCATGTGTGGCCAGGTACCCTTGTTTTCTCCCAAAATGGTTCAAGTACAGCTGGTGGAGAGACATGAGTATCCTTTCCTTTCTCCTAAGTACAGCAACTGTCAACAATAACATCTGAGCCTCAACTTTGAATCGTTTTTCACCTTGAAAAACAGAAACGTGTCTTTATTATCTTGCTTTATATCCTAAAATATCCTCTCTCGCTTGAATAGAAAACATTCCTCACAATCAAAGAGAATTGGATGGGCCCATCAAAAATGTTTGGTTGCTTTCTAATCGCTTTCCTGCGATCTTGTATGTTTGGGGAATATGTTGTGACATTATCAGTTGGAGTTTCTATTTTGGCAAAAAAAAAAAAAAAAAAACACAACTTATCTCCACTGACAAACCATCACTGTATTGCCACTAGATAAATAAGAAGTCCCCATCTTGAATGAAGCAGAGGGGCCAGAGGAATGGTACATCAGCTGTTAAACTGATGCCTAATGTGATATTTGAAAGGAGTCACAGAAATGTACTTCCATGGCGAGGCCTGTAGGAAGAATTTCTACTACAGTTTCCTGGCCACAGTCATATATCAACACGTCACTCAGCTGGAACAGGGCCTATCTTTTGGGCTGTCATGGGCTTACTTCCAATCCAGCGCTCTATCTGGAAGGCCTCTTATCTTTTTGGGTGATGTAGACCTACTACCCGTTCAGCTCCATATATGGCACTCCCAAAGAACTACACCTCCTGCAAAGACCTAAGCCTCCAAGGAACCACTAGGGACATTTGCATTTTGTATACGAAGTAGGCCAAAGACAGTCTGGAAGGTAGGTTCTGTTCAAGATGAGAGAAATATAAATGTGTGTAGGGGTGTCTCAATGGGCAGGAACTCCCAGAATTCTGTCTGAATAATTCTTGAAGAATTCTGGGATTTAAAGTCCAAACAACAACAACAACAACAACAACAACAACAACATACTTCTAAAGGCTACTGTAATACTAATTGGCTTCAGGAATACCTGTGGCCAAGCTATTGTGGGAGTAGCCACTGAAGGAATCACTTGTACTGTCCTTTTCACAATGCCTTGGCCTCAGGGATCCCCAAAGACAGGATGGGTCATGACATGGAGCAGACATGATAGGGAGATGGACAGGTGGTTAACTGGCCATTTAATGAATAAAGGTGCAAATGGTGATCACCCAGTTGACAGTAATTGGGCCACCACCCCAACTACTCTGCTGTCTTGCTTTCGTCACTGGCCAAATTGGCCAGAGGAGGCTCTTGAGAGTCCCCAGGACTTCAAGGAGAACAAAGCTATCTGTTCTTAAGGAAATCAACTCAGAGTGCTTGCTGGAAGGACAGATCCTGAAGCTGAGGCTCCAATACTTTGGCCATCTCATGAGAAGAGAAGACTCCATGGAAAAGACCCTAATGCTGGGAAAGTGTGAAGGCAAGAGGAGAAGGGGACGACTGAGGATGAGATGGCTGGACATTGTCACTGAAGCAACCAACATGAATTTGACCCAAATCCGGGAGGCAGTGGAAGACAGGAGGGCCTGGTGTGCTCTGGTCCAAGGGGTCATGAAGAGTCGGACACGACTAAACGACTAAACAACAACAAGGACAAAGGCACAAGGGTAGTTAGTAGCAGTAAGATCAGATTTAAAGGGCATTCGAGAACAGAATAACCCTTTGACATTTCAGAAGAGCCATGCTATCTAGCATCTCAGTTCTTCAGAGGCAGTGTATAAAAATATCCTGCAAATACTTTGGTGGGAGCGCACCAATTAGCAACCTTACAAAAAAGGATTTTTCACAGTAATATGTGCCAGCTACAGTTAACGGGCAAGGGAAGTGAGAGCCTCTCACACTCTGTCAAATCCATGAGCTTCTTATCTTTCACCCACCAATTAGTTCAGCTAACCGCTCACATTTTCCTTTTAGCATTTCAGCTAGCAAAAATAGCTACAAACTGAAAATCCTCCTCATTTGCCTTCCCAAAGCGGGGTGACATGCAGTTTTATTTTTTGAAAATAACTAAATTTGTGATTAATCTTGATCTTATTGTATTTATTATGTTATGGTTTGTTTATTTTGTTTGATCATTTATTTTGATACCATCTCCTTTGATACCATTGACCACAGTATCTTCCTGGGGAGGCTCTCCGAGCTGGGAAATGGTGACCTGGCTCTTGCCTGGCTCCGTTCCTTCTTGGAGGACTGTCCCTAGAAAGTGGAGATTGGAGAGAGTTTCTTGGCCCCGTGGAGCCTCAATTGTGGGGTTCCCGAGGGCTCGATTATCTCTCCAATGCTGTTGATTTTATTGTTTTTAAATTTGTAAACTGCCCAGAGTAGACCTTTGGTCTAGATAGGTGGGATAGAAATCCAATAAATAAATGCAGTAAGTATATAAAAATAAATAAAATAAAGCACTTTTTTAGAAAACAAGCTCAGTGGGTTAGAGCACATGGCCACAGGACACATGAGTTTAAATCTACACTGTGCGTTGTTAGGACATGAGCCAGCTGAGAACATTTGGATTATGAGTATGGGTTTACATGACCTGCGTAGCTCCTGGGTGGTGCTAGAAGAAGTGACTGGCAAACCACTTCTGCGTATTTTGTATAGAGAAAACTCTGTGTAGGCTGCAATAAGTTGAAATTAACTTGATAGGATATTATTGATATTATTATTATTATTATTATTATTATTATTATTATTATTATTATTATTATTATTATTATTATTATTATTATTATTATTATTGTTGTTGTTGTTGTTGTTGTTGTTGTTGTTGTTGTTGTTGTTTATTTATTTATTTATTTATTTATTTATTTATTTATTTATTTAAAATACCAGACACACAGTCAATCAAAACTATAAAAACATTGACTGGTATTATATAATAAATACAAATTTTAGCCAAAACCCTAAGTATCTGTTAAATATCAGTGCAGTATGCATGCTGTTCCTAATATTGCTGTTTTTTTTTTTTTTGGTAGCTCTGATGGTGATATTTGTGAGATTTGCCATTGCTTATAATACTGTGTGATGATGATGATGATTCTGCCAGTGAGTTATGCCTTCACTTGAAAAGGGGAGAGGGGTTGGACTACAAAATTCTGGGGATTATATTGTAAAGCAGTGGCATTTGGAAGCTCTGGTTACATTCATGAGCCAAACTAACATTCTCCACTTTTCATCAGCACAAGAAGCTGCTTTATACCAAACCGGGCTGTTTCTCCATCTTGGTCCCTTTCATCAAACTGACAACAACTCTGTCTTAGAGTGGAGTTGGCTGACTTCCAGAGGTGCATGGGCAGCCTGCCCAATCCCAACCTCAGAGGACCAGACGGACCCACTGTTGTGCATCCCGTTTTTTAACAGTCAAAAAGCCCTCTTGTGCCCTCTACTGGCCACGGGGGGGTCTGCAAAGGGTTACACTGTTTTAGACCTGGGAAGGGACCTTTTAATGAAAACTAGTTGTGACTGGATTGGTAGTTATGTCTGGTTTTAAATCTAAAGTTCCTAGCTCCAGGAGGGAACAAAAACAGGGCAAACCTATTCAAGTGCTCTCTTAAAAATTGCCAGGGACTTTTCCCCCATTTTTTAAAAAAATTATACAAATGGGAAGGAAAGCAGGTGGGCACATTTTGCCTATCCTTCTTGTACAGGTAGAAGTTTTTGTCATCACTTCACCTGCTTGCCTTACCCTTTAAAATGAGGACGCCTGGGGGCTGGACCTCAGGGTCTCTGTATACACGTGCTCTTCCAGTCCGTTATGGTTTCAGCTTATAGAAAGTTAATTGAAAAGGCTGCTACAGTATTTCTCCTGAGGAAACGGGACATGGGAAATGGTTCAGTCACCACCAACAGCCATTCCAGCAGGCTGCAGCAGAAAGAGATGAGATGGCAGAAAGGGCCATGATCATAGAATTATAGAATAACGGGGTTGGAAGGGGCCTATAAGGCCATCAAGGCCAATCCCCTGCTCAATACAACTGAAATCTGGCTTTATGTAACTTGAGCCCATTGTTGTGTGCCCTGCACTCTAAGTTGATCAAGAACAAGTCTTACCCGTCTTTTGTACGACAGCCTTTCAAGTATTTGAAAAATGCTATCATATCTTCTTTTCTCAAGGCTAAACATGGCCAACTCTTTCAGTCTTTCTTCATAGGGCTTGGTTTCCAGCCCCCTGATCATCCTCGTTGCCCTCCTTTGAACTACTCAAAATGAGACCTAACCAGTGCTGAATAGAGGAGAACGAACTAGCACTCGTCAGCTCTACAAGTGCTTACTTTCTCCTCTCCCTTCTGTCCCATCCCTTTCTTGTGTTTTGTGTCTTTTTAAAATGTAACTTGTTAGCTGGGAGTGTCTTTTATTGATTCTTTGTAATCTGCTCTGGGAATCTTTCTGCTGAAGAGTGGAATAAAGCTGTGGTAAATAAAATTAATAAATCCCTTTCCTGCAGCACTGCAAATCAAATCCAAACTGCACACTTTCTCTATCTGCTTTAATTGAAGGAACAGAAATCACTCCCAGTCATGATCGCATTAGGCTTGGCCCTGGGGAAAATATATTTCATTACTGGTAGATTTGAACTGCCAGGCATTATCTTCTTGTTTTTGTTAATATTTGCTTTGTCTGCAAGGGAGGAAAATGGAATCATATGGCTTCACAAAATAATGGAAAGAACAGCAGCATCCTGACAATGAGCAAGGAACAGGTCTATCCATTGATCAGGGAGCATGAGGGTGGTCACGCAGAGAGTTCAACATTCAGTGTTGGTACCTTTCTTCTTGTCAAGACAGGAAGCACAGCTCTGCTGGCTGGGAGATTATGGGACTTGCAGCCTGATCCATATGGAGGGCAAATAATTAAGGAAGGCTGGTCCAGAGCACACGGCTCTTTTGCACAATGGTCCAAGCTCTCAGTAGCATGACAAGGGAGTGAAACTAAGAAAAGATTGTTAACAGGAGGACAATAACCTTGTAAACAATGGGCCCCAAGATGACTCTCCATTTGATGCTTCCAAAATATGTGTACATTGTTTAATATACTACATGGCTTCTTCAGCTTCTTCTTCTTCTTTCAGCTCCTCTTCATTACCTTGTGTGAGCAGCCTCATGTGAGAATGGGATAATGAAAAAAATGTATTGCCTCATGTGATTTTGAGATAATGAAAAAAATTGTCTAATTCATATATTCTTCTATTGTACAATAATGGTTACCATACTTTAGACATAGCATGAGAAGCTATCAGGTGACCGTCGTAGTCTGTTGAATAAAAATTTATGCCATAAACAGTAACCTAGCACGTATAAAACTAGTTTTTGTTTTTCATAAGCTTTTGTGTGCGTGCCTAAGCATGCTTTTTTTTTTTTTGATGAATGAAGCGGTCCTGTCTCTAGGCAGAGTATAAAGCTGTTGGCTTTTTTAATTGCTTGAACAGTTTTGAACTGTTTTAAGTTGTCCTTACCAGCAGTTAAAAACTAGATCTTTAAGAGACAAAAGGAAGTGATTAATTCCATCACAATGGAGGTCATTAGGGCCTGACTGGGTGACAAAGATGCAGATGATTAGATTGGGGTGTGTGTGTGTGTGTGTGTGTGTGTGTGTGTGTGTGTGTGTGTGTGTGTGTGTGTGTGTGTGTGTGTGTGTGTGTGTGTGTGTGTGTGTGTGTGTGTGTGTGTGTGTGTGTGTGTGTGTGTGTGTGTGTGTGTGTGTGTGTGTGTGTGTGTGTGTGTAAAAAAACGACACAGGAAGCCATAAGCCATTATCCTAGGTAGCGAGTATTCAACCTTCTGATTTACTCTTGCTCAGAAGTCTCCATTTGGAATCTGTCTCTGAAGTTTCTTTGTTCCTGCATGCTGCCCTTTCATATGTCCCCAGAAAGATTAGGACCACACACACCAGAAAGACCACTGTTAATGACCGTTAATGACCCATGACAAGGGGTGCTGAAGGACTGCAGAAGTGGGATTATCCCTCAACCCTAGTCTTTTGTCCTTTTCAGGAGTTTATTCAGACCAGGGGAAAGTGAAACCAATGTGGAGGATATATCAGGGATCTCCTACCAACCCTCCTCAGACTGAAGAAGCTGCTTGGATAAGTATCAAAATGTTTCAACCTAACAAGAAAGAAGTCCAGTAGCCATGACTCAACTTCCAGATAATCACACCTGGATGACTGAAAATCTTCAGATAGTTTTTTTTGTCAGCTTCGAAATTCATTGGGAAAACTGCCATACAGATCCTCATGCAAGAATTTCTACTATTACTACTTTAGTACTACTAGATAAAGTCAGATTTGTATAAACTTGTGTTTGGCACTTTTGGCTCGATGGATCCAAGGACCAGCTACAGATATTTTGCTGCCAGTGACAGACCAGAAAATGGCATCCCTCACCTCTTTCTTCCTTGCATGAAGGTCTTCCTAGGGCACTTTCCAGACAATTGGCTCTCTCGGCAGTCCAGAATATTAAGCAGCTGGTTTTTCTTTCAGCTATGGCAACTTTTACTACTACATTCCTCTCCCACTCCTGAAAGAACAGAATTAAAGAGACTTGCCCACTGAACAGCCAGCCTACCATATATTGGCCCATCTATAGTTCTAATTGGGGCTGGAGTTTAGATGTGCTTTCTGTAGGAGCACTGCATGAAATTTTTAAAAAATATCTATTCTGAGACGGTATATATTAAATTAAACCAGCAAATCACTATATGTAGGCAAAGCCTGAAGGGACAACACTGGAAATGATGAAAAGGTTTCATTTTGCAACATGGTTTTTTGTACTGAAAACAGAACATTTAGTGATCATTGGAATGACAGGGAGATTTTACCACCCAGCAGGATGGAACCTGCACTTTTAAAGCTTATATTTCCGAGAAGGGGAATAGGTTTGTGTGAAGAGCAGAGTTTTCAGTCACTCACCAGCGTCCCACGTTTTTAAATTACATGTTTCTTTACAGACAGATGGCATTGCAAGAAAAGCAACATAAATACAGTCTTGCAGCTATCTTACCTGCAGAAGCCTTGGTTGTCATATGCCATCTTGCTTCTGGCACCAAGTGCCAGTTTATTCTCGGATGTTTTATTATTGTTGTTATTTCTCCCTTTAAAACCAAAGTAGGCTGCTTGCATGTTTTCTAGCTCTTCAGTTCTCAGCTGGTACCACAGCTGCATATCCCTGCAAACAGAAACACTAGTTTTATCTGCGGCAGATATTTTCTATGTATTTCCACATGTGGTTGACATGAAACACACCTCAGATTTGGAATGGCAGAGTATCTCACACACACACCCAAAGTCAGATATGCAATTTAATCTCCAACCCATCCCACCCCAAGTCTTTTACAGAATGCAGACATCCTATAATGAAAATAGAAGCACTGCAGTGTGAAGGGACCCCTTATATTCAGTGAATTAAAGGTGAGGGAGGAATGATGTATCCCCCATCTCTCCTGCTGAACTTCACACATTCACCTGACTTAGTACAAACTGAAATTTGTGTACATGCAAGTTGTACATAGTTTAGACTTCTTCAATTTGGTCAGAAACTCCATAAAAGCAGAATTTCCAAATGCATGCAAAGAGTCCTTGTGCCTCAGTTTGTACACGTACAGACTCTCTTTACACTTTCAAAGGAGTGTTTGGAAGGTGGAACTAGAGATAGTGTGTCAGGCTTGAAAAGTAGTTTTAAGAGTGAATATAATGAAATGTTGAAGTCTCTCCTATCCCTGAGCAGCCCCAGAGCATCATCCCACCATTGCTCATTCTATCCATCCTTCATAAAAGCAGCAGTACCCTCTCTCTCTGCTTTCCAAGCTTTGCTGCAGAATGCGGACCAATTTCTCTCATCTTTAGGCAGAAGAGCCTGGCTGGACGGGGCCACAGGCCCACTGATCCGAGGGTCATGTTCCCCACAGTGCCAAGTAATTGCGTATGAGAAACATGCAAAGAGGACATTAAGGCAACACCTCTCCCCGGTATTGTTTCATAGCAGTGCATATCCAAAGACTCTGAAGTGAGCCTGCAGTCCTGGCAACTGGTAGCTCCTCGGCATTCTCTAGTGTCTCCCCCCCCCCATTTTATTACCTTTTTAAAAAACGGGTGCCAGGCATCTACCAAAATAATAATTTCACACACACCCAGACTTTTTGAGGCAATTGCCACCTGATTTAAAAAGTGGAGGTGTGGAGGTGCCAAAGTTGGGGGAGGGGTTGCATTTGGGATGGGGGGGGGGCCTGCATGGTATCCATGGCAATTCATTGAGTACTTCATCTCATTATAGTAAATTGGACTGGGCAACAGTTGTGTGCCCTTTCAACACCTCTGTTGTTGCTGTTGTTTATTTCAGAAGGACCTCTTGAACTCTTAGCAGAGGGATGGGAGCAACGTCACTATCTTTTTGCCTTCCTGAGCTGTTTCAGGCCTAAGTGAGAGAGTCCCCCCCCAAAAAAGGGGACATGGACAGAAATCACCTCTGGATGGGGGGAGGGGACACCTTTGGCCTAAAACAGAACAGAAAAGACACGACAAAATTGCCACCAAAGAGGGCAAGAAGGGGCTCTGGGGTCAAATACAAGTACAGTGTATTGGTTAATGCAGGAGATTGGTAGTATGGAGCCACCCGGGGAGTTCCAGTGACTGCTGTTAGCCATAGGCTGTGCTTTCCCTTCCTGTACTATATGCTTACAAAAGCAACTTGTAATTTGAGGGAGTCCAATATAGATTGCAAGATATATAAAGGAGAAAAGACAGGTGTCAAAAGTATTGTGTCACTAATATTTCAGCTGAGAAATAAAGTCTAATCTTCCTGATCTGCTCGCCTGGATAACATTTTTAACACCATCTATCCTGTTACCACTGGCTGTTTCCAGCTGAAAAAACGATCTCAGACCATTTCGTGGCTTCCCTCCCTCTGTGTAGAGATGTTAAAATCTGCTTGTTGAATCAGGGCCCTGTTCTTAAGCAGTGCAATGCCTAAGGTGGAAAATGCAAGGAATGCTCTCCCACTGCAGGGCCCTCACTTGTATTTGGAGAATTTAACATTGTTTAACTGTGCTCTTAGCACTCAAGATTTAATCTTTAACAGAAGGACAGATTTTGTCCTTGAAAATTACCAAGGCAGGAGGGAAAAAAAAATACAAATCTTGTTGCTTCTGTTTAAAAATATGCAGAGGAATTCTCCAGAGTGAAGACAGAGGTAGGGAAACCTGGTGAGGTTCCCATCAGCAGGGCACAAGGAGAAAATATATTTTTTTTGTCCCGTCACTTCATTTCAGGAGCTTTTTAAAAAAAGAAAAACACAATTCTCTGTCCTATGAGTTCTAATAAGACAGAAATACACCACACTAGCTGCAAGCATAGTTCCCCATGTACCCATTCTGGAATGCAGTGGCACATACTTTTGTACCTCCACAGCATTTTCCCAGCTTGCTCCTGGAATGCCACAAGGATCCCTATTGTTTGCTTTCTGGCCAAATCCGGACAGATCTCAGCATCACGTACGCCTTTTTTCTGCAGCCTCATGGAAAAGACCTTCAAATCTGGATCTTCTTCTACAAGAGCAGAATTTCTTTTCTTACCTCATAAAAGGGTACAAAAAAAAGTCCTGTGACCCACAAGATGGACCTAAGGTATCCCTAAGACAACAAGTCATTGGAACCTCTCCTATAGGTACTTCATGTTCTTGAATTGTGAAGTCTGGCTGTCACAGAAGAACCACAGTGGAAACAGAAATTCTGGAATAACGATTGTGAAGTACTGGTCTAGAAGTAGTGGTGACAACAGTACTGCCATGAAAACTTTAATGGCTTTAATTATATTGATCACTTAACTCTCATCAGGAACTTTTTGCAAGTTTAAAAGTTAGCTTAGGCATTTGATGTCATGTGCCAAGTCACGCAACTCAACATGCAACATCAAATGCCTACACTAACTTCTTAAACTTGCAGGAATCCGCCAACAAGATTTATATCAATTGTGTTATTCCTGTGTTAAAACTCTATAGGATTTTGGTCACAGGCATATAGGCAGCTGCCTTATATTGGGTCAGATCATTAGTCTATTTAGTTTAGTACTGAGAATTCCGATTGGCAGTGGCTCTCCAGTTTTTTAGGCAGGATTCATTCCTAATCCTAATCCTACCTTGCTGATCGGTTACGTTCCCTGTTGGTCTCCCATCAAAAAATTAGCTTGGTCTGACCCTGCTTAGCTTCCAAAATGAAATGATAGTATGGATAGTATGCACCATCATACTAAATTAACCTTTACCAGTGATAGTCAAATGCAGGTCACACTGCTCCTTCAAAAATTCCACAGAGAGAGAAGCTACACAGACACATAGATATCACTTGGATATTGAGCAGGAAATCATGGAATGAGGACTCTGCCTGCTCCCACGTATTTCTTTGAATCCTCTCACACAAAGGCAAATAAAGAGATAGCAAGCATGGAGGACAATGGGAACTCTTGAAACTAGTACGTCCACAACCATATGGGAAATAAATACACAGCAAAAGACAGAGCAAAGTAGAGGCAAAGCAACAATGTTCCATGTTATAGCGGACATTTCAAATACTTTTATTCACTTTTTAAATATCAATTTGTATCCTAAAACTATTTCAGTACAAACAACAACATTAAAGGTGAAATCCTCACTAGCCAAGATGGCTGAGGGTTGGCTGAGTTGACCCTTAAGCCAGCTAAGGCTGTGCTGAATTGAAACCCCTTCCAGCCTAGGGATGTTAAAAATTACTGAAGACTAACCTAACCCTGGCTTAGCTTTGTGCAGCCATGACTCTGTGCTAAGGAACGGAGGGCAGCCATAACTCAGCTCCTCCCCTGTTCTTCTTCCTCTTGTCTGCTCCTTTTAATGGCTCTTCTTCTCAGCCCATAGGACAGCTGCATAGACAGATCTAGCTGGGCCATCAGATCTGAGATGAGCCTTATAGGGCTCTGCCAGCCCAATGGTGGTTCTGCTAGCACAAGGGGGCCCTGCCCATTCCAAACTCACTCCTTCCAGAGTATCTTTCCATTTGTATTGCACTATAAATCCTCGAGCAATAACAAGGGGAGGACAAGACACCGTGTGCACATTTGTTGGCAATCTGATAACAAAGCCAATCAATCTGCAGCAGAGTTACAATCTGTTGTAAGGTCCAGGTGAATTGATTACAGGATACTTATCCTGGTATTGAAATGATACTAAGATGGGCATCACATCTCAAGATAGGATGCCAAAGAGTTCATTTCAAAAAATGGAGAACCACAAAGGTGGAGTATTGCCTTCATGAGTTGGAGACAATGTACCTCCTCTCCCTTATATTAAGACCTGCCTTATCACCATAAAACGTCCCGTTTGCATGGCTTTTGAAAATGGACCTACCTTTGAGCTCTTCTTCTCTCACTTTTCTTGACACATTTGATAAGACAGCAGGTCAAGAAAGCCATAGACATCAGCAGAATAATGGCGCAGCTCACAATGGAGGCAATCACTGCCACTTTAAATCCAAAGGTTTCATATTTGGATATGGCTGGAATAAGGCAAAGACAAATTGGCATCTGCATTGTTATATGTCTTTGTCACTCTCCTGCTAATAAATCCCTCCTTTGAGTTAAAGCATCGGCCGTCAAAGAGGTTTGGCTTAATTTCAACCTGGGAACATCTTAGACGAGACAACTGCGAAGTGCTCTGTTTCTAAGGGAGCGATGCAGTCCTCCAAAAGTGGCAAGTGACACAGCAACACACAAGACCTGCTGCAGGGGGAAAAGTGGGGCAGGGACCCTCTCAACACATGACAAACCTGTGGTACAGAACTGATGTCAGGGGTTGGCATGGCCTCGGAATTGGCTAAGCCCCATGTTTCTATAGAGCTGACTGGATAGCTGAGTGGTTTAGGTACAGGGTGGGAGTTCGATTCCCCACTGTGCCTCCTAGGAGAAGAGCCAGCCTGTGTGGCCTTGGACAAGCTGCACAGCCCCAGGGTGCCCCCCCAGGAGGAAGGGAATGGTGAACCCCTTCTAAGTATTCTGTCCCTGAGAAACTCTTTAAAAAAAAAGGGTTGCCGTAAGTTGGAATGGCACATGCTTATTATTATATGTTTCCACAGAGGGTCTGCTGCCAGTCTTAACGCACCACGACTCCCCTCCCTGCTGGAGTTGCTTGTTGCCCAACTTCTCTGAGCAAGATAACTAGATACTTAAATAAAAATAAAGTGAACAAGTGTTATATTTTTATATTGTTATTATATGTGTTGGAAGCCGCCCAGAGTAGTCAGCTGACTAGATGGGCGGGGTACAAATGCAATAAATAAATAAACAAGAAGAAAAGGGAGGAAGGGAAGGGGAAGACAACACCCCTATATGACCTTGTGTTTTCTCTCTAGGAGGTGGTGCAGATTAGATCCAGAGGGACAGAGCCTGGAAATGTTTAGACTACAATTCCTAGAACTCACGGGTTCTAGGAATTGTAGGTTGGCCACGGGTTGGGGGATTCTGGGAGCTATAGTCCGAGCCAGCAAATGGCCAAGCTCTGGTCCAAAGAAGGAGAAGTAAACGAATGGGCAGCAGCAATCATCATGACACAGGTGGAGACAGAAATGTAGGGCCACCCTGAGAATCTGTTTTGCTTAAGAGACCTTCCCACCACACACCAAAAATGCTCCAAACTAACGTCTAGCCTAAATAGAATGACAGATTACCCAGGATGTACTTTGCACTGTTCAGTGCTTGACTGCCTCCTTATTTCTGTGGGAGTAGAACAAGGAGGACCATGAGAGGATCCATAAGCCCAGGGCCTAAAATTCCCCAGCTTGTATCACTGTGGGTGAGAAATGGTTACTGCATAAACACACCGGCTAGCATGGCCACTGGCCAGGGAGTCTTAGAGATTCTGAAGAGTTATCATCCTCCAAAAAAAAGGCTTCCCCCCCCCCCACATTCTTCTTTCAGGGAATGAGCAGCTAGAGTTGGTGAAATGAAAAGGTGAAACAGAAGAGACTGTGATCTCTTTTGAAGTATTTCAATAACTGGGTGCCAAGACCTTGACGCTGAACTGGATTATGTAGGTAATGTTTTATTAAGATACCTCTTAATAAAACATAACCTTCATGATGTTTCATTCCAAAGTTGGAGTACTGCTACACAGAAGGCTTTGCCTCATCTCACCATGTGAAGTATTTCTTCTTCTATTCAGTTCCAAAGATGGTCATGAATTCTCTAGAGTGTCTGTTGCACCTTAACCTGTGCACACCTCAGTGGTTCATACAACCAAACAAACCCGAATGGAATGGGGAAGCTGCTCATTCTTTAGTCATTTTAAAATTAGATGAGGATCTACTTCAAAGGCATTAGAGATTAATGGTATTATCAATATGTCACATGCTGAAATCCAAAGCCTTTAAGCGTTCTCCTCCAGTTCAGTTATTATCATTGGTGCAATAAATCAGAAAAGGCACAGAGTGAAAAGGAGCTGATATCATTGCCACTCAAGTCCTATTTGTCAATATGATAGCTGCTTTTCTTTGCTATCCACGGGTGACAGCCTAATTGCGTTTTAACAAACTCTCCATGTTCTTAAGAGATGAGCATTTTTTTTCAAAATCTTAACATCATGGCCCAAATCCAACTGCTTGTTCCAGCTAGAGTCTACACACGGAATCAATAAGTTTTATGTAAATAAACACTAGCCATTCAGCAGTTGTTTTGGTGGATTTACTGTAGTCAGGATGAGTGATTCAACTCAAGCCAAAACCATTGCTGTAGCTCTTCAGATACTCATGGACAGAATCCATTTGATCCCTCACTCTAGGCTAAGGTGGCTAGAAATGATGGGAGTCATAGTCTACATCCGGAGGGCCTCACATTCCCCAGCCTTGCATTTAATAAATAAGGGAGCAATTCACAGGTACAGGATACAAAAGAAACTGACTTATTTCTCTGATCTGCAGCCCTGCATGAAAATATACAGAACATATTATAGAGTTACAATTTCTGCCCAGCATTTCTGCCCAAAAGCATTTATTTGGTGGCAACCAATGATGTCAGAATATGACTAGAGATATGTCGGAATAATTATGCCCCAAAGCTATTCTTGCATCCCTCACCACCAGGTTTCCTAGAATAATGGATCATCCAATTATGGCTCCCTGTTCTTTGTCTATATTTCAGGAAAAGTACAGTGAAGAACTACTCAGTTTGTCAAGGGATACCTACGCTTACATGCAGGGATGTCTCCTGTCCACTGAGCACCGTAGCCCTTCCAAATGCACGTGATGACTCCTTGTCCAAGCAACTGGTGTTCTGCAGAACATCGAAACGTTATTACTGTGCCGACGGCGGTGCCATTGCCATGAATGATATGGGATGTGCCAAGGTGAGGTGGAAATATTTGTCTGCATTGTCCTGTTAAAAGAAGAGGGAAGCAGCTCATATAATGATGGAACAACATCTGTTGCACTGCAGTGGAATGGGAAGGAACACAGGCTGTGATCCTGTAATTGTTGATTTCCCCCAAGGTTTTTAGAATCATGGATTTCTAGATTGGTGGAAACCACGGGCAGAACTTCTGTACATAGAGGCAGTTCTCCTCTGAAGATAATCGTCCTCTGTGTATACAGGTTATTGAAAATGATAGCAGATCTAGGGGGCTTAGCCCCAAGCCTCTTCATGTATAACGCCGACATGTAAGAACAATGTTGGAACAGAGCAACAGTTGTTAAAATTTGAGCCTAATAAATTGAAAAAGAGAGAATTTGCTATCATTTAAATCCCTATGTAAACAAGTATGACATAATCCTGCTGGATCCTTTGAAAACCAAATATTTGTTTTCCCTTTTCAGGCAGACTTAGGCTACCTTCTGAACTTCTGTTCCCAATGGGGGTCAATTGTATTGGCCTATTTTACAGAAACAGGATAAAGATTATACTGATAATGCATATGGAGTGCATATGGAGTGTTTTACGTGCTTGAAATTGCCATATAACTGCTAAGTACTACCATTAGAAGATCAGAGATGAGAGTGAAGATTTCCAGAGCATGAATACATGCCACAAAACGCAAATTGACTCACTGCATTGTAAGCACAGAAGTTCCCACTGCAGACAACCCCAAAGAGATCAGTGTTGTCTCTGTTTCCTTTATCTCCTGCAGATACCAAAGCCAACTGCATCCAAGTAAAGGATGGCTTTCTTCCTGCAAGTATGTTCAAACTCAAACTAGAGTTGAAATCTGCACTTTGGTATATCTTAATACTAAAAAGGAACCATTAATGCTTTTTATGGGGTGATTAAGTGTACAACAAAGCAATACAGATACTCGCATGACATTTCTTACACTTTTTGAAAACTCATATGTGTGTGTTATATGCCATCAAGACACAGCTGACTCATACCGTACTTACTGTATTTTTTGCACCATAAGACTCACTTTTTCCCCACAAAACAGGGGTGTGGAAAGTCTGTGCGTCTTATGGAGCGAAGAAAACAGATTATATTTTCCTGTTTTCTTCTCCTAAAAAATTGGTGCGTCTTATGGAAAGGTGCGTCTTATGGAGCGAAAAATACGGTATCCTAAAAGAGTTGTCAAAGTCATTGATATATTTAAAGAGTGATTTTACCAGTGCCAGGCCCTTCCCTGTGAATTTCCATAGTCAAGTAAGGATTTGAGCCCAGGTCTCTTGGGTCCCAGCCCACCACTCTGTCCACTACACCACACTGGGGTTTAGAATACTACAATCTTCATAAGACTACAATTCTATACACATTTTCCTGGCAGTAAGCACCACTGAAGACAGACAGATATGCTTCTGCATTAAGATGCATAGTAAAGGTAGATAAAAACACTACAGGGACACCAAATCTTTCGTTTCAAAGGATCCAGCAGGATTGTGGCATACCTGTTTACATGGAAATTTAAATGATACCAAATTCTGGCTTTTTCAGTTTATTAGGTTCATATTTTAACAACTGCTGCCCTGTTTCATAATTCTTCTTACATGTAGGCGCTATATATGAGGTGGCCTGGGGCTGAGCACCCTAGATCTGCTATCAACGGATAGCAGAGACCCTTTTCTGAAGACAACTGTTCTCCATATAAAGGAGAGAAGGGGAATGAAGAAAAAGGGAGTGAAACTAGTGCACTTGCTCCCATTTCTCCTCCTTGTGTGTGTTAGAAGAAAACGGCACAGACCTAATAGCTCAACACATTTCAATTGCTAAAATAATATCTTCAACACCAGCAAAACATACATTGTCTAGGGAAGCATTACTTAGTGGCAGAAACAACAAGTGTAAAGGCATAAAGATTTTCATGTCCCTGTTTAATCAGAAGAGGATGCTCATCGATAACATTGATCTAAACATTGCAGTGCATCTAAAATGAAAGCCCTGTGCGAAATGTTCTCTCCCATTACCACTGCTATGCAAGCACAACACAACAAGCAGACACAGGATACCATGCCCCACTATTTGCTCACTCCTCTAACTTCACTGATCAGCTCTGTGGCAGCAATATCAGTTGGAGATCCCCAGGAGGGAATCCAACAGCACAGGGAATTTGTGTTTCAACTGCTATGGAAAATCTAGTCCATAAGGTTGATCAATAGGTAAAAAAAAATCCCCAATTTCTGAAAGGCAGCTTTGATGGAACGGGATCCCATTAAGGCTGTGATATACAAGAGAGACCAAATGCAAACTATATGTATCACACCAGGTGCCACAAGGGCTGCTAGAACGTGGCTGTATGGATTTCCTCCAGGTCAGATCTGTACCCAAGGGAGAGTCCTTATTCATAAGTTTGGTTGTGCCACTGATCGTACTCGCAAGATATGCAACATACAATGAAAGAAACACAAGTAATGAATGTATAGCAATTTGAATAAACGGAGACATGCAGTCAGTCCAAAGCGAGAATGGAGCAGGGTGGATGGACAGAGGGACAGAATGACAGGAGCACCTCTTATGCATTATCAAACAAGAGGAGGAGGAGGAGGAGGAGGAGGAAGAGAGGGCTACATCTGACTCTCAAAAAAGAGTACCGTAAATATTTCGGGGGGGGGAGACATTCAGATTGGCATAAAATTGTTCATGCTAATATTTATGTAGACATGTGAATTTAGAAATAATTGTTATAACTTAAATAGAAATGCAATAAATCTCATAGTAGCAAGGGAGGCTGGGATGTGATGACCTGTCTGCCTGCTCAATCTGCCGTCCAGATGGTCACTGTTGACAGGGAACTTCAAGGCCCCTGCTATCCTTTTTTTAATCTAGGGTCAATCTAGGCTCGGATCAGAGAGTCTTGCAAATAGAGGATGCTTTCAAATAGAAAACTATCTTCTGACAACCGGCCAGCTAGGGAAATGCAGGGCACATGTCCACTGTATGGGTGCCTGTGCTTCCCCCACCCCCTTACGTCTGCAAACAACATATCACAACAGGGAAATAAATTTCAGTAACATGATGCGGGTGAATTACGAAGTTTGATTTTCTCTGTGTTGCCTCTTGCCTGCAACCGTATAGTGATAAATCCGAACTTGAGGCAGAGAGATCAGGGAGGTGTCTACGTTGAAGACAAAGCTGATCGATTACAAATCCAGGCTCTGTTAGCAGTTTAAATTCAGAGGGACTGGGGGAACCAGACAGTGCCCCAAAACTGACATGTTAATCAGAAAGCACTTCCTGTAAGGAAACCTCAAGGCAGAGCAGGTGGGGAACAGAAAAGAAGGGCACCAGACCCTTTTGATTACAGCACCTGATTTTATCAGGACCACCCAATCCCAGTGTTTTGGAACAGGAATGTTTCAGTGTTTATGAATGCTCTTGCTAGGTTATTTTTGCCAGAGAAGAAATGTTAAAACCAACTGTGCACTAGCTATGACACCTGGGAAAGTACAGCACTCGGCACCTACTTGAGCAACACTGCACATTCTTCTGCCTTTACCACATGGCCTACATCCATCATCCACACAACCCATCTTATGGTAGTTTCTGTAACCTTGTTTCCAAATGAGCAGAAAACACACTGAAAGCTTTCAACTCTTCATATACTTTTGATGAATTTGTCCAATTTTTGCCTAGGGACACCTTTATGAAATATTTAATTGTCACACGAATTATCAAAATATCCATAAAAGGTAGGAAAGAAAAGTGAATTCTCCCTTGCTCCATTTTGAAGATTCATTTCCAAATAATACATCCCACAAACTTCTGAGATTTTCTAGTTTCTTAACTGGGGTCCTTTTCATGCTGCCTATCAGGGACTCCCAATTTTGGGGGCCCCATTGTTTGTGGACTCCCCTACTCTCTCTGAAGACTGTTGGGAGTGTTAGGTGGGGGTGGCTGAGAGCTTGGTGCAGCATCTTTGGGAACCACCGTTGTGTGTCACAGCAATTATTCACCACTAGAACAAAAGAAAGCACATGGGGGGGGGGAATACTTTTTGGACAAAAAACTCCCTGAATCGAAAAACTAAAATAAAATTGCAAAGTTGACTTGGGCAGCTTCAGAGAGCCCATCCCGATGGGTGTGTGCCTCAGAGTGCTGTGAGTAGGAATGACACCCTCCATGCATCTGGAATTACTCATTCAAGGGTCTATACTTGTTTTCCTTTCCCTTGAATATAACTGTTTTTTTTTTTAGTTAAGCTTCCGAATGACACATGCTCTCCCTTCCTCCTAGCTTTCCCATCCTCTGTTCTGTGTGCACCATTGTTTCTTTCCCTCTCTTTCTTGCCCAATTTGGCAGTGGAAACTTCAATTCTGTACATGCCTGCAGAATGGTGTATTTCTTCGTAACAAACTTCCTACAAAGTCTGAATAAGACCTTAGAGCTATGTATTTTTTTTTCTTGTATGGAAGAAAGGAATCCTGTTTATTTTGATCCTACCAGGCATGAAGTAGAGGGTGAAAGGCAGTGGTGCTGGGGAGTAAGCTCCCTATTCCCCCAACCAGTTAGAGAACACTCCCACAGCTGACATTGCAATTGATGTCAAGGAAGTTCTAACTGTACATGCCCCGAAATTCGGGATTCTCCAAAAGAAAGGAAGAGACAGAGAAAATAGATCTGGAATTCGTAGAATAATTCAAAGTCTTGAGCTTGTATGCTTTTCTTGAGCCTGTTACATACAGCACTGATGTTACCTGTCTGTCATGGGTTTGGAGGGAAAGTTCCATCCTATGGGGAGTGGAAGGCGGGACATCAGGAGGAGGGGCTGTGCTGTATATATATGTGAAGCCTGTGTGGTAAAGTTTAGGAGACGCTGGGATGTGACGAAGCAGCAGCTGGGAAGAAGAAGCTGGTGTGGGAGTCTGTGTGTCAGACAGGGTACTACTGTGTGTCAGAGTACCAACCTGATAGGTTCAGGTGTCTGTTGGTTAGCCAAAACTGATAGGTTCAGGGTCTGTGCTTCAAGTTAAGGGTTCTGTGTGAACCAAACTGTATGCATGTATGAATGAGACTAAGCCACGTTACTATATCTTATTCACCTAATCATTTTATTTTCCCTGTGTGTTGTATTTAAATAAACCTTATTCTTTTATTTGTTTAAAAATCCATCCCTGGTCTGTGTGACTTCTTATAGGGAATGGTTGGTGGCAGCTTAGTTAACGTGTGGCAGATCCCAGTAGGTCTGGGTTTGTCACATTGATTGGTGTCCAGCGTGTGGGATACGACTGGTCCAGTTGTCCAGCGGTCCAGCAAAGCCTTGGCAAGTGTGCCCAGAGCAAGGGGGGTCTAGTCAGGGACAATCTGAGAGCGCGTAGGTAATCTTCTAGGTGTGCCTCACGGGGGGGTGCACTAGTAGAAGAACGTGTAACCTCAGATTGGGGGCTAGATTAGGGAGCTCTGAGGCAGCCTGTTTTGGCGGGAAAAAGCTGAGGCAAAACTGTGAAATAGCAGTGAGCTAGCTTGTCTGCTGAGAGGCCTAGCAGAGGGGGGTAGACTCTAGCTCGCAACTGTTGCAAGTTAGTGCTGAAAGGACAGCAGCAATCTATAGGGAAAGCTGGTTCTGAGGCAAAAGAGAAAAAAAAGTGGTCGTTTTATTTTGAGGCTTGACTTTTTAAAGCAGCTTGTTCTGAGGGGGGATTATGCCCTTGACTCGAAGCCAAATGGCAGAAATGGGTGAAGTGAAAGACCCCCAGGTAGACCAAGGTTCTGAGGATGAATTTGGCTCAGTGCAGGGTGACAGCACAGGAGAACAGAACCCAGAACTCAGGAAAATACTCCTAGCCCAACAGCATGAACTGAGGGTGAGGGAAATGGAAGAAAGATTGGAGAGAGAGAAAATGGCGTTTGAATTAGAGAGAGAGAGAGAGAGAATGGAGAGAGAAGAAAGAATGGAGAGAGAGAAAATTGCTCTGGAAAAAGAAAGGATGGCGTTTGAATTAAGGAAATTGGAAATGATGAACCAGAACAATAATAACAATAGGGATTCTGAGGGAGGCCAATTGTCTAAAGCTGACCTGAAGAAATTCCCTGTGTACCACAAGGGAGATTGTCCTGAGGTGTTCTTTTCCTTAGTGGAAAGAGCGTTTGTGGACTTCTCAGTGAGGGAAACTGAGAAGATGACCATCATGCGATCTTTAATCAGTGGTAGCCTGGCTGAGGTTTATTCAGAGATGCCACAGGAACTGATGAGAGATTTTGCAGAGTTTAAAAAACTGGTGTTTGCAAGACATGGGATAAATGCGGAACAGCTGAGGCAAAGATTCAGGTCCCTCACAAAGAAACCAGAGCAGACTTTTACCCAAGTGGGGGCTCAATTGGTGAGGCTGCTAGAGAAGTGGCTATCTCAGGAGGGGACAGAGACCTTTCAGCAGCTTAAAGATTTGATAGCGCTGGAACAGTTCTATTCAGTCCTGCATGGGGAACTGAAATTCCAGGTGAGGGAAAGGAAACCTAGATCTGTGGCCGAAGCAGCAGAGATCGCAGATTTTATTTACCAGATAAGAAAGCCCTTAGGTGAGGAGAAATCTGTAGGAAAACCCAAAGAAACCTACAGCAAGTACTCTCAGGGACCAGGGAAAAGCCAGCAAGGGGGAGGGGCCCATGGTGAAGGGAAGCCCTCAGACATGAAACCGAGACCTCAGATTTTGGAGGGAAAACCAAAACAAGATGAGAGAGAATCAAAATACACCAGAAAATGTTATTTCTGTCAGGGAAAGGGCCATCTAATCTCAGAGTGTGAGAAATTAAAGCAGCTAAAAGGAATTGTGCCTCAGGATTCGAGTGGAACCAAGCCAAAAGCTGTGTTCTGTGTCCAGAAAGAGCAAGGCTCATTGTCACTGAGGGAGCCTGTTGCCATGGCTACTCAATCTGGAACAGCTACATCTGCTGATCAGGCTGAGGAAAATGGTCCTCTTGTAGAGGTCAGGCGCTGCCTACTGGTGAGAACAGATTCTCAGTTGTTTGAGACAGCAGGGGTGGACGTAGGAATACTTGGCCATCAGTATCGGGGCTGCGGGACACTTGTTCCCAGGTGACCCTGTGCCATCCAGATATTATTCCTAGGGAATATGTAATCCCAAATGAGAGCATGAAGGTGGCAGGGATTGAGGGGCAGGTAATCTCACTGCCAGTCGCGGAGGTACCTGTCAACTTTCAAGGCTGGAGGGGAGTTTGGCGGCTAGCGATTTCATCGACTCTGCCAGCAGCCGTGCTCGTGGGAAATGACCTGGCTGAACATGTGAAACGGGTGCTAGTGATTACACGTTCACAAGCCACCACGGGGACAGTTCAGGGGGGTAATGATGAGCCAGAGACGGAAGCAGGTGGGGGGAGTTCAGAAGCTGTGGTGGAAACCTTAACCACAGACAGCAGATTTGGACAGGAGCAAAAGGCAGACGCCACTCTCCAAAAGTGTTTTGAACAGGTGACTGACGCCCAGCTAACACCTGAAACCCCAGTGAGATTTCTGGAGAAAAAGGGGATTTTGTATAGAGAGACCCTGAGGAATATCTCAAAAGGGGGAGATGGGATCAGGAGTCAGCTGGTGGTACCTGAAAAGTATCGCCCCATGATCTTACAAAGGGGGCACTCTGACATGTTTGCTGCACACTTAGGGGTGAACAAAACACAGCAGAGAATCACACAGAATTTTTACTGGCCTGACATAGGGAAGCAGATCAGGGAGTTCTGTAAACAATGTGATGTGTGTCAAAGGCAGGGGAATAGCCGCGACAGGACCAAAGCAAAGTTGTGCCCTTTGCCTGTGATTGACACTCCGTTCAAATGCATAGGGGTGGATATTGTGGGACCTTTGCCCAAGGCCACAAAGAGGGGGAACAGGTTCATTCTCACAATTGTGGACCATGCCACGAGGTACCCTGAAGCCATACCCTTGACTAACATTGAAACTAACACAGTGGCAGATGCCTTGGTGGGGTATATGTCCAGGATGGGATTTGCCTCAGAAATAATCACAGATTTGGGAGCATCATTCACATCAAAGCTCATGAAACGCTTATGGCAAATCTGTGGAATTAAGCTCAAGGAAACCACTGCCTATCATCCTGAAAGTAATGGGTTAACTGAGAAGTTCAATGGGACTCTAATGCGAATGATTAGGGCTTACTTGGCAGAGAATCCAAACAATTGGGACCAGAAGCTGCAATCCCTTTTGTTTGCTTATCGATCAGTGCCACAAGCCAGTACCGGGTTCAGTCCATTTGAACTTTTATTTGGGAGAAGGGTGAAAGGGCCCCTTGATTTGATCAAACAAAATTGGGAGCAGATCACCCAGGATGACCCACAAGACGTTGTGACATATATAGACTCTTTAAGGAAGGACCTAAAGAGAAACCTAGAGCTAGCAGCAGAGACCCTGCAAGCTCAAAAGGTCAGAAAGAAAGATTGGGATGACCAGGAAGGCAGGGAGAGGCACTTTGACCCAGGGGAGGAAGTGCTGTGGCCTGGGCCCTGCAGAGAGAGCAAACTGCAGCTGGGTATCCCAGAAAGAAAATACTTAGGTCACATGGTAGGGGGAGGAGTGATAAAACCCCTGGAGGCCAAAATAGAAGCTGTTCGTGATTGGCCCAGACCCAACACCAAGAAAAAAGTCAAATCATTTCTTGGGTTGGTGGGCTACTACAGAAAGTTCATCCCGAGGTTTAGCGAGATTGCGGCTCCGCTGACCGATCTGACGAGGAAGAAGACTGATGACCGCATCCCGTGGACCAGCGACTGTGAGGAGGCGTTCCAGAGGTTGAAGCAGGCGCTAATCAACTATCCAGTGCTGCGTGCTCCAGACTTCGACCGGGAGTTCATCATCTACACCGATGCGTCTAACAGCGGGGTAGGAGCAGTTCTGTGCCAGGAGGATGAGAATGGTGACCAGCATCCAGTGTCCTACCTGAGTAGGAAACTCCAGAAAGGTGAGAGACATTTGGCAACCGTGGAGAAGGAGTGTTTGGCCATAGTCTACGCGATCCAGAAGGCCAAGCCTTACATCTGGGGAAGACATTTTGTTCTGTGCACTGACCATTCACCATTGCAATGGTTAAAGACAATGAAAACCCACAATAGCAAACTTATGAGGTGGGCTTTAAACCTACAGGACTATGACTTTGAAGTGAAGGTGGTCAGAGGGTCAGTGAACTGTGTTGCTGACGCCTTGTCAAGAAGACCTGAAGAATGAAGACGGCGAAAGAAACATGGACTATGTATATATTTTGGTGAACAAAAAGTTAAATGTACCTGTTTTTTGAACTTGGTTTGTATGAATAAAGGTAAATTGATGTAATGTATATGGTAAATGTTTAAATGCCTAATTGCTATGGTTAACTTAGAATGTAAGTATAAGTAAGTATGATATGGTATGTATAACTGTTGTTGTGTGTTTTATCCAGGTTGTTTTTTGGGAAAAAGCACCTTAGCTTTCCCCCTACAAAACAACTTATAAAGAGGGGAGGTGTTACATACAGCACTGATGTTACCTGTCTGTCATGGGTTTGGAGGGAAAGTTCCATCCTATGGGGAGTGGAAGGCGGGACATCAGGAGGAGGGGCTGTGCTGTATATATATGTGAAGCCTGTGTGGTAAAGTTTAGGAGACGCTGGGATGTGACGAAGCAGCAGCTGGGAAGAAGAAGCTGGTGTGGGAGTCTGTGTGTCAGACAGGGTACTACTGTGTGTCAGAGTACCAACCTGATAGGTTCAGGTGTCTGTTGGTTAGCCAGAACTGATAGGTTCAGGGTCTGTGCTTCAAGTTAAGGGTTCTGTGTGAACCAAACTGTATGCATGTATGAATGAGACTAAGCCACGTTACTATATCTTATTCACCTAATCATTTTATTTTCCCTGTGTGTTGTATTTAAATAAACCTTATTCTTTTATTTGTTTAAAAATCCATCCCTGGTCTGTGTGACTTCTTATAGGGAATGGTTGGTGGCAGCTTAGTTGACGTGTGGCAGATCCCAGTAGGTCTGGGTTTGTCACAGAGCCATGTATTTTCAAACTTTCTCCTTACTTAAGAGCTTCATGGTGCAATGATTAAACTGCTGTACTGCAGCTAAAACTGTGTTCACAGCCCGGGGTTCAATCCCAGGTAGCTGGTTCAAGGTTGACTCAGCCTTCTATCCTTCCAAGGTTGGTAAAATGAGTACCCAGCTCATGGGTGTGTGTGTAATGTGTAGCTTGCATAATTCACTTGTAAACTGCACAAAGAGTACTTGAAGTGCTATGGGGTTATATATAAGCAGCACACTTTGCTTACTTGCCTGTGTACTCTCCTCTTGGCGTGCCATTCTCATCTTAATAAGCTTTATGTTGTTGCCACTTGTAACTTTCATTACCATCCAGGATGTATTTCCAAAAACTGAATATCAGAGTTCCAACCACTATTCAGATGTCTGCCACAAATGGAGTCCAGGTATTCGGCTTTCTGATTTATAACCTTACATTTATCCTAGATCAGATCCAGTTATTTCTTTGCTGAGATTTTTCTTTAAAAACTCTGTTTCAGACTGTCCCTATATAGACAAGAATGATTCCTATTTTTTTTTTAGCCACTAGCAAATCATCATTCCAATTTTATACCTATTTGGAGAAATTCCTTCCCAGTTTTTGTGCAGGTGGGTTACAATCGCTATCATTTTTCAAAATTCACTTCCTTCTCCAGGGTCTCTGGAAGTGAAACTTCTGTGTAGATGGATTTAAAAAAAACATACCTCATTTTCAGAGCACAAGATAGGTTAGTGTATATGCACACATGCACATTGTACCTTCCCCATCCCAATACATCTTCCATATAGAGACAGAATATTTTCCTGTGTTCTCATTGGTGGAAGAGAAGGCAAAGGGCCCTTTTGCTGCCTGAGGCAAAGCAGAAGATGACCCCACACCTCCTGCTCAGTCCACATACAGAAGGGAGCTGGACTGACAGTTGACTGTTACTTCAATGTGGGTGACAGGGTAGCATATTCTGTTACGTCCTTGATATCCGGTTAGCTGAAGGTGAGGAGGCAGTCAACCAAAATTCCCTCTAGACCAGTAGCCAACAACTAGAGTCATAGTCCTGTATTTTGCTCTTGGTATCAACCTCAAAGTGTATTCTCGAAGGCTTTCATGGGCAGGAGCCAATGACTGCTGTAGGTTTTTAAGTTTGGCGAAACATTAGGAAGAACAACCTTCAGAACACGGCCAAACAGCCCGAAAAGCCTACAGCAACCATCAACCTCAAAGTGTTGCTCTACTGTAGTTCCCACCTTAATTGTGTGCCATCAATTTAATTCCAACTTTTGATGACATTTTCCAGGGTTTTCTAGGCAGAGAATACACACAGGTTGTTTGTCATTCCCTTCTTCTCAGGGTTCCCTGGGACTGTGGAGCTTGCCCAAGGCGACACAGGCTGACTCTACTCACAGGACGCACAATGGGAAGTCAAGCTCCCAACCTCTGGTTCTACAGCCAGATACCTAAACCACTGAGCTATCCAGAAGTTCCCATCATTCCTCATTAATGACTATGTGAACTATGTCTCATACGAGGAGTTGCAATCCAATGACATGTGAAAGATCACATCTTGCTGATCCTTCATTTAGCCAAAAAAATGAAAGTGGGAGTAGCTAGAAGGCCACTTCCACTTATTATTAGTTGAGCTGTTAAATGGCACATGGGGTGGTCAGTGGCTTATATAACAGGAGGACTGTCACTTTTTGAAATGTTTAAGAGGTACAATTTTTGCCACACCAGGAAGGGAACAGGAGAGGGCTAGAGGGAGGGGGAGATCACAAAAAGCCTTGGGAAAGAGGCTCCAGCAGCCTGAGGAACCTGATCTTCAGGGTTCCAGAAAACATTTAGTTTTAGATCAGAGCAGAAACTCTGGGGATTAAACCCCAGACCTTTCTGTACACAAAGCATACACTCCGCACAGAGCTATTCGTTGGAAGCGGTCCTCCCAGGACTTAAGTCTTTTCACATATGATGCCAACATTTATGTGGAAAGGTTGAGGATTGGCCCTCAGAGTTTCTGGATGTACCCGACCACTAAGCAACAGCCTCCAAATACAGCAGTGACCTTGGCTTGACTACGGCGAGTAAACAAAAGAAAACCAGAGGCACGCTGCTCCGTGAAAAGTACTAATTGCATGTACTACTCATTTAAACCCATTGACATTGCATCGAGCCCTGTCGTGGACCTCTGTCCATGAGCATGGGTATGCATTTGTGTGTGCAAACCTGATAGTTTGAAATGACATTTCAAGCAACCAATGAAGTGGGATGTAGTTCAGGAAAGCACATGTCGCGATTAACATGTTAGCCTCCAGTATGTCATGGGGCAGTACTATATTGACAAAGAGACCCTACTGGTTCTAACGCGTAAGGGTAGGATTTCCCTGCAAGGACAATGTTAGGGCAGGAATGGAGGCTGGGAAGATTTCAGAGGGGATCCAAGAGACCAGAGCATTGTCAGCATGACTTTATTTTTTTGGATTTAAGGTTCCCCCTCCCATGTCTGTGGCTCCCCAGGCAACCTTAGAAACTGGGAGTGGGACAGGAAGCTTTAACTTAAATTTTGAAAATTTTTAATTTTAAATTTTAAAAAAATATTAAAATTTTAAAAAGATTAAGCTCACCAAGCGATGATACCATCACCATTTACATGGCACAGTTGCACTCTCTGGTTTTAAGCCAATAGAAACAGAATAATTATTTCTATATGAAATCCCTTTCCTTTCTCCTTTACTGCTTCTTGCCCTCTCTAAAAAGCCTGTCATAGAGAGTTCAGGACACACATGACCACAAAGTAGCTCATGGTTGCTATATAGTCAAGGCTGCTACCCTATTTAGTGAAGTAAGGAAACCCTAAAAAGTTCTTCATAGTGTATATCCTAGGATGGTGTATAACACAGCTTAGAACAATGCAATCATCGAAGGTAAAAAAAAGTCAATTAGAAATAATTTAAAAGAATGTAATTAGCACAGCACACAAATAAAACTGCAATTAAAACAGCAAAGGAATAGCTTCACTGCAAGTGATTTAAAATACCGCCCCCTCCAAGCAAAACAGAAAAACAGAATTAAATAGCAATCACGTAAATAGGATTAAAATGCCTTGGAGAAAACATAATGTCTAATATCTAAAGAATAAATAAGAGGTCAGTCTCCTTTGGAAGGGTCTTACATATTCAGAGAACGCCCCTTCTTACTTGCCCATAGCATTCTGCAAAAGGCCTCGGTGAAATATTATGTATTTATTTAACTTGGTTGTTGTGGGTTTTTCGGGCTCTTTGGCCATGTTCTGAAGGTTGTTCTTCCTAACGTTTCGCCAGTCTCTGTGGCCGGCATTTATTTATTTATTTATTTATTTATTTGATTTATATCCCGCCCATCTGATACATCTATACCACTCTGAGCGGCTAACAACAATATTAATACAATTATAGCAACATAAAATAAAAATATCGATTAACAAACATAACGTAAATCATAAATAACAGATAAAGGAGCAAAATAAATTAAATTAAATTAAATGCTGGCAGGAGGGAAGGCCTTAACATAAAGCCATGTTTTTAGCTGAGTTTTAAATGTGCCCAGGGTAGGGGCCGCGCGAATCTCAGGAGGGAGATTGTTCCAAAGACGGGGAGCCACCGCCGAGAAGGCCCGGTTTCGTGTCTTCTCCCTTCGGGCCTCCCTCGGCGTCAGGCTCCTCAGCCTCACCTCCTGGCTCGCGCGGGTGATCCGGGTAGAACTTGGTGGGTGAAGGCGTTCCGCCAAATATCGAGGTCCCAAACCGTATAGGGCCTTATATGTAAGCATTAAAACTTTGAAGTCGATACGGAAACGGATGGGCAGCCAATGCAGTCTAGCCAGGATGGGAGAGATGTGATGGTATTTCCTCCCTCCTGTAAGGAGTCTGGCCGCTGCGTTCTGCACCATCTGAAGTTTCCGTATCAGCCTCAAAGGTAGCCCCACGTAGAGCGCGTTGCAGTGGTCTAATCTTGAGATTACAAGCGCATGCACTAAGGTAGTGAGAGCCCCCGTGTCGAGGTAGGGCCGCAGCCTGGCAATCCGCCAAAGATGGAAAAAGGCGGAGCGGACCACCGACGCCACCTGTGTTTCCATGGTAAGCGTCGGGTCCAGGTGTATGCCCAAGCTGCAGACCCCACTCACCGGAGTCAGGGTCGCCCCCCCCCAAACGAGAGAGAGTCGACCAAGCCACCAACCACGGGGGGCCCCACCCTCAGGACTTCCGTCTTGTCCGGGTTCAGCCTCAGGCCATTCTCCTGCATCCATTCCAGTACGGTCCCCAGGCAGCGCTGGAGGGACAGGACGGCATCACCTGCAGTTGGTAAAAAGGAGATGTAGAGCTGGGTGTCGTCAGCATACTGGTGACACGATGCTCCACACCCCCTGATGACCCCAGCTAGCGGCCTCATGTAGATGTTAAATAGCATTGGGGAGATAATCGACCCCTGTGGAACCCCACAATTGGAGCTCCACGGGGCCGAGACACTCTCCCCAAGCTGAACTCTCTGGGGACGATCCTCCAAGAAGGAGCGGAGCCAGGCTAACGCCAGGCCACCGATTCCTAACTCAGAGAGTCTCCCCAGGAGGATACCGTGATCGACGGTATCAAAGGCTGCTGAAATATCGAGGAGGACCAACAGAGACGTTTTGCCCCTGTCAGCCTCCCTCAGCAGGTCATCATACAGGGCGACCAATGCCGTCTCTGTACCGTGGCGCGGCCTGAAGCCTGACTGGAATGGATCCAGGGCATCTGTTTCATCCAGGAGAGCCTGAAGCTGGTCTGCCACCACCTTCTCCACTACTTTGCTCATGAAAGAAATATTGGCGACGGGCCTATAATTGCCAATTTCGTCCGCCGCCAAGTTGAGTTTCTTTCGTATGGGCCTAATGAGTGTCTCCTTGAGGGCAGGCGGAAACCTGCCCTCCAGGAAAGACCCATTTATTATTGCTGTGGCCCATTCAGTTGTTTTCGGCCTGGCTGCTTTGATTAGCCAGGCCGGGCAAGGGTCCAAGGAGGAGGTGGTGGCCCGACAGCGGTCAAGCACCTTGGCCACAGAATCAGGCGTTACCGGCTGAAAAGAATCGAAAATAACCGGGCAAGACGGAGCGCTGGACATCTCAGCTCGATTCACTGCATTCAAAAAGGGAGAGAGCTCCCGGCAGATGGCCTCCACTTTAGATTTAAAAAATGCTGCAAATTGGTCCGGAGAAAAACTAGGGGGAGGCCCATCTCCCGGACCAACTCCGGATAGGTCGCGCACTATACGGAAAAGCTCCGCCTGCTGGTTGGACGCTTCGCTTATCCGGTTAGCGAAGTATGATCTACATGCAGCCTTCACCTTATTCAGGTAAAGGTTAGTTGCGACCTTGACAGCTATCCAATTGTTATCCGTCGGATTCTTCCTCCATCTACGCTCTAGCCTTCTCCTTATTCGCTTCATCGCCCGGAGCTCCTGGTTGAACCAGGGCGCCGGACGAGTTCTGCGCCGGAGGGCGTTTGGGCGCGATCGTGTCTACTGCCCTGGTGGCAGCGGTAGACCAGCTGTCCACCAGGACGTCGACAGGAGCACTAGCCAGTTCAGCCGTAATCCCTCTCATGATCTTTAACATCTTACTTTTCTCTCAGAATTAAGACCCAACACACTATATATAACAGTTTAAAACTAATTCAGGACTCCCATATGTGCAGGGGAGCAGTTCTAAGCCTCCTCCACCACAGATGCTGAAAAACATGGATTATAGCAAATTTGATTATAATAGCGTTTACTATACATAGCATGGTCTCTGCCTCCCTCTAGTGGCCAGGTCTGGCAATGACATTGTAGAAATATATTTCTCTAGTGAACACTATTCTAGCAGGATCTCTGGCTCCGTCTAGTGCCCAGTTCTGGTAACTTCTTTGATTGAAATATATATTGGGGGGGATTTTCCTTTTACTATTTTCAATATTTTCAGACTGTGGATAAGTGAATCAGTGGATACTGATAGCACAGATAATGGAATCCTATGGTGCAACAAAATTGCAAACATTACAACAGAACTTAATTCAATTATATAATTAAATTGCAGTTAAAATTATTTAAAATCATTCAATTAAAATTTGTAATAATTTACTTTAAAACAATGAAAACATCAACTGAGATCTTACAATCAGAGGTTCTCACCCTTGCTTAAATGAAAAGGTTGTCACATGCTGCCAGGAGAAGAGTAGATCAGGGGCAAATCTAGCCCTTTTGGCAAGGAGTTCCACAGCCTGGACATGGCTACTATGAATCCTTTTTCTCAAGATTACAGATATGTTTAGGTATGTTCCATATGGGAGGAAGTAGTATTTAAACTACTTATGCTCCAGAACAGGAAAGTGGCTAAGAATCCAAACAAACTCCTTTCACTGAACTAGAAGGCCACTTCCACTTATTATTATTTATGCTGGTAAATGGTATGTGGGGTGGGAACTAACACTAATTAGTAAACACTAATGAGATGTGAAGCTAGCTAGTTGACACAACAGCGGCTGTAGTATGCCAAACGATTGTATATTCAAAACCATCTTCAAGGGCAGCTCAATAATCAATACATTACAGAAGTCTAAACAGGATGTTACCACAGCATAGACCAGCAAGGCCAGACTATTCCTGTTGAAGAGAGGTAAAAGCTGGTATAGGTGTGCAAGTTCATAGAAAATATTTGGTGATACTAAAGACTCCTGAGTCTCCTATGACAAAGCTGGATCAAGATGTGCTGCCAAACTGCAAACCAGACCTTTCAGAGGAACTGCTAACACCACCTGCAAGGATTGAATCCTTTTGTTCCAGATTAGGAGCTAATCCAAGTGCCTCCATTTCATGAGGATCACGTTTCAGATTTAGCCCAGTATGGAGTGGGAATGAAGGTTTAATACACTACAGAGTGGAAACGATGGCCCTTCTTTCAGTTCTATCATCTTCACTTGACTTAAACCTGGTGCAGACAGAAGCCCTGTATGATCTGTAATAGGTCACCAAGAATTTCTGGCTCTGTAGTGTTTAACAAGAGATACAATTAGAAAATACCCCTCTCTTGGGGTTTTGAAAAAGAACAGTAGGGAAAATGAGGAGGAGATGTTTGTGCATAAGGATGTGTGAACCTGGTACTGACCACAAATTCCCAAGCTAGGCGGAGGCATTCGGTTCCTGAGTTCCTGGTGTACGTCCACGTGCCTGAAATACTGCTTTCAAAATGTCACCCGTCAGTGGTGATTCCTAGGGTTCTAAAGCAATACAAAATATCTCTCAGGGACCTGAACTTGGCCATCATTGCTCCATGTCCTCCATTTGGGGACATGGGGGGGGGGGAAGAGCTGCATGGCATCAGGCACGGATTATGCCTCACTTCGGATCCCCAGATCATCTCATTTGGCAGTATTCAATATGTTAGAAACAGTTTCACCGTCAAAGTGTCTAGGCTCTTCGTGAAGGGATTCTTTGCACCGTCTTTTATGCTACTTTCTGAGGAGGAGAAAATTTGTTCCAGGCGCTGCATTTACAACCAAGCCAGATTTGATTGAATAAATTGCGGGCCTCTCGTGTGGATCAGCAAGAATTTTTGCCCTTATTTTCTTTCCCTCAAAATAAAAATCTGAGAAGAGCCAATTTAAAGCTATAGCCTGTTTAAAGATGATGAAGAAATGGACTGTGCAATGCACGGTTCACAGGCCGCACACACAGAGGGCCCTGAGCCAACGTTGGCAATATTTCCAATGCCCCAAGAATGATTTGTGTGAAAAATTTGGCCATTAAATCTCCACCGTGCAATCTGCCTGCGAAACCCAGTGGTGCAGCTTGCTGCCAAGAAGCACGGCTGCCTGTGGTTTCTTGACCCCAATTAAGCAGAGAAGGTTTCATTTCCATTAAACCAGTATAATTATACTGCTAAGAATCTCACTTCCAGTGGACTGTCTGTCTTTCTTTATATATTTCTCTATGGTTCAGGACTGTTGACCCATCAAAGAACCACAGAGCTGCACTTTTGTGCTGGTGCTGCTAAACTGCAATCCGTAAAGCCTTGGTAAAGCACAACTAATATAATAATGCATAAAGTAACTGATTGCTGAATTGTGTGTGTTTTTTTAATGAAAACAATTATATTTACAGAATGACTATGGGTTATACAGAATGAATAATATTTACTGAAATAATTTTTTTTCCAAAATTGCACATTGTCAAATCTCAATTAATTAGCCCACTAATTAGCCACTCTGGCCAAGCCACCTTTCCCTTTGGCCATGGGAAAGGGGGTGCCCCTTCACCAGACAGTGGGCCTGTTTGAAAGACGGGCCCCTTTTCTCTGCTAAAGTTGCTTGTTCGAGGCCTACAGCAACACACTTGTCAACAGAAAAACTGAAATGAACCGCCTGAGGTAAACACCGGGTTGATTTAATTAAAGGATATCCACACATGAAAGGTGTTATATTTTAACTGTTATTTTCTAGTTAAAAATAGGCAGCAATGGAGGTTGCCAGAACAATTATCCTGATTAGCACAGCATCTGCACATTTAAATCACTCATAGACGGGACGTACGTAAATCTGGCTCTGCTTCTGTTCTTTTGTAATTAACACATCACTGAGTTTTCCTCCTTTGCCACTGGGGACAATTTCATCCTGTTTGCGATATACATTTCACCCTGACATATCCTATGGATATGCTTGCACAGGCTAATACAACTACTTTGAAAACTTTTTATGTGCTCACTGCAAATATAAAGAAGAAAAACAGAGTATTCGCTGAACCACATAATTTCTGTAACATGAACACTTCTTTCTTTTCATGGTCATTTAAGAGCATGTTATCAGGGCATCTGATATATGAGTTGAATATGTTATCTCCCTAAGTAATAGCCCAGCCCTATGTCATGTTGTATCATAGCTCTGTGCATATTACTAAATATTGGATTGAATCCAGACACAGAGCAGAACTATTATAGTTAGTGAAACTTCTGTCATTCCTAATGTATATTCCCTTGATTCCAGTGCAGTATGCGGTGGCATAATTGCTATGCAGGAGATGGAGGAGAACTTTGCACATGGCAGACTGCAGCCTTTGCACAACAGCCCTTCAGAGCAGGCCTTTGGGGAGGTCTAGTCTGTAGATCACCTACAGATTAGCCTCAAATGCATAGGATGGCGGAAGGCCGCACTGATATACTAACACCACATGCAGTGGTTAATTCCTGTCATTCAGAACCTAGCTGTTCACCCAGACACAGTATTCAGGCCTACCCATGCTATATGATAAGTCAGTTAGGTTTTACTTGGTCTCTGTCAACAGAATATACAAAAGATATTTAATTCCATGCAGTAATATTGGTTCTGATCATCAGTGTTTTATTTCCTATTAACATTCTTTTTTAAATCCTGAAGCTGTTGCCTTGGTCAAGGCCAACCAGTGGGAAGCGGGGAGGTTTCTCTTCGTGTAGTAACAAGTAAGGTCATTTTGTTCCCTTTTTGGTCAATTCTTGCATACAATGAATAACAGAATGTGAAATATGTAACCAAAATGGAGGAAAGAATATGTACAAATTAAAAGGGATCTCAACAAATTACTTGTTTTTTAAGCGTCTACCCAATGATGAGACTACCTAATAATTTCTCCATCTGAGTGAGATAAAAGTATTGGTTTTTAAACATCCCCCTCCTGATCTTCCTGGGATGATAGATTCCTTACTCTGCAAAAGCCATGTGAAATCTGTAATTTCTGCCAAAAATTTCTAAAAAATACACAAAAACCAGTAACACTATGATCTTAATTAGAGACGACCAAAGAGAGCTCAGGCCTATGGCTCAGCACGGCAGTGCATGTTTCGCATGCAAAATATCCCAGGTCTTTTCCCAGCTCCCAACATTTAAAAGGACCAAGTGGTGGGTATCCTAAATGACCTTATGCCTGAGATCCTGGCAGACTGCTATCAGAGCAGATAATAGCCAGCTAAATGTGCAGAGAAAGCACCCTGACTCAACAGAGGTATGTGGATTTGTGTTTGTGATTCAAAAAAGCACTTATAGCTGCCTAGGGAATTCTGGAAGTTGGAGTCCAAAAACATCAAATCTGCACACCTTTATGAAGGCTTCTATGCTTCTAATCTCATGAAAATCTTCACTGACACACTGACATGGATCTGTACATGGGTCTGTGTGTGCATGTGGGCATGTGCATTTGTGCAGAAGGGCGGATGGGCAGGAGTGTTTGTGTGTGCAGGGGGCAGGAGTGCATGTGGGTGGATGAGAGTCCCTGTTGTCACATTCCCAGGGGTTACAACAGCAGAGTCCGATAAGCCAGTACTATGTCAGAAATTCAGAGAATGCAGAGCCGATATCCAAATACCAAAGCCAACTCACACAACATAGTCCAGGGTCAGAGTCCAAAGCCAAGGGTCCAGAGAACAAGGTACAAGATAGTCAGGAGTGTGGATGTAAGCCAGAGGTTGGACTTGTTGCTTCCACGGACTTTCAGCCGTCTCAGAGCTGTTTATATAGTAAAACAGTCCTTGAACTGCTGGAAGCCTTTTCATCCTGTCAGAACTCAGGGCTAGTTGATTGGATGTTTCTGCGGGGAGCCTTCAAGCGATCCTCAAACCTTTTCGTCATAAGTCTTCCCCTCAGCCTGGCCTTCAGCCTATCTACTGGGGGAGGACAATCTGGAGGCAATTCAGCTGTTTGTGTTTCTAATCACTCAGCCTTCTCCTCAGCTACAGTTAACCCCTCAGGTTCCGGATCTTCGGCTGCACTCATGACACCTGTGTGTGTGTATGTGGGTGGGCGAGAGTGCATGCGTGAGAGTGGGCAGGAGTGCATGTGTGTGTTCCTTTGGCCCTCAAAAATATTGCAAATATATTATGTGGCCCTCTGTGTGAAAAATTTGGAGATCCCTTCTCTAGAAGCTCTAACTAGTGGAAACAAACTGGGAGCACATTTGGTTCAACTGTAGTTATTATTTTCTACTATCTTCATAAATAACTTCTCATTTGTTAAATGTCCACAGCTAACCATGGTACTTTCGCAGACAAAAAAGTACCTGGCATCTATATTTTCTAATGGAAGCAGCAATGAAAAGAAGAGTTAACGTTTCCAAGCTCATAGTAATACTGGCACAGTATATGGGAATAATGCTGAAATGATGTTTAACATGCCCAGCTATCATAAATGAGCCCTATGAAAATGAGCAACAGTCAAACACAAGCAGGGAGGGGGGGGAACAAAAAACAAAACCCCCAGCAATCCCTTTTTTCATTTATAAGACATCTTTAACTTTCTCATAAAAATTATGATGTTACACTCCCTCTAAATATCTTGCTGATGTGTGAATTGAATCTCAGTAGAGAAACAATGCTTTTAATAATAAATCTATCATTAGGTGTGGGCTTGTGTGCCTAGCATGTAAGAGTGACAGAAATTTTTCACAATAGTTACATATGTTTTTTGAGTAAAAAGTTGAATGCTGTATAGTATATGACATAAGGTTACTGGTAAATGGCACTTTTATTATGTTTAAATACGTTATTTAATTCTGTAAGAAGCCATCAGCTAGCAAATAACAAAGCAAGATACAATCTGAGCTATAATGTATTAAGTTCTTTTTATTCTCACTAATTTTGATGAAAGATTTAAGCAGATGAAATTATTCCCACCTAAACATTAGAATTAGTGCTTAACATTAGCTATTGTTTGACCACCTTTTATTGTTGATGACTAATAAATCCACAGCTTGATACTGTGCATATTTACTAAGAAATAAATCCCACTGCATAATGTGAATAACAGAATGTGGAGTTCCATGGGCTCCATTACAAAACATAATCCTCCAAGGGGAAAAAAGAAGAAAAAACACCACGCACCATCAATAAAATGTCACAGTTATGTTGATCGGGCATGGCTGCAATCAATTTAGTTACCTGGGATTAAACTGTACCAAACTAAGTGGTGCTTACTTCTAACGGCACAGGTTCAATTTGTAAAACAGACAAGAGTTTAAACAAAAATCTTCAGCCAGCTAAAATGAAAATGTTAGCTTTTAATCCAAAATGCAAACACTATTGCAAAGAACTGTTATAACTCATATAGCTACTTTAGGAAAGTCTATATAAAGGAAAAGATAAACCAGTCTCTGCTTAATTACTTCCCCTCTTTTTTCTGACTTTCTCTGCATGCTCCTCTACCAGAGAGAAAGCAATAAATCTCATCATCACCTCATTCACTTGTCAGAGACAGGAAGGTGGTGCTGTGTCAATTACCTAGGCAATATGACTGATGTCTTGCTTGCAAAGTTCCCAAGATCCAGACCACAACTCTGCTAATGCTCAATTATTGGAGGGCCTCAGCACTTTACGTATATTCTCCTTAGAAGCAACCCACCAAGGTCTGTCACCATAATGGCATGAGGCCTCCCCTAAAAAAGTCCCAGAGCTGCACTCCCCTGTTTTCCCTCCCACTATGCCACTGTACGTAAAAGCTACATAAAGATCAACACCGAAATTGCAGAAATGTAAGAAACTACACTTTAACAAGCAAGATGACAGATCTGTTGGGATCAAGGTGGACAAAGTGTATGTTGGTCACAGGTAGTTCCCAAAGTCATTGTTGTGGTTTTTGGGGAGACCACAAAAGCCGTGTTGTTGTTGTTGTTGTTGTTGTTGTTGTTGGTGTTATTAGTAGTATTAGTAGTATTAGTAGTATTAGTATTAGTATTAGTATTAGTATTAGTATTAGTATTAGTAGTATTAGTATTAGTATTAGTAGTAGTAGTAGTAGTATTTATTTTATTTATTTATTCCATTTATACCCCGCCTATCTGGTCAATTACGACCACTCTAGGCAGCTAGAGTAGTAGTTGTTTTATTTATATGCCACATTTCTCCCAACAAGAGACCCAAAGCGACTCACAACATTAAAATTCACACAATATAAAAACACAAGAAGTATTAAAAGATAAATTGAATACTACACAACTTAAAATACAATTAAAAAATTAAAACATAAAAAAATTAAAATTATCTATTAAAATCGGGTTCAGGGATTCAGTTATGATTGTTAAAAGCCTGCCTGAAGAGATGGGTCTTTAGCTTTTTTCGGAAGGATAACAGGGAAGTGGCCATCCTGATCTCCCGAGGGAGAGTGTTCCATAGCCTGGGAGCTGCCCCAGAGAAGGCCCTCTCCTGTCTCCCCATCAGCTGTGCTTGTGCTGGCAATGGGACCGAGAGGAGGGTCTCCTCTGCTGATCTTAATTGCCGAGAAGGCGCATATAGGGAGGTACGGTCCTTCAGGTAGCCTGGACCCAAGCTGTATAGGGCTTTATAGGTAATGACCAGCACTTTGAATTGGGCCCGGAAACGGACTGGTAGCCAGTACAGTTCTTGTAACAGGTAGCTGGCCCCAGTCAGTAGTCTGGCTGCAGAGTTTTGCACCCACTGAAGTTTCTGAACCATCTTCAAAGGCAGCCCCACATAGAACATGTTACAGTACAGTAATATAAATGGGATGCAACTAAGGCATGTGTCACTGTAGCCAGATCCAGTATCTCAAGCAACTGGCACAGCTGGCACACCAGCTTTAGCTGTGCAAATGCACTCCTGGCCACCGCTGAGACCTGGGCATCCAAGCTTAGGGATGAATCCAGGAGTACACCCAAGCTGCGGACCTGAGTTTTCAGAGGGAGTGTAACCCCATCCAGCACATGGAGTATCCCTATTCCCTCATCTGCCTTCCGACTAATCAGGAGCACCTCTGTTGTGTCTGGATTAAGTTTCAGTTTGTTTGCCCTCATCTAGTCCATTACTAATGCCAGACACTGGTTCAGAGTTAAGATAGCTTCCCTGTAAGAACCAACAGGGACACACACTCCCTGTCCAGTTCCCGGTGTAGGTCATCCACCAAGGCAGCCAAAGCTTTCTCTGTTCCATAGCCAGGCCTGAAACCTTTACAGAGGCCATCAAGTCACTTCCAACTTATGGTAGCAGCGTGAATTAGTGACCTCCAGAAAGGTTGTGTCAATAACAGTACTGTTTGGTTCTTACAAACTCAAGACTATGGCTACCTTCCACTTTCCACAGTATTATTACCTTTTCCAATCCATCTTAAAGTCTTGTGATGTGGCTAAACTATGATAAATGCAGTTCAGTCATGGTTATGTCCAGAAAGAGTTCAGGCTTGATTTGATCTAGCATCCACTTACTCATATTTTCTGGGGGTCCATGATACACCTTTAAAATGAACCATTTTTCTTTCTCTTTCAGCTTTATTACTGTCCAGCTTTCACACCCATGAATAGTAATTGGGAATACAGTGCCATGGATGATCTTTATGATCGCCTCCAGTGAAAAATCTTTATACTGAAGGATCTTCTCTAGTTCTATCATTGCTATCCTTCCAAGTCTCAGTCTCCTTCTGATTTCTTGGCTGCAGTCTTCATTCAGATACATTCATTCATACAGAACATTTTTAACAATTTCAGTTTCTTTATTGCCTTAGTGAGTCCTGTGAACAATTCTCCAAAGTTGCCCATTCCTGGCCTAGTTTATCACCCAAGATTTCAGACAGAAGTGTTTTTGAACTTTTAGATTAGGCATTCTTCAGTATCGAGAGACTATAGAAACGTGGTCTGAATGGAGGACTTGGAACAGCGTCTAGTGTGGCTAAGAAGGTCAATTCGGGAGTGACAATCCCTTCCATACTGAAGACAAATACAATCTGTTCCCTGCCCAGCTCCCTGATTTTGCTGGTTTCAGGACTGCCTCTTTGACTGGGCCTGCTGAACGAGTGTCTCTTCAAAATGGGAGAGGCCGTGATGCAACGCCTGCCTCCAGGCTGAATGCTCAGATGTCAGGTTTTCCCATCTGTTGAGGTCCATTCCTAAGGCCTTCAGATCCTGCTTGCAGATATCCTTGTACCGCAGCTGTGGTCTCCCTCTGGAGTAATTTCCCTGCACTAATTCTCCATACAGGAGATCTTTTGGAATCCAGCCATCAGCCATTCTCATGACATGCCTGAGCCAATGTAGACTTGTGTTTTCTTCAAACTGATTGTTAGTCCAAAGTCTTGGCAAGCCTTACTAAAATGATTATGAGTTGTTGGAGGTCTTCAGCAGAGTGAGCAACAACAGCTGCATTATCGGCAAAGAGGAAGTCTTGCATGCATTTCAGCTGGACTTTGATCTTCGCTCTCAATCTAGAGAGAGTAAAGAGCTTTCCATCTGATCTAGTCCAGAGATAGTTACCCACAAGAGATACAACCCCTAGATTTTCTGTATCCAAAGTATCTACTCTACCATTGCCCTTTCTTTGCCATCTCTGACTGTCATGGTGAGACTATTCCTTTTATCTCCAATACTTGCACTTTAACTGTTTTTTTGTATGATAATCTGCTTAACTCACTATTAATATCCCAATTCATTGTGTTCCTGCTTGCTATAATGCCATAGTTCATTGTTTGTTTCTAGTTTTTGTAACTCATAAGACACTTTGTGTCCCATATTGACAGAAACATTGGGGCCCAAATCTAATCTTAATTTCCAGCCACCAGATCATAATTTGGCAGCAGGGTTGGGCCACCTTTGAGCATCTAGACAATTTGGCTCACAAAACAGAAAATGTGTATGGAGCAGGCTGCCCATGTGCCCACTCTTTTTTCATGGAGAGATTGCAATCATAAGGTATCCAGCATTACAAAATAAAGTATAGTTTGTTTGGATAATCTATTCAGTATGCACCACCAGTTTGGTCTAAAAGAGATATGATTCAAAATGATATTTTTTAAAAATAAAAATAAAAAATCCCTTTTCTCACTGTTTTGGCAGGACATCAAAACAGCTTGTCATATTAATCCATTTTTGCTCTCTTGCAAGGGACTTTATTTTGTTATGACAGTTCTGTGGTTAAACTAAACCTCATCTACAGAAAAAAAGGAAAGGGAAGGTATGTAGGATGAGCAGTGTATTATTCATATCAAATGGACTTTCTGCCTCTCAGAAATACAAATAATAAATGGAAATATTTATCAATTCCTTCAGATCAGTTACAGCCATCCAGCAATAAGAAACTCTGGATGTAAGATATGTCCTGCTTCACAAACATGAGAAGAAGATCAGAAACTGTTGTCTTGAACACACATGGTCTGCTGCTACACCAAAATGTAGCATTCTCGCTGGTTTTGACAGATCATTGGACCTGTAATTCTCAGGCTGTAAAAGAGGTATTTTGTGAAAACAAAGGAAAATCCCTCTCTCAGCACATCAGCTCTCTCTTTGTGGGAAGCATGCAATGAATCTCACAAGGGAAGGTTCAAAGGAATCATTTTTATGGAGTTTTTTTCTTTCTTTCAACTTTTTAATCGCACGTATTTTGTTGTATGCTTCCCACATTATTTCCAAGATGTAGCCAGAGAATCCCACAATAGCAACACAGCTATGATGTTAGAAGCCAACCAGCAAACCAATGGGTCTTGCAAACCAATAGAAAGATCTCTAAGGCTTGGGGGGGATTAGCTCCAACAGCCTTCAGGGGCTAGTTTGTTTTTTATTTTGGTTTGGTTTTTGTTATTGTTGTTGCTGTTGCTCCCAGAGCCCTCCTGGACCTACCCAGATTGCTAACAAACAAACAAAAAAGCAATGAAAAGAAAAAGAAAGAAAAACTGAAGCTAGAAATGATAAAAATCCATTTCTCGTCTTGACAATGAAGTTGGTTTCTGATGCAAAGCACTGAGTGTGGGGTGCATTGAAAGGGTGAATTGTTACTCTTAGAGGTCTCTGGAGTTGGCAGTACCTGTTTTTCCTTTTTTGGTGGGCAAGTCTGGTTCTTTGTGGGTTTTTTTGGCTAGGGCAGAAGAATTGTATGAGGCCAGGAGATATAAATACTACCCGGTGATAGTGACCATCCTGATCTCTGTCACAGAATCATTGGTATCTAGATCAAGAGTTCCACCACTAGGGAGACTATTCAACTTCCTATACTAATACAGTAATGAGAAAAATAGTAGAAACCTAGAAGGAAGTCATTTTGCACTACCTGTCAGTCGCTCGAAAAACAAGCAATAGCCCTGTCTATTCTTCCGCATGAATGACAGTAATCTGCTCCGTTCTGTTTTATGGAGCATGAGATACAAAAACCAGCTCTGGGCTTATGAATAAGGACTTCCTCTCCCTCTTACACAAACAGGGACGTTGTACTGAACCGTGTGTGTGTTTGTGTATGTGTGTGTGTGTACGCGTGCATGAATATGTAGATTTATTATGACATTTACACTCTACCCCTTCCTCCACATTGTTCAGGGCCGTGCACATCGTTCCTCCTCTCACTCGCACTGTCTTTCTTCACAAGAGTCTTGTGAGGCGGGTTAGGCAGAAACATGCCTGCTGCAAGATGGTGCATTCAGTCCTTTCAAAAGGAAAGGAAAAGACCGGCACTAGCACTCTTCACCATATGTGCCTATGTTGTGTGAAAGCAATTTTTTGCTTAGTCCCTCACTCGGCATTCAGATCCAACATGTATAGAGTGGACAGGACGATGGCCAACATGGCGGAGCTTTTGCGGCTGTGTTCCCACCCTTGCACCTACATGCAGTCTCTGTCCATGCAATCATTGTGTGAATCATATGCAATTAAGCCAGGTTTCTGCTTTTTTTTTTTTGTGGGGCACCGTATACAATTAAGCAGCTTCCATCCCACTTTCCATCTGCAGAGTGTGTTTTTATATCCCATTCAGGACGGACAATTAAGCTCGGCCAGCAGTATTAATCTGCAAGCATAAATAATTAAACCAGATGATAACTTCCATGGAGGATCGTGTATAATTATAACAGGATCCAAAATAAGATGGAAAGCAGCCGCGGAGAAAGTCTTAAGACTGGAGCTAATCACGTTATCTACATGTGCAGTGTCACAAACATGCAATGCCACTGTTTTGCAAGTCAGAAATATCCCTCAAAATAAATGAGGAGATTTCACAGATCCTAGAAATGATTAAAATGAAGGATCCAAGCTTTCGCTCTCTTGAATGTAGGGAATTATGGGAGGGAGGCAGGTATCAAGAGCAGGTTAAGCTTGTTTATCACTGTAATGAAGAGAAAGCCAAAGTGAAACGCTGCAGATTAGTTCTAACAGACTTACTCCTGTCTGGATTTGCTATAGGAAAGCAGAGCCGCCCCTGACCTGTTCAGTCAGAGAGGCACATCAGCTTAGGAAAAAAAGAGAGACAAAATAGAATCTGATTTGATTACTTGCTTGGTACAAATTCAAAATTCATGTTTAATATCAAAGACAGTTAATTTCACCAAGGGAGGGTGAAATCAAAGGATGAGAATGCCCTTTAAGGTGCTTCTCACAGTCAGCACTCAAGCTGTCATGCCGGGCTATTCCCTTTTGTCTGTACAGTACATGCAAACAGCGCCAGTGGTCCTGGGCACGTACCTTTGCCGACCCTTTGCTAGGCTGGTTCACACAGGAATGTTGATCGTCTGTTGACTGCTGCATTCCATATATGCACGGGCCATGACACAAAAAGCAGAGCCACAACTAGGAACATATCAAAAGGTTCCCAACATCTCAGCCACAGCACTTAAAAAATGAAGTCAGATCAGCCACTAAACTTTAGTTGGAACTGTTCTGATTTGGCTGGTATTGATCACTTCGTGATAACAATATTAAGATATGGCTTGTACAGTGGTGCCTCCACTTATGACCATAATCCATTCCAGAAAATGGACGTAACCTGAAATGGTCGCAAGTTCATGCACCATTTCCCATAGGAATGCATTGAAATGCAATTAATCCATTCCGGTTGAAGAAAAAAACAAATGAACAAATCACTGCAAGACTCATGGGAAACATGATTAATCCCTTCCGGCCAAAGGGGGGGGGGAGAGAAAAGCAATCAAGCATGCAAGACCCATCAGAAATGCATATAAAACAAATGGAGCAGATCGGAAGTGCACCGAGAGCAAAGGGGGCAGGTCGGAAATGCAAAGAAAACAAAGGAAAAAGCAACAGAAGCATGCAGGACCCATCGGAAATGGGGAAAAATCCCAAAAAGCAAGCAAACTCCCCAAGAGCCATCGGAAATGGGGGGAAAAGGCAAAACAAACAAACCCCCCAACACCCATTGGAAATGGGGAAAAACCCCTCAAAAAGCAACCAACCCCCCCCAAGATCCATCACAAATGGGGAAAAAACTCTAAAAAGCAACAAAAAGCCCCAAGACCCATAGGAAATTGGGGGGGGGGGACAAACCAAAAACCAAACAAACCCCCCATCACATTACAGAAACACACCTCCCAGCTCAAAACCACGCTGCAAAAACACCCAGAACAGTTTTTAAAAAGCAGAAAACAGCACCTTACCTTACAAGGCAGCCCGAAGCCTCCCTGCAAACACACACACACACACACACACACACACTCAGAAGCAGAAGGAGGCAGTCCCAAGCCTCCGATGACAACGCACACTCTCTTAACTACTGGGGCAAAAGAGCTACAAAGAAGTAGCCTCATCGCCACCTACAGTTAGCAGTTTAAATTTCCCACCTTTTTCCCCTGCCTTTTTCTGTTCGTAAGTGGACACTCTGATTGCAAGCAGAAGCAAAATTTTGTGGCCGGAGCTGGTTGTAACTCAAAATGGTCGTAAGTAGGGACGTTCATAAGTCGCACCACTGTACATATATGAAGGTTCTCTGAGCATTCTTCAAGCAGTAGGAAAGATTATGGAATTGGTCCTCTGTTGATTTTTTAAAAACCTGATCTAGGTTTTAAAATTATCTCCAGCTTTGCTGATGAAGACTATCTAGTTTTTCCCTAATTTCCATTGATAAAGGAGACACAGGTCTTTGCCCAGGAAAGAAGCCATCCTGAGTATATATTTAGATTTTATTTTCACTTTTTAAATTGGCAATTCAGTTTTTCTAGCTTTTATACTTATAGGATCCCTAGAAAGAGACATGCAAAACATTCACACTCTTTGAAAAGCACCCCTGAGAACTGCTTTGTTTTTGGGTAAGAAGAGGTTAACGGATAAAAAAAGGGATCAGCTTCTAGGATTTTCCTTTACAGTACTTGCTGTCACTTTGTGAATGGTCGTGAGCGGAAGAGCGGAAGAGAGTTATCCTGTAGACAATTGGTCCCCAACCGTTTTGACACCACAGACCAGTTTAGCATGTGTGCATGGGGGGTGGGAGTTACATTTGTGCATGTGGGGGGCATGTGTGGGGCATGCACGTGTGGGGGTATCCGTACATGCATGCAGGGAACATGTGTGCATCCATGCCTGGGGTGTGTGTGTGCATGCGTCCGTGCATGTGTGCAGGGGTGTGTGTGTGCGTCCATGCATTGGGGGGGCGGGAGATCTGTCTCTGCGGTCTGGTCCTGCCAAGGCCACAGACCAGAACCGGTACGCAGACTGGTGGGTTGGAGACCCCTGCTGTAGACCATATTGACTGGTGCCATAGTTGCCAACATTCAGACTGCCCTTTGCTATGTAAAGCTTGGCATCCTTTTTCCTGCTGGGAACGCAGGCACAATGTTATGCAGCAATATTGGTCCATTTCCTGGCTTTTTGAATCATGGGTACAGAAGTATAATATCCCGCATTCATAAACTGGAGTTTTTTTCATGAATCTGCTTCTTAAGACTAAATTTACAACAAGATATGCTAAATATTTCCCCACAGAAAAGCAGAAAATGTGTTTTTCAGCTAAAGAGACAATTATTTTGTACATATTCTACCTCTCTTCTGAATGTTGCATATAACACATTTGTCCTATGAAAATTTATACATTCAAAAAAATGATGTAAGGTATATAGTTGTGAAATCTATGGCTGATGAAAAGCACCAACATGATGACAAGATGGACAATTTAGACAGCAGAAAAGATCCCCAGCTTCTGGACCACGACGGCAGAGTCCCCTCTTAAATCACTGGCCTAAATCTAGCCAGTGGGTGTCCATGAGTCCAACGGAATTTTCTTCCCCTTCTTTCTGCCACCACAGATCTACCACCAAAGCCTGCTCCAGAGCTTTTCTCTGTCCTCATGACCCCATTTTAAATGTGCAAACTGGCCTGCAGGCAAAGATAGAAGCAACTCCATCAGCAAAACAACTCAATTGGATCTTAGCCCATTCAAATAAGCCTTCTTTGCTATGAATAATATCCTGCCATGGTTAGGACAGATCTGCAAACCTTTTATACTAGCATGGTAAATCTAGAAAAATCAACTGTGTGCTCTTTCTTAGAAGGCAAATGTAATACGAAAAAAAGAAAAAGAAAAAAAGCAGTAGTGCAACCCATTCATGCAAAGAAAGTTCTGGGTTTGGAAGCCCCTGTACTGGATCAATAGAAAGTTGCAAATAAGGTGAATTTGTAAGATCTCCAGAATTATTCAGCAGGCAAAGATGGTATAAACCTTTGTCACTTCCATCTCACGTGGAATCTAAAACTCCTTTCTGCTTTGTTGGCAGCCATGAACCATAGGCATCATCACATCTGGCCCATTTTTTTATTATTATTTACACAAACATTTTAGGTTATCTTTGTTTAGAGCTAGCCTTCTCTGTAACTTTTTAGTAACCCAGTAAAGGTAATCCCCCACCCAGGAAACAAAAAGGAGAACAGAAAACAATGTTGAACCTACAGAAATATCACGAATTTTCAGAATCCCTGAAGAACCTATCCAGAAAACAGGCTTTATTGCTGAGCTTGAGCAGCATTAATTACAAATATTATATTAACCAGTTCATTCACTCTATTTCCTTATTGTCTTCCATGTCATTAATAGCTGATGTGTAAGTAAAAGAATGTGAATAAAGAGCAGAAGGCTATGTTTACAGAGAGGCTCCAGAAAAGCCCTGAAGGAGTGCGGAAGTGTATCCTCTCACACCTTGTCTGGCTTTTTTAGGTCTTTTCAAATAACAACTCCAAGACAAGTCACTGATTCATTCAGCCCTTGAACAAAAGGAGGCTGAAATTATAAGCTGGATCTCACAGATGCCTCTCTCCTATTGCGAGCCCTTCCCCTGTTTCATGGTGAGGAGATGTGAGTACCATTGTGCTATCTGTCTGGACTGGAACCACTGCGGAACCATACTTATCTTGAGGAAAGGAAAGCAGAGGGCCAAGGTCTGCTGTCTCTAGAGGGTCCTTGAAAACTCCTGATCATTATGGGTTTCGCTCTCCAATTTCTGCAGATACAGATTGTCTTAAATGTAAGGCAACATCTGGATGGAGTATTGGACTACCTGGCCACAGTACTATGTTAGTGGCCCAGGATATCCAGGTCATCCTGTGCCTCAAGTTGAACTGCCAGGAGATCCCTTCATTATAAAAGACAACTTCCAGGTGTTGTTTTTCATGGGAATATCACGAGAAAAAACAGGAACATAAAGGGAAGGTTATATCGTGTACACATGTGAAAGGGAACAAAGAGGACAGTGTGTGCTTGGTTTGTTGGGTTGCTTGTGAGGGAGACAAAAGTGCTGAATTTTGAGAAGAGGCTCTGGAAAATAATCGCATCTGCCTCTCTGGTGACAGGACGTGAAGGGCAATAATGCTGGCTGTTCTGTGGGAGTGATCATCAGTGCCTCTACTCATGCTCAGCTTATCTTTGTAAAAATGAACACAAACATTACCCAAACCTATACGTTTCGTGACCTCCTTCCAAAGCAAATTGGTACTTTAGCGAGTGATGAGTCCAAGGAACTTCTCACTGTCTAACAAAATGAGGTGAGTGTATAACATAACAGAATGTCCATTACCACAACCTTGCAGTAGGCTACACATCCAAATGGATAACAATTCCTTTTCAGGCAATTTCATTCATTTGTTCATTCGCTGGCAATCTGAAGCTTCCCCATCACACAGAAATAAGGAAGAATGCTATAAACCTCCTCAGTGCTTGACATCAAAGGAAGAGCTGTTTCCTCAGAACACACTCGAAAAACCTGGCAGGAAGAGTGTGACTGCACTCTCTACGCTAGAGCCGAGAAGACATGGCCCTCGTGTTCTTCCCCGGCCATTTCCGTACCTTTCCCCAGGCCCCTGCCCCTGCAGAACCTGTGACTGGAGTGGCAGAAGAAAACATCCATTTTCCTCCCCATAAACCTTGTTTATACAGTCAATCATTCTCCTGGAAGCACAACTTCGCTTGTAAACAAGGCATGGGGAGGGGAGGATACACTCCTTCTTTTGAAGAGGGGGAAAAACACATCATTTCCCACTGCTCTTATGGCAAATTTGGCAGCAGGAGGGTTCCCCTAACCACTTGAAAGCTATCTCTTCTTTCTTTCCATCAGGACAATTAATGGTGCCATTAATTGGCCAAGGGAAGGGTTCCTGCTATTGTATACTTCTCTTCACATTATTTCATCAGTGCAGGTAAAATAATTATTAAGCCACACGCAATTTATTGTACGTGTCACTTGATACGTTCAATACAGTTACCCTGCCAGTATTCTTTTCTGATAATCCAGATGAGTTCAGGAAGACAAGTCAACCTTGAACAGACAGTTCTTAGTCTACGACTCCCTTGGTGGTCCATTACTGTACCATAAATAGGCAAGTAAACCCCACAGTATCAAGCTTTATGCGAGCAAAGTGGATTACATTTCTAATAGCATGGCAACAAAACATACTTCTGAAAAGAAGCTAGTAGAAGACCAGCATGGTTAGGGAAGCTCCTCTGAGGGAGACACTGTAGACCCAGAGGGGAAACGGCACAGAGATCCTGTGGCACCTTGAAGACTAGCAAGCTTTATTTGCCAGATGAATTTGGCGACAGGCGTCCCCGCCCCACCGCCTTCTTAGACACAAAAAAGCAGGGCTACAGCCCTGAAAAGCTTCTGCCCATAGGCAATGTCTTGGGCATTTAAGGTGCCACAAGACTCTTTGTTGTTTCTGCTGAGACAGACTAATATGGAAATATTTAACAGGGAAATGTAGGCTCCTGTCACTTACATGGCGTCTATAAAGACAGAACTGCTTGCTCCGTTCTCCATATTTACCATGACAGCAAAAATTACTTTGAAACACAGCATTTACATTTTGAATAGGTACTTAATGGATTTTTCCTGAATCTATATTAGTGTGTGTTTATGTGCGTATGTGTGAGTGAACCTTTAGAGGAAATGGAATTGTGGCTCTGTAGAAATGTATACCTGACAACCATACTTTACAACTTCTAAGTAATCAGCAGCATTTTCCTAACTAAATTATGTCGATCTTGCCCTCTTCTTCTTCCATAGCCTTTCATCTGCGCAGTCTTGACAGTTTTTCAATACAATTATACTAACACAAATGAACCTTTCCATCCATCCGTTACAAAAGGCAGCCACTAAAAAGCCATTATGAAATAATAAGTGGAACTAGCAATAAAATGTTGCAGTGTCAAGGGTTCCTGTTCGCTGTTCATCAGCCACACTCCGTGACCCTCTGTTCTATTTCTCCCTCCCTCCTGTTCTCTTCCCCCCCCCCCAAAAAAAAGACACTCAGCACGGCACAGCTGATGACGGTGCTCAGTTCTTGTTAGAGAAGGACGAACACGAGTGCCCACCAGATCACGACAACATTTTGGACTTCTGCAGTGATTTCTCTGGGTAGCTCTCCTTTTGATCGTTGGAGACTTTTAAGAACAGCTTTGCTGGTTGAGCCAGGAATAAAACCTATCTGGAGAATTTCCTTCATTTTCTTTCATTAGCTTGTTTGTCCTTTCTTATCAATACTGTCAGCTCTCCACATGCACTGGGCAGACAGAGTCCTCACTGGGTTGTTTTGGAAGGCCCATTCACATAGTATTACACACACACAGACACAGACACACAGACAGACACAGACACAGACACAGACACAGACACACACACACACACACACATTTTTAAAACATACTTTTGCACAACTCTGGGCTGCTATCACCCTCAGGTGTGTGAGTGACAAAGTTTTGTCCAGAACCTAGAGAAATTACTGTTGTGTTTTTCAAGACTAAAACTCCCCCTATATTGTCTTGGCAGTTCAGGTCCCCACGCACCTGCCCAAAATTACTTTTTACCAATGACTGCTTTTGACTGTGTATGTAAAGGATGGAGTCATTTGCAAAAGATTTCCTTCAACTCGGGCTCTGAAAATATTGAGACAGGTTGTTGATAAAAATGAAAAGCGGGGAAAAAGACCAGCAGGCTTTCCTCTGTCCTTTACCCTTTGGTTCTAATGCAGAAAAAAAACTAAAGAGAGAGAGAAAGCTCATTTTATCCTCTGTACACCAAATATCTCCACAGGTCTTCCCTCCAAGCTACCAACTGTCTTCTAAAGTGCCATGAGCCCTCCATTTTAACTAATGGGTACAGGAAATAAACTTTATTGTTGTGAGGAGTGGATGACTTCTCATGAGAGCTACGCCACAGTGTCAGTTTTGTTTTCTCCTAAACATAAAGGAACTCGTCACTGATTTCCGATAGATACCTATTGTCCTATTTTCTGCACCACAGTGTATTTAGAAGCACATCCCACTAATGAACTGGGCAACTGGGCAACTGGCCTTGCCAGCACCTCCTCGCGCTGCATGAGGCCAGCTTATTGCATGACCCTGGCTGACATCACTTCCCTCTTTACAATAAGAATTCTTGTAAGAATACAGTAAGAAAAATGTGCCATACAGCAGCAGCGGACAACTTTATAGCACAGCTTTACTTTCTTTCAAAAGAAGTACATTCAGTTCTGTTCCAAGGAGGCAAAATCAGCAAGTCAGAGCAGGTCCCTCCTTTCTCCCCCCCCATCTGGACCCGTTAAAGCACATCAGGCGGCATCTGTTCGAGGCACCGATGGACTTAGTTACAAAGTTAACTTGGGTCCAAAATCCACAGGACACCCTGGAAACATGGATGCTTTTTACACCCTTTGATTTATTATTTATTATTTGCAGCTATATATACTTCAGCATGCTCAAGATACACTACACGGATCTGCTCTCCTGCACTTTATCAGACGTTAAGAGAGAGAAAGGGACCGTGACTGCACCAAGGTTACTGGTGAGTTTTATGAGACTCGCAAAGGGGGAGTTTTCACAATGCATGCAACTAAATATCTATATTTTAATCCCTCCAGCTATGAAATAGTTCTGAGATTATTTTTTTAAAAAAAAAACAGAATCATCCAGTAGGTGAAAGTGACCGTAACCTCTTGAAGCAGTCCACTAGCAGATTTTTAAAAACCTCCTGATAGGCACCACATATTAGTTGGTGATCAGGGGTAACTCTCCCAAACCCATTCTTAACTGGAATTAAGTTCCACATAATGAAGGAGAAATTCATCCAGATCCCGTTTATTTCAGTGCAAGTAAAAACATAACCTGATGATACCCAGTGTGGTGTAGTGGATAAAGGCATGGACTAGGACTCAGGTAAGCCTGGGTCCAAATCCCTGCTCAGCCACAAGAACTCACTGAGGGAGTGGAACTGGTAAAACCACTCCTTAAATATTTCATTTATCCTGAAAGCCCTTCAGGATCACTACAAGGCAGTTCTGACTTGATGGCAGAGAACAACAACAAAAAAATATAAGCGAATGCTGTCCTTTCAACATTGGCAGGGTCTCCCAGCCTTTTAATATTGACTTTCAAACAGTGGTAGGGGCTCCCATTTTAACTGAAACAATGGGTAATGCTCTTTTCTTCTTGTAATTCATGTTAAGAATGGGTGCGGTACAGTGGATAAAGTACTGGACTAGGATTCCAGAGACGTGGGTTTCAAATACCTGCTCAGCTATGAAAGGGGATCGGCGCTGTTAAACCACTCTTTAAACATATCCCCTACCTCAAAAACCTTGTTAGGGTTTCCATACATCAGAAGTGGCTTGACAGAACATAACGAATCATGACACACACACACACCCATGCTGCTCCCATTGTGCATAAGGATCATGTACCAACATCCCCCCCCCCCGGGCTGGGCTTGGTGTGGGAGAGATTTACATTAAGAAAATAGTGGGGGGGGGGAGGGTTGCTCACTTTAGAGGAAAAGCAATACCACTTGGAAATCCAGTGACAGCTCCCTCACGCTGTATAAGTGTATTTTTGTCATAAAGTACGGAAGAGGAGCCAGCTGCACTCCTGAATTTTTATTTTTTGGACTCCAACTCTCCTCATCCTTGACCACTAGATGGGCTGGGTTGGCAGACAGGAGATGGTGTCAAACAGCATCTGGGGGAGGGGGCACAGGTTCCATACTTCTGCTCTACAGTGAGCTTCTTTAAATCATAGCTTAAATTTACAACTCATTATCTTTTGAGAAAATTCAGAACTTGTGTCGTTTCTGAGCAAGATAAGGAACAGCACAAGCAGACCTTTGTCGTCTTCTTTTTTAATCAAGTGTATGAAAAGGGATGCTGCTCCCTGCAATTCAATGGGAGTCCGGTTGAGGAAGAAAGTCAGAAGGGGGTGGCTGTGAGACCACTTGAGGCTGGTGTGATTTTATAGAGAAAGCTCTCTCTCTCGCTCTCCCTCGCACACCCATGGATATTTCGGTGCAGGGAAATACTTTCCATCATTTGGAAAGCACAAAGAAATTACTACACATGATTTACCTGGGAACCAGGCGCCTCGAGGAGATTTCACTCACCACAGACACACAGGCCACGAGGCGCGCCATCCAGACCCTGAGCAAACTCCAAGCGGCTTAACTTCAGGGGAGTGACTTTACTGACCTGACCGGGCCGCCCGTGACCTCGGGCCCATCTGCCTGGCGAGGATGGCGGCAAATAAGACGCGGGGAAAGCGACCTCTTGGTCGAAGGGCTTTCCCCACCTCGGGCATCTCGTTGGGCCTTTTCAGGGGAGAGGGCAGGGACGGAACTGGGGGCCTCCGTCATTCGAGTCATATACCAAGTGGGTCGCTGATCTAATGCTCCTCTCCATGAGGAGTGAGGGGGAGGTGGGGGGGGCGACAGGGCTCCGCTCCGCTCAGTCCCAGAACGGCTTTCACCGTCCACCTCGCAACAGAACCAGTCATAACCTGAACGAGAGTGCCTCGGGGCATCTGCAGAGCGTCCCTCTTCACTACTCTGTGTGTGTGTGTGTGTGTGTGTGTGTGTGTGTGTGTGTGTGTGTGTGTGTGAGTGAGTGAGTGAGTGAGTGTGAGAGAGACAGAGAGAGAATGTGTGTGTATCTCTCTCTGCACCTGCCAACACCATCCCACGCACCCAACCTGCCGGGGCTTATCTGGCTCCGGCAGATCAAGAGGTCCCGTCCTCCCCCCCCCCCCACCTCTCTTCTGGTCTCAGGCCGCCGATCCTCCCGCTCCCCTTGCCCCCCTTTGCTCCCCCACCCCCGCCACTCCGGGCGGCTGCCTCCTCCTCCTCACCTGTGTAGTTACTCCGTCCGCTGCCGGCCTCCTCGCCGATCACCACCGTCCGGGACACGTCGAGGATCGAAGCGGTGGCCGTCTGCATGGCTCCTTCTCGGACAGCCCCTTCCCGTCGTCCCGCGGCGACCTTTGGAGCGCCTAGCCCAGAGGGGTTGCTTAGCCTCGCTCGCCGACGCCTCTTCCCGCCTGGCCTCGGTCTCCCTCTCCGGCGGCGGAGCGATCGCGGAGCTTCCACCGAGCCTCCCTCCTGGCACGCAGCGAAGCCCGAAAACGGACGTCGCCTCCCGCCGCCGCCGCCACCTCGAGAATGGGATTTCTTCTGGAGAGGACCCGATCCTGCCCAGGCAGGCAGGCAGTCTGCCTCCCTCGCCTCGCCTCGCCTCGCCTGCCCGCGGTTCTCCCCTCTCCCAATGAGCGGCTTCCCCGCCGCCTCCACGGCACCGGCGTCTAGCTAGGAGGGAAGGAAGGACCAGAGGGAAGGACGGAGGCAGGAGTGAGCGAGCGAGCCAGCGAGCGCGGGGCTGCTGAGCACCTGGCGCCCCCGCCCTCCCCCTGCCCGCCTCCTCTTCTCCTTCCGACGATTAGACCAGCAGAGGCAGACCTGAGAGGCGGACGCGAAGACGGGGGTGGGTGGGTGGGGGTGAGGGGTTGCAGGGGGAGGATAAGAGGAGATGAAGAAGAAGAAGATCGGCTCGTCTGGTTACGCCTCCCTCCCCGCCTTCCCCCAGTTCGACCGCATGCTCAGGGAGCGGAGATCCGCCTTGCGACCCGCGCCCGAGAAAGAAGTTGCGCTCAGCCCGGTGGCTGGTCCTGTCCGATCTTCCTGCCCTGAACAGTTGCAGGGCGTCGGGCCCGCGGACCAAGATTATCCAAACAGCGGCGTTGAGGGAGGGCCGAACATGCAGGGGCTCCTTGTAGGCAGCTCCCCTCCCCCAGAAGAGTTCAAAACCAAGCCAGGAGATGGTTCCTCATCATCCAATGAGGAAGTGGTCTTTTGTAAAGTTAATGGCTTTCTATATCCCATTTAAGACGAAAACACCTTCAAAACTTTATTCTGGGTGTTGCAACAAGGATAACTTGCAACAATATACTGATCTGGGGAAGAACCATTAATCTCCCAGCTGCTGGGATAACTGTATAGCCTGAGGAAGGTGTGGCGACGTTGTGGTCCCTGTTACTCAAGGAATCCCAGAGCTTCGACCCTTTAAACCCTTAACTCCAATACACCTCAGTGCCAGAAGGTTCTTTGTGATCTGTCTGGCACACGCGTGCACGCAGAGAGATTTAAGTGATTTTCAAAGAATAAGAGGGTTACCTTTCATCAAACTAAAAGTGACGGGTGGCCCCCTTTGAGGGGTTAGTTCTGCCTCTGACAGTTTGAGGTCCCCCTAAGCCTGTCTTCTTGTTGGGGGTATGGCATGTGGCCCCTCTCCGCATTTGTCTTGTGACGGTCGACCACTGGATGCAGGTTTCGAGATCCCTTAGCACAGCTTGTTCCCAAGACAGCCTGTTTTTTCAGACAACGGTTGGCCATCCTTTTTGCACAAGGAAGCCTTTTGGGGGTAGGGGGGTGACCCCTCTATCTCCCCTAAGTTTTGCAAAGTGTTTTTGAAGCCCCACAATGCACCCCATTCCTTTTGAGAAATGCTCTTTTTGTGAAAACAAGTACAGACAACTTGGATGTTTTACATTTTAGAGAATGTGCTTTAAAAAATGGGTGCTGTGGATCATCTGCACACGTTCATGTTTAAGGCAGTTAGAATTTCTGAAGAAAAAACAAGGGCGGGGGGGTGCTTGGATGAGTGACTGGGTGGAAATTTACCTGTGCAGACAGAGTTTCTGAAGCAAAACAGTGTGTGGAGGTATATTTCTGCATTTTTTTTAAAAAAAGGTCTAGTAAAACCCAGCACTTTAAAACATTATTGCAAGCTGTTTCCTTGAAAAATAGAATTTAAAAAAGTCCTTTCCTTTATGTGAATATTCATGGAATGGGGGAGCAAGCTTTTCAGTAAATTGTGTTTCCAGACCTTTGCATTCAAGCCAAATATATATATTCTATGTATATATAGAACTTGCTGGGCTCCAAAAGCCCGTGGGAACATCAGGTCGAGAAGGTGTCAGAAAATGAGGAAGTCAAAATCTTGTGGGATTTCCGGTTCCAAACACCTTGAACATAACACACCAGATATAATAGTAGCAGAACAAAGAAATCATTGATATTGCAATTCCAGGGGATGCCAGAGTTGAAAATAAAGAATTGGTAAAACTAACAAATACTCCCTGGAAAAGACCCTGATTTTTCCAGCTGATCGTTGGGTTTCTAAAATGGCTACTCTGTGTTTTCTGGACCCATGCTTACCAGGGCAGCCATTTTTACAGCTGATTGGCGCATGGAAAATGGCTTCCCTATGGGTGATCTTCGCTGGACAACCATGCATTCCAATGGGGAATTGTTTTTTGCATGATGACGATTTCGCTTAACAGCAATTTCAGCGGAATGGATTATCGTCGTCATGCAGGGCACCACCGTATCTGTTATATAATAGCAGTCAATGTTTTTATAATTTTGACTGTGTCTGGTGTTTTTGAACAACCACAACAACATTAGAAGGGCAGAGCTGAAAGAGAGCCTTTGGAACATAGAGTCCCCGCCCCCCGTGAGAGAGCCATGGGGTGGCTGGAATTAAATTCACATCCTATGTATTTCACAAATTCTGTGAAAAGTTGTATTTATTCCATGTTCTAAAATAAAATAATGATTATTTTTCTCTCTCTGCTTCTTGTACAGTGAATAAAAAATGGGGGGAGTTGTGTTTTCTGAAGGAAACCTACAAATAAGCATTTTTTAAAAAGAAAACCACAGGTTGGGTTTTATTTCTGTGAGAATGAAAATTACAGTGTTGTATAAAAACTACAGCTTAGAGAAAAGTGATTATTTGAAAAATGAAAATGAAATATACCTTAATAACCCCCTCTTTCTTTTCTGCAGTTCTGGATTTTGTTCTAAAATTTGGAAGGCAGTGTGTGTTTATCTGCACAGAGTTTCTGAAGGAAAGTGGCAGGTGTGTGTGTGTATCTCTACCTTTAAAGAAATAAGCCTCATAAAAACCAACAGTTTAGTTGAAAAACAGAATTTAAAAAAATCCATTCCTCAATAAAAGTATTCATGCAGCAGGGGGAGGACTTTTAAGGAAGATTCTGTTCCCAGACATTTGCATTGAAAAAGAATATGAAAATAAGTTTGCTAACTATTCTGTGACTGCCCCATAGACTTCCAAAACACAATTTCTTGCACAATGCTGTATTTGAAAATAAAATTTTAAAACTATGGAAACATAGTTTCTTTGGGTCTATGGCGGGTTTTTTTGGAAGAAATGATACAGAGACACTGAAGTCTCTGTTCGAAGGGATTTGTGGGTGTGGGTATGTTTGCATGCGTTTTTAAAAATGCTGAATAAAACAGACTTCTAAAATGTAGTTTCTTACACAATTCTGAATTTTAAAAATAAAAATGAAGGAGGGGGGGGAGTTTGTGGGTGGCTGGTAACAGAAGATGAGCAGAAGAGGTCACTGTAGATAGGGAGATGGGGAAGATGCACCAATGAGTAGTCTCAATTTAAAATAAATAAAGGTGTTATCCCAAATTAAGCAATAACAGGGGGCTGCATAAATAGAGCTGACATACTGTACAGCCAGTCTTACACAGTGCCCGGTCTTGGATTTATGACTGTATGGATCCTGCTTCTAAACCCATCAATTCCTGTGGAAAAAGCAAGAGAAGAAGAAAACTCTTGATCCCGAGAGAGAAATGGGTATATCATCATGACTGTTTTGATGCTATGTTTTTTGAAATGTAATCTTGCTAATGTCAATACGTGGTCTTCCTTCCTTTTTCGTGTGATACAGTCTCTTTGTTCGCAATTTACTCTACTACACACCGGAGAGTGATCAGTATCACAATCAGCATTCTGGTAACCGTGTGTGATTGTAATGCTAGGAGGGCTAGAACGTCTAGTGAGGATCAAATCGAGCTGATGCCAATGCTTAGATCTTGGATGTCTCCAAGAAACTCTGTGTTGAAACTTTGTATTGAAGAACGTGTTGGTGATGCAAAGAGCATAATAACAGCAAAATTCCAGCAAGCGTTGACCATTTTCATTCATCTTTCCAATGCCAAAACAGCCTAGATAAGTGGGCCAAGAACTGTGGTCAGCACCAAGTCTAGCGTTAAAGTCTCCAAGAATGAACAGTGGCTCTCTCTCAGGGACTTTTTTGATAGTAGCTGCCAGATCGTTGTAAAATTTGTCTTTCACTTCTTTTGCGGATGACAGTGTTGGTGCATATGTGCTAATGAGGGTGATTGGTCCCGCTGATGAGTGGAGCTGCAGAGACAGGATTCTTTCACTCCCTATGGTAGGTGGAACAATAGATCTCAGCAGAGTATTTCTGACTGCAAAGCCAACACCAACACCATATTCCCTGGTCTCATTTGATGGTTTTCCCTGCCAGAAGAATGTGAAGTTTTTTCCTTGACAGATCCCGAATCTGGCAATCTCGTCTCTTGCAAGGCAACAATGTCCATCTGCAGTCTACTCAGTTCCATGTCAATGACAGCTGTCTTGTGCACATCGTCTATTTCTTGCAGGTCGTCAGAAAAGCCGTAGTCAGAAAAGCCAGGGGTCATTGTCTGTACATTCCAGGTGCCCAACTTTAGGGCAGGAGTTTTCTTACGATTGTTGCATGGTGCACAGTTATCGATCTGCTTGTCGGGTTTCACCCTAAACCCCACGCACCCTGTGAGGTTAACAGACTGTGGCGAGGTAGCATCTTACTGGCTGGGGGCTGCCCAGCTTAAGGCAGGCGGTATCTACCTAGTGAGGTGCAATGACCTCTCTAAGATGCAGAAATTTTGCTAAGCAAGTTAAAGCAACATAAAAGTTGCTTTATATATGGAATGACAAAGGTACATTTTTGTATCGGGGAGAGGTCTTATTGGCTCTAACATTCTAGATCTGGTCAAAGGGGTCACACAATCCAGTATTATTTCTGCTAGAAAACTTGAAAACATCTCCTCTTCCTCCTCTAAAGACTATTGCTGTTACCTGTTGCAAGAAACAATTCAAGAGACTAGAATGGTTATGTGTAGAAGACCTTCCTGCTACATCTTTGATAGAAATAGTCAAAGAACCAGAATGGCTTACTTTCTAAAATATAGTATAAAATTGAGATGTATGCATCAAATAACTTTGTCTTTGTTTTATTTTATGCGCAGAATTACAGATGCATTTTACAAAAAGGGAGACATGTCTGAACATATTGAAATATGTTGTGGGGTGGTGAGATTTTTTATTTTTTTCTGTCCTTGACAAAGCCTACAACCATGCAATCATTTCTGGAAACATCTTCCAAGTACAACTTTAAAATTTGATCAAACCTTAGCCCTTGTGTTCTGTTCTGTAAAAACAGCACACAGTGATAGCTGCCTGTCACTGTTAAAGGATGCTGTAGGACTCTCTGGGAACATAACCTCTTCACTCTGACACAATAAAAAGTATGTGATGACTTCAGTAATGAGTGGGTTTTCTGGCAGTAATCTGTAGGAATTGAAAAATTTTCCAGATCTATTAGGTGGAAAAAGATATGGCCAGCCAGTGTTCACTAGGCAAAGTGTGAGGATATGAGTTCACCACTATTCTTGCAGGTCTTTTGATAATAAGGTTCCTTGGTAACAGATTCCAGGGGTAGTCACCTAGAAAGCTTTTGTGTCGATATAATAAATTTAATATCCACATCGTGTTAATCTTCACATGTAATCAAAGAGGACATTTCTGCTGTGATTAATTTCAATCACATCATGAAATACCCCATATTTGCCCTGAGATTTCCTGTTTTGGTCAGAGAATAGTGATCAGAGCAGCTGTGATCAGGAGTTAAGTCAAGGGCATATAAAGTATACCCCTGGATAAATTGGCCATGGTTGATTAAAAGGGAACAGTCCTTCATTTGGTTGTTGTGGGTTTTTCGGGCTAGTTGGCCATGTTCTGAAAGTTGTTCTTCCTAATGTTTCACCAGTCTCTGTGGCCGGCATCTTCAGAGGACAGCACTCTGTGCTCTGGTGTAGCTGGATTGGGAGTGCAGTATTTATGGCTGTGAGATAGGCTTTTGTCTTTTTCTGTAGATGGGTGATTAGTGTGTCTTGTTGTGGGTGTATTGTTGTGATAAGGAGAAGAGATTATCTGTCACTGTGGTTGATGGGTGTCATTAGCTGGTCCTTTATGTGTAGTGATCCCCTGTCCTTGTGGATGGGTAGAGTTCATTGACCTTTTGCACACTGTATTTTTGAGAGCTGGCAGCCAACTTTTGTTGAGCTTCACACTTTCCTCTTTTTTGTTGAAGTTCTGCTGGTGCTTGTGGATTTCAATGGCTTCCCTGTGCAGTCTGATGTAATGATTGCTGTTGTTGTCCAGTATTTCAGTATTTTGAAATAGAATTTCATGTCCAGTTTGTTTTAGGGCATGTTCAGCTACTGCAGATTTTTCTGGTTGTTTTAGTCTGCAGTGTCTCTCATGTTCTTTGATTCTGGTGTGGATGCTTCATTTTGTGGTTCCAATATATACCTGGCCACAGCTGCAAGGTATCCGGTATACTCCTGCAGTGGTGAGGGGGTCCCTTCTGTCCTTTGCTGACCGTAACATTTGTTGTATTTTTGTGGTGGGCTTGAATACTGTTTGTAGGTTGTGTTTTTTTCAAAAGTTTCCCCATGCGGTCCGTGACCCCTTTGATGTATGGCAGAAATACTTTATTTGTGGGTGGCTGTTTTTATTCTTCAGTTCGGTGTTGTTTTCTTGGTTTGATGGCTCTTGTGATTTCATTTTTGGAGTAGCCATTTGCCTGTAGGGCCCTTCATTTCTTTCCCTGTCACTTGTACCAGCTGCACATACTCTCCCACACAATTTCTGTTTGTATAATCGGGTTTTAGGGGTTTAGATGGAACTTGAACCCCATTGACATACAAGGCTACAAAATTAACATGGCAGTGCTGGAAACTGGAAGGGTTTCTGGTGTATTCTCCACTTAAAGCAGTATTATCAACAAATCCTATGACTAACTACTTAGGCAGCTGTCCCAAGAAGAGATTTTCTTGATTGCACAGTAGGCTACCAGCCGGTATACTAAACACTTCCATCCCCACACGTTCAATTGGGTATTTGGCATCAGAGGTCAGAAGGGTGTCCTAGACCAGTGGTCCCCAATCTTGGGCCTTCAGATGTTCTTGGACTTCAACTCCCAGAAATCCTGGCCAGCAGAGATGGTGGTGAAGGCTTCTGGGAGTTGTAGTCCAAGAACATCTGGAAGCCCAAGATTGGGGACCACTGTCCTAGACAAACACTGGGACATACTTTCACCCTTTTCACAATGAGAGATGCATTTGGAATACTTACTCTGTAATTGTCATTGGCGTCTCCACTCAACAAACAGAACGTGTCCTTGCTGTGGGCGAGTTTAATTTTCACATCTACCCCATTCAGCAGCATTGTCTCCTGAAAAATCAGATCACCGTGCAGTGGGCCCAGCAGATTTCCAAACTGCTTGCTGCTTGTTGTGCTCTGGTTTTAAAGCTGACATTTCCTCCCTCTGTTAAGATGACATGTTCCACCAACTAGGAGGCATATTTATGAAATCCACGGCTGTAAACTGCATGCTCAAGATGTCACCAGCATGGCTGAGAATCATTTCTATCCTGGCTTTGTATGGGTAACAGTTGTTGCTTTGGCTGACAAGTTTATCTCCAAGGGTGGCATCAAGTTGGCCAAACAGAGGTGCAATGGGGTGGTTGACTAAGGCTTTTCTAGCCTCATCAGCAATGTCTAATCCATCTGCTTTTGTGTTCTTACATCCTACATAGAGCAATGTATTATTTAAATTGATATCATCCTCACTGTTTCCAATTACAGTGGGGTCTTGATTTAAGAACGGCCCGAGTTAAGAACATTTTGACTTACAAACCACTCTCATAGGAAAATATTGACTTGACTTACATACTTAGATTTGAGTTAACTGAAAAAAACCCACGTGGGAGGCAGGGAAAGTGCAAAATTTGAACTTTCAGTTAACTGTTGGCCAGTGAAAAGGGTGCCTGTCTGCTTCCTCACTCCTCCCAGCGTTTAGAGAGTGGATTGGGAGTCTTCAGACTGCCTGGTACTGTACTGCCTGGACTGTATTTTCCTTGCCTTCCCTGAACCTTTCTTGACCTAAGAAAAAAAGAAACAAAATATCCCCCTCTAGTGGTCGAAGGCGGAATAGCAGTTTCCCATTAGTTTCTATGGACGGAAAAGAGCAGATACGGATCAAATGGTTCTCAATGCATTCCTATGGGAAATGCAGATTTGACCTGAGAACCTTTTGACTTGAGAACCGCCTTCCAATACGGATTAAGTTCTCAAGTCAAGACCCCACTGTATATAAAAATCAAAAGATGCTTTTAGCATTAGGGGTGTCAAAGGTGGTACTTCAATGTACATGCAGCTTTCAACACTGGTTTGTGTAGGGGATAATTGAAAAAGATCAAATCAGATTTGGCACACTCTTCAGAAGATCTGTGAATGAATACCATTTTAAAATATATCTGTCCTGGCACGCTTCACAGTGTTTCTGGTCCACCTTCCTTTCTTCTTCCTGTTCACCCTGTTCTGAAGTTTTTTTAAATGTCATGCTCCTGTTATTTTTAACGGTGGAAGAGGGTCCTCTGTGTTTTGCTTAACTCCTTCCTTTCTTTCCAACCATATGAGGCCTGCTTACTCCTGGGGCTTTCTTTTTGTTTCATGACAGATCCAACTACATTTCCAGCAATGTTATGCACAGCTGTATTAACATGGGGTTTAATAAATTCCAGACCTCTCCTCAAAAAAGGGACAGCCTTTTGGAAGAGACCTTGAAAAATTCCTCCCAATTCAGTCACGTACATATTTACAGTTCCATAGAAACTGGGAAGGCCACAGCCTGCCTGTGTGTTGTAGTAGGCCCTACAAACATTGGCATTTAACACAACCATTTCTTTCTTTTTCTCTCTCTAACTGCTGCCTTTTCTGGGACGAATATGCAAGTTTGTGACAACTTTCCCCAAATTGAATGGCATGTCCTGGTTCTGATCCATCTTTATTTCAATGCTTATTGTGTTGATGTGGCTCTTACTCATCAGCATGTAATGGGCATTACTGTGGATAACAGTAAAACATTCACAGGTTTCCCTCCTGACAAGCATACATCGTAGCAGAGGTAGAGTCGTCGTCGTTTACTCGTTTAGTCGTTTCCGACTCTTCGTGACCCCATGGACCAGAGCACACCAGGCCCTCCTATCTTCCACTGCCTCCCGGAGTTGTGTCAAATTCATTCTGGTAGCTTCAATGACACTATCCAACCATCTCATTCTCTGTCATCCCCTTCTCCTCTTGCCTTCACACTTTCCTGACATCAAGGTCTTTTCCAAGGAGTCTTCTCTTCTCATGAGATGGCCAAAGTATTGGAGCCTCAGCTTCAGGATCTGCCTTTCCAGTGAGCACTCAGGCTTGGTTTCCTTTAGAATTGATATGTTTGTTATCCTTGCAGTCCAGTGGACTCTCAAGAGCCTCCTCCAGCACCACAATTCAAAAGCATCAATTCTTTGGCGGTCAGCTTTCTTTATGGTCCAGCTCTCACTTCCATACATCACTACAGGGAAAACCATAGCTTTGACTATGTGGACTTTTGTTGCAAGGTGATGTCGCTGCTTTTTAGGATGCTGTCAAGGTTTGCCATCACTTTCCTCCCAAGAAGAAGGCATCTTTTAATTTTGTGGCTGCTGTCTCCATCTGCAGTGATCATGGAGTCCAAGAAAGTAAAATCTGTCACTGCCTCCATATCTTCCCCTTCTGTTTCCCAGGAGGTGATGGGACCAGTGGCCATGATCTTAGTTTTTTTTTTTATGTTCAGCTTCAGACCGTATTTTGCACTCTCCTCTTTCACCCTCATTACAAGGTTCTTTAATTCCTCCTCACTTTCTGCCATGATAGTGGTATCATCTGCACATCGGAGGTTGTTGATATTTCTTCCGGCAATCTTTGCCCTGCTTCATTTTGAACTCCAAATCCAAACTTCCCTGTTGTTCCTTTTATCTCTTTACTCCCTACCTTAGCATTCCAATCCCCTAGAATGAGAAGAACATTTTTCTTTAGTGTCAGTTCTAGAAAGTGTTGTAAATCTTCATAGAATTGGTCAATTTCAGTCTCCTCAGCATTGGTGGTTGGTGCATAAACTTGGATTTCTGTAATGTTGAAAGGTCTGCCTTGGATTCATATTGACATCATTCTATCATTTTTGAGATTATATCCCATTACAGCTTTTCCCACTCTTTTGTTGACTATGAGGGCTACTCCATTTCTTCTATGTGATTCTTGCCCACAGTAGTAGATATGATAATTGTCTGAACTGAATTCGCCCATTCCTGTCCATTTTAGTTCACTGACACCCAGGATATCAATGTTTATTCTTGCCATCTCCTGTTTGACCACATCCAGCTTTCCAAGGTTCATAGATCTTACATTCCAGGTTCCTATGCCTTCTGACCTGAGGGTCCCATCTTCCAGCATCATATCTTTTAGCCTTTTGTTTCTGATCATGGGGCATTCTTGTCAAAGATACTGGAGTGGCTTGCCAGTTCCTCCTCCAGGTGGATTGCATTTAGTCAGAACTCTCCACTATGTCCTGTCCGTCTTGGGTGTCCCTGCACGGCATAGCCCATAGCTTCCCTGAGTTACTCAAGCCCCTTCACCATGACAATGCAGCAATCCGTGAAGGGGAGAGGTTGAGTAGTCTCCCACAAATGTTCTATGATATCTGTATATATGTACAAAGAGCTGAAATCTCCAGTAATGTCCACAGCATGATATATTTTTCTGATGGGTTGATCTGGAGCGTTTGCCCCTAGTTATCCCTCGTTATCTTCCTACCACAGAGCACTTGAAGGCAAACCAAACTCCTCTTCACATGCTGCCACCAGTTGATTACTAAATCAACATACTTTTCTAAAGGAAGATGAGGGTCCATTCATCACTGTCTTTTAAATAAAACAGGTTTATTGATTACAGATGTTTTGATAATAATTCATATGTATCTTCTTCAGGTTTCTAAATCAACAATAACAATCTTCTATTTGATCTTGCAGTTTTTATACTCTTCTGTCTAATCATACCCCAGATCTCCCAAATATCTCTCTATATCTCCTGACTCAACACTCTCCCCTCTCACTCTGACTCTGATTCTTCTCTCCACTCAGACCTATTGTTCACTCTCGGCTCCGCTTTTTTTACTTCTCTCTCGGCTCCGCCTCTCAACAACATTAGCCTACAACATGAATAATGCATGACTATTTAACATAATAAGGGTGAACACCACAATGTGGTTCTTACTTATTAGCATGTAATGGGCGTTACTGTAGGTAACAGTAACACATTCACAGGTTTCCCTCCTGACAAGCATACATCATAGCAGAGGTAGAGTCTCCCACAAATGTTCTATGATATCTGTATATATGCACAAAGAGGTGAAATCTCCAATAATGTCCAAAGCATGAGACAGATGGGTTGATTTGGAGCTAACCTCCAAAATGTGGGCTGAATCACTGGTGGCTGAAAATTGTAAATTCCAGGACCTGTGAATATAACTTTACCCATTACTGAGTCACAGATAGGCATATTTCTGGTGGATCTATGACATCTTTTATATTATTATTCATATTGTCCAAAACATTTTGAATATCCCTGTAATATCACTTTTGCAGCAGAAGCCCCCATTTATTTATACCCCACGAAATGTAAAACAGCATTTTTAGTGATTGTGTACCAATTGCAAGGACGCTGTATCTTAACTAAGCCAATTTCCCAAACTCCCTTCAAATCTAAGGGGTGGGGTAGCAGTGTTGTAAAGTTTGTATTTTGGGGAAAGATTTCCATTCAAGAGTTGCTGAGGATCATGATGTAAAATCCATACTAGTCATGTCTGTTGTAAACCGCTCAGAGTGGCCCGATCTGCCAGATGGGTGGCATATAAATCAAATCAAATCAAATCAAATCTTACCCCTTTTAAGGTCACTAATGTTTGAGGCTGCCACTCAACTGTTAGATTTATCAGGCCATCCTAACCACTTGGCCTTACAACATTTTTTTCTTCCTCCGTGTTTATGTAGCTATAATTTTTTCAATGTGGTACACCCTGTTTTCCTGGGGATTCACTTTCTGTAATTCCTATGGGTAGAATCCACCCACTACTATTTCACCATCAGAATCTTCCAGTTGAAATTCAGGTACCTTCCTTCCTCTGAGAACTTTTGACAATTATGAAAATTTCATGTGCTAAAAAAAATTCTAATCATACCTACAAATAGTTTAAAAAGTTAAGTACCTCAGAATATATCTAACTGCCAGATGTGTAACTATAAAAGAAGATAATTATATAAAACTACTTAACCAAATAAAAATAGACCTAGAAAAATGGAAAAATGGAAAAATCTACAACTATCATTATTAAGAAGAATTGCAACAATCAAAATGAACATCTTGACAAAGCTACTCTTTCTGTTTCAAACAGTGCCAGTGAAAATGAAAATGCTCCAAGAATCCAAGGAAAAAGGAGGCTTCGGTTTACCGGACTGGACCTTATATTACCAATCATCTGTCCTAATGTGGCTGAAAGAAAGATTTCCTTAGGGCAGTGCAGATGCATTGCATCACATAATGATAAATAAATAAATAAATAAATAAATAAATAAATAAATAAATAAATAAATAAATAAATAAATAAATAAATAAATAAATAAATAAATAAATAAATAGAAGACTTTCTCCTGGGGAAAAGGGGGAAATGCCCCCTATTGTCCCCTCCTGAGGGGACAAAGTGGGACATTTCCCCTTTTTGTTTTGATCATCTTAAAAGTCTCATTGAGAACCTGTCAGCAGCCAAATCCAACATGCACCACAAGTCTCTGATTACTTTGCCTGTATTTGCAAATGAACATATCTGTGCTTTATGTTATACATGTATAGATAAGCATATAGTCATGGAGGCATGCACACAATGTATCTTCCCTTTATGTTTCTGGCAGTATTTGTTAGTTTCACTTAAGTATTTAGTCTTTTCTATAATATGGTTATTATGCCTTGCCTTAGCTGATCCGGGCTCCCTGCAGCTCAGGCTTCAGTAATATAAACAGATGGCCCTTCCAGACTTAGCCCAGCCCAGAGCAGCTTTGCAGCCTGTCTGTCAGCCAATCAAGTGGTGGGGAAAGCCACTAGAGGGGGATTATGTTATCGCTTTGGAGGCCATAGATTAATAATGACAAATTCATTAAGAGTCTGTGCCCTGCCTTTTAACCCTTCTGTCCTAACTGCAGTCAAAGCCTCTCCTGCATAGCCTTCACACACTTAAGTCTTCTCCAGAAATACATAAGAGGTCAAGACCGATCCCATGCATAATTACTTGGGAGCAATCCTCACTGATGAAAGTGGTGCTTCCTTTTCAATAAGTATGCCTACGGTTCCAGCCTAGCCAGGACTTCATCTGATATCATGCATTCGTAAGTCCTGGGAAGTGGGGTCAAATCTGCCTGAACTGTTCAATTTGCAGAAGGATATAATAAACGAGTTTGCAAAATTTGCTTAACACTGGATTTGTTTTCCTTTGGATTTGCTTTGTATATTGTCAGCAAGGGAAGTACAACAGTTATTTGTTTGAAATTTCACTTTTATCCAACCATACCAGTAGTACTTGGTTCACAGCCATTATGGGACTATAGTTCCCAGCATCAATTCCTACCCTTCTCTAGATGCGGTGGGTCCAAAATCCTCCATGGTAGAATTTTTAAGGGGCAACCAACAAAAGACAACCCCACACCCATTTATTTCACAGATTCAGGAGCCTGCCATCCATGACTGGTTGTAAACTGACAGTGTTTCTATACTCCACTTTTATCTTGGTCTTGAAATGCCCCATTTGCTGAAGATTACAGGGAAACTAGGCAGTCTTGTCTTTGGTTTACATGTGCTTCTCCTGTGTTTCCGTGGTCTTTTTTGTTACCAGAGAAAACCGACTCAGGACAAAAGACAGAGAAGCTGGAAGATGCTATTAACTGTGACCAGTAGAACCCATCAGGGTGTTTCAAATTGATACTTCCCCCCCACCTCCTCCCCCTGCTGCCAAAGTTCAGTGATGGGCCATCCTGAGGCCATGTTAAAACTGCAGTCTAGGAGGCATCGCTGTGCTGGATCCAACCCACTATATTACAAGAACACTTCAAATGATAATTGCATACCATAAAATCAATTACAACTTATGGCAATCCTTGCCTGGGTTTTCTAGGTATTGAGTACTCAAAAGTGAGTACTTTTGGGTCACCTCAGGACTGAGCAGCATACCCAAGGCCACATAGGCTGGCTGTTTTCCCAGGAAGAGTTCTCTCTCTCTCTCTCTCTCTCTGTCTGTCTGTCTCTCTCTCTCTCTCTCTCTGTGTGTGTGTGTGTGTGTGTGTGTGTGTGTGTGTGTGTGTGTGAGAGAGAGAGAGAGAGAGAGAGAGAGAGATGAAATTCCCAACCTCTAGCTCTGTAGCCAGGTATTTCAGCTCACTACGTGGCAAGGCATTATTATAAATATTCTATTTGGAGTTCAAAGCAGAATACAGGAGGTGGGAGATTTCCACAGTTTACCTCCATATCAGACTTGGAAGGGGGCCTATTTGAGAAATAGTGATTAAACAAAAGTTACATACAGTGCTAAAGGGATAAAGAGGTAGGTATTTGAATTCGAGGTCATCTCCTGCTGATAGGAATATCCTCAGGTATGACTTCCTAAGGGAAATAAATATGGTTCTAAAATTAATTACCTTTAAAACCCCATTTGTTAACTGTATGGTCACTATATTTATTTGGGGTTTGTTGATCACAGTCCAAGCATTTGTAAATTTCTACAGACTGCTGACTGAAATCAATGTCCCAAAGGACCAGTCAGCTTATTTCAGCCTTGGGTCATCAGCCTTTGTTTCTCACAAATTGCTCCCACAGAGACCCTCGTGTGAGGCTAACTCCATGATACGACAGAGAGTATTTTAGATGTTTGGCCCAGCCAGATGAGGCCCCCTGCCCCTGTTTTCGACAGCCAAAGGGAAGCAGAATTAATCCTGAGAAGAGCTAGTTATTGAAAAGCTAGTTATTGAGATACTTCCTCTCTTCAGAAGAAAGTATCTCAAATGTTAATCTTTCTTTACTTGGAACATATATAGCAAGTGAGTGTTTGCATTGCATGTATATATGAATGTACCAAATATACCGCAGACATATATAAAGGCCAAGATTATAGGAACAGATGAGCAGCATTCACTACAACAGCTTGCTTTATTTTTTGCTTTTTGCTTTCTTTTCTTAATAGTCCAATAAAGGTATCACCTGTTCCTGCATTTGTATTGTTTTTGTGACTAATTGTCCTAATTTTAGCTCTGAAAGACCTAGTCAAGAAGGTATAGCAACATATTTTAGGTACAGGAATACATAGCATTGGTCTTCATGCACACATACTGTACTTCTGCTTCTCATGGAAACTGATATTTTTACTGATATATACCAGACAACTACATTTACTGTTCTGGGCAGGTTGGCTGGCATGAGAGACAGGGCCTCCTTTGTGTTGGCTGTCCAATTTTGGACCTCTCTCAAGAATTGTGTCCGGCACCCATGCTGGCTAGTTTTTAATGGAGTGTTAAGAACTGCTTCTTTGAATCTACTTTAAATGAGGCAGATGGCTCTATTGACAGTGGGCTAGCAAATCCACTCTGACTTTTCATCCAAACTTTTCCAAGATGCAATATCTGTGTTGATCACTGTGATGGAGTCAGAGGAGTTGGACTTGCCCCAGTGTCTCCTACTGTGCAACTCTACTATTGGCTTTCTCTGTGGCCCCACTGAAGGAGGAACTGCACAGAGTTGCTGTACCTTGTTGGGAGGGCTCTTCCCTTGCAGGAAGTGACTCTACAGGACGAGGTGCTTTAGCAGAAAAGCTACCTGCCACTTGGAGGGGTGGGGCCAGAATAATGTGAACTGGAGGGAATAAAAAGGGAGAGGGTCAGAGATTTGAGGCAGGTAGATGCCCCCCCAGGTTATCCAGGGCTGACAGAACATCGACTCCACTTAGGCAGATGTCCCCCAATCCCACCCTTTGTGCCAAGACCCTGCGTATATCCTAAAAAAACACCTCACCCAGCAAAATGTATGGCCCACCCCAACACAAAAGAGGAGTAAGAGGAGAAAGACAATAGGCTTGTAGCCTCTGCCAAGTTCAGAACTGAAGGAGGAGTGTAGTACAGTAATTGACCAGGAAGACTGGACCTAGCTTGGAAGAGTGAATGGAACGGCTCCTAGACTTTTCACCAAGAATACTATTGCGGAGGCTAAGATGTGTTGGATTATATCACCTTATATATCACCAAGCAGCTACTCTGTATCCTTGCAGCTGAAGAGAAAATTGTTTGTTAAGTTCATAGCAGAGAGTGGCTCCTACATCTGTGCCCCCAGAGTCCTTCCACATTTCCCTCCACATGGAAGACCTGGAGCTTCATAACTACTACAGTGGACCCTCTACTTAAGGAATTAATCCGTATTGGAACGGTGGCTGTAAGTCGAAAAGTCTGTAGGTCGAATCGTAATCGGAACTAGAGACTATTTCCCTGCAATGTCTTTGTCCGCTTAATGACAAAGTGGCACTTATTAGTAATGTGTACAATCAGAGCCATGGAATAATGACAACCTGCTGCTAAGAAGCAATGAACAATAGGAAGTGTCCCTTTAAAAAAAAAAAAGGATGTTCACACTCTGGCGACAGCTTCTATTTTAAAGCCTGCAAGCTGCCCTGAGGCAACATTTTGTCCAAGAAGGCAGTAAGCGAAGAATTAAATTAATAAACTTTTTAAAAAATAAAATAAAATAAAATGTATTTTAGAATTACAAAAACTCAACACTACAGTCCATGGGGAAAACAAACCAATTCTGTCTTGTAACAAGCATATATTATGAAATGTATATACATTCTGGCTGAATTAGAAAGTATGATAACCAACATATTGGGACTGTAGGTGTAGCACATAGTTTCTGCTCTGGATAGCAGCCAAAATTTTTGGAATTGCCAATGCCAATGCACTGAGCAGGGAGATGGACTCGATGACCTTATAGGCCCCTCCCAACTCAATTATTCTATGATTAAGAAGAGTAGATGAATTTTAATGGCGATTAATTAATAGGAACCTTCTGGAACCGGAGCAAACAGAATTTTTTTCTCAGCAATCACAGGGATTTGAATCATGCTTTAAAAATAAACCCCAGTTCTCGCAGTTCTAACAAGACAGGTGCCATAGTAACAGAAGGCTTCTCAAGGGAATTTTTCAAGGGTTCAGTAAGACAAACCACCTGGTACAGGGAGTCTTGCTCTAACCACTTAGCCACACTATCTATCGATACTGGAGTGGGTGAACTCAGGACAGTTCAATGCAGTGATGGCTAAAGGAACTTGCCATTACCTCCCATCACTGATTTAATTAAGCAGTGCTTTCAGGAAGTTCTAAAAATTCACAAAGTTAAGTGCTTAAGATTGTTTTGTCAATGTTGCAAAGGTGGAACTGCCACCACACCCACAAAAATGCAGATTCCTGGAAGCTGCTCAACGCAAGACCTGATTTTAAGTACCACAAACCCTCATAGCCCAAAATCCAGACAATCGAATGAAGAAATTTATATATTTTATTAAAGATTGTGAAATCAATCAATCAATCAATCAATTGGAATTACTTGCCAGGTAAAAGAGATACTTAAGGAGTGGTTTTACCAGTTCCACTCCCCTAATGAGTTTCCACAGCCAAACATGGATTCAAACCCACTTTTTGAGAGTTCTAGTCTGTCGCTATATCTACTACACCACACTGGGTTTATACTATACATCTATTCTACCTCCAGCAAGCTAGCAATGACTACCCTAGGAATTGATTTGGAAGTGGATAGACCACATACAAGTCTTGTTAAAAAAATGTAAGGGGCCCGAGTTTGGCATAGATTCATTCTCGGCCTGGGCCTGCCTGAAGTTTCCTGCCTTTTTTCCCCCCTGGGTGCCTCATGGTGAAGCACTACAGAAATAATACTGCCTTTTGAGCTGAACTTGCTAAGGGCCTGAAGTCTCCCGAGTTTATTATTTTGTGTATTTAACATATTTTTATCCTGTCTTTCTCCTTAAAGGGGTCCAAGGCTGTGTCCATTTTTGGTCACCGCAATACAAAAAACACGGTGAGGCCCTGGAAGGGGTACAGAGAAGAGCAACAAAGATGATAAGGGGACTGGAGGCTAAATCCTGTGAAGAATGATTAAAAGAACTAGGTAAAGGTAAAGGTTCCCCTTGACAATTTTTGTCCAGTTGTGTTCGACTCTAGGGGGTGGTGCTCATACCCGTTTCCAAGCCATAGAGCCAGCATTTTTGTCCGAAGACAATCTTCCGTGGTCACATGGCCAGTGCGACTTAGACACGGAACGCTGTTACCTTCCCACCGAGGTGGTCCCTATTGATCTACTTGCATTTGCATGCTTTCGAACCGCTAGGTTGGCGGGAGCTGGGACAAGCGCCGGGCGCTCATTCTGTCGCGTGGATTCGATCTTACGACTGCTTGGTCTTCTGACCCTGCAGCACAGGCTTCTGCGGTTTATCCCGCAGCGCCACCACATCCCTAGAACTAGGTATGTCTAGCTTAATGAAGAGAAGACTGAAGGGAGACATGATAGCCATCTTCCATTATCTGGAGGGTTGCCACAGGGAAGAGGGCATCAATTTACTGTATTCTCCATTGTGCCTGAGTGTAGGACAAGAACCAATGGGTGGAGATCCAACCTGGAAATAAGGAGGAATTTCCTGGCGGTGAGAACCATTAAGCAGTGGGACAGCTCGCCTCCCGAGGCTGTGGGTGCCCCATCGCTGGAGGTTTTCAAGAAAAGATTGGGCAGCCATCTGTCTAGAATGGTATGAGGTATCCTGTCTTGGGCAGGGGGTAGGACTAGAAGACCTCCAAACTCCCTTCAAACCCAAAGACGATTCTATGATTTGGCAGCTAAAGACCAGACTTGGCTGAAATCATTCTTATCTCAGTTCACCCAGCCCACCCTAAGTCTAAGATTCAGTCAGAAAGTCCTGTTAGGGGGAATAATCCAGCAGATTTTTAGGTTGGAACTAAAGTCAGGCGGACTTCAGCCTGAATACAAAAGTTTTGTGTTGGTGAGTGTGTGCCCACACATGCTGCCCCCACTAATGTCTGTCAGAAAAATAAAAGGTCAGCCATGGGTAATGTGGGTGGTTGCAGGTGAGCCAGTGGGAGGGCAATTGGGCTGGCAACTGGGGGGGAGCAGCGCAGCTGGCAGGGAGGTGATTGGGCATATAGCCTGGCATTTAGGAAATTATGCAGTTGGTGGGCGGCTGGTTAGGTAGGGAGTTCATATGACTGTTCTCAGAGCATACTGAATAAGAACAGTTTTCTCAAGATTGTCCCTTGGAGGACAAGGGTTAAAGCACACAGTGGCCATACCACACAGTGTAGTCCTGATCAAGATGGGAGGAGCAGCTAGAATTATATATACAGTACTTCCACTTCAGGTATAATTGCTAACTACACATTGAACATAACATGCAATTTTATACCTTATTCCTGGACAGTGAGACTTTTCAGTAATGGGATGGAAAATAGATTTTCACAATACAGATGAAACCAAGCTGTAAGCCCATTTCAGTTGGAAATCCATTTAGTAACATGTAAAGAAGGGAAGCAGCACCTTCAAAAAAGAGGATCGTACATTCCTGGAGAGCATATAACTTCTGTTTTCAGCTCAGTACCAGACTTAGTTGTAATTTTGAATGAATCCATACAGAATTAGGAGAACTGCAGCTGTCTAATGGGGAAAGCCTTATTGTTTAATTCTTAAGTATCTTAGCTTAAAAGAAATCCACTGTTCCCCTCTGCCGAAAAGGCTGTTTCAAACAAATTGTGGTGGTGTGCAATGATTGTTGTTGGGTTGAGTTGTAAGTGGTGAACTGAGATAAGTAAAATAATACCTGTGAAATTAGAAGAAAGGACCGGAATCTTTGGTGGAAATGGAATAGTACTGTGCTTGTAAATAACACGACTGCGTGGGATGCATACTTAGGCTGCAGTCCCATAGCAGTTATGTGAGATTCTGTTCACTGAACTCAACAGGACTTAACTGCTGTGGAGGCAAAGGGTAGAAGTGTTTCTTCTCTTGCCCAAGTCCCAATTTTTTTGCTTTTAACTTATAATGATGCAGTTCTGCATAATTTCAAAGACCTGAGCTGTCATTTTTTCTCTCCAATAATAGTGACCTTATTAATATTGAGCATTCCTGGGGTATCAGCCGCTGTTTTCAGCAGTATGAAAGTGATAGTCTTGCCTTCTTTTTTCGTAGAACAATGCGAGACTAGCCAACTGATCAAAGGTTTGTTCTTTCACATGTGACTATGAAGGATCGACAGCATTGTATTCTAAAATGAGTTCTCACAGAATGATCCTATGACTGTCCCATCTCACATCTTTACATATGTTGAGAAAGAAGATTAGCTGCAGCAATACATAGGGGGCTGCATTGCTAATGCACACAGAAAAGTAGTGTTGCTATGTTTCGGCCCATACTTATGTGGGAGGAAGCCCCATGGAGCGAACGTGCATAGATTTGTCAATTATGTTACACTTTGAGCCTTTGAAGAGGTATGACTGCAAGGCTGAATATTGCTGATAATAACATTTTCACGTTTATAAGAAGAGATGGTGTGGTACAGTGGTTAGAGTGGCTCACTAGAGTAAAAGAAGTGAAGGGCAATCATGTGAATATATTTTTTCTGCAAAATAAATTAAAAAAAATATTATTCAAAAAAGATTTCCAAACTGCATTGTAATAGGCATCTGGCTGTGGAGCTAGAGGTTGGGAGTTTGACTCCCCACTATGCCTTCTTGACATGGGCTGGAGTTGATGATACATAGGGTCCTTTCCAGCTCTGCACTTCCAAGATGATGTTGCTGATGATTCCTCTAAGAGTTGGGCAACCCTTAGATTTGCAATTTTATTTTATTTTATTCAAAAATCCTATGTACCACCAGCGGAAACCCATTACAAGACCCATGCATTCCGATGTAAAGAATTATCAGAAAACTCTTTCAAGTGCCAGAACTGAATGGAATTCACAGTTCCTCACTCCACCAGAGGGTGTGGAGATGGACAGAGGGAGGTAGACAGCCCACTGGGGACAGCTAGAGCATCCCCTTCTGCTTTTTCTTTTTCAATGACTGGGGCATTATTCTAAAAAGAGAGTGAGATTAGGCTTCACGTATTGCTTGGATGCACATTGTTTTATCTTTGTGGAAATTTAGAAATGAAATTAACCACTACTCTATGCATAGAGGAGTGAAATGCTTACAATTTTAACCCTTTGGTACTTCAGCCTATGAATTAGTTAGGACTCTCTGAGGTCTTTTCTCTCTGTAGATCCATCACTCAAAAGCTTGTCTCAAGAATGCTCAGGGATTATAACCATTGCATAGTTATGGCACTCGATAGGCAGAATGAACACCTGCTAGGAGACTCAGAGGAAGGCAGAAATCACTTCACAGTCAGAATGATGAGCAAGCTAATGTTATACAGTTTTCTGTTATGTTGTGCATGTGGCTGTTACTACTTTTTAAATTTCTCTGAGTGACCTTCTATGAAAATGTATTTTCTTTCCTTCGAAAAATCAACCAAAAGACAGTCCCAATTCATCATAATAAAATGTCTTAGGCTGTAATTCTGTGTCCGAATACCTGGAGGTAAGTCCCATTAAACTCAGCTTAGCATCTTCTGAGTAGACAGAGGGCCAGCCATAACACTATGCCCACAACTGCGAAAGGGTTTCCCGCAACATAGGCAGGCCCTCATCTGCCCAAGAATGTCCTTGTGCCTAATTAATATAGGGCTGTTTTAATAACAGAACACTATTCTGATCACAGTGGATTTGATTTAAATCACGATTTAAATTTTTTTAAAATCATTTTTTGATTATTTAAATTAAAAATTCATTTTTTAAAGTTAAAATCATAATTTAAATCAATTTAATTAAAAAAAATCTTTGATTTTTATCCACTCAGATCCTGATATTGGAGGAAGGTAGAATGTGGAATTAAACATATAAAGTGCTTTGTTTTCTCAAAAGTCAAGCCAAGGACCTACATAAAAACAAATAAAGGAAAAGAGGAAGGAAAACAGAGTGACAGTGATTGACCCTTGAAATGCTCTAATTAATGCTGATAATTCTGTCAAAGTGAGAAAAGGACTGGAAGACCTCAGCTATGTGTCTGGGATCTCCCATCACCCAAGTAATCTGACCTGAATCCAAGAGGAGAACAGTTGTGCATGGAAAATACAATGCATCGTGGTTGCCTTATTACAGCACATATTCTAAACTATGGTTATTATCTTCTTAACATACGACTGAATTCAGATTAGTCCCTCTGTGACTAGACTTTATGAAATCAATGGAATGTAAGTTGGTTGTACCAAAAGTCCCATTTTTTCTGTGGGTCTGCTCTAAGCAGAATAGTACCGTGTTTCCCCAAAAATAAGACAGGGTCTTATATTAAATTTTGCTCAAAAATGCATTAGTGCTTATTTTCAGGGATGTTTCATTTTTTTCATGTACAACAATCTACATTTATTCAAATACAGTCACGTCATCTTCTTCTGCTTGTTGCACAATGGTGGAGGGTGGGGTTTCACTTAAATTGGGCTTATTTTGGGGGTAGGGCTTATATTACAAGCATCCTGAAAAATCATACTAGGGCTTATTTTCAGGCTAGGTCTTATTTTCAGGGAAACAGAGTAGCCTAGATCTAATTCTTAGTCTTAACTAGAGTAGCCTCACTGAATCAATGGAAACTTGGTAAATCCACATATGTCAATCCTATTCAAGAAGATTTTTAATTGAAATAATATCACCTTTGGGTCCTAATGGCAATTTTAGAGTACTGTATTTTTAATTGTATTTTAATTGTTTTATCTTTATATCTTTTATTTTATTTAAATTGTTGTAACCTGCCCAGAGTCCTATGGGTAGTTTGAGTGGCATATAAGTTAAATGAATGAATAAAGAAATAAATCCTGTTGGTTCAGTGAGTCCGTGTTAGCAGGAAACTAAACATTAAATTATACCATTGGATTTAGCCTGTACATATATTACAGTATGTATAGAAACATACATTATAGTAGTGCCATGTTAATAAAAATAATACCCACAAACTAATTCATAAATAGGAGCAAACATTTAATCCACATATTTAGAAAAGGATCTTTTAATACACTTAACAAGGCAGATGTGCAAGAAGTTTTTGTCTTCGTGCCTGATTTTTTTTCTTTCCTCCTGTTCTTTACTTGTTTTATTCTATCAATTTTAAGTAAAAAAGGGTTACAATTAAAATCCCTTCTAGAAACCCTCTACGCTTCCATAGGCAGCTTTGAAGGAAATACCCATTCTTTGGTTGATCTCTTAAGGCACCCAAGCAACCTCTGAGAATATGGAACAATCGTTTAAGAGTACCAGTTGTGGGGAGATCCTGAGAGCATTTGAGTTTTATTCACCTGCCAAGAACTACACAAGAAATAGGAAATAAGCCACAGGGGCTGGCTCAAAGCTTGTTTGAGGCGAACTCTGTAACTCTAACAAATCTCACTGGATTTAGCTGGACTAGTTGTGATTTGTGAGGGAGCAAGGTTTTACAGTTTGATCTTGAACTCTCCAACGAAGTGGCATTTTTCATAGATCACAGCACAGCTGGGATTAATATTATCACACGCAAAAAAGCAACTCAGATTAATGGGAGCTCTGCCTAATAGAGTGTCATGTCCTTTTCAGGGAAAGAGTATGTTCCCCTCCCCTGAGCACCCAAAACTTACAGAAAGGTACTGCCTGTTTTACATTAAATGGAGAAAGTTTTAAGCAGAGACAGGCTTGTTGTTTGTACATTACTTGATTGTTCTGAACTCACTGACCACTCTTGAATGTACAGGTTGACCTCAAAAAAGAATGGAATCTGAGGCAGTATTGTTCGTTCATTCATTCACTGGATCTTTGTACAACCCAATTAAGAAAAAAAATACTACTCTGGGCATTGCAGATAACAAAACAACAAATCTGCATCCACCCTACTCACCAGTCTAGTTTCTGTCTTCTAAAACAATATAAATCATAACAGTAACAATGAAATAACAACAAAGTGACGACCAAAAAGAAAAGTAATAAACTGTAAAGTATAATGTGTGGTGCGTTGTTAGATCCCTACCTGTGGGGTTATGTTCTTTAAAGATATTTTAAAGAGTTCAGCTTTTACTAAAATTCTAAGTACTTGAAGGGAGAGGACCTGACAGTTTATTCCATAAAGATGTGGCCACCATCGAGAAGGTCTGATGCTTCATTGACACTCTTCTCACCTCTCTTGATATGGCCAGTAGCAAGGGAAGAATGAGTGAAACAACTAGTTGTTGTTGTTGTTGTTGTTTTATTATTATTATTATTTTGAATAGATGCTCTGAGAAGTATCTGACAAGTAACAGTCTTGTTTGCCTTGTGGTCTGTAGAAAAGCTCTTCTTCTTTGGGACAGGACCAAACTTTGTAGAACTTGCACATCTCACTAACTAGATAGTTGATTTGTGGAGGCTATCAGAGGTGGATTGAAAACCCCAAACCATAAATCTAGGCCTTGAGCAAATGAACGCAACAAAGAGCCCCAAGAGATGGTCTAGAGACAATCCTACTAGGCAGAACCTATCTCCTGGAATACAAGAAAGGTTTGAACCTTTCCTTTCTCTTTTGACCTTGAAGAGATAAGAAGCTGATGCATCACTTTGCTGCCTCGTGGAGTATATTTTCTTTTAAGAGCTGGTGAACCATTTATTTGCATCATTGTTTATTTATTCATGCACATAAATAAAGCAGCTCTCTATTTTTGTTGATCATTAATATTTGTTTGAAACTATGAGCTGAGCTGAGTTTTATAGTGCCTGTCAAATCCTGGACTCTCTTCAAAAAGCTGAAATATGGCACACCTTGGAATATGCATTGAATGTGCCCCTTGGCTTTCCTATCATCATCAGAGGGCAGGACCCGTGGACTGCAATATCCCAAAGTGGAATCTGTTAGGCAGGAAGAGCTTCATGATATTCCATATCTCCTTCATTCTCCCTCAGCCCCATAGACTGGCATTGAATGTCAAAGTGAGAAAGGGACTGGAAGACCTCAGCTATGTGTCTGGGATCTCCCATCATCCAAGTAATTGTCTGTGCGTCCAATTTATGCCTCAGCACATGTGCAAAAGAAAATCTAGCAAATGGCTGGGATAATGCTATTTCCTTCCTGCCCAACTAATGGCAAAGCCACTGTTCTGGTGAGATAAAAAATCAAGATCAAAATAACATAACATAATATAATAATCATAAGAACATCAATAGAAATACAGAAAAGGCAGCATACATGGTATTATCCCTAAAAATACAATATTTTTTAAAAGGACAATAACTCTGCAAGAATAATAAGTGGGTGGTAGAGAAAAGTAGCCTGCTTATGGTCAAAAACAATTTAATTATCTTAACTTTTCATTTGTTTCTACTTTTGCCTATGTTTCATATACGGTAATCTATAACTTTAAATTATGCAACACTCTGGTATTAGATAGATAGATAGATAGATAGATAGATAGATAGATAGATAGATAGATAGATAGATAGATAGATAGATAGATAGATAGATAGATAGATTGATTGATTGATTGATTGATTGATTGATTGATTTGGCGATTTACATATTATCTGGGCAAAGAAATTTACCATTGAGATAAGATCTTTACAACAGCAGCCAATACACTGATTAATGAGATACAGAGAGGTTTTTAGAGTTTTCCAAACTGTGATAAAAGCACACACCTCTCAAAGTTTGCTTTAGGCTCAAACTGTCTCTACTTCCAAGATGGAAGATACCAATTGCTTTTATTATGGCAATGAAAAAAAACCTTTTGTTCAGGGTGTTCTTTATAACCATCAGAGACTCGGTGCTGTTTGGAGCCTTAAGTCAGATCACTCTCCCATCTGTATTGCTTCTACCACAGTGCGGCTGGACTCATTGCATGGCACTCCTCACAGAGCTGGCACTGAGAGATACAGCATTTTCACAGAGATGTTTACCTTCAGAGTTAGTACTTGGAGGGAAATAAAAGCTTTTCAGTGTGCCCTCAGTTTTTTGAAGAAAGTATAAGACCACGTTTGATTCCTCTTGTTCTCCCAGCCTTTTAAAAAAGAATACTTGCTGTGCAACTGATAAGTTAAAAGGAATAGACCTGACAATTCTGCTTTGAATATCTAAATGTTGTATACTAAACTGGAGAAAGCTGAATGACTAGAGGCAGCGGGAAGGAAGAGAAAAAGACTAGCAGGAAAGGAAGACTTTGGTTTGGGGACAAGACAGGGTGAAACACGAAACAGAAAAGCATAGGGTTTTCAGCCAGGCAAAGGTTACTAAAGCAAACCAGGAAGGGTTTTTAACCAGGAAAACCTAATACCATCCAAATGAGTCCTTAGTTAGAGGAGGAGGAAAACCTGGGGGAAAGAAAAAGAAAAGGAAAAGACAAGTGGCACTGGAGTGCTGAGGACCTGAATCCAGGCAAAGTTGTATACTGTACGTTGACTAGCAATAGCACAACACAGAGCATCCTCCATTTCGTTTCCAGCCACAGCCTCAGTATTGCCTTCACCCCCATTTTGCCTCTGTCTTCACTCATCTCCCTTTGCCTGCTCTGCTGCATGGCCCCTTCATCAACACAAGAGATGCTATTATTATAAGCCTGCTCGCTTTTTCCCAGTACTGTACTACCACTTAGCATTTACATATGACATTTGAAGTGATTCAGTCACTTGACCTCACTCACTAGCTTAGCTGTTCTTACAGAAGCCTTTACAAGAGGTCAGTATCCTTATCACAATAATTCCTCCCACCCCCATCCTGTAGGTTCCTAAAAGTTCATCCATGCTGGTCTGGGGGATTCTAGAAGTTGTAGTCCAAAACCAAAACGCTTGAGTTTTAGCAGGAGTGGAGGAAATAAAATGCTGTTCTTCCAGATAAGAACAAAGAGAAGGACTCCTAACTCTACACTCTAGCCCTAATCAGATTTTGTCTGCTTTGGTCTCATTGACTCAAAGAGTAACTCTCCCAGAAACCTCTGGACACAGACCAAAATCTTGGAGTAAAGCCATACCTGAGGTCAGGAAGTCATGCCTGCTCTTTGACACAGAGGCATGAGAATGGGACACTTTCATACTTGTTTGGCAACATTTCAAAAGTTCTCATTACACTCATGATGACCACCTTCTGAACACCTGTCTCTCACAAGGCCCCATTGTTAGCCTCTAAACTTTATGGCTCCTGTGAAAACCGCTCGAGTTAGAGGAGTCTGGCAGCAGGTAGGGATGCCAGAGGCTGGGACGAAAGTTTGGGTTTGGTGGTGGAAAGGAATGTGTCCCTGCCTGCTACAGGAGCAGTGCAGGTATCAGGCGACCCCCAGGGAATGTACTTTTGTCAGGGTATCTGTTGCTCTTAATGTAAGCATCCAATGCTTGAGGAAAACCAGATGTCCCAAAGTTCCTACTGCTTGTCACACTGACAGAACAGCGTTTCAGGCAGTGAGATGGATATAAAGAAGGAAAGAGGCTGATACACTTGAAGATCTTTGAAGCATATTTATGCTGCTGAAAACACTGCCTTTGGTCTCTTTTTGAAAGGAAAACAGAATAGAAATAGAATAAATATGTAAGTAACAAGGTGTATAATCCCAGAGATGTGTATAATTCAATTAAGTGGGTGAATATGGAATGGGGAACTAAGGTAAACATTCATGGACGGAGAATCAGGTTGGCACATCTCCTCTGTTGTCTTTTTACTTGCACAAAATAATGCATCTGAAGAAGGAAGACTCATCAGGCTGGGAAGGCTTTCCAGAACAAGTGCAAATCAAGGTTCTGGCTGGTGTGGAGAGACTTTACAGACTGAAGAGTGTCTCCACATCCCACCCTTTCAAAACCTGTTCCTTCATGTGAGCGGACATGCATTTCTTCCACCTGGGTATTGAACTATTGAATAGTAGGGATGGGGCTTTTCAGATTTCTTGGATTCCCAATCCCATAATTCTCCATTCTGGGAGTTCTGCCTGACAGACAGATACCTAAGTGTGTCTCATCTGAGGAAAGGCCTCAGTTGGAAGGCTTTGAGGCTGAGCTAGGCCTAGCTCTACCTGGCTTCCTGTTTAGAAAGTTGGCAGCTAGCACTGGGTCAGGAACAGGAAGCTTGGGCAGAGCTGGGCCTAGCTCAGCATTAGAGCCTGCCAGTTGAGGCCTTTTTTCTCAGGTGAATCACATTCAGATATCTGTCGGGTAAAACTCCCAGAATGGACAATCATTGATTTTGTTATCCAAGGAATTTGGAAATACTATCCCTCCTGAACAGGGTTTGTGAATAGATTCATGTTAGAATTTCTGGTGAATTATTTATTCACCAGCACTGCTCACACATTTCCATTTAATGCACAACAGGTATACATTACTTTCTACATTTCTTGTTTCTACTTGCAGTTCCTGTCATTTTTGTTGCCACCTTTGATAAGATCATTTTCTTCTTCCTTTTCCATTTTGTTCTGGAAAAAAAAGCTTATCTGTTCTCGACCACTAGACCTCAGTAAATATTCTAAAATAGAAAATGCAAACTGGGCCAGTCCAGGAGCTCATTCTCCTTGAAACCTGATCGCCTATCAAACTCTGTGGAGTCAAGGAGCTTCCTTCAGAAATCCAGTATTCTCTGTATTCTAGGATTATCCGCAAGTTAGCAGATTCTACCATCAGATGATCAAGAGGATTTGTTTCTCACAGAGAATGCCCCACTGGGAGCTGGGGGTGGATCAGTGGGTAAATAGACAGAGAAAATCATTGTGACCTTGAAGAGAGGCATATTTCTTAATCAATGGCTGGCAATGTGCTGAGCTGTTGCAGTTTAAAGCTTGCAGCTTGAGAAAGATACAATACCTAAAAGGAAAGGAATGTGGGACTTGCAGAAAATAGTATGTCTCTTTCAAGAGATCTATGGAACCCACTTTCTTTCATACACTGAAGAAAATACAAGTCAGAATGAATTTAAAATGTAAATTCCACTAAAAAAGTATGTCACAATTAGTCAAAGCACAGTTTTTTGTCTGTATGTGCACAGGCTACATCCAGTCTCCAACCGAGTGCTGCTAATGGCTGAAATCTTGTTGCATTGTTACACTTGCCAAAAGCAAATGGTTTGACATTCAGTGACTTCTAGCTGGCAATGAGGACACAAGGTAGGAAAAGCTTCCTTTAAAAATCCAGTTTCTCTGCATTTTTGAATTATCAGCAAGTTTGCAGATTTTACCACTAAATGATCAAGAAAATGTGTTTCTTACATAGAATATCTCAGTGAGACATTTCTTCTCCTATAGAGCTATCCAATGCTGTTATCTTCAAAACACACATATTGTTTATGTGCCATCAAGTAGGTTCTGACGTATGACGACCTTATGAATTAGTGAACTCCAAATGGTCTTGTCATTACTAACCCTGCTTATATCTTACAAATGTGACTTCTTCTACTGAGTCAATCCATTTCATACCTGATCTTCCTTTTTCCCTGTTGTCTTCAGTTTTTCTCAGCATCATTGTCTTTTCCACTGAGTCTTCTCATGATTTGCCCATCATTCATTAGTCAAGCCATATGCTATCTGGCCAGCAGGGAACAGAGAAGTTCAGTGACCAATAAGATGCATTTCAGAGAGAAAAAAGCTCTGTCTGAATCAGCCCTAAGACATTTTAGAGTAACAAAGCGAAGGTAGTCCTCATACAGCAGACTCCTTGGATGATAAAGGGGAAATCAACAATATCAGTGGGCAACTACATTGGAAAATAATATGAGAATTGCTCTGAGATTGGGATTTATATTATTTTCCATTGACTACACAATATACAAGTCAATGTGCCTGCAGTTTTTCTTCTCTTATCCAAATTATTTTCCTCTGCTGCTAGGGCTTCTAATATTTTTTTAGCATCAAATGCATTCACATCAGCAAGGAAGTGTGATCACTTCTACCAATGCATTCAATTTGATCTTTCTATGGTGGTAGTTGTAAACTTTCTATTTTGTCACTGCAACCTTATAAAACAGCAGAAAGACAGAACAGTAAACCCATTCACATAGGAAAAGTGGCTGCCATTTGAATCTTATCCTCTTCAAACCTGGTGCCTGGGTCTGCTTCTTTTTCCTCTTTCCTTCATGTTTCATTTCTCTTATTTGTAAAAGCTTAGTGCCATTGTGCTAAGGCATAGGAGACCAGGGGTGGGGGAGCAAGGAGTCAGCACAGAGAGAGGAGGGAATTGCTATTCAGTACTTTGTAGCTTGTTAAGATAGCTCTGCTATAGCTGTGTCCCCTGAAAATCTGGACAGTCACAGTTTAGGACAAAGCCTGGATTTCTTATGAGACAGGTTGAGCCCCTGCTGCCCACCACTGGAAGGGCAACACAATGAAGCAACACAGTGGGGATTACTGGGTTCTTCTGCTACAGTAAATTGGGTTATTATTATTAATTTTTTTAGGGCAAGGCTTCCTGGAGCAGCTGCCTGACAGACCTCTGAATTCTCCTCTCCCCATAATGCCAGGCTCCAAAGAAAGGCCCATAAGAGCAAAGTATTTGGGCATCAGCAGTACTGAAAGTAGTATCTATTGCTTTTTGTTGGTGACATAGCTACTTAGAGAGCATGCCTCTTTATTGGTGGGCAATATTAAGGGCACAGCAGTATCAAAACAAGAGGGTGAGGGCATCTTACTGTGCTGCTGAAGACATTTTGCTGCCTGTAGCAGAGCTTAAATGCAACCTCCCTCATGTCAGTACTTTACAAAGACTGAAGGCATCGTTACATTATTGAAATAAATCAGGTGATAGATCAGAGTTTTTGAAGTTGGTTTAAAGTCATCTGGTAGTCACATGATTTTTGGTTCAGTGTGTATGTCCTCTTGGAACAACCTTTATTCCATTTTTAAGCTGTGTTGTATATATGTTGAGAGGGGGGCTACATGGACATTTAAAATTATTTTATTTGAGGCTTTGTCATGCACCTGCATGCCCTCATGTTGGCATGTGTGGGGTTTGTCAAGTAATGGATGCCAGGATCACAGATTTTGGGCTGCCGGGAAACCTTATTTATTTATTTATTTATTTATTTATTTATTTATTTGTTTGTTTGTTTGTTTGTTTATTTGTTTATTTGTTTATTTGTTTGTTTATTTATTTATTTATTTATTTAATAACCCTTGCAGTCTTGTTATTTTGTTTCCTATCTGTAATAGCGAACTAGTGCTATCCCAGTTTGAAAGAAATAAAAACCCTAAAAATATTAAAAATAACACTGCTGGTAGCACGAGGACAGGTGAGGACCAGAAATTCATTGCATTTGAGGCCTTATCCTGTGCTCCTCACCTACCTTTGCGCTAGCTGCCTCTCACAACCACTTGCCACTGCTGCCAGCTGTGTTACATTTAATCAGGGTGGATTTAATTTAAATCAAATTGATTTAAATGATTGCAGGGTGGATATGTGAGGGTTCAAGATTAACCTCAGGCTGATTGGACACGAATACAGGATGCTCAGTTTTTTGAAAAACAGAACTAGGGTTTATTGGAACATCAAATAAAGAAGTATCAACATTAAACTTGTCATTGTTCTTTTCTCTCGTCCCCAACGGGTCAAACGAGGGTGTCCATAAATCTTGAAAAAAAGAGTTCTAACTTGGATCTTACGAGGTTCCTTTAGAGAAAGGGTTAGTCTCACCCTGGTCCTTAGTGTCAATGTCCACCTCAATCAGGGATAATGTCTCTTCATCTCCCCTCTCATGGTCGAAGAGGTCGATTCCCTCTGCATAGGGGTCCCAAAGTCCGGTAAATACCTCCTCCGGCGAGCCTCCTCCAGACCCCATGCTCTTCTTTCCCATTCCTCCCTTTCCACCGCTTCCTTCTCTTCCCTCAAGCGTCTCTGCCACTCTCTGGCTTCAGATTTCCCCCAATAGGACAGCCCTTCTTCGCCTGTAATCAGCCTCCTCTCGAGGCACTCTTCCTTTTTTGCACCTTCCTGTCCAGGGATCCTCAACCCATATTAATTCCCAACCCCCCTGGTATGTTGTCTCATTCCCCCATGCCCCGCCTCTAACAATGGTTGCTCCTTCACCCTTGTTCCCGCCTTTTCTAGTCCTGTCTGAGTGGCCACCAACAGTCTTGTCAAACTCTGTTCCAAGTCACAGTACACTTGTGTAGCTCCCCTTGATTTTCTAGTCAACTTATTTTAGAGATAAGCAGAAAATTTTCCTAGAACTGGTTTCAACCCAGAGGCCAAGGCAATATATTTCTCTATTTCCCTGAGGTTTCACCTTTTTAATGACCTAAGAGTTGTGCTGTCTTTTCATTTGCACAGAACAATTATAAATTGCTGAAGAAGAAGCACAGTATCTTTGAAAGTTCAAATTTGTGTCAGCAAAACTAAATATTGTGATCACAACCTTCTAAAAGTCCCTTTCAAACGAGTTATTTCCCTTCCCGCGAGACCCTCCAGTGCAATTTAATACACAAGGAAAGCAATTAGCAGGATGTTTATGCTAACTTCTATTCCCACCACAAACCAAATCCTGACTTCCTTGCTCCCCAGAACCACATTTTTTATTTGGCAGCATGCCAAAGAGTGCTGGCATCCCACCCATCACTGTTAGTAATGTTTTTTTTTAAATTTCCATGGCTCCCCTAATTTTATGACACTTAGATGCTCCACGAAATCATTAGCTTGTTGCTCATGATAGTCGCTGAAGAAAGAAACTTATTCCTGGGTTCAGAAGCAAACGGACACATCAGCAACTTCTTAAAAGCATGGCCTATACTTTTCCCAGTGGCTAGAAGAGGTCAGACAGATCCCATTTCACTTTGGCTTGTAAATCCAAATAAAATGCAGTTGTGTTTCATTAAACCTACTTCATGTAGGCAGTTTTCTGTAGTGGCTTATTTATTAGAACCTATCACAGACCAGAGCTAGAGAGAAGGAATAAGGGCTGGCACGGGTATCATTAAAATATTTTTCCTGAATTGAAAATCTGTCAGGATTATGTGGTGGGATCCCCATGGCTGTCAAATCATATTAACAAGGATTGTTAAGAAACATGGACTCTCGTTCATTTGTTTTAACTATGAAATATTATACCTTGTTCAGGAGGAGACAATAAATGTCTTCTCTCAAATCTGCCATCTGAGTAGAGTACTAGAGGATGTAATTTGAGAGCCTGATTCATTGTTGTTTCAGGAGGAGCAGATTCATTTGCGGAGGGCTCTCCTCACCAAGTGGCCATGGCTGTCTAGTACCCTAACAACAATAATCCGACAACAGTTCCACTTATTGGCAGCTACAAATAAAATAAATATCCCTCTCTATAAAAAAGACACAATAGTGCTGAAGAATTTCCCACCCTGTGCTTCAACATAGAGATGAAATCTATAGAACTATAAATATTAGTTATTGAAAATGGGTGGCATTGAAGGTTTGAATGGTTGTAGAATTTCTGCACTGCAGAAGCTTTGGTGACCCTACACTAGTCAAGAATAAGAACTGGTCATATCCACATGTTTATCAAGACTATGATTCCTACCTCAGGGTGGAATAGGATTCACGGCTGGGAATATGCGAATGCTGCTTCAATGGATTAAGAGTCTATGTCTGAATTTTTAAGAATCATGAGCACCATTCAGCTTGTAGATGGATTCCTAGATGGTGCTACCTGCACCTCCTGAAGGGGCATATATCAGGATTCAAGAGGATCCAGTCCTATTGAGGAAACTGAAATCAGGGAGATGAAAATCACATTTGAAATGGCATTTGCTGCATGCAGTAGGTCATTGTCAGATTCAAGGCAAGGAATGCAAAGGACAAGGAGACAGCAGAGTGGCATGAAAATGTCAGGCATCTAAAACACAACAGCCATCGTCTTGCTTTGTTAAGTGACCACAGAAGGGTGATTGTGTAATAATGTTTCAAGTCCTTGCAAGCTTTCCTTTGCACTTGGATCTTGTGCTGGTTGCAAGATTGGTCACATGACTGGTTGTATGATTGCCCATGCACTGGGGAGCCTGCTGGAGAGAGAGAGAGAGAGAGAGAGAGAGAGAAAACACTTGTGCCCTTTCACTCTCAGTGTATCTTGTGCTTGACAATGCAGTTGTCAAAATATGACAGAAAACCAAATACAGTGGTGCCTCGCTTAACGATTGCCCCATTACAACGAATCTGCTTTACAACGATCTTTTTGCGATCGCAATTGTGATCGCAAAACAATGGTCTAAATGGGGGAATTTCGCTTAGCGACAATCGGTTCCTTGCTTCGGGAACCGATTTTCATTTTACAGCTCATCATTGGGTTTTCAAAATGGCTGCCGGGTGCTTAAAATGGCTCCCCGCTGTGCTTAGGGATGGATTCCTCGCTATACAGGCAGTGAAAATGGCCACCGTATGGAGGATCTTCGCTGGACTGTGAGTTTTTACCCCATTGGAATACATTGAAGGGGTTTCAATGCGTTTCAATGGGGTTTTAAATTTCGCTTTACGATATTTTCACTTAACGGCGATTTTCCTGGAACGGATTGTCATCATTAAGCAAGGCACCACTGTATAAAAACCCAAAATGTATTTCAAGATTTTCAATGGTTTTATTAATGCTTTTTAAACAACATATCTATAAAGCTTCTAGTGACAAGGGGCAAATTAAAATGTAGAACAGCTTTTATAATAATAGGGTTGAACATCCATGTAATATAACTGCATGCCATCAAGTTGATTCCAATCTAGGGGGACCCTTTCCACAGTTTTCTAGGTAGACAGTATTCAGAAGTTGTTGACCATTCCCTTCTTCTGGGGCCACTTCTGGGACTGTGCAGTTTGCCCAAGGCTACAACAGATTGGCTGGACTTGCAGGGAAATCGAGCTCTTGATCTCTGGTTTTTCAGACAGGTACCCAATTCATCGAGCTATATTGTAACCAAAATTTAGCAGAAACAACTGAATAAGACAAAGCAAGGTTCAATGGAAGTAGCTGAAGCTATTCTCCCAAAGTTCCATGCTGCATCTTTTGCCTGGAGGCAAGCGGAATACTTTTGACATCCGGTTTATTTATTTATTTATTTGATTTATGTACAGCCCATCTGGCAGCCAGGGCCAGCAGTTCAGTGGCAATACAGTGAATTCCAAAATATGTGCCACCTTAAACTAAACCAACTGGAGACAGCAAAAGAACACCTGCTCTGGTCATGCTCCCTCCTCTTTTAACAGCTACAATCTAAAACCAAGGATGTCTGCATATTGAATTGAAATGTACTTTTCATGTCACTGTTCTGGAATTAATCAAATAAACTTTTATGATGTTAGCTCAGCTTTCAGAAGGAAATGTCCTTTTCTGGACATTTCCTTCTGAAAGCTGTTTTATCATAAATGCGCTATCTGTAAGAAAACTCTTTTGTCTCAGGACAAACAAGATGTAGCCAGCTCAGTTTACCCAAACATATCTCAATATGTAGCTGTGTTAATACAGAACCTTTTCCGTTCCCTTGGACAAAGTGGTAGATTACAGTTAAATTCTATAATGTGACATTTTCTCACCAACTTTCAGATGAAGCTCAGCTAGCCAAGGTTCATGGGATGTTTCAGGACATCTCCCATCTAGGACTTTGAATTACTTGTACTGTATATTTTCCCTCTATGCTATAGCTTACTTATTATCTGCTCTTGTCATTCAAGAAATCAGTTTGCCTAGTAAAATACCTCCTAAATTTGGCCATAAGAATGTAAAACCATCTGTTGAGCAAAGCTGGATCAGATCAAAAGTCTGTCTTATCCCAGAAGCGTTCTTGTAGTAGACAACTGTATACCTACCAGAAGTCCACAAACAGAATACAGACACCAGAACACCTTCATTCTTGTGACCGTCCCCCATAACATGTCAGAGTGTGTCACAGGCATGTCTTTCGTTCTCAACAACATTTCTCTTTTGGTGTGGATTGTTATTATTTTTAAATTAAAATTTATAAAATCCATCCATGCTGATTGTGCGACCTGGGTACAGCTTATAATCATTTGTTAAAACAATTACAATACACATTACATTCCTAATCTATACAACGTCCTTCTAACCATTGATAGAACAAGTCCCATGTTTGATAATATTTTGTATCTTCCTTTCCCTTGATTTTCAGTGTTAGTCTATCCATTTCGCCACAGTCCAATATCTTTTTGATTATTTCTTGATCTGTAGGTGTTTCTTCATTTTTCCAGAACTGTGCAAATATAATCCTCGTGGCTGTTAAAATATGCAGTATTAAATATACATTTTGTTTATCAACACTTTCTGGTATTATACCTAACAGAAATAACTCTGGCCTAAAATCTACATGCTTTATGATTATTTTAACAAGCCATGTATATATTTTGTTCCAATTTTTTTTTTTGCTTTTTCGCAAGTCCACCAGAGGTGATAATAAGTACCAGTTTTTTTATGAAACTTCCAGCATTTACTTGACCTATTAGAATCTTTTGGTTTGGATTATTGACTTACATCCAAGTTCTGTTTCACAAACAGTGAAACAGAATAGAGTGACAAAACTTTCAGCATCAAGAGGCTTCTTTTTAAAAATGTTTTTATTAACTAAAACATAAACATAAAATACACAAATCACAATACAATTGCAATACAAATACAAAAGGGACACAAAATGTTTAAAAAATTTAAATCTCCTTTAGCTATTCTTAGGTTAGGTATCCATTTCTACAAGAACACCGTTGGCTGTACATAACTGGTGTATATTGAACATCGAGTGTTTTATCACCTTGTGGAGTCTCCAGGTACACAGCAAGAGAGAACAGTGAGATTAGGTCCTTAGGCTTTTTGCATCAACAAAGCTCCACAGAAATGAATTGACCCATCATTGGCAAGATAAAACTGTGCACTTGATCCCAAGAAGCTAACTCCTAATTGATGCTCACAGAAATGTCGTGATTTTTAGTCTCTCTTCCTCCCCACTGTAGTCCTCTCTGATGGCCCCAAATTTGCTTTCTGGGTTTTTTCAGCCCTCTCAGACAGATTTTGGGGGTGTGGTGATGGGGCTTCTGTAAGGCAGAAAGATGGCATCGGCATCCCTTTAGGCTTGGAATCCAGCAGTGTATGGTGCTCCAGATGTTTCTTTTGATCCTAGTTGGTAAAGGGAGTTTGGTATGTTTGTGTTTTCTAGTGCTTGCAAATGTTTCCAGTATTTTTTAAAAATCATTTCTGGAAGTAAGGAAGCAAGGCCACAATTGGCAGAGCCTGAAAGAGGAAGGAAAATCTGAACAATATCATGTTCACTGCCATGTAGCTAGGTACTCAAGCTCCCAAAGATTTGGTACCTTCCACCTGTTTAATGTGTGTTCCATATAGTACTTCTCCCAAAAGACAAGAAAACAGAATCATTACTTTGGTTTCTCCACCAAAAACGTTGTGTTTCTCAACACCAAGCTCCTCCACCACCTCAGAACTTTCTCCTCCAGTATTCTGTTCCTGTTACTCTGTCTCACCTTCTCCAGCACAATGCCTGGACATATCAATGTTGAATTTAGCTCATTGTTCATGTGTGATCCAGAAGAAGGACGTCAGGCAGACTGAGAGTACAGTCAGCCAGGAGTTAAAGGAGATGAGCAGATTGTCTTCAACCACACCGCACAGTGGCCTTCCTAACTTTTATCTATGCTCAGCTCAGAGATCCTAGAAATTTGCTATGTGTATACCAAATATATATATGTAAACTTGCATTACTATAACTTGGAAGATGCTGAGCGTCATTGCTGCAGGTGACTGATTGTATATCAATTTTTCAAAGCAAACAGTGGTTTTTGTAATTTATTATTGATAGCTTAGCCCCATTACTTCTCCCAAAAGACAAGAAAACAGAATCATTACTTTTTATCTGCTTTATTAAACATCAAGTATAAATATTAAAGATGTATGTGTTTGGTGATTCTTTTCTCAAACTATGAATGCTAATTCTCTTCCTACTAGTGTTTCAAACCAATAGGGGGTGAGAAATCAAAATTGCAAGGAAGTGTAGAAAAACAACAGACACAAGAATTTCATTTTGGAAACCTGGTGGAACATTGAATGCAGTGGATGTATTTCTCAGTAAACATGCCCAAAATTTAGTAATCCTGCATTTTGCATCTTCATCATCACAACTACCACCGTTGCCACATGTTAGCTAACACCAAAGAAACACAAGGTGCCAAATTGGTTGTACCAGATTTCTGAAATGATACAATCCTATCAATGTTTACTGAGAAATAAATCCACTGCATTCAATGGAACTTACACCCTGCATAATAAATATGATTAGAAATATAGGTTTACTTTCAGAAGGCACTAGTGCAATCAAATGTGTGCTTTACAGCATAATCCAGATAGAAAGCTGAGAAGAAGAAGAAGAAGAAACAAAAAAAATCTGATAAACATATGGAGAATTATTTCCTAATGGCAACCATGATAATTAATAACGACAGCGCATTACAGGCTGTTGAGGCTATCCTAATGCATTAGTTTATCTATTGTGCAAGAAGTTAAAATACTTTTTAGGAAATCTATCACTTATCTCACAGTCTGAATAATTACTGCAGATTATTTACTTCTATTATTACAGCCATTGTTTGCTTCTATTTTGGTGCTGTAAAGAATAGTGAAGATATCCCGTGTGGTGTAGTGGATAGGGTGATGGACTAAGGACTCAGGAAGCCTGAGTTCAAATCCTCACTCAGCCATGGAAGGTCACTAGAGATGGACCTGGTAAAGCCACTCCTAAAATATCTTGCTTACCTTTAAAGCCCAATTAGGGTCACAACAAGTTGGCTTTGACTTGTTATTCTTATTTCACCCCCATGAATAGCTATCTTCAAACTGTCCTGTGTTCAATAGCCCTGCTCAGCTTTTGCAAACTCAAGCCTGTGGGGGTTCCTTAGGGAGTTGATCCACCTCATATTAGGTCTTCCTCTTTTCCTGCAGTCCTCAACCTTTCCCAGCATCATTGTCTTTCCCAAAGAACCCTGCCTTCTCATGATGTGCCCAAAGTTGGACATTCCTAGTTTCAACATTTTCCCCTCCAGAAATATTTCAGGCTTGATTTGATCTAAGACTCATTTGTTCAGCTTTCTAGCAATCCATAGTATTCATGAAGCTCTCCCCCAGCACAACATTTCAAACAAATCAATTTTCTTCCTGTCACCTTTCTTAACTGTTCAGCTTTCACACCCATGCACGGTAATCGGACATACAAGAGGGTGGTGATCTTGGTCTTGGTCTTGAGTGACACATCCTTACACTTGATGATCTTTTCTAGTTCCTTCAGTCTTCTGGATCACACATTCTAAAGTTTAGAGGAACCTTTTTTTCTAGGGAGCTCTATTCCAATTTGGGAAGATACTTCTGTTTCCAGCAGTGGACAGGACTATGGGTCAGGACCAAGAACTGAGTGGGCATGGCAAGGTATGATTTTTGGCAATTTGGAAAAAAAAAGCCACAGCAAGTATACAGAGCTCCATTCAATGTTAATCATCTTTACCAAAGAATACGTCCCATTGCAACAGTTTTCCAGCCTACCTATGAAAAACACCAGAGATAATAATAGAAGGAAATAATGGGCTGTTTAGCCTGATGTTTGGAGTGCTGGATGGGCAAGTGTGCTCTTAAAGACATTGATCAGATGATGTCTTTGCTAGAGCCCACCAGCCCACCCCCAGATTGTTCATACTTCCACCTTTCTGATCCCTGCCAAGGGGCTTGTACTTTTTCTGGTGCAGGTAGGATGATGCTGGGTTGAATTGATTCCAGTGAACATGACTGGTAGAACCAATTCAAAGCAAGCCTTTCTTGTTTAATTTGCCAGTATTATGAAGTGACTTAATAAGCAAGCCACTTCCCAATATTGGCAAATTAGACATTTTCCTTGCTCAGCAGAGGGCAGAGGAAGTGAATTTTTAAAAAAGCAATACAAAAAACTTTACATAAACTATCACTTTTGCTCTACATCAGCTATATAAATGTTTTCGTCTATAGACTATTTATAGTGTATATATAGACTATATATGTGTGCGTGTGTGTATATGTATGTGTGTGTGTACACACACACACACACACACAAACTACTGTATCACTTATGCTCTACATCAACTATAAAAAAGTTTTCATCTATAGACTATATATAGTAAATATATATTTCACTTTTCTTGCCTTTCCACTGAACTATTTCAGTGACATGGAGAGGGGGGATTTGCTGCTTGGGTAACAGCCTATCCTCCATATTATTTTACCCAGGCTTCGTGCTCTGGAGAGGACATTCCAGCTTCGCATACAGCATCGAAACAACACGGGAAGTAGCAGTTACCGGTTATAAGTCTTTGCGCAATTGGCGTAGAGCATGATGCCAGGGGCTACTTCTGGCGGTGGGAGAGGTCATTGCACCTCACTAGGTAGATACCGCCCACCTTAAGCTGGGCAGCCCCCAGCCAGTAACTAATTTGCAAATAGCCTGAATAAATGAGTCACTTAAGCCATGATATGGGCAGACGCCATTTTCGTGTGAATGGTCAGGTTTGATTAGATAATTCTAATCAAGCTCAACCATTCCTAAGTGGCCCACACTAGCTCACTCCCTGCTGCTGGTGTAGCCATATCTTTAGGGATCAGATGAGGAATCCCTCCCACCCAGGTGGGTCATTTGGTCACCATCATTTTTATTCCTCAAAGAATTTGTACTAGTTTCAAGTTATGTACGGGGATCCATATGAGAGAGAACTATGAGCCCAGAGAGTTTTAAAAAGAAATGTGTTTTGTTGTTTTAAATCACAGCCCACAAGCCAATTCATATTAAAGGCCACATCAGACATCAGCAGCAATTGGATTCGGTCCAAGTGTCACTGATAGATTATGATGTTCCAATAGTCATACTTTTCCTTCACTTCATAAAGGATGGTATTATCAGGATAACATTGCACAGTGAAGATGAAATATTGAGGGGCGTGCTTCCAAATGACAGCAGATAAAGTAGGCATGAGGATAAAAATGTGTTGAAGGGTTGACCTGAAGTGGATGATATGTTTCCAGACAAAAGCAGAACAATGAGCTGCAGGACTCTCTTCAAAATGCTTTTATTTGTGTATGTGTGTGCTCTGTGTGTGTGTGTGTGTGTGTAGTGTGTGTGTGTGTGTGTGTGTGTGTGTAGTGGGGGGTGTAGTGGGGGACTCAACATGATGTTAACTATGTGAATGCAGTTGCAGTGCATATTTTAGCTATGTAAATAGCAGCTGCTGCAGGGAAGCCCCAGAAGCCCCAAGATCAAGGGGTTGAAGAGGGAGGGCAAAATGCTTTCACTCTCTACAGACTAGACACAATATTGCCTCTTTGAATGGTTATTTGCATTTTTAAACCACAGAGGCTTCCTTGAGCTTGTATTTATTTTATTCATTTATTACATTTTTAACCATCCTGGTTGACTATATTGGTGGCCCTGGTAGTTAAGGCACAGAAAAACAGGAAGTTCAGGGATGGCTAGTCTAGCAGGGTGATGGGTACCTGGGTGAGCTCTTTTGCTCCTCCCAGCATCTCCTCTGTTTCTTGCACTGGCATTTGTGCCACCAGGACCACAATTGTATTGGGGTGGCACTGCTGTAGTCAGCTGTCATGGGTGCTAGAGGTTTGCAGCCAGTGGAGGTCTCTTTGGAGCACCTAGGAGTTGGGGGTCCTCTTCTGCGAACCCTTCTCCTCATGTTCTCCTCACTTCCTTGGGAGTTTCCTGCCAGGGGCCCTCTTCCCAGTTGCACTCCACCTTCCCAGAGGCACACTCTTGGACAGCCTCCCAAGTTTCCTCCTAGCCTGACGTTTCCTTACCAGTCAGTGCCACTCCAGAAGCCCTTGATCGTTCCTGTTGCTCATCCTCTATTTTCTCACTCATCCCCTTCCATCTTCTATCAGCCTGCTCTTCGGTAGACACCTGTCCTGACAGCTTCCCCAGGCTCTCAAGGGGCAGCAGGGCAAAGGGAAGATGGCCTGTCCAGGGAACCAGTGATGACCCCCCCCCCCATAGATAACCAAGTCCAAAAGCATTTGGGGCATTAAAGATTAAAATTAACACCTTGAATTGGGCCAGGAAACATTTGACAACCAAATGACAACTGAAAAGTAAGAACTATCAAAAGGAAGATGCCGGCCACAGAGACTGGCAAAACGTTAGGAAGAACAACCTTCAGAACACGGCCAAAGAGCCCGAAAAACCCACAACAACTATCAAAAGGAAGCTTTAGGGATGATTATTGCTGGGACTGTGGTAGGGACAGAAACAGCTGAACTTCTTTTCCCAACCTCATTGTGTCTCAGTGAAAACCGACATCCTTCACTAAGGGCCCTTGCTGAGAGATTGTTTTTCCTAGGCTTCTCGTAGAGTAGATCAATGAACACACCAGAAAAAGGTGCAGACATTTGCCAAAATCAAGAATGTTATTGCCCCCTTAAATCCATAGCAAAGTGTTGACTTCTCCATAATGTGCCCACCCACCCACCCCTGTGCTTGTTCCCTCCCATACAAATCAGTGGAGACTCTTGAGGCATCAGGGTCCAAGAACCATTTTCAAAGTATAGCTTTTATTTCCCTTCATGAGGGTCATTGGAGGCGAAGGAATCATTTTCTGAAGGAAAGAAATGATAAAAAATAATCCCCTACAAGGAGTAAAAAAAAATGTTCCTCACATATCTTTACTGAATTCTGAAGCTGCCATTTTGTCCCCATTAAAGCTGTCCTTCCTGGTTCATCTACAATGGATTTGCCTCGTTGCATTTTCTAGCCTTTAAGCTATTGTTTTGAAAAGTCAACTTTTATTCTCAAGAGTTTTTATAATAGATTGATCAAAGAGGTACTGCTTTATTGTGTCCTCGCACCTCATGCTTCTTCTTAACCCTGCACTAGGAAACACACACCCCCCCCCCAATTTATCTTCTCAATCAGACCTGATTAAAGAATTCTTGCTTTCCAAGGCAAGTGTGACAACTGGGAAACAGACTTACCAGGTTTCAGGAGATCAGCTGAGGCCTCAGGGACTTGCTGTGCTTCTGTAGGTTCCCAGGCAGGGAGAGAACTCTCATGGCGAACAGCACTGGAGGGGGATAAGACAGCAGAAGGGCCTGTCCCCCAGAACAACGGTTCCCAACCTTGGGTCCCCAAATGTTTCAACTAAAACTCCCAGAAGCCTTCACTACTAGCTGTGCTAGCCAGGATTTCTGGGAGCTGTAGTCCAAGAACATCTTGAGACACAAAGTTGGTGATCTGCGGGACCAGCAAAGATCCCCTGCACACAAGAGTGGGCTCTCCAGCTCCCCAACAGTAAGGGGGTCATGACTTGTAGTTTACCTGTGGACTGAGGTGTTGGCAAGGGAGAGGTGGAAAGTGCCGTCAAGGCCACAGGTGTAGCCATGACAGGACTGGGATTTAAGGAGCAGAGTGATGCAGGAGAGGATGACTGTTGGGCAGATGTCATGGACTGGAAAGTGTGCATAGGAGGTACTGCCACTATTGAGGTGGATGAGAGACTTTCAGCCATGATCTCAAGACTGGTCACTGGGTCAAGCTGCTAGTGCTGCCGGAAGAAGTAGCCCAAGTCCATCAGGAACAGGCCAAGTGCTGGAAAGCCCGGAGGCTTGCAAATCAGGAGTGAGCCCACTGCTGAAAGAAGAGGCAGCAGGGGGAAGTGGCCCCACCACAGAGACACACCGCTCCTACTACCTACAAACATCCTGAAGGACGACCTCTCATTGCCCCTCACTCCATGCCCTGCTACATGGGAGAGACCAGGCAGGTCAGAGTAGAGTTTGGCCATGCGTCCTGAGAGGACTATCATACTTGTCAGATAGCAGCTGCCAACGGAGACTATGGGGGTATAGGAAGACAAAGAGGCTTTGCCACATGCCAGCAAGGACAGCTGACTGCATATAGCGCCCCTGTTGTGGCACACTGTACCTGGCACCCCTATGAGTTCTTGTCGAGTTGGTAAAGGACTTCACTCTTCCCAGTAAAAAAAATTTTAGGGGCATGGACTCAAAGGTTTTGGGATTGAAACTCTATTCTAAATGTATTTGATTTGAAACCATGTGACTATTTGAAACACTGTTTGTATTCCCGCCAGGGAGACAGATGGCAACAGCAGTTGCTGTATGGGGTTGTGTGTTTCCCTGCCCCCAAAAGCATAGAGACAGATCGGTAATAAATCCTTGCTTCTCAAGTCAACTTCCTCACCCTTTACACTTTCCTACTGCCTGCCGTTATGGTAGGGCCAGGGTGGCATTCTGGCTGAGATGTGCTTCTTTCCCCCCTCCACCTTTTTCTCCCTCTACCCATCCCATTTATGCCCTTCAGTAATCCAGGCTTGCATTTCTGTAAGGAAGACATTCCTGTAAATGTCAATTTATTTGAAAGTAAATACAATTTAAAATGGGTTTCTTTTGGCTGTGTAATCAAGGCCTTAGACAGACTTTGACTTCAAAGGAGGCATTTGTATAGGGGCAGCCTCTCAGGAACCCAGACACCAAAAGGTTTGTTGTTTAGTCATTAAGTCGTGTCTGACCCTTCGTGACCCCATGGACCAGAGCACGCCAGGCCCTCCTGTCTTCCACTGCCTCCCGGAGTTGGGTCAGATTCATGTTGGTAGCTTCGATGACACTGTCCAGTCATCTCATCCTCTGTTGTCCCCTTCTCCTCCTGTCTTTACACTTTTACACTAACATCAGCGTCTTTTCCAGGGAGTCTTCTCTTCTCATGAAATGGCCAAAGTATGGAGCCTCAGCTTCAGGATCTGCCCTTCCAGTGAGCACTCAGAGTTGATTTCTTTCAAAATGGATAGGTTTGTTCTCCTTGCAGTCCAGGGGACTCTCAAGAGTCTCCTCCAGCACCACAATTCAAAAGCATCAATTCTTCGGTGGTCAGTCTTCTTTATGGTCCAGCTCTCACTTCCATACATCACTACTGCCATAGCTTTGACTATTCGGACTTTTGTTGGCAAGGTGATGTCTCTGCTTTTTAAGATACTGTCGAGGCTTGTCATCGCTTTCCTCCCAAGAAGCAGGCGTCTTTTAATTTCGTCGATGCTGTCACCATCTGCAGTGATCATGGAGCCCCAGAAAGTAAAATCTGTCACTGCCTCCATATCTTCCCCTTCTATTTGCCAGGAGGTGATGGGACCAGTGGCCATGATATTAGTTTTTTTGTTTGTTTGTTTTTTGATGTTGAGCTTCAGACCATTTTTGCACTCTCCTCTTTCACCCTCATTACAGAAGGTAGACAGGGCTAAATTCAAAATGGATTAGGCTGAAGCCAAAAGAAGGGACAAAGCTGGCAGTAAGCAGGGACGTGCCCTTTTCCCTTATGTGCATGATAGGATGGGCTCAGTTGACTCATTTTTGCTCTAGCGAGAGCTCAGTCTTGACTTGATTGAGCACCCACTTTTCTGCCTTTTTGGTTGCCTCCAATAGTGCATTTCAAATGAGTTGAGTTTGAGCCTGTCTTTCTTCACTGTCTTTCTTTCATATAGTATGGATGATTTTGACCTTGATTTCCAACAACATTCTTTCTTTTTAAAAATTTTCCTTTTTTCTTAAGTCTCTTCTCTGTTGCCATTTCTTTCTGCCATTCTGCTCCTCTGCCTTTTTCTTCTTCCTTCTCACTCTGTCTTTCTCTCTCTCTCTCTCTCTCTCTCCACCCCCATCCCCCATCTAAATGCCCTCCACTAAACATACCACAGAAGTTTTGAAATCTGCCCCCAAACAACTGTATTACATAAAACTCTAGCCTAAGAGGGGTGGCTGTGATATGGAACTTGAGTTGAGGAAGGAATGGGGAGCTAGTGTAATATATTTTTAGAAGGCAATTTGTATTCCAAAGCAGCCGAGGGTCACCTGGGTCTCCAGATGAGAAAGAAAGAGATCACAGGCAATTAACTCAGCATCAGTCCCAAAACCTTTTCAGGCTCTTCTAAATCCCAGGCAAAGCTGAATACTTTTCACCTTCTTCCCTGTATAGATGGATGAGTATGCTCAGCAGTGGCCTGATTTCTACTGGACATTAGGACACTCTGCAGAAGAGGTTGTTAATTTTTAAAAAGCCCTTTACCAGCTTTTCAGGTGATTACAGTTATTCTGCCTTGTGAAACAACACAATGTCTTTAAATTTGCAGCCCTGTTTCTGAAAGCAGTCAAAATAGGTACAAGAAAGCTGTGTAAGATAGTTAATTAATGCTGATATGCTGATTTCCATTGATTACAGAGTGATTAGCTTGGGGAAAACAGAACAGAGAAGTCCTTGCTTAGTGATGTTGATCCTTAAGTTTTGACATAGATCTGACAACAGAGGGAAGTGACTTAGTTGAATGATAGAGTCAAGACCACCAGGAGAAAATTAGCTTCACATCCCTAAGAATCCTTTTCAGGGGTGGCTCCCTGTCCTTGAAATGCCATCTGCTTGGCAACTTGTCTTCACCAGCACCTAATCTGACATTTCTTTGGCATCAGGCAAATATATTTTAATTTTTCTCACAGTACAAATTTACCTGGGGGCACAGACTGGCATGCCACTGTTTTACTGTCATGTTGAAGCTATATTTGCTTAATTAAGGGTGGTTTTAGAATGTCATTGGCCAGTAACCTCTTGCCTAAACATGGGGCAGAAGGGAAATTATGTAGTGTCCCCCCCTCCCCAGTTCTGGAAGTCTATCATTTGCCCAGTCACATGAGTGATCTCAAAACCAGTGTGTGAGAACAGGCACGTGATTGGGAGCCTGCAGGGACTTCAGTTGTTTTCCCTACTGCTCCACACCTCGGCCATAGGACTCCAGTCATGTTATCCATTACACTCTTCTAAAAATAAATTTACAAGCTCCTTTAGGGTAGATGTGGGAGTCTGTGGCAGAATTTCTGCCACATTGAAGGCGCTGTCAGCTTACAGGGGGTGGGGGGGTGATGATTCACCTCTTTCATTCCTGGCACTTTAACCACCGCTCCCCAAAACTGTTTTACCTTCCATTGTAACAAATTGTGAGTTTGATTCCCCACTGTGTCTCCTGCGAGTACAGCCAACCTGTGTAGCCTTGGGCAAGCTGCACAGTCCCAGGCAACCCCAGAAGTGAATGATAAACCACTTCTAAGTATTCCCTACCAGAAAATCCTAGAAAATGTCATCATAAGGCAGAACTGACTTAAGAGCACATTGTTGCTTTTGTTACCATTTATATGTCCTATTGATTTCAGTGGATTCAAAAGGGACAAACACTGGATTTTAAGCCCATAGTCATTTTAGACCAATCCTCATGATCATAATCTTAGAATTGGATTGCTAGAAGGGACCCTATGGCTAACTGAGTTCAATACCTGTCAAGAAGGATACAAATTCCCACCCTCAGGCTCCACAGCCAGATACCTAAACTATCTAACAGTGATCTGACAGTACTTCTATGAAGGTGAAGTGAAGCATCAGAAGGCAAAAGTCGCTCATGAAAAACACCTTGAATTTGATGAGAATGCCTTCCATTCCATGTACATATTAACTTCATTTGGAATTTTGTCACATTACATGACTGTAGCTGGCTGAATAGCTCTGGTTAAGGTATCTGGCTGTGGAGCCAGAGGTTGGGAGTTCAATTCCCCACTGTGTCTCCTAGGAGAAGAGTCAGCCCATGTGGCTTTGAGCAAGCTGCACAGTCCCAGGGTGCCACAGAAGAAGGGAGTGGCAAACTACTTCTGTGTAATCTATACCTGGAAAATCCTGAAAAGGGTCGCCATAAGTCAGAATTGACTTGACAGTGTGCTATTATTATCATTATCATTATTATTATTATCATCATCTGCTGCTGCTGCTTTAATGTGGGATGATTTTTCCCGTTCCATTTTTGTATGAATTAATCCCAAATACTTCTAGGTAGATTCTCCTAGTGTTTGAGAAAATTTATTAAATAAACAATGTAAAATCTAAGCCAGGGAATGAAAAGTCAGTCCCAATAAAGGGGAGTGAAGCTGCACTGATTATTTTCCCAGATGTGAGTACTCCAGTCAGCTATCTTTATAGCTTCCATTTGCCCCTGAACAATTGTTTAATCAGACTGCTATGTTGCAGGTTATGTTGAATTCCAGTGATGCTGCTGCCAAGGCTGTCAAGGGTGTTGATTCACAATCTTCAGATGTGCCACTTTGATCTATGTACACAGTTTGGTCCAGAACTTTAGCAAGCATGAATCATCTGGGCTGATTTAAGTGGAACTCTGCCATGTTGCACCAGCTGTAGATCTGGCTTGGATTGCTTCCACTTTATAAATTCTCCTTTAGAGCATCTCTAATCAGTCACAATCTCCTTTTTAAACAACATACTTGGTCCCTAGGAAAATGAAACTTGATCTTTCAGTTCTGGAAGATAATTTGCCATCCACCAAATGTGGAAATTTGTTATCACAATTTCTGTGGAATCTGGGATAGATTGCCAAGGTACCCACTGCTGTGCAAGGAAGTTGGCCCCAAGAAGTAACAGTAGAGGGACAGCTGGCAGGGCGCCTTAGCCCCAGCACAAGTAGGTTGAGCAGAGTTCAAAACCAAAAGGCTACTATGAACTTTGATCTTGTGATCTAGCGAAGCAGCTCCACAGATCTCCCATTACTGGGGGCAACAATTACTGTTGTCAGATATAGATATATATTCTGACTGTAGCCTTCCCCAGCTTGGTGCCTGATATAAAGAGTGGACTACAACTCCCAGCATGTCTAGCTATCACGGCTGATGAAAGTTTTAGTCCAGCAACATCTGGAATGCTGGTCCTAAGGCAACCCTTCTTGTGCTTTTGTTTTCAAAACAGTATTCATTGTAGTATTCTTCTCCAGCAGGAGTTAGAGAAAGAGTTAAGAAAGAAAGAAAGAAAGAAAGAAAGAAAGAAAGAAAGAAAGAAAGAAATTTGGACACAGAACATATTTATAGTCTGAAATTAAAGCACATTCATTGATAGCATGACAGCAAATCAAAGTTAATTCTGTATTATAGATTAGTATGGCAAGTTATAGTATGTGTCAAAGGCAGAACATTTGGATTCCTTTTCTTTAGTGCATACTGCTGTGTTTTAATCCTCAGTGTCACTGTAGTCCATGCTGCTATATAAAATAGCTTATATTAATAACTTGAAAATGACTAGGAACTGATGTATAGTAAAGGTAAAGGTAAAGGTTCCCCTTGACAATTTTTGTCCAGTCGTGTTCAACTCTAGGGGACGGTGCTCATCCCCGTTTCCAAGCCATAGAGCCAGCGTTTTGTCCGAGGACAATCTTTCCGTGGTCACATGGCCAGTGCGACTTAGACACGGAACGCTGTTACCTTCCCACCTAGGTGGTCCCTATTTATCTACTTGCATTTGCATGCTTTCGAACCGCTAGGTTGGCAGAAGCTGGGACAAGCGACGGGAGCTCACTCCGTCGTGTGGATTCGATCTTATGACTGCTGGTCTTCTGACCCTGCAGCACAGGCTTCTGCAGTTTAGCCCGCAGAGCCACCACATCTATTGCTTTAATTAATGCCACAAATAATAAAGTGAACTTGGAACTCTTAGCAAGAAGGCATCTACATTTCCCACCAGCTTTTCTATTAATGGAGGAACTCTTTTAAAAGATTGGTGTAGAGCCCATGTAAATGTAGACAACCTCCAGCAACTCTGCTCCCTGCTCCAGCCTTTTGCAATGAAATTCAGTGGTGAGAGGATTTTCATGTGGGTGAAATATGGGAAAGTTGCAATCTTGACATGCCAGCAACCCCACTGTGTCACAGACTGCTGCTTCCCATTATTAGGCATTCTGACACTGGACTTCAAAGAACAGCTTTCTTGCATAATAGCTCTGTTATTCAGTATAGTTAATGACAGGGTATGCAATTTGATTTCCCAAGCAAACTAACTCAATTGATTGCCCAGGAGTGAGAGGGACAGTTTATGATGACACTTTATTGCTGTCACAATTAAACTTCAGTTAAAGTTAGCTGGGGTTTGATTACATGGACCAGTCAATCAAGGACAATGTGTAGAAAGGTGTGAGGTCAACGACAGGTTGATGTGCAGATATTAAAATGGACAGGATTCAACAGACAAGCAGAAACATAATTTAAAATTCCTGTGTAGAGTATATAGTTTTGTTCCCATTTTAACAGCCAGCTAAGCCAAGAGCTTGCACTGCTGTAAGTACCATGGCAACCCATTTCTACCAATGGGGTTGAACAGTCCAGCAGGTTTGATGCCCTGCCAAGTAAAAATTTCAGCATTAAATTCTGCTAGCATCAGAAAGAGGTGCTTGTTCTCTGAGGGCCAAATTACACATTAAGAGAAGTACGTATCTCCTGCTAGTATGCTCTCTCTCCAAGCATGTATTTCATTCAAGACTCTGTGCTTGAGCAATCAGGTCCGCAAATAAATCCTGTATTTACCTCTGATGGCCAGATAGAGAATAAAACAAGCTAATATCCAGCATGCGGAGTAGTGCAGGCTTGTACTAAGATAAACAACTTTTATCTCAAAAGGAAATGCCACTTTTAACAACATAACTAATCATCAAGTTTGACCCTTAGCTTCCATAACTCCAGTATGATTTCCCCCCCCCCCCAAAAAAAAAAGACTGTCAGAATCTCATATAATTGGTAAACTTGTCATGGCATTGAGACCTTTGGAGCCCAGTTCTATGTACTGCTGAGTGATTGTAACAGCTCGTATCAAAGGTCCTTTATAAGACTACACCACTTCATTGGTTTAATCAACAAGTCAATCCACCACATTAGCTCAAAGACGATAAATGAGTGTGCTAACGGGTTATCGCCCACAGCTCACCATCTAATGGGGACTACTACCTTGGCCAGAATCTAAGCCATCAGCAAAGAAATCTATAGTCCTTGCAGAACTTCAGATTCAAGACAAAATATCCAGGCATATTTTGTTTGATTGTGGGGAAATTAAGCAGCTTTTAATCTGTTAAATCAATGTGTTAAGCCACTGGTATAATTGACCTTTGGGGAGCAGTACTAGCTGCCTGGTTAGTAGAGGAAACATGTCTCCAGTGTACATGAGGTAAATGTATGCACACAGTAAATCACCATGCAATACACAACCAACTGTTTTGAATTTTAGGGATGTTCACATTGATGTACGATTCTTTCTTTCTTTCTTTCTTTCTTTCTTTCTTTCTTTCTTTCTTTCTTTCTTTCTTTCTTTCTTTCTTTCTTTCTTTCTTTCTTTCTTTCTTTCTTTCTTTCTTTCTTTCTTTCTTTCTTTCTTTCTTTCTTTCTTTCTTTCTTTCTTTCTTTCTTTCTTTCTTTCTTTCTTTCTTTCTTTCTTTCTTTCTTTCTTTCTTTCTTTGCTATGTACATAAACCTTTGTTTTATATTTTATAAATTTATCCCAATTTCTATCTTCACAGTAATCCTATGAGAGGTAATGTTTGGCCGATGGTCATCCAGTCAGGAAATTTGCTGATTCACCTCAGGCAGAGAAATGTCTGAGGAAATCTCTCTCTGTGTGTATGTGTGGGTAGAACTGTGCACCATCCTGTTTGAGTGTTATCTCTGAAACAGGCATGGAGTCAGGCTGTTTTCTTTGTGTAGTATGTGTGAGAGAGTCAGGCAGAGGCAGAGAAAATTTCCATATGTGTGAGTTTCCTGTGACTCTTTGCTATAGACTATAAAAACAGAGTCAACCCTACCATTAGGCGGAATGAGACAGATGCTTTGGGAGAAAGATACTGGATGTCATGCAAGGACAGCAAATTGTACATAGCCAATTTTGTTAGTTAGTTAATTTGCTCCTGTTGGGGAAGGGAAGACTTGCTTGTGAGATTTTTCTGCTTCATATGCCAAAATAACTTGGCTGGCTTTAGTTGCTCTGTACCTTGACTTGGGAGGGGTATCTCATTCAGTGTTTCCCCTCAGGCAGTAAAATGTCTTCAGTCAGCCTTGGGTAAAAAAAAGGAGAAGAAGAAGAGAAACAAAAAAGGGAACTGAGAAATAAGAGGTTGTATTTATATTTCAGTTCTCCACCAGTGATGAGGTATTAGCTGTTTGCTTCCAGGAGCCATAAATTATGAGCCCCACTAAGATAAGTTATTAAAAACAACAGACACACCACTTGCAGGTGTATCCATGAGAGTCTGTTGCACTAACATAACAAATGAGGCATGTGGTAACTTTAAGTCTACCAAATTTATTTCAGCATGAGGATTCATGGGCACACAGCCCACTTCCTCAGCTATCAGCTGAGGAATCTGGAGCTCCAAAATATTTAGCTAGTACATGTGATTGCATGTGAGAGACAGGCAGAGGACTGAATGAGAATATAAATGAGAAATTATCAGCTGTGATACGTAATTTTGTCAACATGAAGTCCTAGCACTAGGCATTATGATAAAAATCTATAACTTGACACTGGAGCTACTAAACAGAGCAGTTTTGTAGTGGAAATGTGGAAGATACTTGTAATATTGAGGACCTTAGCTTGTGTCAGTGATCTTTCCTTTAATGTCTAACTTTCTCCTTCAGGGGCTAGATTGTTTAAGCAGAACTCAGTGACAGAATCCTGTTGCACATCTCCTTGCCCACAATGGGAATGACATCATCATTGGCAGCAAATGGCAGCTGATTAAAGGCAAATCGCTGCTTATCAAAGGTGATTTTGGGGCACACATGACTCATACATGATGCAGTAAAGTCACATGCATGCAGATATCACCAAAGGAAATCTTTAATCAGTGGCAACTTACTGCTGTTGATGACATCATTACCATAACATATGTGCAGCTGTGCAACAAGATTGCCACCATTGCTTCTTGTTCTTAAGGGGACTATGAAAAAGGAATGAACATTGGTGGAGGAATCATCGATAATTTAAAATATGTTGATGGCAGTATATTACTGGCAGAAAGCAGCAATGACTTGAAAAAACTGCTGATGGTGAAAGAAAGATGTGCAAAACCAGGATTACAATTGAACGTGAAGAAGACAAAAATCATGATTACAGAAAAATGGTGTAATTTCAGTGTTGACAATATTGTCCGTATTCCTCGGTTCTGACTGAAAAAAAGGAATCCACAGCCTTGAGTTTCCAAGAGCAGAGGAAGGCTATTTACAATTAGGTTTTTGAAGGTCACTAATTCATAGGTTACCATACGCAGAAAGTGATTAGATGGCACATAGAGTGAAGTTGGAAGTGGCCTACAAGGCCTTCAAGTCCAACCACCTGCTCAGTGCAGGAATACAATCAAAGCATATCTGCCAGGTGATTATCTAAGTTTTTCTTGAATGCCTCCATAACATAACATACTGTGGTTGAATCATCAATCCAAATGGAGTCTGCAGGTAAAAAACATCACAAGAAGACTGAGATTTGGAAGGGCAGTGATGAAGGAACTAGAAAAGATCTGAGAGTGTAAATACATGTCACTGGAGATGAAGGTCAAGATCACTCATATGGATGTAAAAATTGTACAGTGAAGAAGGCAGACAAGAAAAAAAATCAATTTATTTGAAATGTGATGTTAGAGGAGAGCTTTATGGATAATCATGGGCTGCCAGAAGAACAAATAAGTGGATGCTAGATCAAATCAAGCCTGAACGCTCCCTAGAAGCTAAAAAATGACTAAATTGAGGCAGTCATTCTTTGGGCACATCATGAGAAGAAAAGAGTCCCTGAAAATATCAGCAATGCTGAAAAAAGTTGAGGTCAGCAGAAAAAGAGGAAGATCATACAGTATTTGAGATTTATTGACCCCAAAAAAGGAAGCCATGGCTTTGAGTTTGCCAGATCTGAGCAAGGCTGTCAACAGCAGGACGTTTTGGAGGTCAAAAAGTCATTAATGTCACAGAAGGGAGAAGCCACTTGATGGAACATAGCAATAACCTCCTCAAAACTAGCTTCCTTTGATTTGTCACTAGTTCCTGGGAGGTGAACTCCCCATTGATTTGCAAGTCAGTGAATCAGCTTCAGAAGGTCCTGTTCAGTTTGACTGTTAATTCTGTTCCTTCAGTGATTCCCTTCCCTTCTGATACTTTGTGTGGAAGATGATGGGTTCTCAGGTCTGTAAACTGTCAGTGTCAGCCACCATGGAGTACAAAGTCCCAGCTAAAGCCTGTATAAGAGTCTACAGTGTTGCACCTGAAGGACTCCTTTCTCATCAGTTTTCTTTGGCAGGGAGAGGCCTCTGCTGCACGACGCACCTACCGGCAAAGCAGAACGCCGGCGTGTTGCTCTAAGCTATGAAACTGATCCACTTCTCATAGACACCGTTCACTTCTCTCTCCTAGAGCAGGAAGTGGTGCATGCTTCAGTGAATAAACACATCACATTTTGTCTGGCAGGCACCAGAGATGACGGGGAAGAATGCTCAGTATTTCAAAGGGTGGTAAAAATGGGCAAGATAATTAAGCGGCTTTGAAATGACTGATTTATAACAACAGACATAGAAGTAGAAATGTCCATGAAGTGCCTGAATCAGCAAAGGAGAGTTGGCATGATGCAATTTGTCCAACAAGTGGAAATGTGCCAGGGAGCCCTGATTTCAAAACCTGAGCTTTTTTTCCCTGCTTAGTTGTACTTCTCATTTCCAGCCAGGTATCATCTTTCTATTAACAATATTTCCTAAAAAGAATCCCAAGAATCACATATAGTTTCAGAGGTAGAAAGACAGAACAGTCATGTTATTTCTTTTATCAATGAAACATAATATATCAGAAGTGGCTTTCCCTTCCCCCATATCCAACTCCTTGACAGACAGGGCAGAACTTTTTACCACACTGAGCTGGTGACGACAATAAGACATGGGCAGGAGAAAGATGACCCGCTGGCCCAGATCCAGGGGGTGGGTAGGTGTGTCACCCACTGAAGTTCCTCTGCCTCAGTCTCTTCACTACAGATCCCCTACAAAGTTACTTATGGAGCACCCAAAATGTGTGTCTCATCTCTTGATAGTAGAGGTATGGTCTAATGGCAGCCCCAGACAAGGAATGCAGCTTGTATCAATCCACCCACTATGTAGTTCTTGAGAAACCCTGATGCAGAGAGCTAGACATGCAGAGAGAACACCTCAACCACAGATAGCTCCAGTTCTCCTAATGACATGGCTCTGTATTTCTGTTCCTGAAACCTGCACTCTTTTCACAAACCCTTCTGCTTCATCAAACTCATAGGCTCAGGTCCTGCTGACCTGACACTGAGTGGACAGCCCTGCCAGCGTAGGAACGCATGATCTGTCTGCTTGCCCAAGCCTTGCTGTTGCACAAGTGGCGGTCTTCATTAAGAAAACCGGCTGTCTACTTGCGCAACAGCAATGCTTGCTCAAGGAGCATGATCCTGCATTACTATTTTCCACACGGTAAGATAGTGGCCATAGAAAATACTGACCTTCACTGAGGGAATCCACATGGGGGTCTATATCTTCCTTCCCACTGCTGTTTGAGAGCACAGCGTTTGGCTTGTTCATTCGGAATTAAAAGGACACATGCCTCAACTTGACAGAGGATCTGTGAGGTTAAGGTGCCATTTTTCTCTCTGGAACTAAAATTCAACAACTGGTTGTTTCCTCTGCTTAGATGCCCTGTTGGGGCAAGTAAAGGCAAATCCCATTATGGGAGGTGGTATAGCTGTGCATTACGGAAAAATTAGACCATCTGTTTAATATTTGTTTGTTTTCTTGGGGAAAGGGCATTCTGGATACCTTCTCCTGGTCCCTCACAGTTAGGGCTCAAAGAGGAGGGGAAAAGAAGGAAAAGACAAGAAGAAGTAGAAGAAATCCCGGCAGCCACTGTACTTGTCTGCAGCAGCATGCCAGTTCCCCATCACTGTTGTTTCTAACATTTCATGGGCAAGACAAAAGGAGAGTGAAAGGGTGGTATTTGCCTTGAACACCCCTTTGGCAGGGAAGCACTGGTGCCAAGCTGGAGAGGACACAACAGTAATGTGGACCACCCGGCGCACAGTGATTCACAAGTTTGACATGGATTTAAACACACACACTGCTCTGTTTAACTGGGTCACACAATTTTAACTGCATTTTTCAGTAACAAGCCTTGATGAGTATGGGAGGTGGTGTGGATTCTCCCACTATCCTCTAACTCAGTGGTCAGGGAACAGGGGTAAATTACCCCAAATGGGGTAAAAATGAAAATCCTGGGGGTAATGAGGACGCAACCCTAACCCCCTTCCTTCCTCCTCCTACTCTGCCTGGAGGGGGGGGGTTCCCGGCTGCCCGATCACCCCCTATTCACCCCCTTCTGCAGCCCAGCTGCAACTGAGCCACGGTGGATGAATTTTTTAGGGGGTAAAAGGTAAAAAAGTTCCCTGACCCCTGCTCTAACTCTATTGATATGCTCCTTTTTTGGGGGGGGGAGGCCTTCTGCAGCCTTCTAGAAAAAGGATTAAAATGGAGATTCTGCAGAGTGTTTCCTGTAGTTCTGTGCTCAACAATGCCATTCCCACAACCAAAATCCTTCTATAACGTTTACTCACAAACAAGTCCTTTGAGCAAAGGCTTCCATTACACAATTCCTCCGTGTGGCTTCTGTTTCTGATTGTTTCCTGTTCTGCGCATTTGACCATTCATTACAAATGGCCTGCCCCTTAATTAGTCAGGTCCAGTTTTCTATGTGGAATGAGGTTTTTAATCCCTTTCAAAGGAAAAAAAAATAACAGATGGACAGCAGTAATTAACCCAGTCAAAGACTGGGAATAGCAACTAATTAAGGGCCAATTTAAAGATAATTAAGCAACAGTGCTACTGCTGCATTGAAATCCATTTGGGAGCTGAAGACACGAGGAGGAATGTTCTAAGTGGAGGCACCACAGTTGGGGCAAAAAACCCAGGATTGCAAACTGCCAAGCCACATCTGGGCAACCTAGTGCCTGCAATTGTGTTTGAGGTGGGAGACAGAATCACCAAGTGTTGGAGGCTTATGAAACGGCAACTCAGTAACAGAGAACACAGGATCACCGTGCTATCATCTAGGTCCTTGTTTAAAAATCACAGCCCAGACAGATGACTCAGAAGGACAGCACAGCTGAGATCTAGCAGTCCATCAAACATATTTTCCGCACAGAAGACTGCCATCAAGTTGCCTTGAGGTCTGGCAAAACCCACAAGAATGCACAGCCTTGTCCTGTTCCTAATCTAGGTTGCTTAACAGAGTGACCGAGCGGTCTGGGTCCTGCAGCTAAACCTGAAGGTTGAAATGGTTGTCAGAGATGCTGAGTGTCACCCCATGCAGCAGCAGCAGCACCTGATCCAAGAGGAGAACACGGGACACTGGCTGGAAATTATCCAATGGAATGGTTCAGGGAAGGTTATTTTTCCTTTAAAAGGAAGTGCCACAAGTGTCTCTTTAACTGCTAGGCACAATGTACGCTAACCTATTTCTAGCCTATCAGTATCATAAAATGCATTTTTGTAAAGCTGATATAAAAGTGAAGATCTTTATGGTTTGGGCCAATGGGAAGGAAAACGTAGTGCCAGAATGCATCTACACTGATTTATTGGTAAAATAATAGTTAACATCTGTGCCCCTGCAGCAAATTTCCACAATATCTATTTTGTGTTTTCTTTTAATTTTTAAAGTGATTAGATCAGGGGTGTCCAACCTTTCACCTTCCCTGGGCCACATTAGTAGATGAAAATTTGGTTTGGGCCGCACATAAATTTGGTTTGGGCCGCATGGGGGAGCAGCCCTAGCCATCCTCCACAGCCCCGCTCCAAGCGTGCTTCCTGGCAACTGCGATCTCAGACAGAAGAGGCTGCCAGCTTCGACTCCGGTGGCTTTATGGGGCCGGGAGGGGGTCCACCTATTGATGGGGACAGCGCAATGCAGTCACGCAGCTCTCCTCTCCCCTCCCCTCCCCTCCCACTCCTTTCTTCCTTCCCTCTCTCCCCTTCTACCATTGTGACATATTCCAGCCACAAGTGCCACTGGGCCGCATTACAAGCTGACCTGGGCCGCATGCGGCCCTCGGGCCGCAGGTTGGACAAGCCTGGATTAGATAATACAGTTCTTGCACTTGTAGCTGGTGTTGCTTCCATCCACAGAGGGAGAAAAGATCTTTCTGAATGTCCATTTGGACTACCACAAAATATCACAGCCAGCCAAGCTCGCTGAGAGGAATAAAGCTCCAGTTCATATCTACCTGCAATTACAATAGGACTTCCTTATCCATGGGATCAGTATCCACTAATTCACTTATCCACACACTGAAAATTTTAAAAATATTAAAAGACATCCCCCAAAAATACCATACATTTCTAATGTTGAAGTTCCCAGAACTGGCCACTAGAGGAAGCCAGAGACCATGCTATGTATAGCATGCCCGATTATAATAGTGTTTGCTATAATCTGAATTTTTCAGCATCCACAGGGGGGCCTGGAACCAATCTCCTGCAGATACAGGATGTATAATTTTATTTTAAAATCTGAGATCAGATTACTAATTGGGTTGTCTTGCATATGATGCTCCATAGAGATATCTGAAGCAGAAATGTAAACATATTCTTCTGATGCGGGTTCCAGTAATTTTACATATGTACTGTACATTTACCAGAGTCTGGGGAAATGATTTTTTGTTCCCCTGGACTACAACTCCCAGAATTCCCTGGTTGCCCATGGCTTCTAACGTTCATTTCTCCATAAACTTCCATCGAATGTTCTTGCAGCTTTTCAGATATCAGATGTTCTAGATAAGATGTCCTGAAATGTTTTGGACAAGGCTGGCATATTCTTAGGGTGTGATCTGATGATAATATAGCTTGTGTTTTGGATCGCCCATGGCACAGTTCAGTGCAAGCAATTTGTCACAGCGACCAGACGACATGTGGGAAATCATGAGCCAGCCCAACCCTGCTCCCTGCCCAGTCCAGACTTTTTTGACCGAGCAGCAAGGCCACTTTCTTCTGGAACAGGGCTGGAGTGATCTGGACTGGGTTATATGTACACAAAAGAATTGGTTTTAAGGGAGATCCCACCCAGCAAAATAACTCTTTCCAGTGCAATCCAACGCCAGATGATCACACCCTTACTGTCTTCTCTGGCTCAAGGTTGTTTCTTGAAAATACAGGCAATGCAACATTATGCAAATAGCACAGCTTCACATTAAAGTGATGAAAAAATATGGCTTATTTATGGTAATTCAAGTCCTTACACAGGGCCTCCTTGGCTGTGCTGGGGACTCCAGCATCCCAAAGAGATGGATGTATGGAGAGCATAAAAGGGCAGTCAGGTGGAAGAAGGGCAGCTTCCTGCCTGATTGCCTCATTAGAGTTTCATGTTATCTACTGTGCATATACAAATAGCAACAGGGTCTTGCGACACTCAAGAGCCCCATAACAGATTTATGGGGGCATCAATTGCAGCCCACCTCACCTGACGAAACAGAAAGAATGTGATTTATTCTGCAAATGCATGGTGTGGCAGCCAAATACCAGTTCAGCCTGAATGAAGACAACGTTCTTATTTTTATAAAGAAAAAAAAATATTCCTGTTAATTACAAATCTCCTTTACCTTGACAACACACTTAAAATAGCACTCACATAGTTTTCTGAACAATATCAATTTAACCTTGCCAACTGTTTGTTTCATACTATATAATTACAGTATGACCTTGATTTATGAGTGGCTGAAAAACATGTAATACTGTGTGCATGTTACCTGCAAGGGAGCAGCTACCGGAGATTAAACGGAAGTCTGGGCTACGATGTAGAATGCACTTTCCTCAGGTGGTGACTGGCAGGTGGTTTCAACCACAACTCCCATTACATTGCAACCACTGGCTATAGAAGGATAAGCCTTGCCTAAAATCCACATGTGGATTAAGCAAATGTCAAAACTGGAAATAGAATTTAAACCGGAAATATTTTTGTTAGGATTGCTACCAAATACTGTAGATATACAAAGCTATTATTTAATACCACATGTTTTGACAGCAGCTCATTTATTACGGGCACAGGTTTGGAAAGATGCATATCCACCAAATGATAACATGATCATTAAAAAATATTAGAAAGTACAACAATGAATAGATTAACTAAGAGGCTAAAGGGACAAGAAGAATCATCTTTTTATTTAAGTTGGAATTTATTTTATAATTGGTGGAAAGTAAAAATCCCGAAGTAAAGGAACAGAAAATGAATAAAAAATGGGATGTCAGGAATAGGATCTCATCAGAAGAATTATTCAAATATACAAGATTGCTTCTAGGGCCTTAGGCTTTTTTTTTCTTTTTTGCATTTAGCTTATCTTTGTTTATTGTTCGATGATTAGAGATCCTTACACTTTATGTTTACTGTTTAAATGCATATTGTGCTATATATCTATGTTTTTAAATCTTATGTTGGGGAAAAAAGAAGGATAAGCTTTGCAAACACCACATGATGTTTACAAAAGTAATCTTTATATCACAGATGTATTATCATAGAATCTTAGAAGAGTTGAGTTGGAAGGGGCCTATAAGACCATCAGGTCCAAGCCCCTGCTTAGTGTTTATGGAGAGCTATGGGGATGGCAGTAATCGGTTAGACATTGCTCAGCCGGGCTGACAAAAGCTTTTAGTATTCAGAATGTACTTTTGAGTGGAAAAAAACAGTAACACTTAGAGAACACTTAACTTGTAAACAAACTTAATTTTTAAAACTTTGGATTCAAAAATTTGTTTTTATTCTGCTTTCTCACAGTCATCATTTAAATAGGATTGCTACTTGATAAGAAACAAAACTAATTGGTGTGTTCTTGTGCCTTTTATAGTAGCTTAATTTGCAGTTAGTAGTTACAAAAGCTTTTCATAAAATACAGGTGAATATATTTGCTACCCTGTTTCCTGAAAATAAGACCTAACCTGAAAATAAGCCCTAGTATGATTTTTCAGGATGCTCGTAATATAAGCCCTACCCCAAAATAAGCCCCAGTTAGGTGAAATCCCATCCTCCACCATTGTGCTACATTGTGCAGCAACCAGAAGATGATGACATGACTGTAAAAGAAAAGATCCCCTGAAAATAAGCCCCAATGCATTTTTTGGAACAAAAATTAATATAAGACCCTGTCTTAATACCGGGGGAAACACAGTAAGTTCTATGCATCAAATTGCTATTAAAGCCAAAGCTACACCAGCTGGAAAATTAAAAATGCCAAACCTAGATTTATTTGTTTATTTATTTATTTATTTATATCCCGCCCGTCTAGACTACATCTACTCTGGGCGGTTTAGAACAAAAATATACAACAACATAGCATATAATGCTTATCACTGGTTCAAATTAACTCTCATATAACAGGTCAGTACATTTTATACACATTAGAAGTCATTTTGTTGCAGAATTCACATACAACTAGGCCTACAATATAGGTATTTTACTCAGTTACCACCTGCACAATTCTAAATATTGTTCTCAGATTTCAGCCACTTGTCATGCCTGAGGTTTCTTAATATTAAACAACAACAACAACAACTCACTGGGATAAAAATTATCCCAACTTTTATATTTTGTCATTAATATAATGATCATGTGTCATCAGGTCAGTTCTGACCTATGGTGACCCTTTTCAGGATTTTTGAGGAAGAGAATACTCAAAAGGAGTTTACCATTCCCTTCTGGGGGTAACCCGAGACCACGCAACCCACCCAAGATGACACAGACTGGCTCTATTCGCAGGAGGCACAATGGGGAATCAAACTCCCAACATCTGGCTTTGCAGCTGAATACCTAAACCACTCAGCTAGCTGCAGTACTTCCCTCTTCCCAACCAACATATGTACCATAATGAGATTAAAACATTCTATGCCATTTTTCAATGTGCAAAGATGCCAAGAAGCAAAAGTAACATTTGGTTTTTAGTGTATTGGCCCTATCTGAGGTGGAAGATTTAAAATTTTTATTGGATGTGGGAAATACAAGACATGTACATTAAACCTTATCCCCACCACTAGGCCTCAACACAGTGGAATATTCCTGGGGATCAGAAAATACCCAACAGTTTGTTTAGTACTAAAGTTTTTTTTTAAATCCTGGTGGATGAGGCGTAAAAGACAGTGACTTACCTAAGATCACATGAGTCATTAGATAATAGAGAAGTAGAATCTGGGTCTTCTGCAGGTTTTCATCCACATTTTCATCAAATGTTTTATTTCTCAGTGATCTTTAGAAGTGGCTTGTGAAATAATGTTTCCATATATGCCAGGCATAGAATTAACAAGTTCTGGAGTGGTCTAGAATTATTGCAAAAATGAGGACACTTATAATGAAAAACCCAGGTGAGTTTAGAAACAGCTTGTGACTCATTATTTGGTTTCATTCCGGTATTAACCCTTTACTCAGATAATGTCAGCTGTGACAAATCATAGAATTTATTTATTTATTTATTTATTTTATATCCCCCTATCTAGTCGGTTAAGACCACTCTAGGCGGCTAACAGCAAACTGTTCTTTTTATCTGGGAGGTCTGTAAATCTTACAGGACTCCTAGGGCAATCAGTAATCCAAATCAGGACTTGACATCTGGAAACATCACTTATTGGGACTCTTTTTTAGTACAGTACAGGAGGAAACATGATAGATTATTTTCAAATGTTGAACAGAGTGTAAAAAAATGAATAGAGAACATTTCTTCCTCTCTCATAATATTCAAACCAAGGACTATTCATTGAGACTAGAGATGTGGGTATTCATATATGAATGCCCCCACACAGCTGGACTTAACAAGTCTCCAACTGGACTTAAGGAAGTGACATGTTCACAGTAACACTGTTAGTTGCAACTGATAATTTTTCTGACTGGATGATACTAATGTTGGTTTTAAAGGGGAATAAAACAGTTCCCCCACCCCCCATGTTAATCCTATTGCTGTAGTAAGGAACCCCTCCCTTTCCTTACTTGCTAGGTTTATTTTTGTGTAGGGATAGTGGGTTGCTGTATTTTTTAAACTGTTGAACAACGGTCTCACATCACTCAAAACAGGATGGGATTCTGTCAGCCCTTGTTTCTGCTCTGACACTGAATTTGTGTGGCTTTACTTGAGAAGTGATGCTCTAACAACTACAGGAAATGTGGTTAGGAGCTGCTCCCACTTCCTGTAGGCGCTAGATCATTGTGTAGTAAAGTAACCTGAATTATGGCAGCAGAACTCAGAGGCAGTAGCACATATTGTTGTGAAAGATCCTTGCTGATGGGGGAGGAGAGAGCCAGGACAGAATCTTCTACATTAAGTTAAGGATTCACAACAATAAATGCTACAACTAGTTCACTTTTCTCCAAAGGGACCCACATTATACCACCCATATCCTATGATTTACAATCTGTTATCCAATCCCATTAAAAGACACAGGGAACTAAATATGACCCATGTGTCACTGTCACTTTTTTACCTTTTGTCAGCCAGTGTCAGGGTTCCATAGGAGAAACATCAGGACCCAGTCCAGGGCAAGACCAGACCCAGTCCAGGGCAAGGAAAAAGGTAGAGCCAAACCCACAGCCCAAACATAGACCAACCAACTTGGGTTTTGAGTCCAAGTAGTAGCCAATTAGAAGGATGATTCAAAACATGTTCCAACAGTCCAGGGATCAAAGCCAGGAGGAACCATATCAAAGCAGCAGGGTCTAGGGATGCAGGACTGGCAGAATAGGAGCATCACCACAGCATGGCCAGAGATCTTCATTGCTGAAGTAAAGATCTGTGGGGAAGGCCTGTTCTTATATAGCTTAATCTTCAGCTTCCTCAGGTGGCACTCCTGAGGATCTGGGCAACAGCTGCAGGGAGAGGGCCCAGTCCTGCAATCCTTAGAGCCCTTCTCCCCTGAGATTTGGGGCTGATCCTGCCTGCACTAAGGTTGCCAGGTTCCATCAAGGCCCAAGTCCTGACAGCCAGCACACTTTGCCTCCACGGACCCATCTCTACACATTCACTCTGGGCTTGCAAATGGAATAGAAAAATATTCACTTTGAGATTGTGCCATGACAATATTAAGTTCAGCTAATTGATTTGTTAATCTATGCCTTCAGGAGCAAAATGGATGTTCACTTTGTCCCATGCTTCCCAGTTGAGCTTCTTCATACACAAAAAGCTCTGGACATTTTTACCATGGAAGATTCCATATTTTGCTGTATCAACTACAAATCAGACTCATGAACAAACACCTAGGTATACAAACAAAATATTTCTAACGAAATGACAATGCATACTGCTAATTCAGACAGGGCAGCTTGTGACCTGAGATGCTGTAAAGTTAATTACCTTGATTTGGGTACCAAACAGTGGAGTTTCAGTGATGTGAAGGTGCATTTTGTTCCCTAGCCAGTTTTGCAAATTATATAGAAAATATAGTTGCTCAAAACATTTCCTGACTTCTGATAGAGATGAAGAAATGGACAACCTTATAATGGCTGGAATCCTGTTGTGCTGCTCTGTGTGTGCAATGGGGATGATATAATAGTCTTAGAACTGCAGAACTAGAAGGGATCCAGTGGATCATCGAGTCCAGCCCCTGTCAAGGACGCACAGTGAGGAATCAAACTCCCAGCCCAGAGACCTGAACTACAGCAGTGGTAAGTCAATGCTGATTAAAATCACCAATGATTAAAGGCAATTTCAGGGTGCATGCAAATCATATAGGGTGTGATAAATTTGCACACACCCAAAATTGCCAAAAAAAAAAGCCTTTAATCAATGGTGGTTTCATGCTACAGGTGTGCAACAGGATTTCTGCCAGTGAATTTTAACATAATGCTCACTTAGTATTCTTTATCATTAATAGAGAAGCTAAAATAAACTGTTATTTTATTATAACAATAAGATTTCGAACCTAGCGGTTCGAAAGCATGCAAATGCAAGTAGATCAATAGGGACCACCTCGGTGGGAAGGTAACAGCGTTCCGTGTCTAAGTCGCACTGGCCATGTGACCACGGAAGATTGTCTTGAGACAAAACGCTGGCTCTACGGCTTGGAAACAGGGATGAGCACCACCCCCTAGAGTCGAACACGACTGGACTGAAAATGTCAAGGGGAACCTTTAAGATTTGTATGGAGGCAACATCACTGGGCAGATGTATCATCTTTTATTACATCTGCAGTGAAACGGTTATTTGGACATGCTTCAGTATTTTTTTAGTCATTAAGGTTCATAGGAACTGGACTTACCTGTGAATAGAGTGATACACCCATTGTGTTACAGAGAGAGGTAGGCTGTTCATATGCAATGACGGGTCCTGAGGTGTGATTCAAAATGAGGTTAAGTATAAAATGGGGCTAATCACTGTGAGGTGTCCTAGTCTATACACGATGCTTCAGATGACCAAATTCTGAATTGGCTGTTAGAAACAGCAATTTGGCTAGTTTAGTCCAGGATGTGTGATGCACATGCAACTCTGCCCTCCCTCCAATACCTCATCCTGTATCCTGGTGTCTGCTGCCTGAAGAGGCAGCTTCACTTTGCCTAATAGTAGAGCTGGCCTTTTTACTTAAGGAACTTACGTGCCACTGGTGCACAAGTTTCTTTTAAGAATGAATGAATGAATATTATACGTGTTGTAACTGCCCAGAATAGTGCCTTAGCACTAATGGGAGCGAGATACAAATTGAACCAACCAACCAACCAAAAGGAAAAACCAGAGTCTTGTGGTACCTTTAAGACCAGCAAATTTATTTTAGCATGAAACTTCACATATTACAATCCACTCTGTCTTAAAATGTCGCATTACACAGAGGGCAGAAAATGGCAGCCCATTACAAAAAAGCAGTTTGACAACCCTTCTGTATGTTGCTGTTGTTGCTTTCCTCAAATATTCTTTTGATTCCTCTTGATTTACTTAGCAAGCCTTTCCTTGACAGATCAATAAAACTGTAGTAACCATGAGCCGGCCCTCCTGCAGCATTTCTTGAGACACTGAACACATTTCCACTGACAGTGTTCCAAGAATAGAATAGATTAGTTCTAAGAAAAAATAGTTTGTGCCTATTTACTACTATGCAATCCAGCTGTTGGCAATTATGCCACTTTAGTATGGAACCTAGGCAAGTTACTCCCAGAATCTCCTAGTGAGTATAGCCATTATTGTGGTTGTTTGGTTGCTTGATTGGCTGGTTTAAAATGGTTCAAACATTAACTTTTCTAAGCTCCATGGTCAAGCCAGGAATAATAAACAGATTTTTTTAAAAAAAGATTTTCCAAAGACTTACTCTTAGCACAAAATAATTTGGTTTACAGATTTTTCATTAGCAATTCCATTCGTACAGATCAAAGCTACACTTTTGTCAACAGATCAGTTTCAATTCATTTACATCACTCTGTGCACAGACATTATCAGGTATTTTCAACAGTACTGATAGGTCATGCAGAACTAATTTATTATTTGCATTACAGTAATAATCTATACAGTAAGACATACACCAGTTTCTGCACCTGTAGTGCTCTAAGTAGTGGGAGGGGCGGAGAAAAGCTCTTCCTAACAGCACAGCCTCCTTCCTCGGCTTGATTCTTTGCAACTGTGAGGTGCTGCAGAAAAGTCAAGGGTTGGGTGCTGTTGGATTCACTCCCTGGTGCTAGGATGACCTTTCATAGATAGGTCACAGCAGGCCCCTCTACCTGATATGGGGAGATTTCCTCCCCCCCCAAAGTTCACCCCTTTTAGCAGGAACATCCAAGGTTGTGTGTAGCATTTTCAGAGGGCTGGAGAAGGGGCTGTGCAAAGGGAAGGGCAGCCTGTTGCACGTGTGCATGTTCATCAGATAATCGGACAAAGGATTAGATTTTAAAATGTGCTCAGCATCAAGGTGTTTGTGTGCAAGTTGCTCCAGATGGCATGACAGGCCCCCCAACGCATACACCTGCTGCCTCTCTGCCCAATCCCCTCTTTTCTCTCTTGGCTGTTTGGTTCACTGGGATTTAGAGGGATATCGGGGATGAAAAACCAGGGGCTCAGCTCATGAATGTTCTTGTTGCACAAGCTGTAGTAGCAGAAAAAAACCAGCCTTGAAAATGCTATCTGCCCCTCCCCCCCATCTTTTTCTGCTCCGCATCTGTGTTTTTGGTGATGCTTCTGTTTGCAACCTCGCATGCTGCCTGCAATGGATGTGGCTGGGAGGGACCTTTCTGGGCTGGGGTGATTATCAATCTATCCAGCACTAACCAATTGTTCCTTTCCTGCCTGTAAATTCAAAGAGAATGCCCCTTCTATCCTTTCAATCTTTTTTCTCTCTCAGTAGTCTGTTGGAACTAGTGAGTCGGTTGAGGTCTGTTGTTGACAGTCAGTCAGCCAGGTTTGTCAGTTTGCTGCTTGTTCTGTTCTACTCTAAGTAAAAGAAGTGGTTTTTATTCTTTATACTACTAATGTGTCAGAGTGAGTTATTGAGGCTGCAAGTGCCAGGTGATGAGAAAAAGGGGTTGACTAAACTGGGGAACTTGAAGCTATTCTTCCCTTTGAGTCCTCGCATTTCTGTTGTGCAGCTAGAGGAATTCAACCATCAGGGTGCCACCACAGAGAAGGCAGGTTTTCAGGGCTTTCTAGGTAGAAAGTACTCAGAAGTGGTTTCCCATTCTCCTCTTCTGGGTACTCTCTGGAACTTGCCTGGACCACAAAGTCTGGCTCTTCTTCCTGGAGGCCGTGTGGGGAATTAAACTCTCAACCTTTGGCTCTGCCTAAACCACTCAGCTATCCAGCCATCTAACAATATAACAGCACTGCACAACGTATAAGAGGACAAGTCCCAGCACTTAGGATCTTATAGGCCAAAATCTGTCCCCCAGAAGAAAAAAAAAGATGAGGGGAAGAAGACTGAGGTGATCTGGGGAACCATAAGCATTTATTCTAGTCACAGGTACAGTACCTGTGGCGTGCCAGAGTGCAAAGTGGATTTAGGTTTTGCCAGAGAAAAGGCATCGGGCAGGTGTTCCAGGAGACAATTCCAGGCACAGAACAGTTTTCTAAAGAAATGAAATATCCCTTCTTCTAATACATAATCAATGTTTAATCTTGAACTGCACTCTAAAGGCAAAGGAAAAATGAGAAGAAAAATGAATTTTAGATCTACCTCTCAGATTGGTGCCCACAACAATAGCAGATCAGTGACTAAAAGAAATCAGATGGGGGCAAGACTTAATGTATAGTTCATTGCCTCCAGTATGCGGTAATAATATATCTGCAGAGCTGGAAGGGGCCCCTTGGATCATTGGCTCCAGCCCCTGTCAAGGAGGCCCAGTAGGGCGTTGAACTTTCAGCCTCCGGCTTCACAGCCTGATACCGAAACCACAGAGTTATTCAACAACTACAATTTCAGTCATCAAGTATCAGTTCTAGTGCATTTCAATTCAGTGTGAGTTATTTATGAAAGAGAAATTTGTTGAAGGATAAAGGCCCACTGCTTTGTCAGGTTATTTGGAACACTCTGCCTGAAAAATTACAAAGCACTCTACACGGACTGTAGCAAGAATGTATTGATCTAAAGAGAGTCCTTTCTGTTATGTTTAGTTAACGGGGGAAATGCTCCTTCTCCCAGGTGTTGTTAATTCGTACAGTATGTGTAAATAAGGCATTGTGGATATTTTGACCTGCAAGTAATTATAAGATTGCTCAGAGGGGAAATTTATCTACACAGATAGTCCCAAAGAGTTTATAAAGTCAGGTCAGAAGTGGCCTGGTTGAGACCCAAATAGTTTGTTGCAGCTGCTGTGCTTGAGTCATGTCAATTGGTCTTGACATCAGTGTTGGATGTCACAATCATGTGAGCTCACCAAGTAGCTCTGAGTGGTCATATTCTGGAAAATGTATGGCACTGCGTTGGTCGTGATGTTTTCTGGCCACACCATTACAAAGACAATGCCTGGATCTACACTGCATAGTTATAGTGCTTTGATACCGCTTCAAGTGTCATGGCACCAACCTAGGTAATCCTGGAATTTGTTTGAAGAGGTCCCCAGAATTCTCTTCTGTAGTTCCAGGAGACCAACAAATCAATCTAACATCCCTGCAGGAACCATGGCAAACAGACTGAACATGAAAGGATCCTACATCCACAAGCAGAATTCACAAGCAGTAACATTTACGGAAATTCAGGTTACAGGACTCTTTCTCTAGCTTCCTCAGAACACACGGAAATGTCAGCAGTTGAGAAATTAAATCTTAAGTATAGCGCAGGAACTTCACTCTAAATATCAAGTTTTCCGAGTGAGCTTTTCATAACAGGAGAGATGCTCCTGTAAGTGACAAACACTCATGACAACAATTTATGCCAGAAAAGGAAGAGCAAAACAATTCTTAAAACTGAAACTAATCTCCCTACTGGCCATAGTTCAGTTTCAAGCAGTGTTTGCCTTTTATTTTTACAGCATGTACTACTCTTATCATGAGTGTCTGTTATTTTCTAGCGGGCATTGGGAAATAGTCAAGTAATAAACTTTGTAGGTCTCTATAGTCACCTTTGACAAATTGCCTTCCCATGCCCAGCTAAAATAGCCAATTTTTTTTTCATCTTAATATTGGGAATGATGCTATATAAGGTGGGTTGAATGTTGCTTATCCCATATTTTACAGTACAACAAAGGAAATTTGAACTCTGACAAGACTTATATCCTTCAGTGCTGTTCTAACCCTGGCTGCCTCCCTTTCCTTTTGGGGGAAAAATAGGCATCAACCTTGGAGGTCATTCTTGAAAGCAAGCATCTGACTGAAGGACTTGAAAGAACTTGGAGAAATTTGGCTCACATTGGTAGCAATTTAGTTTGCCACTCATTATTACTCATAAACTAAAATGGCTGGAACAATTATAAACCAAACATTAAAGGGAAAGAAAATATTACTCTCCCGGACTACTTACATGGACATTTCTCAGATTGGTTGTTGTGGGTTTTTTGGGCTCTTTGGCCATGTTTGAAGGTTGTTCTTCCTAACGTTTCACCAGTCTCTGTGGCCGGCATCTTCAGAGGACAGGAGTCAGCACTCCCGTCCTCTGAAGATGCCGGCCACAGAGACTGGCGAAACCCACAACAACCAGTAGATCCCAGCCGTGAAAGCCTTCGCGAATACATTTCTCAGATTATTGGATGGGAAACCAGGATGATACAACTTGAGAAGACTACGGGTGTGACGAGACAGCCAAATTATCCCAGCTTGTGCTAAACTGCATTGCTTTGAAGTGTGTGGTGTATCATTTGGGGTGATATTTGCATCTGTATGTGAAGATAGACCACAGGGCACCTCAAGTGGCCCTGTTTAGCATGATCAAGTTTTCTTTCCCTTTAAAGGGAAAGCTTTTCATTTTCTTAACCTCTGGGGATGGGCTGGTTTGCACTGGCACATATGTTGTGCATTTGCTGGGAAAAGGAGTGCAAGGCACTTCTATATATAACTACTCAGATATAAATCCATTGTTGCTACTAATGCTGCTATTTTGTACAGATGATATACTAGACTACAACTCCCAGTATATGAGAATGACAGGGAAATACTAGAGGACATATAGAGGTAAGAGAAAGCTGCAGCGCAGAACTGAAGCCTGGGCAAACCCCATGGATAACAGGATGATGTCCATTTTTATTTGCATGTTATAATTCTTATGGCTGCTGAAAAAGAATCCTAAGAACCTCAAGGACTCTTCAGAACTCACAACACTTTGCTTTGGAGTTAACTTTAAGGCTGGGTAACTAAAAGCTTTGCATTCACAACACACGGCCTTGCCCATCCACCCTCCCACCCAAATATCCTGAATCATTTCTTTCTCAGTGTGGCATAGGGGTGGGTGGTGGATAGAATGGGAAAGGAATATCAAACACAGGGGGAACTTTTGTTATTTCCACTGTCTAGGAAGAGTTATGGTCCTAGTTGCTCTTGATGCCACCAAGTGTGCCCATAAGCCACCTTTTCAATCACATATATCCTGTCCTTTCATTATGTACATTTAGCCCCTGCAGAGCGATACTGAAGCCCCGAATGAGATCAGGCTTTGAGGGAAGACACTGTTATTTGAGGTTATCAAATATTTTAAACCAAAGCTTCCAACTTTTCTTTAAAATCATGTCATCACAACAGCCCCGTTTCTGTTCCCCTTGCTGTCACATTTTGAGGAGAATGATTTGACAACAGTTGGATGGATCACTGAATTTGAAAGGGCTATTAAAAAAAGTGATGAAGAAAATGTTTTAACATGTCACAAAATCTGCTAGAAAAGCAGCAGCTTTCATGGTACATAAAAGCAAGGAACGGAAGCTAGGATAGAATACGTAAGTAATATAATGCCTACCAATAAGCTTTGCTTATAGACTGTATGAGCAATTTTGGCCCCATTTGTTATGGAAAACTTGTGTAAAGCTGCAGGACATGACAGATAGGAGAGGAAGGGGCAAGGATGCATAGATACATAGAGGTACAGGAGATGATCAGAGAATGAGACTGTGGTAGGAAAATGTAACCCATTCTGCTATTACAAGTTGTAGAAATACTAATAGTATTAAAGGAAGAAGGGAACCAGCATTTCTGCAATCCCAGGTGTTACACAGTTTTGAATTTAGAGTTAAATTCCTTTAGAAGTGCAGGGATCCACAGAGCAGAATAGCTTCAAGTTCTCCAGAATAGTCCATTGGCTTTTCTCATCAAATAGCACTTACAGTCTCAACTCATCTTGAGACATTAATGACTGAAAGAGTTAAAGGTTTCATTACTTACAATTGAATAAATCAAACATCAAACTGATTAACGTGAGTGCTTTCAACAACAGACTTCAACAGATTTTATAGAAGGAAACAGCTCAAAAGCAGAGAGGCAGGGCTTTATTTGAATTCAGAGGCAGGAGGGAACAACTGGTTAATGCTGGATAGATTGACAGTCATCCCAGCCCATAAAGGTCCCTTACACTCACACCTAATAGAGGTAGCATGCATGGTTATAAAAACTGATGTTGGAGCATCCCCCCCTTTTTTAATTCCCTAAGTTAGATTTTAGAGTATGCTCAATTAGATGACCTCATACAGTGGGCTGACAGTTTCACTACAGTACAGTCAGGTCCAGGAGAATAGTAGCAGTCCCAAGATAACTGAGACAGCTTGCAGCATTTAATTGATTTGTCTGACTACTTTTATACAATGGTAGGACACAGGATAGAACAGACCAAATATCTTTTATTTTCTTCTTCTGAGAGAAAACTGGGCACTCCAGACTGGCAGACTGTAGGCTATCCTAGCCACAAGGACATTGTTACAATGTTTTCCCCAAAATAAGACAGGGTCTTATATTATTTTTTGCTCTATAACCTCATTAGGGCTTATTTTCAGGGGATGTTTTATTTTTTTATGCACAACAATCTACATTTATTCAAATACAATCATGTCATCTTCTTCGGGTTGCTGCACAAGAGTGGAGGGCGGGGTTTCACTTGAATGGGGCTTATTTTTGGGGTAGGGCTCATATTTCTTTTATCATTTTTGAAGTTTTTCATATTTGATTTTAAACATCAAATCTTTGCAACATTTGCTGTATCCGGTATGCTCCTGTGGTCCTATGCAACCACGAGAACAGTGCTGTTTCTTTTGAGAGAGAGAGAGAGAGAGAAAGAGAGAGAGAGAGAGAGAGAGATGGGCAGACACGAGCAGTTTGGCAATTCTTCCAGGTTTGTATACCAGCCCAAAAGGTGTTCTGTACTTTGGAACCCCACCCTCTCTGGTGGGCACCCACTCGGAGGCGATGCCCCAGCTTCCCTGCTCCACCTCCACTGGGTTCTGCTTCTGAGTGGGTGCCTGCCAGACGGGGTGGGGCTTAGATGCATCGAACAACTATTTAGCTGGTGAAGGAACCGGGACAAACATCTCTAGACATAAACAGTTGTTATGTTTTATTTTTCGCAAATGAGCACTTCAGTTTTTAATTATTTCAGCTACTAGCTAGGTGTGAAGAGAAAGAAGGGAGAAAGGGAGGTAAAAAGTTAAATTTTATATATTATTATTTCAAATTTTTTGTTTCGAATCCAACTTGAGAAGGCGTTGGCTTGCAAAGTCATTTAAAACAATTTTCAGTGAATAAAATAGAGAGACAACTTGAGGCGGAGGAATGCGAGACTACCACTCTGCCTTTTATCCCCAACTCTGTCCCAAAAGACCAGTGACATAGTGGAGCCAGGACTCTCAGGGCTGAAACCCCAGGGCTTCCTGAGTACTAGAGGCTGTGACCTCATGTCATCATGTTCCTGGAAAGGCTGTCATGAGACTGTTCTTCAATGAAGCTTCCATTTGCTATGTTTTACCAATTTGGCTGTAACTGGCTTTAAAAAAAACTAGCACATTACTAAAACTGATACAGTGGTGCCTCACTTAGCGATGTTAATCCATGCAGCAAAAATCGCTGCTAAGCGATTTAATCGCTAAGCGATATTAAAAAGCCCATAGAGACGCATTAAAACGGCATTAATGCATTCCTATGGGCTTAAAAACTAACCTTAAGCGAAAATCGTCCATAGAGGTGGCCATTTTCGGTGCCTCTAAAGCGAGACAACACAGCGGGCGGCCATTTCGTTTACCCAGCGGCCATTTTGGAACCGCCGATCAGCAGGCCGAAAATGGGGGCTTTGCGATGATCGCTTCCCTGCGATCATCGCAAAGCGAATTTTCCCCATAGGGACCGTCGCTAAGCGATCGCAAAAACATAGTCACAAAGTGATTTCTTCATTAAATGGAGCGACCGCTATGCGAGGCACCACTGTAGTTGATTTTCTGCTTTGTTGATGATACCTTTCTCCACATTTTTTTTTTTTGGTCTAAGCTTGAACCTTCCCATAAGACCTTAGACAAAACTTACAAGGACCCAAGACAGGCTTTTGTCTGCAAAAAGACCGTTTATTGATATGTTGCCTTATTTGTAACATATTAGCCATCCAATAATAGTTAAAGATGCTTCCTGCAATTTTGCATACGTTTAAATCTACATAAAGGGAGGCAATAAATATCTAAGTAATGTACCTAGATGTAAACGATTAGGCCTGCAGACCAAGCTGTGCCAGCCATATATTTTGTGAGGCCAATTTGTTTGATAATGATCCTTAATGTTCAGCATCCAAGCTTTAACACTCACATCTTTGGAGGGGAAATTACAGTTAATGATCTAAAAGAGGTAGGAAATGGGACGCAGGTTCCAGTCTTCAGGCCCAAATATGGTAATTCAGAAAACACCCTAATTTACCTCAGAACTGCACTGGAGCTTTTCCAGTTTTACTTAGGACAGAAGCCCAACCTGCAATTTGGAAGGCCAGTTGGAGGCTGAATTTTATGGATGGCTGAAATCTGCCAGATTCTAGAAAAATAGGTGCAAGGGTTTGGTTAGCAGCTTCCTTTAACATTTTGATAAGTGTGCTGTTTTGTGACAGAATTTGATGACATTTGCCACTGTAGTTGCCAGTTCTGTGAGAAAAAAGTCTGCCACATTTCAGACAGATAACTGTAAGTGTTTTATTCAAAGGCAGATTTTACAATTTGGGAGTGATTATGAAATGCTTGAGAGCTAGTGTGGTATAGTGAACACAGTGACAGCCGAGGACTCGGGAGACCTGGATTTAAGTCTCTACTCAGACATAGAAACACACTAGGGTCGTAGCAATGGCAAACCTCTCCTTGACCATCTCACATAACACTGAAACCTTATTAGGATGCCATACATTGGAAGGGACTTGGCATAGCTACATAAGTACAATAGAAAAATACAGTACTGATTTGTTGTGTGAATGAATTTTAAAAAAAAAACAGACATTGATGGAAAAGTTGCAGCCGCTTTTGTGCCAGGTGCAGCCAAAATATATTCTGGGCTTGGAAGGGACACACGACTAGCCACAGAACACTGTGAACTAGATAGATCATTTGGGCCTGATCCGGTGAGGGAATGTTGTTCTTCTACTCCTTCCTATTGGCAACAATGCTTTTTGCTGCAGCTCTCTTTTCTCAGTAATGACACATCCGTGATGTGTGGTTTCCTCCTACTCATGCTGGTCCTCTAGGTGTGGCATTTTCTTTCTCAAGACTTTACCTCAGGAGCCTATAGTTTAAGACAAACCACACCAACTGTCTCAAAATAATTTCCTGTCTGCTCTTCCCATATCTAAGCTAGTAGGCATAATGCATTGTCTGTAAGCAGTAGAACTGCTCATTTATCCTCAACAAGGTGACTCATGTTTGATACATGCCAGTTAAATTTCTTTTTCATCAAGGCCTACACAACAGCTGAAATCCTATTGTGCAGCTCCTTGTGTGCAGTGGGGATGATGTCAAATTATCGCTGATTAAAGACAATTAAAGGCTATCTGGGAGTGCACACAGCTTGTGTACAATGCAATGAAGTTGTGTGCCCTAAGAAATCAGTTAAAGAAGCCTTGGATCAGAGATCATTTGTCACTACTCATTAGCATCATCCCTGTTGTGCATATGGAGCTGGGTAGCTCAGTAAGTTAGGTTTTTGGCTGGGGAGCCAGAGGTTGGGCGTGTGATTCCCCACTGTGCCTCCATGACAGGGGCTGGACTCAGTGATACATAGGGGCCCTTCCAGCTCTGCAGTTTTAATTCTCCTCTTCCTCCTCCTCCTCCTTCCAGCCACTGTGCATTTGCAAAGCATGACCTCTCGCATGTAATGCTGTGTCTCCATTTGTGTTTCTTGGACTGAACTTCAGATCCCACTTTTTCAGACACCAGTAAACACATGCAAAGACTCTGGACCATTTGGGAAGTGGATGCCCATGGAGTTCAAAGAAGTAACCTATTTCATCTGTCCCGGCGCCAGAGGCAGAAAGATAATTTATCCAGATCAGGATGAGGGAATCTATGACGCCTGGGTCACACAGAGATCTTGGCCTAGATCTGCTGCTGAGTAGGAAGGCCTGTCATCCTGCCCCCTTGCCAGATTGGTCAGCAGCACAAAGAGACAGGGAAGCCCCGGCCAGCCTACCTTCTTCGATTGGCATGACATGAAGGATGGTGGCTGTGTGCACTGTGCTACAAGCAGCAAATGGATGCCCAGTTCCGGGGGGGGGGTGAGGGTTGTACTGACTGCCTGTACTGGCGAGCTTCACATTCGTCCCCACCCCACCCCACCCCCCCGGAGACAAAAATGAAGCTCCCATCTCTACTAAAGAGTACCAGTTGGTGTGTCGGGTCTGAACTCCAGTCTTGTATCCTCTCCAAAATTATGCCAACGTTTTGTGCCAGTTGAATTTGCAGATGTTCTAGTTAATGTTGGGGGGGGGGTCACCTACAAAATAAGGTGAATGATTTTTTTCCATTGGATTGGGGCCCCATTCCCACTCTGGAATTTGTTATTTTGAACTCTTGAATTTGGGGGCCAAACACTCGAGTTTGTGGCATAAGTTTTGACAGTGTTAACTAACAAACCCATATCATGTTGTGGCCCGCACTTAGGACGGAAGGCAAGGTTTAAGGTTTGTGGTAGCTAACAGAATTAATTTGGCGCCAAATTGTGACATAGGATTGGAGAGGATGTAAGACTGGAGGTCTGTAATAAACACAGCTCTTGGTTATGAATAATCTTAGAAACTTGCTGTCTGCTCCAAAGTCATTTACCTCCCATTATTTTAAGCGGGGCTGGTATACAGTTGATTACAGCCTTAGTAACATTCTTTACAGCAGTGGTCTCCAACCTTGGGCCTCCAGATGTTCTTGGATTCAACTCCCAGAAATCCTGGCCAGCAGAGTTGGTGATGAAAGCTTCTGGGAGTTGTAGTCCAAGAACATCTGGAGGCCCAAGGTTGGGGACCACTGCTTTACAGCACAAGCTTCAATGAAAGACCTGCATATCAAAGACGCTATCACCACAACATTGAACACCCACCGACACCCACCGACAACCAAGCATGATCTCTGTATTTTGATATCTATATTTTGATGCCATGTATAAATGTTTGTCATGCTTAATCTCTTTCTCTTAAACAGGTTTTAACAGCAAAGCCCTAAACCACTTGGGTCCAAGCTATCTAAAAGACCACATCTCCGTTGATGAGCTTGCTGGGGCATTAAGATAATCAGAAGAGGCCTTTCTCTCATTCCCACTATAATAAAAGTATATCTGATAAAGCTGATCTGTCCACAAACACTCACATTAAAAAATATATAAGTTATGTTTTAAGGTGCCACCACATTTTGGTCTTTTAAAACTTTTTATTTCTTTTTTGCTTTTATTTATATATTAGGGACTTCTTCATTGGAGGAACTCAAAGCACTGTTTTTAACATCATAACTACGGTACATTCAGTAGAGAAACTGTAGCTTGCCCAAGGCTAACCAGTAAGTTTCTTAGCTGAGAAAGGCTTTCAACTTGGGCTTCAAATGAATAGATCTATTGTTTCTCTTCTTCAGAGAGGATGACAGTTCAGTCCCCAGGTGGTCTGCTCTTCCCCAAGGTCAGCCTGAGATTCTTCTTTTTATTCTGTTCTGGATTAGAAGGAAATGTTGCCATACAGTTGTTTCAACAGCAATTTTCAACCTCAAGGACAGGAAGAATGTCTGTGAGAATAGCAGAAATCAGTGGCAGGTTGACTCAAAATGCAACAAAAGGTACATACTGTAATCTCCTATTGCATGGTGTGTCTTTTAAATGGATGGATTTATATTTTTTAAAAAATAAACAAACAAGGTTTGATTTAGAGTTCCCATTAACAGAATTCTGCTCCAGATGAAGGAAGGTAGAGGTATGATTTTTTTTGCTGATTCCTTTGTTCTGTCTTCCCTCTGCTAGATTGCAGTAATTTATGCAAACAGAACATCGCTTCTGTTCATGAGAAATTCTGCATCCAACCCATTGTCTTCTTCTTAGAGAAAGGTAATACTGTAGATATTAGCCAGAATATTATTGCCAGTTTATGCATGAATCAGGGGTATTGTGTACATTTGGTGGAAAATTGCCATTCTGTCACAAGATGCTGATGCATTTTGGAGTCCACACCTAATCATGCAATTGAGCAAGTATGCAGGAATGCAACCAACACCTCATCAATTCGCCATCAAGATTTACACAATTTCCCTTATGCAACTATAAGCTGACAGCAGGATTCTGGCCATTGTAGCCTTTACTGGTGTTGCTATCTTGTGGTGTCCATGCAGCAGTAGGACCAGGTATTACTGGAGCAGAACAGATTTCTCCTTCAGCTCCTATGGAGCAATTTGTGAGTGGTCTGTGAAAAAAGAGAGGAAGGCAAAGTCCTGTCGTGCCAATAGAAACTCATTCTTTAGTCACCTTTCCTAAATGTAAGCTGTCAATGTATATTCAACTGTGGTACAAATGTGTACGAGAAAGGTTCATGATTTGCAGTTGAAGGCCCAGCATTCTGCCACTGTATCTCTGGATATTGCTGGAGGAAACTCCAGTGTGAAACTCTGGAGAATGACAAACAGCCAGGAGACAATACTGAGCTAGAAATACCTATGTTCTGATTTGCTGTGAAGCAAACCCGTGTCCCCATAGTTCAATGTAAACTGCATTCATCCCCAATTTTTATTATTTTGCAGTTCTAGATGCACTGCTTACCAAGCAGGTGTTAGTCTGCTTTTCTATGTGAGGATGCCCTTGTCAACCAGTAAGTTGTGATTAATATCATAACTTACTGGTACTTTTTCCATTCCTACTCCAGTGTATGTGTGTGTACGACCTGTCAGCTGAGTGTGTGGTCTGTCAGCTAAGACGACACTTCATATATCTGTTGATGAGTGCTGTAATCCACAAATGTTAATGCCTGATAAAGGTGCCAAAGTACTTTTCGCTGCTTTTACTACAACAGATTAACATTGCATGTCTACCCTTGACCTATTTACTGTGTACGTTAACTTCTTGCGATACAAGGACATCTGCAAGCAGGATCTGAAGACCTTAGGAATAGACCTCAACAGATGGGAAACTCTGACATCTGAGCGTTCAGCCTGGAGGCATGCGGTGCATCACGGCCTCTCCCAATTTGAAGAGACCCTTGCCCAGCAGGCTGAGGCAAAGAGGAAGTCACAAAAGCAGCAAAAGCAGGGAGCTGGACAGGGGACAGATTGGATTTGTCTTCAGTGTGGAAGAGATTGCCACTCTCGAATTGGCCTCCTCAGCCACACTAGACGCTGTTCCCAGTCCTCCATACAGAGCACGATACCATAGTCTCTCGAGACTGAAGGATGCCTACTACTACTAGCTTCTTGTATGTCTTCAGGAGATAGAATTCCACTAATTTCACAAGACTTTTCTGTAATATATAAGCAACTAGTAACTAACTTTACGGCTCATTATACATTTTCTTTTCCCCTTCTCCTCTCCCCCTTTATCTAATGTCAGACTCTGCTATGGTGTATCATTTCTGTTTGAAGCATGGACAAAGATGTTCGGCATATTATACAGAAGATTCCTTCTCCCCCCCCCCCCACTGGTTAAATATGCCACTGGTTACATTTCGAAATTGCAATTCCCAAATAATTTTCTTTCACAGATTTTTAGGGCATAAAAGAGAGCTCAGATGAGATTTCAGATTCCTTTTATGAAGTACAAAACACTTGTTGGAACAGAAGAGGGTGTGATTAAATATTGCTATGATTCTGCACATTCCTGATACATGTCATAGGGGATGCTGTTATGTATTGGGAACTTAATTTTCTCCAAAGTATCAAACAGGTGCAGAAAACAATCATGGGAGAGGAGCACATACTGTATGTCCTTGAAAAAATACTTTGCCTAATAATGTTTCCCTCTATCTTGAGCATTGCCTGGATTCAGTATTGGAATGGACCAGGGCTAACAGGCTCAAAATGAACCCAGCCAGTGCAGAGAGTTTGGCTCATGGGGGGGGGGAGAGAGAAGGTTGGGGGGGGATGGTCCCTAGTCTGTATTGCATTGCCCTCCCATTTAGGAACCAAATGTACAACATGAGCATTCTTCTGGACCCAGCTCTTTCTTGAGAATCCCAGATTACAGCTGTGTGCAGATCAACCTTTAATCAGTTTAGGCTGATTGCCCAGCTCTGCTCGTACCTAGACGAGGCCTCCTATGGACTTTGGTGTAGGCCCTGGCCATTTCCTGAACTGACTATTGTACTGCAATGCTATCTATGTGGGCTTCCCTTGAGCCTGATCTAGAGACTTCAGTAGGTCCAGAATGCGGCAGGCAGACTGGTGGTACGGATGAGTAAAATTGACCATATCACTCTGGTTTTGGCTTGCCTCCACTGGTTGCCCGTTGCATCCCAGATCACATTCAAGGTTTTGATACTTACATACAAAGCCCTCCATAGTATTAGCCTATTGTGCAATGGATCCAACCTTATGGAACCAGCTTCCAGAGGACGTCCGCCTAACCCTCTCCCTGTTGATATTTAGGAAGCAATAAAAAACATTGCTTTTCAGAGACGCTTTCCACATTGACAATAACTGATCACACACACCTCCTTATTTCCTCCATCAACTATGGGTTTACATGATTGCTTTGTGTCATCTGTTTTTAAGGGTTAATTGTAGTTGCTTTTAATGCTTATTTTTTGTTTTGTATTATATTTATTGTAACTGCTCAGAGTAGTGCCTTGGCACTAACAGAAGTGGGATATAAATTGAATTCATTCATTAATTAATTAACCAAAAAAACCCCACAATTTTATGGACGTTGCCATCTTCCATTTATTATACTTCTGTATTTTCTTGAGCTGACTGGATAGCTCAGTGAGTTAGGTATCTGGCTGAGGAATTCAATTTTCCACCATGCGTTCAGCTCACAGTCCTAGTATGTCCCAGAAAAAGAACACAATGATAAACCCCGTCTGAGTACTCCATAGCTAGGAAACCCTAGAAGTGACTTGACAGCACACAATTATCATGTGTTTCCTTGGGGGTTGTTCAATCATTTCGTCTTCACATAAACACACCATTAAAAGGTGGGGAAAAGAACAGCTACACATTTATTTTAATTTGTAGTACTATGAAATTCTGCATGAACATTTGTAGAAGCTCTATGACATAATAAGAGAGTCACTTCCCTCCCATCACCAATGCCACGGTCCTGTTCTTGGACAGAGCTGAGTGGGTTGAGCTATGGGAGAAACAGCTATCCTACTATAAAATGGAAAAATGGGTCAGTACTATTTGAAAATCTTCAACTATAAACTACTTAGATGCTAGAAAGAAAAAAAAAACAGGAGAAATACATTGAAAATGGGATGTGTTTTGAAAAGCAGGTAGAATCCATTATTGCACACAATGTTTTAAATCATATAGGACATTTCACAAATCTAGTACATTCAAGTAAATGCTTAAATCAATAATTATTTTGTGCTTTGTTGGACTTATTCAGGGCACCTACATATGCTCAAATGAAGTAAATTATTCACTACTCATCACAAAACCACTCTCACGTTCTTTTCACATTTTGTGTGGATTCAGTAGTGGAAAGTATCAGTAAAATTATTTGCCAACATCAAAGGAAAATGACTAATTAATAAAAGTAAAATGTTGTGATGTTTCTAACACCATGTATTGTGCTATCTTTCATGTGCATGCTTCATCAGATTTGCTGGCACTTCAAACAGAATTGGTATATTTAATATAGCATATTTATATTAAACAACCAAAATACACACAATTCTGACAAGAGGTGGATGAATTTCTGTTTTCTGCTGGGTTTTGTCACCTGTGAAGCACTACTTAGAAGCTTACCTCCTCACTTTTCTTACATATACATACTGCAGACTACAAATGGCTTAAGCCCAATTTTCCGTGCCTGTGGCAGTGTACACTATAAGCCATCTACTCCAGTAGCAGCTTATCTTCCCAACAAGTGTCATGGCTTCAGGACCACATGATTCTATATACAGCATTGCACAATTCTCTCTCCCCCCCCTTTCCCTTCTTCTGTCTCACTTGAGAAAAGGTTGCTCTTCAAAGAACAGTAAGAGAGATGTCTACCAGGCAGCTGCCCCATTCCACATTGCAAAAGGTGGCATACTATTTTCTCTCATCTTGGCTCTTCATTTTAAGAGATATTTTGTCTTGACTGATAGAGCATAAGGTGTTTGGGAAGGCATAGCCAACTGTGGAAACTTGTGCTGGGTACGGCAAACCCATGCGAGGAAGGAAGAACAGGATGGTATAAAATTCAGGAGGACAGTATGACTAAATGACGGACTCCAAGGAACATGTTCTGCACCTGTGATGTTCATCTAAATCAGGGTTCGGAAACTGGGGACCCTCCAGCTGTTGCTGGGCTGCATCTCCCATTATCCCAAGGTATGGATGTGATGGCTGGGCTATTGTAGTCCATCACCATTTAGAGTTCCACTAGTTCTCCAGCCCTAACCTAAATCTTTCTGTATTTTGAGTAGCTGACTCAGAAATCAATGGCATGGATTTTTATTTGCATACATAAATACTTTTGCAAACAAAAGGAAACTGGCAACAAATTCAATTATACAGCTGCATTAATCTGATGACTAAGTCTCAGATCAATTTTGTAAAAAAAATGCTTAACATGTGGTATTTACAAATTATATAAATAAATCCTTGGTTACCCAAAAAAGTTAATCATCTTAAACAAAAAGGATTACCTTACTGGGGATATTAAAAATGTTCATATATTGGTAATATCCCAGTTCGTAGTATAAAATGTTGCTTACATACATTAAAAAAGGAGATCATATAAAGAAATAAGAAAAGTGTAGGTAAAAAGTAAAAAAAACCAAATATATTCATATATATAAATATATATATAGAAATGCTTGATATTTGAAATCTCAAAATGTCTTCTACAATGGCTTTCAGAAGACTTTAGAAATACACTCTACAGTATTTGAGTTGTGAAAAAAAAAATCATTTCAAGAACGGGCAGTGTTACCAAAAGAAATGAATCCCATTTCATTATTTAAACGGCAGAGAGGTCTTATTAAACAGAAACAGAAACAAAACAAAAACAAAGAGAACAGAATGTCAGTGGCCAGCCACAAGCCTTGTACAACTTTTAACTTAAAAGAAACACTTTTGTAATTCACAGACTGCACATCCTTCACTCAAACAGCAACTGAAATGAACAAAGATACAGGGGAAGGAAGAGCAGAGAACGGATGGTTTTCTAATTACCTGTGATTAAATTAATGCTTTCTCCTCCTCTTTTTTTCACCTTTGCCATTAATATCAACATAAACACCATTAACAACACCTACTTATTCCATCGAACATGATATAACCTGGATAATCAGTACTGCACATTATGAATGTAGAATCAAAAGAGAGAGTCAAATAGAAACCACTGAGATTCCTCTACATGGACACACAGAAGTAGAAAGCCATGGAGATTTCCAAAGTGCCATGACTACCAAGTTCAGATGATTTTTTCCCCTTCCTGGAATAGTTTGGACAACATGAAAAGACGTTAGGGATTAGTGGCTTCTTCGCTCACATTGTGAACCTCTCCTTTAGCTGCTTTGGCGAGAACTTCCATCCATTTTGTTTGCAACTCTTCATCCTCAGCACTGAAGTACACAGTCTGCTGCGACTGGCAGAGTTTGAAAACATATTTTGTTTCGAACTTCTCACCCGATTGTGGCAAGTCAACTTCATAGCCTGGTAAGGGTATGCTGCGTGGAATCCGTCCATCCTAAAACAGACAGAGGAGGGAAGGCAGACATGAGAGTAAAAAAAGTTTGGACTTCAACACAAAATAAGAGATTAACAGGGGAAATATTTTAGAAAAGAAGCCATTAGTTCACTTGAATGTCAAGAATATTTTGGTCATAACTTCTATTTGAGGGCAAAGCATGAATTTAAAAATGATTAGTAGGGATTGAGCATTAGAGGTATTATATTTTAAATTTCCACTGAGATGGTATCTTTCCACATTGATCAGTTTCTTCTGCCAAGATGCTTCTGTTTCAAAGGAGTCCTGGATTAGTAATGACATTGAAACTAGAGGACAGCCTCTCACTGGGCAATCTTAAGAGAATATTACAGCACTCATACAACCCCGTGGTTATTCGTGGCTGCTGGCTGCTCCTTCTATGACTCTGAAAGCTTGGAGGACCTCACCCGTTCCCCCTACCATGTAGCTGATATACATTTCTTAAAAACAATGACTTCTTCAGGATCTTTTCTCTTCCTATAAATGCTAGAAACATAGATTTTGACAATTGCTCCTCTCTGGTTTATTATTCTGACTATGAAGGTCCTTGCCTTTGCTGTTGATTTCAAGAACACAGCAAATTATTAACATGGCAAATTACAAAAGTGAGCTCCAGATTTGGTTTTTACTATGGATATTTACAATCATATTTCAGTTTAATTGCAGTTTAGCTGAATGTTGAACACCGCTCTGGAATTTTATTAATGAACAGTGATACATAGACAATTATATAAAATAATCCCTTTCTATGCTCATCTGCTTGAAAGGGATGACACACAAAACTCTATGCTTTGAAAACATCATCTTAGTGCTACATCATCCCTATGCCTGCCTTTTTTGGTCATCCTGAAATGTAGACCAAATGATGGTCAAAGACTACACTCTACTGTTCCCAATGCAGAATCAAGTATGATAGCACAAAGGCCTACTTAGTTATAGAAATTATTTTTAAGTTAAGTTAGATGTTAGGAGGAAGGAACTATAATACAGCACCAAGCAGGGGAAAATTCCAGAACCTGACTCCTTTTTTTCATCAGTTATTCACTTTCCTCCAAAAGACCAAACAATTTCAACAGGTCTCTAGGTACCGATTGCCTGGGGCCAAAAAGGAATTAAAATGCCCAAAAATAAATGGTAATGAGCACAGGAAGATATCCTATATAGACCATCTTAACTGCTGCCATGGCTGCTGTCAACATTCAGGCTGCTGTTTGCTATGTAAAGTTTGGCATCCTTTTTCCTGGTGGCAACATGACATTGTGCAGCAATACATATTGGGCCATTTCTCGGCATTTCAAAGTGTTTAAACAAAAGTACAATATCTCACCCCTTCATGGATTGCTGCCTTGTCGTGGCGAGGGGGCTTGAGTAACTCAGAGAAGCTATGGGCTATGCCGTGCAGAGACACCCAAGACGGACAGGTCATAGTGGAGAGTTCTGACTAAACGCAATCCACCTGGGGTAGGAACTGGCAATTCCACTCCAGTATCTTTGCCAAGAATGCCCCATGATCAGAAACAAAAGGCTAAAAGATATGACGCTGGAAAATGGGACCCTCAGGTCAAAAGGCGTCCAACATGCTACTGAGGAAGAGCGGAGGACAAGTAGAAGTAGCTCCAGAGCTGATGAAGTGGATGGGCCAAAGCCGAAAGGACGCTCAGCTGTGGACGTGCCTGGAAGTGAAAGGAAAGTCCGATGCTGGAAAGAAAAATACTGCATAGGAACCTGAAATGTAAGATCTATGAACCTTGGGAAGCTGGAGGTGGTCAAACAGGAGATGGCAAGAATAAACATCGACATTCTGGGCATCAGTGAACTAAAATGGATGGGAATGGGTGATTTCAACTCAGGTGATTATCATGTCTACTATTGTGGGCAAGAATCCCGTAGAAGGAATGGAGTAGCCCTCATAGTCAACAAAAGAGTGGGAAAAGCCGTAATGGGATATAATCTCAAAAATGATAGAATGATGTCAATACGTATCCAAGGCAGACCTTTCAACATCACAATAATCCAAGTTTATGCACCAACCTCCATTGCTGAGGAGACTGAAATTGAACAATTTTATGAAGATTTACAACAACTTCTAGAACTGACACCGAAGAAGGATGTTCTTCTCATTCTGGGGGACTGGAATGCTAAGGTAGGGAGTCAAGAGATAAAAGGAACAACAGGGAAGTTTGGCCTTGGACTTCACAACGAAGCAGGGCAAAGGCTAATAGAGTTTTGTCAAGAGAACAAGCTGGTCATCACAAACACTCTTTTCCAACAACACAAGAGGCGACTCTACACATGGAAATCACCAGATGGGCAACATCGAAATCAGATTGACTATATTCTCTGCAGCCAAAGATGGAGAAGCTCTATACAGTCAGCAAAAACAAGACCTGGAGCTGATTGTGGCTCTGATCATCAGCTTCTCATAGCAAAATTCAAGCTTAAACTGAAGAGAGTAGGAAAAACCACTGGGCCACTCAGGTATAATCTAAACCAAATCCCTTACGAATACACAGTAGAAGTGAAGAACAGATTTAAGGAACTAGATTTGGTGGACAGAGTGCCTGAAGAACTTTGGATAGAGGCTCGTAACATTGTCCAGGAGGCAGCAACAAAAACCGTCCCAAAGAAAAGGAAATGCAAGAAAGCAAAGTGGCTGTCCAACGAGGCCTTACAAATAGCAGAAAAGAGAAGGGAAACAAAATGCAGGGGAGATAGGGAAAGTTACAGAAAATTGAATGCAGACTTCCAAAGAATAGCAAGGAGAGACAAGAGGGCCTTCTTAAATGAACAATGCAAAGAAATAGAGGAAAAGAACAGAAAAGGAAAAACCAGAGATCTGTTCAGGAAAACTGGAGATATTAGAGGAAAATTTTGTGCAAAGATGGACATGATAAAAGACAAAAATGGAAGGGACCTCACAGAAGCAGAAGACATCAAGAAGAGGTGACAAGAATACACAGAGGAATTATATCAGAAAGTTTTGGATATCCTGGACAACCCAGACAATATAGTTGCTGACCTAGAGCCAGACATCCTAGAGAGTGAGGTCAAGTGGGCCTTAGAAAGCCTGGCTAACAACAAGGCCAGTGGAGGTGATGGCATTCCAGTTGAACTATTTAAAATCTTAAAGGATGATGCTGTTAAGGTGCTACATTCAATATGACAACAAGTTTGGAAAACTCAACAGTGGCCAGAGGACTGGAAAAGATCAGTCTACATCCCAATACCAAAGAAGGGCAGTGCCAAAGAATGCTCCAACTACCGGACAATTGCACTCATCTCACACGCCAGCAAGGTTATGCTAAAAATCATACAAGGTAGGCTTCAGCAGTATGTGGACCGAGAACTCCCAGAAGTACAATCGGGATTCCGAAGGGGCAGAGGAACTCGAGACCAAATTGCCAACATGCGCTGGATTATGGAGAAAGCCAGAGAGTTCCAGAAAAACATCTACTTCTGCTTCATTGACTATGCAAAAGCCTTTGACTGTGTGGACCACAGCAAACTATGGCAAGTCTTAAAAGAAATGGGCGTGCCTGACCACCTTATCCATCTCCTGAGAAACCTATATGTGGGACAGGAAGCAACAGTTAGAACTGGATATGGAACAACGGATTGGTTCAAAATTGGGAAAGGAGTACGACAAGGCTGTATACTGTCACCCTGCTTATTTAACTTATATGCAGAATACATCATGCGGAAGGCTGGACTGGAGGAATCCCAAACTGGAATTAAGATTGCTGGAAGAAATATCAACAACCTCCGATATGCAGATGATACCACTCTGATGGCGGAAAGTGAGGAGGAACTAAAGAACCTTGTAATGAGGGTGAAAGACGAGAGTGCAAAAAACGGTCTGAAACTCAACATCAAAAAAACTAAGATCATGGCCACTGGTCCCATCACCTCCTGGGAAATAGAAGGGGAAGATATGGAGGCAGTGACAGATTTTACTTTCTTGGGCTCCATGATCACTGCAGATGGAGACAGCAGCCCCGAAATTAAAAGACGCCTGCTTCTTGGGAGGAAAGCAATGACAAACCTTGACAGCATCTTAAAAAGCAGAGACATCACCTTGCCAACAAAAGTCCAAATGTTCAAAGCTATAGTTTTTCCTGTAGTGTTGTATGGAAGTGAGAGCTGGACCATAAAGAAAGCTGACCGCCGAAGAATTGATGCCTTTGAATTGTGGTGCTGGAGGAGACTCTTGAGAGACTCTGGACTGCAAAGAGAACAAACCTATCAATTCTAAAGGAAATCAACCCCGAGTGCTCATTGGAAGGACAGATCCTGAAGCTGAGGCTCCAGTACTTTGGCCATCTCATGAGAAGAGAAGACTCCTTGGAAAAGACTTTGATGTTGGGAAAGTGTGAAGGCAAGAGGAGAAGGGGACGACCGAGGATGAGATGGTTGGACAGTGTCATCGAAGCAACCAACATGAATTTGACACAACTCTGGGAGGCGGTGGAGGATAGGAGGGCCTGGCGTGCTCTGGTCCATGGGGTCACGAAGAGTCGGACACGACTAAACGACTGAACAAACAAAACAAAACAATATCTCACATTCATAAACAAGAGGGGTTTCTTTGAAGAACTGAATATATTGCACCTGTAACTCTTGCATTAGCTGAAGCGTGTTGCAATTCCCTCCTAAATCTATCTAGAATTTAAAAGCCAAGAATGAATCACCACTCTTTTGGCACCAGAGAGGAAAAATACATAGGGATGAGAAGGGGTGAAGGCCTGACAATGCTTTGTCTGCAATTCAAATCTTGCAAAAACAACAACAACAACAACAACAATTACTACTAAACCGTGTGCCATGAAGTCAATTCTGACTTACCGGTTTTCCACTTCTTCTCCCATAAGAACCCAATGGGGAGTTAAGACTCCTAAGCTCACTGAACTCTTTATTAAACCTATATGTTTCTGGTGAGTGTGAATTAGCTGAGAAAAATGTGACAACTGGAGAATCCTACTTGTTTTACACATTATCAAAACAGTTTCTCAGCACATCTGCAACTGCACGGATCTAATACTTTCAGCAACCTCTTCGATGTATGCAATGTGGCAAGAAGATTTCACTGTGTCAGAGAAGCTGAAAGCAATGCCATCAGGAAACTAGACTCTGCTACAAGTCTGGACTCCCAGCCAGGTGACACACTGTGGAATGATCAAAGGCTGAAAACTCACACTAGAATCCTAAAAGCAACTTCCCAGATTAAGCGAACTGTTACAATAATCCATGCAGAGAAACAGAAAAGGGGAAAACAATAGATATGTTCTATAAAATCCAAGAAATAAAAAAAAATAACCTACAGATGTTGAAAGATTGGTAACAAAACATACTGGTTGAAATCCTGTTGCACAGCCTGCAATGTCTTTGGCAGTAACAGCAAATTGTGCTGATTAGACTTTCTTTGGCAATTTCAGGGTGCATGAGAGTTTGTTGCATTGTGCACAAACTGTGTTTACCCCCAGATCACCTTTTAAAAGTAGCAGTTTGCTCCTGCTGTTGACATCATACCATTGCACATGCAGAGCTACTCAACCACATGGCAACCATTATATGACAAGGATAAGATAAAAAGGAGATGGAAACAATTCACTGAATAACTGTAAAGAAGAGATGCAAGAATGACAACTCTTTTCAAAAGGAATGCAGTGGTGAAGGACCCATGATTTTAGAAAGCAAAGTGAAAGCCATTCGCAAAGCACTTGGAAGAAATAAATACTGTAATCAAGAGTAGATACCAGTAGAAATATTCCAAGCTATAAAATCTGTCAAAATTCTCAGAAGAACGTGCCAAAAATATGGGGGGGGGGGACAACAACAAAACAATGGCCCACAGACTGGAAGCATTTAATATAAATTGCAATTCTGAAGAAAGAAGACACCAGAGAATGCATTAATTGCCTCTGCAAGCCAGGCATACTCAAGGTTTTATGACCATATATGGAATAAGAAATGCCCAATGCCCATGGTGCTTTCAGAGAAGAAACAAGCACTAGTGATCATAATACAAATATACTGGCTATTCAAAAGAAAAACCAGTATTGCCATATAGATGATGGCAAAGCCTTTGACTGGTGTGTCATGAAAATCTATAGATTGTTCTGGATTAAGGAATGGATTACTCTGGATTATGAGAGATTGCTTAAACTGGAGGGACATGATCTTAACCTGGTGTGGCATGCTTTTGTATGCTACCAAAAAGCTAAATATCATAAAGTCTTCAATACTTATATGATAAGAAAGTCTTAGTAAAATTCTGGGGTGGGTATCACCATTGGAAGCATTTACACAGCCAACCCTAATAGACTTAACCAAAATTTTGAGGTATAGAGATCTGCTTAAGAAAGATGGGGCATTAAAGACTAGAGAGGAGTTAGAGGAGTAGAAAGTTTTTCTAGATTGGTGGATGAGACGACAATTAGACTTTAGGTATTTGAAAGATAAAATAATGGGCTTTTATGAAGAACAAACTGTATTTGATAAACTACTGTTAGGAACAAGTGATAAAATAATTTAAAGAATTTATGAATATCTCTTGGATATGAACATGGAAGATGAATACAGACAGAGTTCTAACTCCTGTCCTCTGAAGATGCCCGCCACAGAGACTGGCGAAACATTAGGAAGAAAAATCTCCAGAATACGACCAAACAGCCAAAAAACCTACAACAACCATGACGTGGTGAAGGACTGTATGATAAAATGGGCACAAAACACTGGTCATAATATTAATTTAAAACACTGGACAAGAATTTGGCAGACTAATATTAAACCTACAAAATCAGTAAATTTTAAAGAAAAAATACATAAGATTTTTATAGATCACGTATGACTCCAGCTAAAATGTCTAAAATGTATGAAAATATATCCAAGAAATGTTGGAAATGTAAAACACAGGAGGGTACTTTTTATCATATCTGGTGTACATGCAGGAAAGCAAAAATGATTGGAGATCAGTACATGAAATATTACAAAAAATGTATCTAGTGTGATATGACTTAACCCAAAATTGTGTTTATTGAATATTATGTCTGAGATTGTAGATAAAGAAATGAGACATTTGATAATACATGTAATTACTGCAGCGAGGATACTATGTCTCTTGAAGAGTTGATAAAAAATATATTGGAAGTGGCGGAGATGGATGTACTAACAGAGCCATTCAATGAAATATCATTTCAAGATGATATCATCTCAAACACTGGGAATGATTTTATAATTGGACTTGAAATATGGCTTGGAAAGGATAGATAAAAGAAGAATGTGAAGGTCCAAGGGAATGGCTAAATTGTTTCTTTTTGTTATTTTCCTATTTAGCATAATGGTGCAAGTGGATGTAAGAATAGTTTTTCGCTTTCTGAATTTTTTTACTCCTTCCCCAATCCATACCCCTTCCCCCCTCACCCCTATACCCCTATTCCAATTCTTATGCCCATTGAAAATGAATTTTTAAAAATCTATAGACTTTTCTAAAAGAAATGGATACGCCTCAACATTTGATTGTGTCTGGACAAAAAGCGACTGTTAAAACAGAATATGGAGAAACAGAATGGTGCCAGGCAATGGTTTATTTTATTACAATATAAAATAGTGTGCTCACAAAAATCTGCACATTTATTGGATCATTCTTCATGCATGGCACACAAACAGGCTGCTCATAACAAAGTACTACATGCCCCAGCATATAACCTCAGAATTCATGTTCTATTTCATTTCTGAATAAGATATGATCACAATTTTAAGTGCATGAAATACATTGAAATTTTTACCTGATTTCCTCCTTGTAGATATAAGACGAGAGGTTCAGTTTTTGGAATGGTGACCCATACTTTACACCAAGTTTTTCCTTTCTCTTGGAATAAGAGGTAGCTGCTGAAAATACTGTTTTCTTCTCCACAAATGCTTTGTTTCTGATTTTAAAAAAAGCCAACATACAGTCATGTTCTCAAGCTGAATGCATTTACACTTTATGGTATATCTTAACAGTTGACGTTCAAATATTTATTCACACATAGTGAATGTGTACACAAGTGTGATTACTAGGGTTGAAAAACTCAAAAGTTTAAGCATCATTGCACAGAAAAAGGATAAAAGGACCTAAATGTAGGTGCTGAACCACCACTGTTCTTGGAAGTGTTATGTTAAAAATTCCACCTCCACAGCAGAAGTTGAGAACAGCAATTAAGATGACACACTTACTTTCATGCTCAAAGTAGGTTGGGAGGAGAGTGAAAATTAATAAGGGAGCTGCTTCAGCACAAGTGAGTAGAGTCAGAGTACAATACTGCTGCAAGGAGAAATGAAAACTCCACGTTTCAGGGAGGGAAGGAGCAATGAGCACAAAGTATACAGTATGCCCCCCCCGCTCCCCCAATGTGTTGCAACAGCCCTGTTCCAAGCTTGCTTGGAAGCACAGCTCGTAGCACTGAACAGGATTTACTGACAAGTAAGTAAACATTGGATTATTGTGGGCTAAAGTCAGTCAGCATACTATAAAAATGCCATCTGTGAAGCATGGAATGTGAGACCATTCTTGTTAAATCAGGTCTCTTGATAATATGATTTGTGAGCAATCACGAAGGCTACCAGAATTTACTGGCACCCTGTTCACTTCATTCTCACATTGTTATGGCCTGTATAATAAAAGGCAACAGCTGAACTTCCATTTTTTCAGGTGGGACTTGTACATGAATAATTTGAATTTTGACAAGTTGCACCCTCTGATAAGGAGGCAGGTCTATGGGGCATGCTCCCCATTTCTCCCTTAACATGGAGCCAGAAGCAGAGGAAACAGTCAATTGTGTTGCTGTTGCCACTGCCCAGCCTGGAAAGAATGTGGTGCATAATTTTTAACATTATGTGAAGAGATATTAGGTAGGCTGGGTGGAACGAGCACACTCCAGGTAAGCATACCACCCCCAGGAAAACAGCTTAGAGATGACAGAGATACGTACAGAATTCTATGAAATGACAAAAACCATTTGTATTCTTATAGAATTCACTAGAAAAAAGATTTCACCTCCAGTTTCAGGAAGTCAAAATCCTCCTGTGTAATAGCACATTTGAGACTCTCTCTCTCTCTCTGTGTGTGTGTGTGTGTGTGTGTGTGTGTGTGTGTGTGTGTGTGTGTGTGTGTGTGTGCATGTGCATGTGCGCACATGTGCACGGTGGTGGGCAAGAAATCATTTAATAATTCCCTGAGGTCCCTAGAACAAAAATGAGGAAGCTCCTATATTCTGTATATACAATTATACAACAAATCTCCGCAAGTCTTCTGTCTGTACCTAATAAATCTAACAAGGAGCCAAACCATCAAGACTCAGTGAACTCATGAATTACTAATTTCAGAGAAACACTAGAACCCTTAATCTTAGAGGCATTTGCTTAGCTATAACCCTTGGATGTATATCAATTACTGTACCTCCTAGCAGAAATAGCTCAGATTAGACTCTATTTTTCCCCATTTCCCTGGTGCATTTTAACCAAACCTCAAAGACTTTGTGCAGAATTAAATGTCTAACATTATTACAGAAAAATACTCCCTTTTAATTGATACCAAGGGGCTTTATTTCAGAGAACAGGCTACACTTCAGTGACTTCTAAAAATCTGTATGGCTTTTAGGATTATCAGAAAATTTAGATTTAAGGACAGACTATTGCTCAATAGTAGTTTTCTGAACACTAGAAGCAAATTTCAAAATGGAAGAGCAAGATAATTTATTAACACCACATAGGCCGTGAAACTCTTCTTCCTCAAAAAATTGCTGATTCATAAATTAGTAGATCATGGTAGCCACTATGTTCCTCTGTTTTGTGCAAGCTATCTGTGAGATCTAAGAGAAGGTCTAATATGCTTTAAAACTAACAAGATCCCAAGAGCAGAATTTGGATAGAGGCAGTCAGTCAGAAACCAGGCTGAGAGAAGTGATTGCCAGAGGACGCGTCTTGGCAGAAAAAGCTGCAAATTTTGGCCATCGTTTTAATTCTGCAGCATGAGGAAGAAAAATATATAGAGAAAATCATTTGGGGCTGGGAAATCAGTCAGATAGTTTATGCCCAAACTTCTGCAGCACACCTAATGTTCCACAATTTATACACAACTTAAAAGTCCCAAAGAGGTTTACAGTCCCTATCACAGGTCCATACTGACTTCTGCACACAGTACCGTCATTTGTACATCTGGCTCTCCCTGGAGCCATAGAGGTAAAAAAAAAAATCTAAAGTCTGCCATGCAAGAAAGACTGTAGGAATAGGCTTTAGTCTTAGTCCATTAGGAAGGTGCTACCAAAATTTTATTTGATTTTTAAAAAATGGCCAATTGATTCTTACAAGTACCTGTACGAAGAATGCAAATTTACACAGCCCAGTGCATTTTGGAACAAAAGGATCTTTCTCCAAGATCAGTTGTACACTACATTGAAACCAGGCTGAAACAACTTACAGAAATAACAACTCTCTTTAGAGCACATGAATGTGCCTCTTTTGATCTCCCTCAGTCCACCCTCCTTCTTGCTGTTACTGCTGGAGTGCCACAGTGGAATAGGAAGGGCGTCAGAGGCTTCTTTATCTACAACAGGGGAGATTTGTAAGCCTGAAGTTCTTTCTCTATCCAAGGACTTCCCCCTTCACAGGCACCCTACCAGGTTCCATAGCAGTGCAGGCCAAGGTAGACCGCAAGCAGACTTTCACAATGAAAACGATGCTTTTGCTCAGACCAGCTTAACCTTGGAGTTAAGACATAAATGTACCTCAGTGGTGAACTTCTTCTTTTGTTCTCCTGAACCTTCATTGCCAAGCGTTGCTGACAGCAGATGAAAACAGTCTTTACACACTCGGTTCTGGCGGCTGTTATCAGCAAGTGTTTTAAATTCAGAGCATTTTGCACAGATAACCTGGATTAAAAACACAGCATTTGATTTCTGATTCAGTTATCCAAGACAAACTCTTCTTATGATTAGAAACCCTTCGCTTTCTTCTCCTGCAAACAGTGATCTGGAGTAATAGTCATGGTCTGGAGTAATTTTCAGGCCCAATTTCTAATATATTTCTCTGCTGCTTCCCCCACTTATTTAACAGCATGGGATTTCTTTGCTGTTCTGAGTTATTTTCTATGACTCTATCTAATCAGGGATTTAAAAAGGCAAAGTAATGCCTCTGAAGATTATTAGCCTTTTTGTTCAGTGTTATAAAAAGGCATCTGGCTACACTGAATTAAATATTTATTCAATTTCTTGGAAGCTCATCGAAATACAAATTGAGTACAGCTCCATCTACGAAAGGACACTAACTGGTGCTCTGTAAATATGACATCAACTTGAATCATTGTGAGTTCAGCAATTCAGCATGAACTCAGCATTTTCAGCACATCTGTAAATCTGTTCATACAGGACCTGGTCTGGTTATTTATTAGGCATTCTCAGGGACCATATAGAAACAATTACCCATATTATAAAACAGAAAACTCTATTTCCTTTATAGCAAGAGAGAAAGGGAAGAAAAAAGTACACCCTCTGAATTCTATAGTTTTACATATCAGGACATAATAAAAATCATCTGGTCCTTAGCAGGTCTGAAAATTAGGTAAATGTAGCCTCAGATAAACAACAATATATTACACCGTGTCATGATTTATTTAACAAAAATAAAGCCAAAATGGAGAAGCCATGTGTGGAAAAAGTAAGTGCAGCTTATCATTCAATAGCTTGTAGAGCAATAACTTTAGCAGCAAGAACTTGAAGTAACTGTATGACTTTATCAGTCTCTCACATTGTTGTGGAGGAATTTTGGCCCACTCTTCTTTACAACATTGCTTCAGTTCATTGAGGTTTGTGGACATTTGTTTGTGCACAGCTTTCTTAAAGGCTCACCACAGCACTGCAATCGGGCTGAGGTCTGAACTTTGACCGGGACATCCCAACACCTAGAATTTTTCCTTTTTCAGTCATTCTATTGTAGATTTGCTGGTGTGCTTGGGTTCATTGTCCTGTTGCATGATCCAATGTCGCTTTAGCTGTTAGACAGATGGCCTCACATTTGACTCTAGAAGACTTTGGTGTATGAACCACTCTGGTTCATGGTTGACTCAATAACTGCAAGTTGCCCAGGTCCTGTGACTGCAAAAGCCCAAATCATCAACCCTCCACCACCATGTTTGGCAATTGGTCTGAGGTGTTTATGCTCATATGCTGTGTTTGTTTTTTGCCAAATGTGTTGTTGTGCATTATGGCCAAACATCTCCACTCTGCTCTCATCTGTCCAAAGGGCATTGTTCTAGAAGTCTTGTGGTATCTCCAGATGCAACTTGGCAAACCTAAACTGTGCTGTCATGTTCTTTTTCTCCTTACAACCCTTCCAAATGAACCAAATTTCTTCATTCTTTTATAATTGTACTGTCATGAACTTTAACATTTAACATGCTAACTGAGGCCTGTAGAGTCTGAAATGTAAAGTCTGTGTCTGGTTTTTTTTTTTCAATTTCTCTGAACATTGCACAGTCTGACCTTGGGGTGAATGTTCTTGGACATCCATTCTTGGACCAACTTGCAACTGCCTTGAATGTTTTTGATGTGTGAATTATCTTCCAAACAATTTAAAGTCCATCATCCCAAAGAATGATGGACTTTAAATTGCTTGGAAATGGCTTATAACCTTTCCCAGATTGATAGGCAGTAACAATAGCTTCTCTACGATAACTGTTGATATGTTTCCTCCTTGGCATTGTGTTAACACAAACTTGAATGCTCCAGACCAGCAAACTGCTAAAACTTCGGCTTTTATAGATATTCTGTGCCTCTAGCTCTTCTTTAGACCTTAATTCACCATCCTTTTTAAATAAATCTTGGTATTTTAAAAGTTTTGCTTTTGTTATGAGATTAGGTTGTGTAAAGGCCTCAATAGATGATACCCATACAGGTGTTTTGTGATGTATTTGTTGTATAATCTTTCTCCACATTCCCAATAAAGCTCTTCTTATCATATGTAAATGAAAATGCTTTTGCTCTTTATCCTTTTTATACCATAGATAAGCATGCCAGCCTAATTGTAAATCATGTCCTTCCAAGTTAAATAATCTATCATTTTCCAAAGTTATCCATTCTTTTATCCAATCTAAAATACAAGATCTTTAATACAGAACCCAATATGGAAGACCAAAGCCAGCCCTCTGTTTAGCATCTTGCATTGCCTTAATTTTAATTCTTGGTTTTTTATCTTGCCATACAAATCTCATGATTATTTTATTAAGTTCTTGGGAAAAGGTCTGTTTTAATATGATAGGAATTGTCTGAAATAAGAATAGGATTTTTGGCAAGACACTCATTTTAATCGCCGCAATCCTTCCCAACAACGATAATTGTAGTTTATCCCATTTCTCCAAATTGTTGTGTATCTCCTTCATCAATTTCATATAATTATCTTTAAATAGTAATTTGGATCCCTAAATATCCCCTTGGAAGTTTGTTTTCTCTATTAACTTCTGCCGTTCTTGTTCTCTTATATTTTTTGTAAGCATTTTTGTTTTCTTTTGGTTTATTCTCATTCCTGCCATATCACCAAAGTTTTTCAACGTTGCCATCAGGTCTTCTATTGAATGCACTGGATCTTCCAGTATAATGACTAAGTCGTCTGCAAAAGCCTGAAGTTTATAGATTTGGCCTTTTACTTTCAATCCTTTCAATTCCTTTTTATCTCTGATTTGTTCAGTTAATATTTCTAAAGTCAAGATAAATAGTAGTGGAGAGAGTGGACACCCCTGTCTGGTACCTTTCTGTATTTGTATTTCTTTCAACAGCTCGCCGTTAATTCTCACTTTTGCCTTTTGTTGGGTATATATTGCTTTAATTAGCTTCAAAAATCTTTCTCCAACTTGTAGTGTTTCCAGCAAATATATCATAAAATTCCAATCAAGATTATCGAAGGCTTTCTCTGCATCCAAGAATATCATGGCCATCTGTTTCTCCGGGTGTGCTGCATAATATTCCAAGGAGCTTCCCCATTTTGGCCTTATTTTTGTTAAATAAATTATGACATGGTGTAATATGTCATGTGTTTTTGTTCATCTGAGGTTGTATTTATCTAATTTTCAGACCTGCTAAAGATTAGATTATTTTTACTATGTCCTGATACGTAAAACTATGACATTCAAAGAGGGTGTACTTTCTTTGTCACATGACTGTATACTAGATAACATATTTCTCCAAACTATTGGAGGAATAGCAAGTTTTTGTTTTGTTTAGAATTTTCCCCACTATTTCCTGAAAGAGGAAGGGTGACACAGAACAGATAGAGATACTTCTATTGTGGGTTCTGAGAGTCATCATAGCTGTAGGAGTATGAAGCTAGCTGAACCAATCTGATTCTGCTATTTTGGGAAGAGTTACAGCAGTCTTTACTGAGCATGGCTGTGAGTGACCGAATAGCTCATAATCTGTTAAACATTTAATTGGCTCACATATTGAAAAGGCATTAAGTGAAAGCATCAGTTTAAACAACAGTGGCCTTTCATGTCCTAGAAAGAGCCGTGGAATGAGAAATCTTACTGTACTCTGATTAAGGCAGGACTTGATGATCCATAGGGTCCCTTCCAGCTCTGCAGTTCTAAGACTATGATTGCTCTTACTCTTAGTCTTATTATTTTATTATTTTATTACTTTATATTATTATTACTATTATTATTATTATTGTTGTTGTTGTTATTGTTATTGTTGTTGTTATCATTATTATCATTATTATCATTATTATCATCATTATTATTATTATTATTATTATTATTATTATTATTATTATTATTATTATTATTATTATTATTATTATTATTATTAGGCTTATTTTTACAAAGCATTTCCCTTTATCAGCAGAATGCCTAGAGAACTTTACAAGGAGGGAAGATGAGAGGTTGAGATGAAGTCTAAACATTATTTGGGTTTGGAGAAGACTGTTTCCTGTAAAATGCATACAGTATATGTATCACCATAAATGTGCTTGCTTACTAGTACACAAAGATTTCTATGCAGTCAGATGATGCATGGGAAAGTGAAGTGGATAGAGTTAAAAGTTAAGCAATTCTTGTTAAGTATTCGCGAAGGCTTTCACAGCCGGGATCTGATGGCTGTTGTAGGTTTTTCAGACTATTTGGCTCCTGTCCTCTGAAGATGCCAGCCACAGAGACTGGAGAAACGTTAGGAAGAAAAACCTTCAGAACACAGCCAAACAGCCCGGGAAACCTACAACTAATTCTTGTTATTTTTCTAAAAAAAGGACACAGGAACTTTATGTTCATATTCATGTGTACACACCAGCAATACCAGAATCAGGGGACATCCTCTCAAATTGGGTGTTGGGAGAGTGAGAACAGACAAAAGAAAATATTTCTTTACCCAGCGTGTTATTGGTCTGTGGAACTCCTTGCCACAGGATATGATGATGGCATCTGGCCTAGATGCCTTTAAAAAAGGGATTGGACAGATTTCTGGAGGAAATGTCCATCACAGGTTACAAGCCATGGTGGGGATGTATAATTTCCAGGCTTAAAAGGAAAGTACTTCGAAATACCAGATGCAGGAGAGGGGTATCAGGAAACAGGTGTCTAGATGTCTCATATGCAGCTGGACTAGATGGGCCCTTGGTCTGATCCATCTGGGCTCTTCTTATGTTCTTATGAGACCATTATTGTTACCTGAGAAGGAACAGCAAATATCAACCCACGCCTAGTGAGGAAGCTTAGTATTTATAGATAAGTGTTAGTGGAGGACATGAAGTAAAAATTCATACAAGGATCTGTCCTCAGGAGTAGCAAAAGGGAAAAATATGTCAATGGCTACCTATTTGCTGCTCTTTTATACCACAAGAAAGGGGGAGGGGGCATCTGTGCAACAAAGCTTGCAGTATCATGATTGAAATTTCCCAGGGTTTCACACTATGTCTGAAGGTAAAGGTATTTCAGGCACTGAGATGAAAATGAAAAAACACTAGGGATATGCATTCAAATTTGGAAATATTTGGAATTCAGCAAGTAATGCCATATTTGGTAGTTCCAAATATATCCAAATCCAAATTTGATACTTCCAAACATCTGTAATAATAATTGCTAATATTTGGAGTCATATTTACTTCCATAGATGAGAAAGCAAAAAGCTAGGTTTCTGCTAGCTTATGGAAGAAGGGAAACTAAAGCCTACTACTCAGACATCCTGGAGTGATTTCTTGAGAAACTGAACTTAAAGACACTTTGGCACCAAAGGGTGCAGCAGCAGAGAACTCATGTCTCCTGACTGAGGTTGCCATGGCTTTCCCAAGGGGACGGGGTTGAGAGCAAAACCTATAAATGATACGTCTATACCAATGAAGTCTGGATGCAGGTACAGACACCAGAAGATATGGTTGTTGTGGGTTTTTCGGGCTCTTTGGGCTCTGAGTGCTATCCTCTGAAGATGCCGGCCACAGAGACTGGCGAAACGTTAGGAAGAACAACCTTCAGAACACGGCCAAAGAGCCCGAAAAACCCACAACAACCATTAGATCCCAGCCGTGAAAGCCTTCACGAATACCAGAAGATATCTTTCTTTCCAATTGAATGGTGGGCATAGCTGTTTATAAACCCCCATAGCATTTGCTATTAGGATATGCTCTGGTACAAGCCTACATTTTAGCAGTTTTCTCTTTTTTCTGAACATCCTCTTGCATTTACATTTTCTACACCTCTTGTATATTGTTTACTTAATTATAGATGCATGGTAGTCAGCTATGTTACTGTGCAGCAGAGGAAATGAACTTTGTTGTTGTTGTTTAGTCGTTTAGTCGTGTCCGACTCTTTGTGACCCCATGAACATTTTACAAGATAATTAAAAAAAAAAAAACCAGAGGCAGGCCAAACAAAAAATTATAACTTTGAAACTATCATTCACATTTGTTGAAAAATAGCCCTAACAATTATTTTGTGTTTGGATGAGAAGTGATTAACTGATGAAAAAGAGTCAGCTTTTGATATTTTCCCTTGCTTGATGTCAGTGAGCACAAGAGGGTATTCTGTAGATCATACTGACTGCCACCACTAGTACTGTAAACATTCAGACTGCCTTTTGCTATGTAAAGCTCACCTTCTTTTTTTCTGCTGATAACACAGGGACAATATTGTGCTGCAGTGTTGGGCCATTTGCTGGTGTTTTGAATCATGCATACAGAAGCATAATATCCCACATTCATAAACCAGAGGGATTTTTAAATTTTTTTTATTTTTTTATTTTTTTTGGAGGAGTGAATATAGTTAGGAGTAAGATTTAGGAGTAGTAGATTCATAGAATAATACCTTATAAATTAATAGGGAAATATTATTTTAGGCTTAGGCCCTTTGGGGGTATTTCAGGCAGGAGAATAAAATTTTGTTATATAGAGACAGATACATTAAGATTTTGCTTGTGTATCTCTGTGTGATTTTTATTGGAAGGGTTGTGTTATTCTGAAGCAGAATCATATACTGTTCTTTGGGTAGAATCCACAGGCAGTGTGAAATATGAGTGTGGTAGAAGTAAACCCTTGGGAATGCTGCCTGCAGCTGCTACAGCAGCTTCTCTTAAGAGGAATGGGAGACAAAGAGGAAAAAAGACAGGCTACAATGGCTTTTATGAGCCCCTCAAACAGTATCTGTCACCCAACTGCCTTGTTCAGCACTGACGCTAAGAAACAGCAGCAGGCAGCAGTAGACGGTGCGTGTTTCTCTGCCAAGGAGGTGGCAGAGAAGCCTCTGGTTCAAGGTAGGATAGAGATGTGTGAACCTCAGACACATTCCTGTGACATCTTTTTGTGCAAGGCAACCAGGGCAAGGAACAAAAAAAGACAGTTAAGGAGGGACATTTTCTCCCAAACAGCTGACGTGCTAGAGAAGGACAAGGATGGCATTGGCACTTGTGTGGCTGGGAAAGGGATTTATGAAGAGCACCAGACACTGCCTTCCATATCGACACACCTCCATCATATTCAAGAAGGGATTTACTCCCAGCCCCCAATCCCAGAAAATCTCTCATGTGCAAAGCAGCATTGTGGTTGGTAGGAACTCCCCTGAAATACATGCACATCTGACATGAGGGAGGAACAGACTGAAGGGACTCGGGTGGGCCCTATTTCAGAAAAATGTGACACTGAAATCACCCTTGCCCCTCCAGTTGTGCTTACCCCATCAACTGCTGGAACTAGTAGTGATGACAAGTTAGCAATCCCTCTTAGAAACATGCAGTCATAAAATGAAGCTCCCAAGAAATCAATAATCTGGAAGCATTTTAAACACTGTGCCACAGATGCTCACATGGCTGAGTTCATGCAATGCAAGAAGGTGCTTAACTATAGGAAAGGACTTGCACAACCTCTCCAATAGTAGCATGCTCAGCCACCTGAAGACTCAGCTCGGGGCATTGCTGCTGGCAAATGAAATGGGCACTGTGGGGGCAAATGGGTTCTTTAAGAGTCATCAGAAAGTAGAGGTTAAGCCACCAGAGAGACAGGGAGGTAGATGGGCAAACAGCAAGAGGTGGGAGGCAGCAAGTGCCAGACCCACATCTCAGGTGACCCCTGAGGAGCTTAGAGGGGAAAAGGCCTTCTACAAACACAGAAATGTCAGGAATACTTGTCACCTAGGAGAGATGAGAGCCCTGGATGGCCAGCCCTTCTCACTGGTGGAAAACACTATTCCATAGGTCTGTGGCAGAACTGGCACCCCCATTACTAATTGCCATCCCAAATGAAGTTGCAGGATGGTGCCAGATTTAAATATTTATATTTAAGTTTGTTTATTAGATGTTTTAATATTGGCTATTTTTATAGCTCAGTGGTTTATGTATCTGTCTGTGGAGCCAGAGTTTGGGAGTTTGATTTTCCACTGTCGCTCTTGAGAAAAGAACTGTCCTGTGTAGCCTTGGGCAAGCTGCACAATCCCAGGGCACCTCCAGAAGAAGAGACTGGCAAACCACTTCTGTGTATTCTCTACCTAGAAAACACTGGGAAGGGTCACCACAAGTTGGAATCAACTTAACAGCACACACACACTTTTATAAAGTTAAAAATTTTATATATGGGCAGGACACAGTTGGGCCCTGTTCAATGTGGCTATGATGGATGATAGCCACACAGCTCACAACATGCAAGAGGCTCTGAAGAACATGCTGAAGCAGTGGAGTTCAGCTACTGAAAGGCAAGGTCTTGGTCACAGCTGGGAAGATGATAACAATGGGGTGTATTGTTCACACTCTCAATAGTTTGGTGTGCTTTTCAGGGTATGGACACACACATGCCTAATATAACTGAGTAGGCCAGAAAGGTGGCACAGTATTTTCAGCACAGTGTCTGAGGCAGTAAGCTATTGCAGCAAAGGCAAGAAAAATTGAGATTGCCATTGCACCCCTAATTTAGGATGTGGCGATGTGATGGAACTTCATTTTCTAGCTGTTTGAAAGGGTGCTTGAGCAGCAAAGGGCACCCCATGATTTGGCACTGGAGAGTTTTACTGGTATGGCTGCTCCTCTGGGCAAAGAAGAGTGGGGCATTATGGGTCAAACTGTCTGTGTCCTCCAAAATTTTGAGAATGCAACACAGGCCCTTAGTGGAAAATCAGCCTTCTTCAGACAAGTGATTCTAATGTCCCAGAGCTTGGTTGGCATGAAGGATGGCATGATGAGGGGACCAACTTTGCATGTATCCCTAGTAAATTTCATTCTGTTATTTTCATCTCAGTGGTCAATCCTATCAAAATCTTTTTGAATTTTGTTCCTGTCTTCCAAGGCAGTGGTCCTCAACCTTGCGCCTCCAGATGATCTTGGACTTCAACTCCCAGAAATCCTAGCCAGCAGTGGTGGTGGTGAAGGCTTCTGGGAGTTGTAGTCCGAAAACATCTGGAGGCCCAAGGTTGGGGAACACTGTTCCAAGGTATTAGCGATTCTATTCAATTTTGTTTCATCCGCATATTTGATAAGTATTCTCTGCACTCCCTCATCCAAGTCATTAATAAAAACTTGACAGTTATTCTATCCAGCCCACACTTAGTCAGTTTGCTAAGCAGAATATCATGGAACACTTTTTCAAAGGTGTTACATACAGCACTGATGTTACCTGTCTGTCATGGGTTTGGAGGGAAAGTTCCATCCTATGGGGAGTGGAAGGCGGGACATCAGGAGGAGGGGCTGTACTGTATAAATATGAGATGCCTGTGTGGTGAGAGAGAGATGCTGAGAGACACTGGGATGTGACGAAGCAGCAGCTGGGAAGAAGAAGCTGTTGTGGGAGTCTGAGTGTCAGACAGGGTACTACTGTGTGTCAGAGTACCAACCTGATAGGTTCAGGTGTCTGTTGGTTAGCCAGAACTGATAGGTTCAGGGTCTGTGCTTCAAGTTAAGGGTTCTGTGTGAACCAAACTGTATGCTTGTATGAGTGAGAATAAGCCACGTTACTTTATCCTATTCACCTGATTGTTTATTTTTCCCTGTGTGTATTTAAATAAACCTTATTCTTTTTATTGTTTAAAAATCCATCCCTGGTCTGTGTGACTTCTTACAGGGAATGGTTGGTGGCAGCTTAGTGTAACTGTGTGACATATCCCAGTAGGTCTGGGTTTGTCACATTGATTGGTGTCCAGCGGGTGGGATACGACTGGTCCAGTTGTCCAGTGGTCCAGCAAAGCCTTGGCAAGTGTGCCCAGAGCAAGGGGGGTCTAGTCAGGGACAGTCTGAGGCGCGTAGGTAATCTTCTAGGTGTACCTCACGGGGAGGTGCGCTAGTAGAAGAACGTGCCAACTGGGGAGACTTAGATTAAGGTGCTCTGAGGCAGCCTAGTTTTGGCGGGAAAAAGCTGAGGCAAAACTGCGTAGTAACAGTGAGCTAGCTTGCCAGCTGAGAGGCCCAGCAGAGGGGGGTAGGCTCGGATTCGCAACTGTTGCAAGTTAGTGCTGAAAGAACAGCAGCCTAGAGAAGGCTGGTTCTGAGGCAAGAAGGAAAAAAGTGGTCGTTTTATTTTGAGGCTTGACTTTTTAAAGCAGCCTGTTCTGAGGGGGGATTATGCCCTTGACTCGAAGCCAGATGGCCGAAATGAGTGACGTGAAAGACCCCCAGATTGACCAAGGTTCTGAGGATGAATTTGGCTCAGTGCAGGGTGACAGCACAGGAGAGCAGAACCCAGAACTTAGAAAATTGCTCATAGCCCAACAGCATGAACTGAGGATGAGGCAATTTGAAATGGAGGAAAGGGAAAGAGAAGAAAGGTTAGAGAGAGAAAGAAGGGAGGAAAGGGAGAAACAGCGGCAATTTGAATTAGAGAGAGAGAGAGAGAGAATGGAGAGGGAGGAAAGATTGGAGAGAGAGAGAATGGCGTTTGAATTAAGAAAACTGGAACTGATGAACCAGAACAATAATAATAATAGGGATTCTGAGGGAGGCCAACTGTCTAAAGCTGACCTGAAGAAATTCCCTGTGTACCACAAGGGAGATTGTCCCGAGGTGTTCTTTTCCTTGGTGGAAAGAGCGTTTGTGGACTTCTCAGTGAGGGAAACTGAGAAGATGACCATCATGCGGTCTTTAATCAGTGGTAGCCTGGCTGAGGTTTATGCCGAGATGCCTGAGGAACTGATGAAAGATTTTGCAGAGTTTAAAAAACTGGTGTTTGCCAGACATGGGATAAATGCAGAGCAGCTGAGACAAAGATTCAGGTCCCTCACCAAAAAACCAGAACAGACTTTTACCCAAGTGGGGGCCCAATTGGTGAGGCTGCTTGAGAAATGGCTATCGCAGGAGGGAACAGAGACCTATGAGCAGCTTAAAGACTTGATAGCGCTGGAACAGTTCTATTCAGTCCTGCATGGGGAATTGAAATTCCAGGTGAGGGAAAGGAAACCGAAATCTGTGGCAGCAGCCGCAGAGATTGCAGATTTTATTTCCCAAATAAGAAAGCCCTTGGGTGAGGGGAAATCTGTAGGTAAACCCAAAGAAACCTACAGCAAGTACTCTCAGGGACCAGGGAAAAGCCAGCAAGGGGGAGGGGCCCATGGTGAAGGGAAGCCCTCAGACATGAAACTAAGACCTCAGATTTTGGAGGGAAAACCAAAACAAGATGAGAGAGAATCAAAATACACCAGAAAATGTTATTTCTGTCAGGGAAAGGGTCATCTAATCTCAGAGTGTGAGAAATTAAAGCAGCTAAAAGGAATGGTGCCTCAGAATGCTAGTGGGACCAAGCCAAAAGCTGTGTTCTGTGTCCAGAAAGAGCAAGGCTCAGTGTCACTGAGGGAGCCTGTTGCCATGGCTACTCAGTCTGGAACAGCTACCTCTGCTGATCAGGCTGAGGAAAATGGTCCTCTTGTGGAGGTAAAGCGCTGCTTGCTGATAAAAACAGATTCTCAGTTGTTTGAGACAGCAGGGGTGGACGTAGGAATACTTGACCGTCAGTATAGGGGGCTGCGGGACACTTGTTCCCAGGTAACCCTGTGCCATCCAGATATCATCCCTAGGGAGTTTATAATCCCAAATGAGAGCATGAAGGTGGCAGGGATTGAGGGGCAGGTAATCTCTCTGCCAGTAGCAGAGGTACCTGTCAACTTTCAAGGCTGGAGGGGAGTTTGGAGGCTAGCGATTTCATCGACTCTGCCAGCAGCCGTGCTCGTGGGAAATGACCTGGCTGAACATGTGAAACGGGTGCTAGTGATTACACGCTCACAAGCCACCACGGGGACAGTTCAGGGGGGTAATGATGAGCCAGAGACGGAAGCAGAGGGGAGTTCAGAAGCTGTGGTGGAAACCTTAACCACGGACAGCAGATTTGGACAGGAGCAAAAGGCAGACGCCACTCTCCAAAAGTGTTTTGAACAGGTGACTGACGCCCAGCTAACACCTGAAACCCCAGTGAGATTTCTGGAGGAAAAGGGGATTTTATATAGAGAAACCCTGAGGAATATCTCAAAAGGGGGAGATGGGATCAGAAGTCAGCTGGTGGTACCTGAAAAGTATCGCCCCATGATCTTACAAAGGGGGCACTCTGACATGTTTGCTGCGCACTTAGGAGTGAACAAAACACAGCAGAGAATCACACAGAATTTCTACTGGCCTGACATAGGGAAGCAGATCAGGGAGTTCTGTAAACAATGTGATGTGTGTCAAAGGCAGGGGAATAACCGCGACAGGACCAAAGCCAAGTTGTGCCCTTTGCCTGTGATTGACACTCCGTTCAAATGCATAGGGGTGGATATTGTGGGACCTTTGCCCAAGGCCACAAAGAGGGGGAACAGGTTCATTCTAACAATTGTGGACCATGCCACAAGGTATCCTGAAGCCATACCCTTGACTAACATTGAAACTAACACAGTGGCCGATGCTTTGGTGGGGTATATGTCCAGGATGGGATTTGCCTCAGAGATAATCACAGATTTGGGAGCATCGTTCACATCAAAGCTCATGAAACGCTTATGGCAAATCTGTGGAATTAAGCACAAGGAAACCACTGCCTATCATCCGGAAAGTAATGGGTTAACTGAGAAGTTCAATGGGACTCTAATGCGCATGATTAGGGCTTACTTGGCAGAGAATCCAAACAATTGGGACCAGAAGCTGCAATCCCTGTTGTTTGCTTATCGATCAGTGCCACAAGCCAGTACCGGGTTCAGTCCATTTGAACTTTTATTTGGGAGAAGGGTGAAAGGGCCCCTTGATTTGATCAAACAAAATTGGGAGCAGATCACCCAGGATGACCCACAAGACGTTGTGACTTACATAGACACCTTGATGAATGACCTAAGAAGAAATCTAGAGCTGGCAGCAGAAAACCTGCAAGCTCAGAAGGTCAGACAGAAAACATGGTATGACCACAAAGCTAGAGAGAGGCACTTTGACCCAGGGGAGGAAGTGCTTTGGCTTAGGCCCTGCAGAGAGAACAAACTGCAGCTCAAATGGGCAGGACCATATAGGGTCATTTCCAAGATGTCAGACCTGAACTACCTAATAGAGCAGGAGGAGAACCAAGCAAGGAGGGTGGTTCATGTGAATGCCCTAAAACCCTACTACAGAGGGGAACAGAGGGTTTTATTCGCGATAAAAGCAGCTGAGAGTGAGGAAGCTGAATTACCCTTCTGGGAGGGTAGAGGGGAAGTAAAATACAACCCAGAGGAGGTAAAGATCAGTCCTGCACTCACCCAAGACCAGCAGCAAGAACTAAAAATGCTGCTTAGTAAATATCAACAGGTGTTTTCCAACAAGCCGGGGATAGTGAAGGGAGTGATGCATCGGATCCACACAGGGGATGCACCCCCGCAGGCAGTATCCCCATACCGAGTAACGGGACCCTATAGGGACAAGGTGCGGAAGGAGCTGGACGAGATGCTGAGGGAGAACATAATCGTCCCCTCTTCTAGTCCTTGGTCCTCTCCGATAGTCCTTGTGGACAAGCCTGATGGGAGCATTAGGTTTTGTGTCGATTACAGGAAATTAAACCGGGTAACCACTCCTGATGCCTACCCAATGCCCAGGCTAGACAACCTGATTGAAACCATAGGGGGTTGTCGGTTCATCTCATCATTGGACCTGGTAAAGGGATATTGGCAATTAAGAATTGATCCCAGGGATCAAGAAAAGACTGCCTTTTGCAGCCCTTTTGGTCTCTATGAGTTTCGAGTCCTGAGCTTTGGTCTCAGAAATGCACCAGCCACATTCCAAAGGCTGATGGACCAGACCTTGGCAGGGCTCAGTGACTTTACAGTGGCCTACATTGACGACATAGGGATCTTCAGTAATACCTGGGAAGATCACCTGATACACCTGGAGTTAGTGCTGCAGAGGTTAAGTGCAGCAGGGCTAACAGTAAAGGCCAGCAAGTGTCAGCTGGGTAGCCCAGAAATAAAATACTTGGGTCACATGGTAGGGGGAGGAGTGATAAAACCCCTGGAGGCCAAAATAGAAGCTGTTCGTGATTGGCCTAGACCCAACACCAAGAAAAAAGTCAAATCATTTCTTGGGTTGGTGGGCTACTACAGAAAGTTCATCCCGAGGTTTAGCGAGATTGCGGCTCCGCTGACCGATCTGACGAGGAAGACGGCTGATGACCGCATCCCGTGGACCAGCGACTGTGAGGCGGCGTTCCAGAGGTTGAAGGAGGCGTTAATCAACTATCCTGTCCTGCGTGCTCCAGACTTCGACCGGGAGTTCATCATCTACACAGATGCGTCTAACAGCGGGGTAGGAGCAGTTCTGTGCCAGGAGGATGAGAATGGTGACCAGCATCCAGTGTCCTACCTGAGTAGGAAACTTCAAAAAGGTGAGAGACATTTGGCAACCGTGGAGAAGGAGTGTTTGGCCATAGTCTACGCGATCCGGAAGGCCAAGCCTTACATCTGGGGAAGACATTTTATTCTGTGTACTGACCATTCACCATTGCAATGGTTAAAGACAATGAAAACCCACAATAGCAAACTTATGAGGTGGGCTTTAAACCTACAGGACTATGACTTTGAAGTGAAGGTGGTCAGAGGGTCAGTGAACTGTGTTGCTGACGCTTTATCAAGAAGACCTGAAGAATGAAGACGGCGAAAGAAACATGGACTATGTACATATTTTGGTGAACAAAAAGTAAAATGTACCTGTTTGTTGAATTTGGTTTGTATGAATAAAGGTAAATTGATGTAATGTATATGATAAATGTTTAAATGCCTAATTGCTATGGTTAACTTAGAATGTAAGTATGAGTAAGTATAATATGGTATGTATAACTGTTGTTGTGTGTTTTATCCAGGTTGTTTTTTGGTGAAAAGCACGTTAGCTTTCCCCCTACAAAACAACTTATAAAGAGGGGAGGTGTTACATACAGCACTGATGTTACCTGTCTGTCATGGGTTTGGAGGGAAAGTTCCATCCTATGGGGAGTGGAAGGCGGGACATCAGGAGGAGGGGCTGTACTGTATAAATATGAGATGCCTGTGTGGTGAGAGAGAGATGCTGAGAGACACTGGGATGTGACGAAGCAGCAGCTGGGAAGAAGAAGCTGTTGTGGGAGTCTGAGTGTCAGACAGGGTACTACTGTGTGTCAGAGTACCAACCTGATAGGTTCAGGTGTCTGTTGGTTAGCCAGAACTGATAGGTTCAGGGTCTGTGCTTCAAGTTAAGGGTTCTGTGTGAACCAAACTGTATGCTTATATGAGTGAGAATAAGCCACGTTACTTTATCCTATTCACCTGATTGTTTATTTTTCCCTGTGTGTATTTAAATAAACCTTATTCTTTTTATTGTTTAAAAATCCATCCCTGGTCTGTGTGACTTCTTACAGGGAATGGTTGGTGGCAGCTTAGTGTAACTGTGTGACATATCCCAGTAGGTCTGGGTTTGTCACAAAAGGTTTTGCTGAAGTCAAGATATATTATGTCTACCTCATTCCTGCCATCTACCAGGAAGGTTACCCAATCAAAAAATGAGATAAGATTAGTCTGGCAGAATTTCTTCTTGACAAATCCATTTTGGCTTCTAGTTGTTATTGCATTGTTTTCAAAGTGCTTTCAGGGTGACAGTTTATAATCTGCACCAGAATATCGGAGTGAACAAATTTAAGTATATATTAAGGCCCACATCTCTCTATTTATGTGATTTTTAAATTGAAACATATAAAACATTCAAAATAAATCATAATTAAGTTTAAAAGAATTCAGTTTCTTGAAATAATGTTGTAAAGCAAACCAAGCTTGTTTCAAAAGAATTAGAATGTTTCACAAGTTAATGGGCTTGAAAAATTTCCAATACTCACTGCTCCACATTGCTTGCAATGATGCTTTCTTTTTGTAATAGAGTTAAAACTTTCACTGCAACTTTTGCAAGCTTGCTTCTCCTTTTCTCTCTTTGATTTAGAAGACTTTCTGCAACACTCCGGCTGAAATGAAAATGAAAATTTATATGAAGTTAAACAAGGTCACTGCGAATCAAGAAGCGTCAGCCTAAGTTCTCTCTGGTTATTTAAAGACAAATGCTTACATCTCTAAGTCAGAGACTTAAAACATGTAAATAGTAAAGCTGCATTAAGACTGACAGATCTGTCTTATCTCAATGTGTGCTAGTATTCTTTGTCTGATAAAACTTTTTATCAGCCAAAAGTAATAGACCAGCTATTAAACAACCTCTATCAAGTGACTGAACATGCTAGAACACCACTTAGTAACTATTATGGATTTTCTTGAAAGTCTGTTGACATGCTGAAGGTTTCGCTATCCTTCCTGATATGTGAGCTGTTTTCTACCTCAGAGAATACTTCCTGCTGTGCTGGCAGAGACACGGGATGTATGCAGGAGTAGCATGGCACTACCTGTGTGTTTTTCAGTGTCTGTAATTGGGCTTAGAATTCTTCCTTGAAGGCAGAATTTGAGACAGCAATACTGACAGTTTGGTATATGTCTCCCTAAGGAGGCACAGACAGTTTTTAGGAGAAACACAAATCTCTCTATGACCCTTCAATGTCCCTACTGCATTCATTCATCAGCCTAAGTTACTATTCTGAAGACTCACACATCGCTTGTCCCACTGAAAGAGTTTGCTTCAGGGATAGTGAATATTAAATACTAAGATGTAGGGAGGTTTTGAGGCTTTTAATTGCTCAATAATATAAATTACAGCAAAAGCAGTAAATTACAACAACATTTAATCAACTAAGTAGGATTTCTATTTCTTTCTTGCCCCAAGGAGAAATATAGTCATCTTTTTCAAGGACAGATATACAGTACCTTGCAATTAAACTTTATGAAGTACAAACAGGTTTGCTAATGTTTCTTACATATAGCATTCTCACATATTCTGACACCATTTTAGCATGACACTTAGCCATAAAGAAGCACACAGTTATTATACCAAGTAATAATTACAAATGCTACCAGCATTTATTTTAGGCATATATATATATATATATATATATAAAAGCTTGTGGAAGATAATTAAGGCATTAGAGAATCTTGCATTCAACAAAGCAGTTTGTTGCTAGTGTGTGTAAACTGTGTAACTGAGTTGTACCATTGTTGTTTCTTTGGGATCTTCAAGCTGTGGATGCATGTATATGTTTCCATTTCTCTTCATTTTTGTTTTTGATTTCCCCATCTTAAGTCAACTACGTCTTGTTTCTGTATCAGATTGTGAATTTTTTAAAAAGCACTCACAAACATTTATATGCATTTTTGTAATACGTACATATTTTGTATACACGTCTATCTTATAGACAGGTGACTCAGAATCTGGGAGGAGGGATGCCTCTCCCACCACCATGCTGGTTGCAAGCTATGCATAGACAGAACTTTAGAATTTTTTCATTAGTGGAGGAATGATCCCTATTCACCATCAAAAGGAGCCTCTTACAGCTCCTGGGAACCAGACAGAGAGAAGATGTTGAACAATCCCCATTATTTATTTATTTATTTATTTATTTATTTATTTATTTATTTATTTATTTATTTATTTATTTATTTATTTATTTATTTATTTATTTATTTATTTATTTATTTATTTATTTATTTATTCATTTATTTATTTATTTATTCATTCATTCATTCATTCATTCATTCATTCATTCATTCATTCATTCATTCAACCCACTAGTGCTGCAGCATTACTAAAGTAACATTAAATAATACAGTAGGCTATAAAGTTTTGTGTTATAGGAGTTTTGCTTATCTCAGTTGTACGAAGTATTCGTTTAAAAGGAACAAATAAAAATTCTAATTTCATGGGCATACAATAGATTTTTCCTATGCCTTTTAGTTTTTAAAGAGAGGGATTCTAAGTCTACTGATGATAACGATGTATAAAGTTCACAGTTTTGAATTATAAAACTTTTAAATTCTTAAATAAAACTTTTAAAGTTATATATAAGAGTGTTATATGATAGATTAATATTAACATTTGTACTCATGTGTGATTATACATACAGTATCAATAATACTTTTTTTTTGATAAGCAGCAAGCAAGTGGTACCTGAAAAGGGTGCCATGTTAGACCTTATGTCTTAGTACAGTCTTTTTACTCAAGGTTTATGCAGCAACACCACTTGGTGGTAGTGAAAGTGAGCAAATTCGAAGTTGCCTTTTTCATCTTGTGTAGCTTGCTAAAACACTTAGCATATTGAGGTAAGACCAGTAGAGCTAGGAATATTGTTAAAATTGAAGGAGAAATGTAATGACTGCAAAACATTTTAGTAAGGACTTCTCAACAGTTTTTCATGTAAAGGACAGAGTTGTTGTTGCTACTTTTGTATTTTAAAGTGGCACTCTTTTTAAAATTGGCTTATTGGGAATCACTACTTCCACCAGTTGTTTTTACAAATTGGCTAAAATTCTGTTGTTTTGTTGCATAGAAGGTGTAACTTTTTAACAGCTTGTTAGGTATTGACCATTTGCCATTGCAATGTATGCCATTACACGTAACACTGACATAACTAACCAATGCAATTCTGTCTGTTAATATTTTAAGAGGGTCCCTCCACACTTATTTGTGTAGCTAAGTGTATATTAGTTGCGGGAAAATGCAAGAGATAGGGTGACACTGGGGTCATGTTCTGCTTATGGGCTTCCCCTACAGGCACTTGCTTGGTCATTGTGCGACAGCTGATATCCAGAACAGCAGAGCTCAATGGTATAGAAAAATAAATGACACACCAGCACAATCAGCTGACTCCTGGAAAATAGCAGACATACCTGTGATGGACTGTTCCAGTTGCCATGCAGCAATGGCTAGCCTTGCTATGAACCAATTGCAGTTGCAACAACTCATGGCCAGAAAGTAAACTGCAACATGCCTGCAGTTTGTTGGCAAAGACTCGTATAACTGCTCCAAACAGTTGAAGCACCTCTCCAACTGAGTGTAACAACAGAATCATACCTTTTCCCAGCAGTAGATTTAGCACAGCACAAAACCATATAAGATAATGGCCCTGTAGATTGCATGGCAGGGGGGAGTTTTAGCTTTAGATCACCTTCCAAATCTCCCGGGAAATTATCTTGGCTGCAAGCTGTTGCAGGTAATATGCCACATGTCTTATTTGGTTCATTCCTTTGGGTATGTTTTATTAAAATTATGATTGAGTCATAAAGATCTTTGGTCCTTCTCAGCTTATGAAGCCAGCATTGTTAATGCTGTGCTGGTCAAACTACAAGCTACGTTGAAAATTTAAAATAACTGATTGGTAAATTATTTGATGGCATATAAATTTCTAACATTCACTCTCAATAGGCAGCCAATATTTTAAAAGGTAAAAATGTTTACATACAAGTTCTTAGGAACATTTGGGCATAAGGAACACTTGGATAGTGGATCAGGAGGGGTGAGAGCTCATGCTTTTATGCCCCCCCCACAACTGCTTACACATGATCTATTGCTGCCTGTAACTGCCAATTTTGCTGTTGTAGCTAAAAGTATTTAAAGGTCTAGAGAGCTTGCCCTGTAGTGGGGGTCCTTTCTCAGAGTGAAGTAATGTAGGTAAGGTAACTGTTGAGGTTGCCTGTATTGCTGCTGCTTTGAGAATAGTTTCAGTTTCAAATAGGATTGACCAGTGTTGTAGGAATGCAGATATTTTTTCCCACGGCCAACATTCTCCAGGACCACTTTGCCTACAATGCTGTTTTTTTTAAAGGAGGGCCCTTTAAAGGCATTGATTGACCAGTTTTAAAGAGTGACATGATCCATACTAGTGCATTAAAATCGGCAGCATAGGCAATTTCAGGCTTTCTAAAGCTGCTTCGGCCTGAGATAGAATGAGATCTCTTACAGATTTCTTTCTTTTATTTTCTTTTTAAAGACCAGAGACAGAAGCCCTTGTTGGAACCTCTGTCTCAGATGTCGGCTTTTCACCTGCGCCTCTTTATCCATGTTGCTAAAAGCAGCCACACCGAGAGAGGCCAATAAGGTAATAACAAGGAATCAGGCCTTTTCTGTGGTGACCCACAATCTTTGGAATAAGCTACCAACTGAGATATGTCAGGTTCCTTTCTCCTGATGTTCAGGAAATTTGTGAAAAATTATACCAAGTTGCTTTCAATAACTGACCACCTGAATACAGTAACACTGATTTTTAATCTTTTTATTTTCTTTTTCTTTTTTCTCTTTTTGGATGACATTTAAATCTATACTTATGAATCACCATTAGAGATGGAAGTTTCATATTTGAATCTCAGAGGATACAAATATGAAGTGCAGCACCACAGGTGGTCCCCTTTCCCTCCCCGCAGAACCAGCCCGGTCCACTCACTGCGTTTGTGCAGTTGTGACATTGCACTAACCATGGAAGTAGCCCAGCCCCTTCCCTGTCTCTGCCCTGCTGAACACTCCAGTGAGGAGGCCGGATGATGAGACTCCCTGCTCAGCTGCTGAGTGGTCAGCAGTGCAAGTAGGCGGGGAAGCGGCAGTTGGGCTACTTCCATGATTGGCACAATGTCACTAATGAGGGACAGTTGTGTGCACCATGCAGAGACCAGTGAGTGGACCAGGCTGGTTCAGGGGTTTGTGTGTGAAAGGGCCTCTGTGGCACCTATGGTGCTACACTTCATGTTCACTTTGCAAAAGTACGACAGAACTCCTAAAGCAAATGTAAATAATAAACTACTTATAACTAGAGCCACTCTACAACAAGTGGAAAATGTACAGTAATTTTTCCCAGTGATTTTTTCTTCTCAACAAAAGCATGGGAAATCATAGCTCATATCCATAACTGTGTTGCCTGTGGCACATTCTCAGGGATGTGAATAAAAAGCTCCCATTTCTAATCACCATATTGGTAAATATATTGTCATGTGGGTTCTTGTGGGGTTTTACGTTTTAATCTGTAAACTGCCCAAAGTAGTGCTTGCACTAAAGGAGCAGTATATAAATCAAAGAAAGAAAGAAAGAAAGAAAGAAAGAAAGAAAGAAAGAAAGAAAGAAAGAAAGAAAGAAAGAAAGAAAGAAAGAAAGAAAGAAAGAAAGAAGGGCCCACATCATCTCACATGTTACAATATATTATTCCATTCCTGACAGTAGGTATAATATCCGTATTAGATGATGTTTTATTTTTCTCTTTCCTTAAAGGAGCTAACAACTTCTTCACTATCGTGTCTCCTGCAACATCTATATGGAACACTTGAAAAGGAGGGATGTATTCTTTCCCCCACCCTCAGAAGTATGGTTTTACTCATATGCAAATTTAAGTAGATTTAATCAGCAGATCAGTTACTGAGCTGAAGCCTAGCTCAAAAAATGATCTCTTGGCCACACCTTATTTCATCAGCTGACATCCCTAATCAGAGTGGCCAAAATCCTGTTGTGTAGTTATGCTGGCACAGCTTGCAACAGGAAACCATTACTGAGCTCCTGCCTGCCTGCCTCATTACACACCACCTGGGTGGTTTGGCATGTGATGAGCAATTTGAATGGGAACTTGTCAATTAGCAATCATTTGCTACTGCAAGTTATACCACTGTTGTCCCACCAGCGTAACCATGCAACAAGTGATGTTGGCCAAATAATGTTAAGCATAGCAGTGCTGAATTAGGCAGCTTAGCTGAAAGCAGTATCTTTTCAGGTACCATCTGATACCTAAATCTGTGAATATCTAAACCAACCTTATGATTCTGAGAAGACTCCTGCAACACAGTTATGGATATGAGCTATGGTTTCCCATGCTTTTGTTGAGGAGAAAAAAATGACTGGGAAAAATTTCTGTACATTTTCCACTTGTTGTAGAGTGGCTCTACTTATAATAGTTTATTCTTTACACTTGCTTTAGGAGTTTTGTCGTACTTTTGCAAAGTGAATAATAATTTTCCCAATAGCATTTAAAAGAAGGATAGCTATTTAAGGCTGTGACTACGTGGTCAAATACCACAAGATTTGCTCTGCTTATAAAACAGGTAAACTCAAAGTATTTTTTTTACTGAGCAGATGATGCAAAGTCAAATTGGAATTGGTCCAGCCCTTTCTGCTCCCAAAGAACCTTTTTTCCCTCTGCTCCTGGGATACTTCGATTTTTTCAAGCTGGAATGTTTTGAATGGGCTTTTTCCTGTGAGGTTAGCTGAGATATGATCTTGCAATGATGGGGGGCATGTCTGTAGGTGGTGTTCTGGTGACATAGGCAGTTGGGGCATGATATTCAGGACTGGGGGAACACACATCTGCGTTCTTCCCTCTCATTCAATAATCCTCTGAATACTGGAAATTTTAAATAATTTCTTACACATATGAGATTAGCTCTAATATCAGCCATTCTCAACTTTGGGGGGGGGGCATGGTCATAAACACAACATGAAAAAAATATAGGCCAAATCAGGACCGGATAAGTCACATAATGAACCTTATAAGGTGGTATGAGAAGAATTGTTCCCAGTCAAATGTGCCAGGGCCACTCCGAGAGCCCCTATTGAAATGGCTACAAGGTAACACTGTCACCTTATCAGTGGATCACCATCAATATTACCCATATTTATACCCTATAAAAGGATAGGCAGAAGCAATGGCCAGAGGAAGGAAGGAAGGAAAGAAGGGTGCTGAGGGCTGGGATGCAAATTGTATTGCATCCAGTATGAACGGTGAACTTCCAAATCAATCTGCAGCCCTTGTGTGAGCATTGATTGTGATTTCAAATGTAATACAGGCTGTAAATCAAATGACAGCAAAGCTGAATAATTCCAGTGTAGCCATACCCTAAGCCTGTGTAAGGATTTATATTTCACAAATAAGGCAAATGTAAAGGTTTTAATGGTGAAAGAGCAAAGGATTTTTAAGTAAAACTTAAAAATAGAATATAAAGTATTGTCATGTCTGGAATGAGTCTCCCTCCCTACCCCATCATATCTCTTCCTCAACGACAGCACAGTAACATTTCCTCCAATAAGGCGTCAATTTCACCCTTGCTTACCCCTCCAGATGTACTGATCCCATCTGTCCCTGGCATAGATTCCACAGAACTGGTGCTTGCTATCTGTTGAAGGAAAGCCACAAGAATTTCAGCTCTGAGGCCACATTCACTATTCATCAATCACACAAATTTCAGGAGGAAAGCATTTTCAGAGTTACACACACACACACACACATGTGCACACATGTGCACACATGTGCACACACACACACACACACACACACACACACACACACACACACACACACACCTCATTCTCTAATGGTTCAGGCATCCTACAGCTTATGCCATAATCAACACACTTGGCTCTCCTTTCTGCAGTTTCCTGTATAGTTGTTAGTAACACAGAGGGCTGCAACAGGAGAGAGGGGAGAAGATAGTCTTGAGTCCACAAGAACCAGATTTGGAAGTACATCACTGAATGTGGACATACTCTGAATAGGATTCGCTCCTATGCTGGTCAAGAGGGCTTAGAATGACAGGATCAATGTAGTATCATTTCTTTTGATATTCCCCTGACATTGGCAAGCTCACTAACAATATGCAGGAGGAAGCATCTATGAAAAGGATATTATGAATACATAAAACCACTTCAGAAAGTGATTGTGGAGAACAGAATTTTTAGAGACAATGATTGCCAAAATAAAATGCCTGAATGGCTTTTCAGCCATTACGGAAGCAATTCTACTCACAGAATGGCTGAAATCCTGTTGTGCAGCTCCATCTGCACAATAGTAATGACATCAGCCACAGCAGCTATTTAACAATTTTCTTTTGTGATTTCAGGATGTGCATGGCTCATACACAAAGCAACAAATTTGGATGCACCTAAGAATCACAAAAGCAAACCTTTATTCAGTGGCTGTCTGTCACTGCTGACATTCCCATTATGCAGGCTGATACCACCTGATAGGATTTTGGTCAATATATGCTCATTAGGTTAAAGGATGGAGTTATAAATGAAATACTATAACAGTTTTTCTCCATTTAACTGTAATTTACTGCATTTTCCCACCCTTTCTCCCCCATCAATTTTATTCAGTAAGGATTCTTGAAATTAGATCTGCTTGCAATATATTGTGCAAAAACTCATCAAATGACACATTTGTGCAAAAACTCATTGAATGACACATTTGAGTAGTGAACCAAATACTCCAGCTGCATCCAATGTAATATTATGGTTTTCATGTATGACAATTTCATTATATTTAAATGTTTGAAAGCTGTTGACTGTATCAGCATATAGAACTTTGGTATGACTCAATATCAGTAAACTAAATGTTACTGTTCAAAATGAATTGAATTGTGGGAATATATTACTTATAATACATATACAGTGGTGCCTCGCTTAACGATTGCCTCGTTTAGCGATGAATTCGCATAACGATGTGTTTTTTTAGAAAATAATATGCATCGCATAACGATGTTTCCTATGGGCGATTTTCGCTTAGCGAAGTTTGGGACCATGCTTCGCATAACGAATGCGATTTTAGGTCCCCTGCTTCACTTAACGATGTTTTTTTTCCAATTAAAAAAGTGTCTTAGAAGGGTCAAAAACGGTTCTAAATGCTTGGATTCGTTAGAGGACCCCTTAAGTCATGTGCAAACCTGATTTGGCTTTGATCTGACTTTTCGTTAATTTTTTGTGAATTTCTTTTTTTGGCCCATAGGAACCAATGGACCTGTCAAAATCTGACAGCTCCATGCTTTCCTATGGGGGAGAAAACAATTTACAAAAAATTAACGAAAGTTCAGATCAAAGCCAAATCAGGTTTGCGCACAACTTAGGGGGTCCTCTAACGAACCCAAGAATTTAGAACAGTTGCTGAGTCTTCATTAATTTTTTGTGAATTTTTTCTTCCCCCATAGGAAATAATGGAGCTGTCAGATTTTGACAGCTGTCAAAAGTTGGGGGGAAAAAATTCACCATAAATTAATGAAAAGTCAGATCAAAGCCAAATTAACTTTTGCATCCGTTTTAGAGGGTGCAGAAGCTAATCCAACCATTTAAAACTATTTTTGACCCTTGTATGACACATTTAAAATTGCAAAAATTGACTTCGCAAAGCCATTAAAATGTATTGAGTCAGCTTCAATACATTCCAATGGAGGATACATTGTTTCGCTTAGCGATGTTTCCTATGGGTTTTTTCGCTTAACGACGGCAATCCGTTCCAATTGGAACGGATTAACCGGTTTCCAATGCATTCCTATGGGAAATGGTGTTTCGCATAGCGATGGTTTCACATAGCGATGTTTTTTTTGGAACCAATTAACATCGCTATGCGAGGCACCACTGTATATTTTAATATCTATTGAAAAGTAATGGGCATACCCAATTGTTTGGATGATGTGCACTCACCTAGTCAGTGTCCAAACTAGGATACACAGATTTCTGCTTGTTACCCCCCCTCTCCACCCCCTTGGAAATGCTCCAACCAAATTGTTGCTCACATTTGTTGACCATTTCCAAGATGGAATTTGTTTGTTGCTAGTTTTCCATGCAAATATATATTCAACAATTTAGTTGGAGCATCTCTTTATTTTTAAAGAGCATTATTATTTATATTGCAGCATATAGAGCTGGACACTGTTCTTTTGTTTTATTTGCCCCCTCCCCACTTCTTTTTTGTAGCTGCCAGAAGATATGCCCAGTTCCCCCAGCAAACACAGTTGTGTCCCAAGGACAGACATGGAGAAAAGCATGAAGAAAAGGCTTTATAATGTGATGGTCCACATTCTTCTCTGACTCCTTATTAAAAGGGAAATGTTTCCTCTTGTTTATTACTTTCCCCATCCTCTTCATTTTCCTTGATTTGAAATTAGTGGTGCTGCAGTTACAGTACAGAAATTCTTGAATTAACAACTTTGCAGCATGAAAGGCAAAGAAGGTTGATTTCTAAGGCAAAGGATACTCTTTTCCATAGCTGCTAATTCAGCATATTTCCTAGTTTTCTCTTCTCTGCTTCTAATCTCGATGGGTGAATGCAATTGTTAATATGAAGGATTCAGGGGAGCGAGAGAGTGTCACTCTACAATGCTCTAGGATCCCTGTGGTTGCCCGAGAAACATAAAAGGTAGGCTTGCAAGTAATAAGTGGCGTCTAGGGAACACTCTATTTATGAAATTTAGATATTTTAAAATGTTTTAAAAACATTTTAAAATTTATTTTTAATGTTGATCAATGCTTGTTTTTGTATGGTTTGAACTGTTGTGAGCCACCTTGGGTCTCCTAAACGTACCATATAAATAATATGCACAAATAAATACCTTGCCTTGGAAACACATAAATTTATCTGATTGGGTTTGTATTGATACATTTGTCCAAAAAAGGTACACATTGGTTTCTCACAGTAATATGAACAAATATAATTAAGAATGCAGAATGTGTGATATTGTTATAACAAAGAACCACAGGAATAATTGTCATTCAACACTTACTGATGAGTCTGGGAGATGTTCATCTTCTTGAGAGAAAGAAGTATTAAAAGCCCTAAATGTTTCACTGTTCTGTTTATGTTTTTCAATTGTTGCTTGAATGACCTAGAATAAAATTCCAAGAAGAGAAGTAGCCAAAATGAAGCTACAATATTTAGCAAAATCTTGTTAAGAAAACAAAATGCAGCTTTAAAAAATTGTATCAGTTGCAGACAACACTTCTTTAGAGTTATTATTATAAAACTAAACATTTCAGACACAGAATCATAGAATCACAGAGTTGGAAGATACCACAGGGGCCATCGAGTCCAACTCCCTTCCATGCAGGAACTCCTCCAAAGCACTCCTGACAGATGGCCGTCAAGCCTCTGCTTAAAAAACTCTAAAGAAGGAGACTCCACCACATTCTGAGGCTGCCTATTTCACTGCTGACCAGCTCTGACTGTCAGGAAGTTTTTCCTGAGATTCAGGTGGAATCTCTTTTCCTCTCGTTTGAAACCATTGCTCTTTGTCCTAGTGCCTGGACCCATGGAAAACAAACCTCTCACTTCCTCAACATGACATCCTTCAAATATTTACACAGCGCTATCATGTCCCCTCTTAACCTTCTTTTTGTAAGACTAAACATTCACAGCTCCCTAAGCTGCTCCTCATAGGACATGGCTTCCAGACCTTTGACCGTTTTGGTCGCCCTCCTCTTGGCATGTTCCAGGTTGTCAACATCCTTCTTTAATCGAGGTGCCCAGAACAGGACACAATACTCCAGATGAGGTCTGACCAAAGCAGAATAGAGTGGTACTATCACTTCCCCTGACCTAGACACTATACTCCTATTGATGCAACCAAGAATTGCATTGGCTTTCTTGGCAGCTGCATCACACTGCTGACTCATGTTCAGTTTGTGGTCTACTAAGACTGAAAGATCAGTCTACATCCCAATCCCAAAGAAGGGCAGGGCCAAAAATGCTCCAAATACTGTACAATTGCACTCATTTCACACGGTAGCAAGGTTATGCTCAAAATCCTACAAGGTAGCTTCAGCAGTATGTGGACCAAGAACTCCCAGAAGTAGAAGCTGGATTTCGAAGGGGCAGAGAAGCTAGAGACCAAATTGCTAACATGCGCTGGATTATGGAGAAAGCCAGAGAGTTCCAGAAAAATATCTACTTCTGCTTCATTGACTATGCTAAAGCCTTTGACTGTGTGGACCACAGCAAACTATGGCAAGTCCTTAAAGAAATGGGAGTCCCTCACCACCTTATCTATCTCCTGAGAAACCTATATGCAGGACAGGAAGCAACAGTTAGAACTGGATATGGAACAATTGATTGGTTCAAAATTGGGAAAGATGTACGACAAGGCTGTATATTGTCTCCCTGCTTATTTAACTTATATGCAGAATACGTCATGTGAAAGGCAGGGCTGGATGAATTAAGACTGCCGGAAGAAATATCAACAACCTCTGATATGCAGATGATACCACTCTGATGGCAGAAAGTGAGGAGGTATTAAAGAACCTCTTAATGAGGGTGAAAGAGGAGAGTGCCAAAAATGGTCTGAAGCTCAACATCAAAAAACTAAGATCATGGCCACTGGGCCCATCACCTCCTGGCAAATATAAGGGAGATAGATATGGAGGCAGTGACAGATTTTATTTTCTTGGGCTCCATGATCACTGCAGATGGTGACAGCAGTCATGAAATTAAAAGACACCTGCTTCTTGGGAGGAAAGTGATGACAAACCTAGACAGCATCTTAAAAAGCAGAGACATCACCTTGCCGACAAAGGTCCGCAAAGTCAAAGCTATGGTTTTTCCAGTAGCAATGTATGGAAGTGAGAGCTGGACCATAAAGAAAGCTGACTGCCGAAGAATTGATGCTTTTGAACTTTGGTGCTAGAGGAGACTCTTGAGAGTCCCCTGGACTGCAAAGAGAACAAACCTATCCATTTTGAAGGAAATCTACCCCAAGTGGAAAGACAGAAGGAAATCAACCCCACTGGAAGGACAGATCCTGAAGCTGAGGCTCCAATACTTTGGCCATCTCATGAGAAGAGAAGACTCCCTGGAAAAGACCCTGATGTTGGGAAAGTGTGAAGGCAAGAGAAGAAGAGAACAACAGAGGATGAGATGGTTGGACAGTGTCACCGAAGCTACTAACATGAATTTGACCCAACTCTGGGAGGCAGTGGAAGATAGGAGGGCTCGGACGTGGATTTCTGGAACCAAAAAAACAAGATAAACTTATTTTGTTCAGATGGTGTCAAGCGTGTGTGGTGGCAACCAGGTGAGGAATACAAAGAAAAGTGTGTCATGCCTATAGTCAAGCATGATAGTCGGAGTGTCATGGTCTGGAGCTGCATGAATGCGGCTGGCACCGGGGAGCTACAGTTCATTCCCTCAATGTTTGAGGGAACCATGAAAGCCAACATGTACTGTGACATACCTTTGGGCAGTGTGGGTGGCATATAAATTAAATAAATAAAAATAAATACTGAAGCAGAGCATGATCCCCTCCCTTTGGAGACAGGGCCACAGGGCAGTATTCCAACATGATAATGACCCCAAACACACCTCCAAAACGACCACTGCCTTGCTAAAGAAGCTGAGGGTGAAGGTGATGGCCTGGCCAAGCATGTCTCCAGACCGAAACCCTTTTGAGCATCTGTGGGGAATCCTGAAATGGAAGGTGGAGGTGTGCAAGGTCTCTAACATCCACTAGCTCTGTGATGTTGTCATGGAAGAGTGAAAGACGACTCTGGTGGCAACCTGTGAAGCTCTGGTGAACTCTATGCCCAAGAGGGTTAAGGCACTGCTGGAAAATAATGGTGGCCACACAAAATATTGACACTTTGTGCCCAATTTGACATTGTCACTACAAAAGTGAGTACACCCCTAAGTCTTAGGGGTGTACTCACTTTTGTTGCCAGAGATTTAGACATTAATGGCTGTGTGTTGCGTTTTGAGGGGACAGCACATTTACACTGTTATTCAAGCTGTATATTCACTGCTTTACATTGGAGCCAAGTGTCATTTCTTCAGTGTTGTCACATGCAATGATATACTAAAATATTTATGAAATGTGAGGGAGTGTACTCACTTCTGTGATATACTGTAAATGATTATATTTGCTTGCAAATCCTATATGCAATTTAATTTGCCCAATTAAAAAAACTGGAAATGGGTCACATTCAACTGGTAAACATCCTCAGTAAAATATGATAATCACCTGAATCCACTCTTTCTTCTCTTCTTCTGTCCTATAAAATGAGAAAACAAATATTTGCTTTCTTTTCTGGAATGTCAACAACGTGGGACAAAAAACAGTGACAAGTCTAGTGCATGATATCTAGCAATGATTTTACTACATGCAGTTTCATAAGCAAAAAATCACTCTTCTGTTGATCTCTACAGCAAATTATGAAAATTCATTATTTATTTTTGGAATTTGGTATGCAATCTGTTCTCAAACAAGCAACATATGACTTAATGATACACTGTAATAGAATCTGCTGTAATGCATATTTTTATCCTGTCTCTACCCACTAGCCACACTGGCTGAGACTGCTGGACAGCTGTAGCCTCAAGCATCTAGAAAGCACTAAACTGAAAAAGGCTAAATGCTTTTTAAAATTTAAAACAAATACATATATGCAGAACAAAATCTGTACCTAGCTTGCAGTTCCAAGGATCTCTTTTTTCCTGTTATTGAGAATGTATGGGCCACATTTTGCTTGACAATTTCCTGGACCTAGAAAACCAGACCAGTATTTTGGTATTTGGAAAAATTTAATTCCAGTCACTTTTGTGATTATCAAACAAAGATAGCCCCCTAAATGTATAGCAGAAAAAAGAGTAAACTAGTCATTTTTAAATAAAAAAAAAGCAACAACTAGGAATTTGTTATTATATGCTACCAAGCTTTTACTCAAGGTAGGCCATATTGGCACAGAAGGAATTTCCAACCTCCAATGAGATTCTGACTCTATTTGTGATCAAGGCACCAAGTAATTTTCATCACTTTCACAATTAGCACCAAATATTTCTGTAAAAAACTAGCACCTATATCCTTTGTAATTATGCACAGACACATAGTCAAACACAAAAGGGCACCTAACAGATCTCAAAGATATGAACAACCCACAATTACTTGTATTAACTCATGCAACATGTCATTTATCCCATTTACCAACAGTATGAATCAAAGATGCATATATTCTCTCTGACATCAGCCGGGGAAAAATGCCAACCTCTCACCATGGAGAAATGTGTTTTTTTTAAAATGTCTCATGTCACACCTGAAGATGAACCAATTCATGAACAGCAATTACAACTAGCTGTTAGGCTCCTCAAAGTGGGCTGTATCCAGACTTGCATCTCCATGCATGGAAGGGCTCCTCCTTTTCACAGAGGCATCATATTATACAACATGGATGTGGAAGTGTTTTTCTCTGATTTCCCCTTCAAGCAACCTACAAAGCAACCTTCTGTTCTGACCTGAATAAATCCGCAAATAATGTGGAACAGCATTGAGGGTGGCACTGGGGGGCTATAGGAAGAAGGGGGGATAGCAGAATATTACTGTCACAACTGCTTTTTCCAGTGGACCTCCACGGAATGCAACCTGTGATCAACTGTCAATGAGAAGAAGTTTAAAACCTCTAAGTTGGACAATACAGCGGTGCCTCGCATAATGAGCGCACCGTTTAACAACGAATCTGCATAGCGATCTGTTTTTTGTGATCGCTAATGCAATCACATTGCGATGTTTAGATAGGGTAAACATCGCATTGCGATGATCGGTAAGCGTTTCACTTACCGATCTTCGCATTGTGATGTTTTTAGAACAGCCGGGTAACCAAAATGGCTGCTGCACGCATTTTCACACGGTTTCCTCGCTTACCGAGGCGGCGAAAATGGCGGCGCTATGGAGGATCTTCACTCAATGGTGAGTTTTCGCCCCATAGGAACGCATTAAACGGAGTTTTAAATGGGGTTTTCCTATCCGTATAGCGATGTCTCCAGATAGCGACGATTAATCCGGAACGGATTAACGTCGCTATGTCGGGCACCACTGTATTTGTGTCTATCTTCTAGAGGGAGTAATGTATAAAACTGCCTCATTCACTTATTGATTCACCAGTAATAGAGACAAACCCAGAAGGTTTCCAACCGCACTGGTGGTACTGCCATGTCAACAAGAGTAGCTGTCTCTACTGTTGCTGTGTGTGCAAAGTTTCTTCTCCTTAAGGCATGGTCACACAACCTTATCTTATGTCTTGCAGTTCTATACATAACACCAGTAAGTTCTTTCTATTAGGTACCCGCTATATTTTATTCTGTTTATGTGCTACAAGTATTTGTTTACCATTTAAGAGTCTTTCAGTGATAAGACTGACAAACACACACACACACACACACACAAACCCCAAAAGAAAAACAAGAAAAGAAGACACAAACCTGTAATCCTGCAATATCGATTTTCTCTCGAACGCTGAATTTCTGCCCTATCAGTCTCAGTTTTGGCACACAGTACAATACCATGCTGTTAAACTGCAATTGAAAAAAATTCTCATTATGAAAGTTGTTCAGAAATCAGTTCAATATTTGGGGGAAGCGGTTTGCCTCTTATAAATTTTACCGGTGTTAAATTACTCTGATTCATTTCAGGTGCTTTTGACCAGAAATAAATTGATACAAATGGGATACATGAGATACATGGATACATTTTTAAGTGGTCTATTAGTATTGCCTACTCTTTGATTTGTATTTTGTATTAACCACATGGCTGTCTTTTATTTCTATGTATGGACATTTACCTCTAGAGACCTATAGCAAACATTCAGCAGCTAACATCCAAATGGCACTGATATTAGATATCCAAAGTGCTGCCACTGATAGACCTTGATCTTGGCGCACATTCATCACATCCCATTTATTTAAGGTTGTGATGTATAATGACAACATGTGCAGTGACAATGAGTTAATTTTGTTAATTTCTACGAGCTATTTAGTACCATAAGCAATAATGAGGAGGGCCGTTGGCAAAACAAACAACCCCCCCAAACCAAATGCATACTAAGAGTTGAAATTATTTTGAAAATACTTTTGTGAGAGGAGAGGACTTACTCTCGAACAGTGTGCAGAGTGCTAGGAAGGAGCCACAAATATGATCTAAAGAAAGCATGTATCCACAAAATAGGAAAACACTGTACTCCAACGAAATTAGATAACTCACCAGAAATAGATACCTATCTTGAGCTGTGCCATTCTTTGCTGATAGCTTCTGAATGTGCCCCTCTTTAATCAACTCATTGGCTGGATTAACAATATCCTCTTCTCCCCCAAGCCGCTCATACACTTCTAACAGCTTGTGCATTTTTTCCTGCAAGCAGAAGAAGAAATGCAGATTGAACAATCAACTACTCTTTGCTAGAGATGAGGATATTCGTAAACAAATACAAAAATCACCGCCGCAGCTGCACCTAATGTGGATCTGATGCCTGGGACCAGACCATCCACGGTCGTGTCCTAGCACCATGAAGATCCCGTTTTCCCACCAATTGCAGTAATAGCTCCGCTGTCTCCCTGGTCGACTGGCCACTCTCACCCACTGACCTGCCAGCACATGCTGCTCCATTCCTCCCCATTGTGTGATCTTCTAGTCCAAACAGGAGCTCAGACTTCCCTTCTCTGCCTCCTCCAGCAGCTGCCCACTCAGACAAGGAGGTGGAGCAAGGATTCCTGCAGTGCTGCCTTTGAGTGGCCAACAGCTGAATGAGGCAGAGAAGGGAAGTCCAGGCTCTTGCCCAGACCAGAAGATTGTGCAATGGGGAGGTACAGAGCAGTGTCAGTAGATGAGATGGAGGAGAGGAGGGCGAAGGGAATGCAAAGCATCTGTGCTGCTGCACAGATGACCTATTATGAAGGGGCACAAAGTATTGCATGCCCATCTCTACAGAACATCCTTTCCCAAGTCACTCTAAGTTGTAAGTCTCCAACATATGGCATTACTAGAAGAGCTTTCTCAGATAACCTCACTGAACAGGACTGATTCATACAGAAGGAGGCATTATTCTAAACAACCTAGTCCCAGGCAGATCTGGTCAACAACAAAACCTACAAACACTATAGTGCAATTCCTTTGTCACTGGTGTAGTAAAGGCATGGCAGCATATCCTACTAAGCTTCCTCAGCCATATATTTTGCACCAGCTGCAGTTTCCAAACTTTCAGAGCCATCATAGCCTCTTCATATTGACAATACCATGCACCAAATCCCAGATTAAACACCCCCAACAGCTTTAGATGCCAAGCGGTACTGAGAACAGGACAATATTCCGCAGCACCATACAGTGTAACTGTAGGGGGCCAAGCTACTATCTCAATCTAGTTCCAAAAGTATAAAGAAGATCAGCATATTACACCTGCTATCCCCAACCCATGCATGCATTTAAGGAGGAGATCATTTGTCCATGATATTGAAGGCTACTGAGAAATCGAATTAAATGAACAGGATTATGCTCTCTCTATCTCACTCTCAGTAAAAGCCATATGTCTGTGGTGTTTCTTCTAGGAAAGTGTGCAGTTCAACCAGAACTAACCACCTGGGTCCAAAGGCAGGCATTCACTCACCATATGTCTGTGGTGTTTCTTCTAGGAAAGTGTGCAGTTCAACCAGAACTAACCACCTGGGTCCAAAGGCAGGCATTCACTCACCTAACACAATTCAGCCTTATATAAAATCAGGTAGCTTCTGAAATAAGATTTCCTAATTACACTTAGAAGCATTCCAGTATCACTTGATGTCTGAAGCCCGACAAAAACAAGAGGAATGAGACTCATGGTGTCTCAGTAGGGATGATTAAAAACAACTCTGAAATGCGAACCTGAAAAGAGGAAGAAGCCACAACCATTTCCTGTAAAGAACACCCAGACAGAGGAAGATGTGTTAAGTTAATACACTGTCTATAATAATTTCTTACAAAAACAGAAGTGACACAAGTTGCGGGAAGAAGCCAATATTTAGATCGGCAAGACAAAATGGCAAGGTTAAATTAGGGGCTGTGGGACTGAGGGAGAGGAAATCTTTAAAGTCTGAAAATTGCTACCACCGGATGATACTCTGCAGACAGGTTTTCAGCCAGTGAAGCTAAATCATCACAATAACTTCAGAAGCTGCTTTTGAAAAAAAAAATAATTGCAATGAGATGCTGAAAACAGCCAGTTGCTTTGGAGCAGAGTGACATTCTAGATCACAGACTATCATCCTACCAACATGCTTAATTATGAATGGCTTCAGTATGTCATTATAGCTATTCTCCTTCAAAGAAGCTAAGCTCTGCGTTTCAGACACTTCCTTGATTTAAAAAAAACAACGCTCTGGACAGTACTTTGCAGTCAGCAGTCATTTCCTATTGACTGTTACCAGATCTGTTAAGAGACATACATGCTGTCTGCATTGATGCCAGAGGTAGTGAGTGCAGCTTAAACGTGTGTGCCGTTTTTCTGAACCTGTCTTTAAAGTCTAATCCCATCCATCTTTTCAACACGACCAAACCAAACTGTTTTGAATAATCTGGGATATATTTTCACTGAACGCATATGTATATATGATCATGCTGCTAATTTACCAGAATGATGGTTGACTATTGCAATAATTGGCACATTTAGAATATACAGGAAAGGAAATGTAACTCAATCAAAGAAGAACATTTCAGGACTTGCCACATAAATCGCTGGTAACTGGCAGGCAAGAGCGAGCAAAATGTCATCTCCCCCAACAAATACACTCATATGTAGAAAGGTACTGATTTATGCCTGAGTTATATCTATACAAGAAAGCTTCAATCAGTACGAAAACCATCATTAAGGCTCACTGTGGTAATGAGGAAATCACCGATTCAAATGAGCATCTCAGTTAATGGTGCAAATGATGATGTTTTTACACATTTTCTACTCACCATCTTTCGGATGGCTGCATTTGAATGGTTTGCTGCTGTGGAAATGAGCTCCAGTGATTCTGCAAGACAGGCAGGAGCAGTTAAAGATTCTTAGGATTGTTATCAGTTAAGAGTGAACATTTATTTCCTGGCATATACAGCTTGATTCCTAAATTGCTGCTACACACAAACAGATCATTGCATCCTACTTCTGGGCTTCTCAGGGTCAAGTGTACATACAAAAATGTTCCATTTAATATACTACTGAGTTGGGTATTTATTTTTAATTACAAACAATTAGATAGGTAGCACGGAATGGACAACTATTTTGAGGTGAAAAATATTTTGTACAGATTTCAGTCTCAAAGTTCAGAAAATGGTTCAGACCTAAAGAGCATGTTACACATAACCAGTTATTATGCTCAGACACAGCCCTGTATTCACAATTTTCTCTCTCTTTTCATACTCCTTAACTTCACTACTTCCAAGGAAATCTTCTGGGTATTCAAATTTGCCTCATACATCTCTCTAAGGTAAGTGTAAAATCATAATCATTCTGAAAGAGAATCTTTGACTTCTGTCATGAAAATTGGATTAGAAAGCTCTGTGGGATTCTGAATCATCGGAAAACGCTCTGTGTCGGTATGCCAAGTTCAACCAACTGGCATTAGAGTCTACTGGGACACAAATAATACAATACAGATGCAAGCACAATCACAGTGATATGATGCATACAGTATTCTGCAAAATACCCGTATTTTTCGCTCTATAAGATGCACCTTTCCATAAGACGCACCAAATTTTTAGGAGAAGAACACAGGAAAAAAATTATCTGCTTTCTTCTCCTAAAATTTGGTGAGCCTTATGGAGAGGTCCATCTTATGGAACACACCCTAGGGTCCTAGGGTCCTAGGGTGTGTTCCAGGACCCTTTGGAGCCTCCCCCTGCCTCCCTCGGGGGCCAGAGCGGATGAAATCGCCACCTTCTGGGGCTCTTCTGAAGTTTCCCAAGCCTCAGAAGAGCCCCCAAAGGTGGTGATTTCATCCCCTCTGGCCCCCAGGGGAGGCAGGGTCAGTCTCCAAAGAGTCCTAGGGTGTGTTCCAGGACCCTTTGGAGACTCACCCTGTCTCCCCCGGGTGACAGAGCGGGCAAAATAGGTAGCTTCCGATTTTGCCCCCGCTGTCCCCATGGGGGGTGGGTGGGGGGGAGCCTGGCAAGGGTCCTGGGAGGCTCCCTTGGACCCTTGCCACGCTCCCCCACCCCCCCATTGGGCCAGGGGGGGTAAAATTGCCAGCTTCTGGGAGTGTTTGGAAGCTTGATAAGCCTCCAAACACTCCCAGAAGCTGGCGATTTTACCCCCCCTGGCCCCGTGGGGGGGTGGGGGGAGGGTGGCAAGGGTCCAAGGAAGGCTCCTTTGGACCCTTGCCACCCTCCCCCCACCCCCCACGGAGCGGGGGGGGGTTAAAATCGCCAGCTTCTGAGAGTGTTTGGAGGCTTATCAAGCTTCCAAACACTCCCAGAACCTGGCGATTTCGCCAGGGCTGGCCCCGTGGGGGGGTGGGGGGAGGGTGGCAAGGGTCCAAGGGAGGCTCCCTTGGTCCCTTGCCACCCTCCCCCCACCCCCCACAGAGCAGGGGGGTTAAAATCGCCAGCTTCTGAGAGTGTTTGGAGGCTTATCAAGCTTCCAAACACTCCCAGAACCTGGCGATTTCGCCAGGGCTGGCCCCGTGGGGGGAGGGTGGCAAGGGTCCAAGGGAGGCTCCCTTGGACCCTTGCCACCCTCCCCCCACCCCCCACAGAGCCGGGGGGGTTAACATCGCCAGCTTCTGGGAGTGTTTTGAGGCTTGGGAAGCCTCAAAACACTCCCAGAACCTGGCGATTTTGCCAGTGCTGGCCCGTGCGTGGGTGGGAGGAGCGTCACAAGGATCTGAGTGAGCTTCCAGGACCCTTGCGACGTTCCCCCCACCTGGAAGCTGGCGATTCAGCCGGTGCTGGGCCCGTGGGCGGGTGGGGGAGCCTCGCAAGGGTCCTGGAAGGCTCACCCGGACCCTTGCGACGCTCCCCCCCATGGGGCCAGCAGCGACGAAATTGCTGCATTCACACCATTAGACGCACTGACTTCCCCACCCACATTTTGGAGGGGAAAAAGTGCGTCTTATGGTGCAAAAAATATGGTAACTTACAAAATCCCACCCTTGGTTTTACAAGTCCAAACTGATCAATAGCATGAGGCAACTCCCCGCTCCACCATGGATACATTTTGATGGAAAAGAGAAACCTGGATTTCTTAAAGGCCTTAAAACGAAAAACATACTTCCCAATCTCTGAATGAAACTTTATAGAAAAATCTGGTTGTTCCTGACAATGTAAATTAAAACTGTACATACTTTCAGCATCTTTCCTGTCTGGAGACTCTCCAGGAAGTTTTTTAAGATAATCCTTCAGGAGAAGTTCATAGCGTGGAATTCTCTGCACAGGTTCCAGCATGTGATGCTGTAATGTCAGATTCCCACATATTTCTTGTTTCTGTAATAAAGGGGGAAAACATTCTGCCTGATATTTTTCTATATCCACACACACAAACCATTTGGTAAACTAGAACTGCTGGCTTTTTTAAAAAAATCACTAAAAATTGGTTACAATGGCAGATAGATGTTCAAAGAAGGTGAATGCATTTGGGTAAAGGATGTCTAGCTCTCTAAAATTCATAAAATAAAACATGGGAAGGAAGATATATTCAGTGTAATATGTCACACTGACATAAAGCTTACAGTTACAGATAGCTTCTGTAATTTTAATCTAGGTAAATTTTAGGCTATAGTAGTCCTCCTCTAAATTCCTACCCACTTGACATTCCTTTCTTGTCCCCTAGAACAAATAAAACAGAAATAACTTATATCATATTTCTCACAAAACAAAATAGAATCCCAACTACTGGCAAGTTAATTAAGCTACAAAGCATTAATCAGCGCAATGGCATGCTAAAGTAGAAACATTATTTTAACAAAGCACAAACTGATTTTCTTCTGATTTTTTTTGCATGATCCAATAGCCAACATATATTTGCAATATGATCTCTGCTGTCTCTTCCTTTTTGAATCCAGCTTGAACATCTGACATTTCTCCACCTGAGTTTTAATGCTTTCTAATTTTCAACCAGATTTTTCAACTCTGCTTTATTTGCCTTTAATCCTATTGTTTAAATTTGTGGCTTTCTGGGAAGGGATAGGGCCATATTATGGCCCAACAATACATGGAAAGGATTTTATAACCGATTAAGCATACCTGTACATTCTGAATGATATCCTTAAAAGGAGATGACCTCTGCATCCATGTGTTCACCAAATCCATTGCTCTGTCAAAATTCTTTACATATTCTCCATACATCTTTAGAAATGGAGCAAGTTTCTGAAGGATATCCCCTAGCCTTGGATTTGTATTCCTGTAGAACAAACAAACAAAATTGAAGAGCATGGAAACGAAAAAACTTAAATTGATAGGGAACTATAAATGAATCAGCTCTGAATAGGACCACTTTCTTCAGGTAGTATCATAAAAAAGCATGAGGAGAGACTGTTAAACATATTCTTCCTTAATTTGTTCTCTTTCAAATCCCCTGATGCATTTGTAATCTGTTTCAAATTTCACAGTTCCAACAAATTTGGTGTCAGCTGTCCTCAGCTAGCACATTATTCATCCAAACTGTTCAGGTCATTTATTAACAAGTTAAATAACAATGAATTTTTTGGGGAACATTAAAAATGTTTGGTTCATTGTGAAAACCCTCTCTTGATTTTGAAAATTATCCACTTACATAGCCTTCTCTTCCTCATGTCTTTTAATAAGGCATTGCCACTCCCAAGGATACACAATATTTCAAGTCCAAGGGCCACATCTTGGTTTTGGCTGGGGCCACAGATTTATCCCAAACTACTATGTTTCCTTAGAAGCCTTTGAAGATTAACTTTGATCAAAGCTGTCTTTTTAAATGATATTGTTGTTAATAGTAGATGTGTAAGCTTTTCAATAACTAAAATACAGAATGTGTCTTTGACCTATCCCACCCTGATTCTACATTTTCAAAGACTCGATACTTCCCACTGAATAAGCCAGGGTGGGCATGTGTGGCCTTCCAGATGTTGATGGATTGCAACTCCCATTAAAATTTAACCAACACAGCCAATATTGAGAAATGCTGGGATGTCTGTGAGATGTTCAGTAATGTCTGTGAGAGCTCATTTTGTCCACTTGTTGTGCAGCTTAGGATGATGGAAGGATGAAAGTTACTGAAGCTCGGGGAAGAAATTCTCTAGCTTGATAGCCCCATTTCTTTGTTAATGAACCACTCCCACTGTCTCTATTATCTGTATCCTGACCTGGACATGAATCTTATCACTAGAGAATGAACATATGGAGCATATGTTTTGCACTCCTTGTGTATGAAGACATGGATTTTGACCTGCAAAAGCCCATACTGAAATAAATCTGTTAACCTTGAAAATGCTATAACATTTTGCCTCCCCTCACCCCTTTTACTTTTGCCAGCACTCCAAGACAGACTAACACAGCTACTTCTTTGGAAACAAATATAACAACAGTACCACAGAACTGAGCATTGTTACTTATTAGGAATAGTATAAAGTTCTTAGCACAGAGTTCCAACTCCAGTCCTCTGAAGATGCCGGCCACAGAGACTGGAGAAACGTCAGGAAGAAAAACCTCCAGAACACAGCCGAACAGCCCGAAAACCCCACAACAACCATGTTTTTAATCCTTTGTTTACCCACCACTCTTCCATAATCCTTGTCTTGAGCTCAGGCAGGAGAAACTGTTCATGGAAGCGATAAATGGAAGAAATATTTGAAAATATTCCTGTTATCACTTCAGATGGAATCCCCGCCTCATTCAATCTGGTGCAAAACACCTGCATCAAAACAGACACAAAACAATCTAACCAATACCAGATACAAAAATCTAGGAGTTATACTAATGCAATGTAGCTGGAGCCTGACAGATGACTCACTGTTTTCTACAGGATATTTTTGGAATATTTCCTCAAGACGTAGTCAAGAGAAATGTAAAGTTTATTAAAAGGGCTCCTCAATCAAATGCAGCAATACATCATTTTGCAATTAATCACACCTGTTTAATTTCAAAACCACTTGCTAGCTGTCCAGGGTGAAAGCCAATATTAAAGTCTGCTTTTCCTCAAGAGTGTTTAATAGGGATGAAACAGAGCATTTCAATTGCAAAAGCAATTGAATTTTCTAGATATGTTCAAGTACATATCTTTTCTAATAACTTTCTGCTGTGGGAAAAACCCCAGATGTATGCTAAATAGAAATGCCCTAACAATGTGGATCAGTGATAACTTCTTGCTTCCATACTACACATTGCGCAATTGGTTAAAGGCCAACAGACATCTGAGTCAGCTGTGACAGATAATAGTGTTGGAGGAAGAAATTAACTGTCCAAAGTAGTTATCATCAGTTCTACTGATATATTTAGTTAAAAACAAAGCAATTTGGTGGGGAAATGTACACATTTTGTATATCCATCATGTGATATTCCATGATTCTTTTTCTTTATGTTTTATCAAAGCTGACGTCTTCCCATTAAGGTTCTTTTAGAAGACTCAAGGATCATCAGATCATTTTCTTAGTAATTTTTACCAGTCACCATAAGCCATCCAAAACCCATCCATGCTATTAATAAACATTAATCTATAGGCTCTACAGTTTGAAGACTGTCTGATTAATTGCAGATGGAGGATTTTGCAGAGGAACCTATCTAGTCAGATTGAAGAAAAACTCTTATAAATTCAATTGGATTCACAACTGAGCATGTGACTAAAAGCTACTGAAAATTATTGCATTTCATTGGAGGTCATGTGATGTAAACATGTTCAGTAGAATTTAACAAGTGGCAACTGTTTAAAACATGCAAGTCACTCCCTGACATTGTGGTAACTATGTTATAAATATGTAAATTCAACCCAGTGGTCTAATGATCATGATTCTTAATTGTTCCCTGTTATAGTCTACTGTTCTGTGCTGTCAAGCAGAGTGGGACTTTTGGATTTTTGGGGTACCAAGTTCCAGAATCCTGCAGGAATTCCCCAAGCAGAATTCTAGGAGATGCAGCCCCAAAACAGGAGTACACAGACCAGCTTTCGTACTCCCATAGGTGCCCCCTTTGGCATAATTTTGCTGCTGCTGCTGTTCCCTAGTGCTTCCTCCGAAGGGTTACTCATTATACTCTATAAAGTGCTCTTTCAAAAGAGCAAAGAGCACTTTATAGAGTATAATGAGTAATGAAACCACCCTTCCCAGGAATCGTTGAAAATCCAAGGAAGCACCAGAGTCCAAAAAAATCCAAAAGTCTCTCTCCCTACTGTCAAGTCACTTCAGACTTACAGCAATGCTATGAATTACACTAACCCTTTAGAGCCCTGGTTCTTGGTCTTGGGTACCCAGATGTTCTTGGACTAAAACTCTCAGAAGCCTTCACCACTAGCTGTGCTGGCTAGGATTTCTGGAAATTATAGTCTAAGAATGTCTGGATATGAAAGGTTGGGAACCAGTGCTTTAGAGTGTCCTGTCATTAACAACCTTGTTCGTGTCTTTCAAATGGAAGTCTCTGGCCTCCTTTCCTAAGTCAATCCATCTCTTTATTCAGTCTTCCTCTTTTCCCACTTCCTTCAGTTTTTCCCAGCATTACAGTCTTTCCCAGTGAATTTGCCTTCTCATTATGTCACAGTATAATGGCTTTAGTTTAGTAATCTTTCATTCCAGAGAGAGTTGAGGCTTGATGAACTGTCCAGTCAACTAAACTGATCTAGCATCACTTATTTTAATTTCTGGAAGTCCATGGTATATGTAAACAATCCTACAAAATGTTTCAAATAATTTGGTTTTTCTTGCCATTTCCCCCCACTGTCTAGCTTTCACATTCATAGCAATTGAGAATACCATTGCATAGATGATCTTGGCTTTGGTCTCTAGTAACACATCCTTGTACTTGAGGATCTTTTCATAGCTGCCTTTCTGATTGGCATTCTTCTTGACTGAACCAAAATATAGAATATTTTCAACAATTTCCATTTCTTCAGCTTTTAAAGTTATATAATTCTTCTCTTATGGGACGTGGTGGTGCTGCAAGCTAAACCACAGAAGCCTGTGCTGCAGGGTCAGAAGACCAGCAGTCGGAAGATTGAATCCACGTGACGGAGTGAGCCCCCGTTGCTTGTCCCAGCTCCTGCCAACCTAGCAGTTTGAAAGCATGCAAATGCAAGTAGATAAATAGGGACCACCTCAGTGGGAAGGTAACAGCATTCCGTGTCTAAGTCGCACTGGCCATGTGATCACGGAAGATTGTCTTCAGACAAAACGCTGGCTCTATGGCTTGGAAACGGGGATGAGCACCATCCCCTAGAGTCGAACACGACTGGACAAATATTGTCAAGGGGAACCTTTACCTTTACCTTTTACTAATTCTTCTCAAGTTCAGAAAACTTTATTCCACCTTCATTATAATATTAGGAAAGCAACAGCAGAAATGGAGCTAAAGTTAGAAGGTACTATCTAAACTTAACACATGTTTGAACAATTTTAATACTCTGTGGCTCATTATGCAATTCATGTCTAAATTATCTGTGCTGGATGCTTTGGTTCTCCCATTTCCTAACTAAGACAGCTGAAAAAAAATGAAAGCAATACAGCTGTCAACTGAAGCAATGAAAGCCACATGGCAGAGTTAATATTCAAATAAGCTACAAAAAATAGATACTTTCTCAGAAGAGGAGAAGCAAAATTTGAAGCATCTCTTGTACTGCAAGTTGCAGCTCTGCTGCTGATAATCTCTTGAATTACAGAGCTGGAAGGGAAGATCTACTATATGCAAGGAAATGTCTTTCACTGTAAAGCACATTCCAAGACTGGAATGTAGGTATTGATTTTGCGATACTATAAATGATCATCTGACTGCAGAGCCAGAGATTGTGATTCTACTGTTCTCCTTTGACAGAGGCTGGATGCGATGATACACAGAATCCAGACCTGCAGTTCTAAGATCATGGTGATGGTGCTGCTGATGATGATATATTTGCAATTGGACATGATGTTTGCTGGGCTAAGGTGGTTCCATATGGATTAGGAAACATAACAGTTTGGTCACTAATGAAATGGGAAAGGGGATGGGAAGGCCATAAGAAACTCTCCATGGAAGTGAAAAGAAAGGGAACTCAGTCTATTAATTTGTGGGCATCTGCCCTACTGCAAAAACAAAGACACTTTGGCTTGTTTCTGCCACAACAAAGACTTTGCTGTGGCTATCTTGTCTGAGATAAAAGCCTGCTGCATCTTGCTCAAAGAGCACTAGTAATGCCTTGCATATAGTCTGAGAATATATGCTGGAATATACACGCATTCTCCAACTGTCAGGAAAAGAGAGGACATTTTCCCCTACAGAATTCCTGTTGTGAGTATTTTCAGAAATTATATGTTCAGCTTTCCTTGAAAGAAGTATATGCTAGCCAACTACTGCTGTAGTTTGGTGAACCACTGACTACTTGTTCATGCAGTGACAGGTGCTGGTCAATGTTGGAAGGAGTCACAGTTCAACTACATGTGTACCCACTAGGAGGATTGACTGGGCAATGAGTATGTCCAGCTTGGTCATCACACAGAGACTGAGACATCAGAAAGGCTTACTGTAAATGCATGCATTCTCTTTAGAAAGGCAACTACTGGAAGAGTGATGGAAACTGTTATGGGAAACAGGTCGTAAGATGAATGAGCAACAAGACTTTGGAATAAAACAGAATGCAAATACGACAATGTTATTCTTCACATAAACTTACTTGATCTAGAAGATGAAGCCTTCCAACGTATGCTTCTTCTGTATGAAGAAGTTCATTTGCAATGTTAAACAGCTTTTGTGGCTCTGAACACTGCAATAAAATAAAAAAATTACAATGTTCTTTTAAAATAAATATTTCAAGTACCTATAGAATAACAAATACTTTACATACTACTTTGCTACCATGGTTAAAATCTGCAATCCAGTGAAATGAATTCTTCTGTTTTGTTAAGTTGAAGTAGCACACATTAGCTGGTTCATATATCTGATTACAAAGGAAATACTGATTCTCCTTTCTTTTAAAAAAATTGATTAGTAAAGTACAGTCTCTTACAGTGGCTTAAAATTAGCTAAACACTAATTTGCTAACAGGCATGACTCCCTCCAAGGAGTTCTTCAATACGAGGAAAGGGAAGAAACCAAGAGCTGTTCACCTGGCCTAGTACTGACTGAAAGCTGTCAATTCCAACCATACATCTACAATCAACACAGGAGGTTTTAAGCTTTGCTGCTTCAGGGGGAAAAAAACAGCAAAAGCAAATTTAAAAAAAAAGTATTGGGGGACATGTTTAGAGTTCAAGACAAATATGTTAACAGGATATGAACTTCCACAGGCAATAATTTCTCAAACGCTTTGTAAGGAATGAAAAAATTAGGAAACATATGTACCAAGAAGCATACTACAGGATCAACTAAATTAATGTCATTTAGTCCACGTTAATCTCATTGCTTGTGTTTCAAGGAAATTTAAACCTCTCCCAAACATACTGCTCATGCCAAGTAATGTTCACTTTCCTGAAGATGTGTAATTAAAACCATATTGAGAAGGTAGCACAATTACTGTTTCTTATCTGCCACAAATATAGGAAAAATAGTGACAAATTAATGTATTTTTATTTATCTAAAATATTCTACCACACCTTTCTCTTTAAAAAGGGCCCAAGATGGCCTACATCATTAAAAGACAATATATAAAAGCTAAAAACAGTAAATATACAAATATGTAAAAATAATGAAGCAAATGTATTAAAAACAGTAAATAAAATACTTAAAACATTTAAAAGCAACAAGGCACAACATGTTTAAAAACCCCTTTTAGATAGCCAATCACTAAGGGAAAGCCTGCCTAAAGAATCTTTCTTAGTCTACATGAAGATGAACAGCAAAGATGAGGCCAACCTGGCCTCCCATGGGAGGAGTTCCAGAGTCTGGGAGGAGCGACAGAGAAGTCCCTCTCTCATGTTCCAGCCAAACACATCAGTGAGGGTGATGGGACCAAAAGAAAGGCCTCCCATTATGATGTCATACAGAGAGATGTGGCCCCTGGACCCAGGCCATTTAGGGCTCTCTATATATCTGATTACAAAGGAAATACTGATTCTCCTTTCTTTTAAAAGGAGCCTTTTGTTTCTGTTCATGGGGTATTCTTGGCAAAGATACTGGACTGGCATTGCCAATTCCTACTCCAGGTAGATTACGTTTAGTCGGAACTCTCCACTATGACCCGTCCGTCTTGAGTGTCCCTGCATGACATAGCCCGTATCTTCTCGGAATTACTTAAGCCCCTTTGCCACGACGAGGCAGCAATCCATGAAGGGGTTGGGAAAGGAGTATGACAAGGCTGTATATTGTCCCTCTGCTTATTTAACTTATATGCACAATACATCATGCGAAAGGCTGGACTGGAGGAATCCCAAACCAGAATAAAGATTGCCGGAAGAAATATCAACAACCTCAGATATGCAGATGATACCACTCTGACAGCAGAAAGTGAGGAGGAATTAAGGAACCTTGTAATGAGGGTGAAAGAGGAGAGTGCAAAAAATGGTCTGAAGCTCAACATCAAAAAAACTAAGGTCATGGCCACTGGGCCCATCAACTCCTGGCAAATAGAAGAGGAATATATGGAGGCAGTGACAGATTTTACTTTATTGGGCTCCATGATCACTGCAGATGGTGAGATTAGCCCTGAAATTAAAAGACATCTGCTTCTTGGGAGGAAAGCAATGACAAACCTCGACAGCATCTTAAAAAGCAGAGACATCACCTTGCCAACAAATGTCCCCATAGTCAAAGCTATGGTTTTTCCAGTAGCGATGCTTAGAAGTGAGAGCTGGACCATAAAGAAGGCTGCCTGCTGAAGAATTGATGCTTCTGAATTGTGGTGCTGGAGGAGACTCTTGAGAGTCCCCCTGGACTGCAAGGAGAACAAACCTATCAATTCTAAATGAAATCAACCCTGAGTGCTCACTGGAAGGACAGATCCTGAAGCTGAAGCTCCAATACTTTGGTCATCTCATGAGAAGAGAAGACTCCCTGGAAAAGACGCTGATGTTAGGAAAGTGTGAAGGCAGGATGAGAAGGGGACGACAGAGGATGAGATGGTTGGACAGTGTCATCAAAGCCACCAACATGAATTTGACCCAACTCCGGGAGACAGTGGAAGACAGGAGGGCCTGGCGTGCTCGGTCCATGGGGTCACAAAGAGTAGGACATGACTAAACGGCTTAACCAGTGGTTCTTAACCTTGGGTAACCCAGGTGTTCTTGGACTGCAAGTCCCAGAAGCCCCAACCAGCATAGCTGGTGGTGAAGGCTTCTGGGAACTGCAGTCCAAGAACACCTGGGTTACCCAAGGTTAAGAACCTCTGGACTAAACAACAACATAGGTTAAATTAAGAGACATCTGGAGGAAAATAGTTACAGTAGCTATAAAACCTTTTTTTAATTGAAGAAGAGGCTCCATTCTGTGCTGTCAGATTCAGACAGCACTACAAAAACATAGTATCACTTGGCAAGCTCATCTGACGTAAAGACAGGAAGTCTTAGCAAATGATCCTACTTCATTAGAACCAGGATCTGAAGTAGTCTATAACCTCACCTCTGCCCATCATAATTCTGGATGTCTAGAAGCAGGTTTTCAACTATTCTACACAATGATGTTGAAGATATGACACTGCTTCCAGCAGGAAAACAAAGAAACGGAAGAACAAAAGTGTCTGGTTGTGCTGAGACAGCTCTCTGATACACAGTGACAGTCATTCAAATAAGACAAGCTTGGTCCTTTGCAGGTTTTCTTCATGACAAGAAAGATTGTTCCAACTCTTTTTTAACAGGAGTGGGCCACATGTAACCTGAGGAATAGGAAAATAGGACCTCCAGGGACATTTTGGGACACAAGGAACATTTGGAAGCCCTCAAAGCTACCTTGGAGACACCCATTGAAATGTTTAAGGACACATTTCCTTTTTTAAAAAATCCTATTTCCTTATCTAGATGTCTCCAAGAACAGCATGGTGGCAGTGTGTGTGTTCTTTTCCTGTTTTATTATGGGTTTTGTTTGTTTGTTGTGTTTGTGTTTGTTTGTGTTTGTTTGTTTGGGGAGTTTTGCATCACGTTCCTTGGAAGGTCACCACTGAAAACACAGACATGCCGGTCCTGTTAACTTTTTTTTTTTAATGGCTGGAAGTAATCCAAGGTTGCCAACACCTGCCTTAAACAACAACCTTCAATCAAAAGAAATACCCTGTATGATAAGATCATATGTCTCTGTGTTAAAACTGACTGCGTAAGAACTCGTTTGGTACTGACGGAAATATTTTTACATCTCTCCTCACCATCTATGAGGCACACACCTTTTGATCATCCCTGTAGTTAACAAAATAAAAGGGTGTGCCAGAGTTGTACTCAGACGCAGTTAACAGCCCTCTTGTGATATTCCTAAAATGAATGGCTATAACCTAACTTTAATGATGTCTTCTTTTCTAGAGGTTTTGAGGCTACGTGTCTCATAACATGTCAGCAACTCAGTGGGAGAGGGAGGGAGGGAGAGACAGACAGACAGACAGAGAGAGGTTACCAAACAAAATTAATAAACTCCTTCATGTCAGCTTTCAATAAAAAAAGACAGATAGGGCCCCAATTATTCAGTCATGTGCTCACATTCCCAAACACACACACACACACACACACACACACAAAGACAGTGATGTTAGGAGATTCTACTGCTGCATCGACTACAAAGAAAAGAGTATTGTGAATGGAGCACACTATAACAGGAGCACATGTCACAGCAAAAATCAATTTTCAAATGTAATTGAAAAACGGTTATGCAAGGGAGCTGGCTTAGGAGAGGGAGACGTGATAGAGAGAATGAAAAACCAGGTAGCATTTTCAAGAGGCTTCCAGTCATGATCATAAAGTGCAATTTATGCTTCTGAAGAAGCCTCATAAAATCTACAATAATATTTATTTATTTATTTATTTATTTATTTATTTATTTATTTATTTATTTATTTATTTATTTATTTATTTATTTATTTATTGGACTTATATACCGCCCCATAGCGCTACAAGCACTCTCCAGGCGGTTTACAATTTTTAATTATACAGGCTACACATTGCCCCCCCCCCCCCAGCAAGCTGGGTACTGATTTTACCGACCTCGGAAGGATGGAAGGCTGAGTCAACCTTGAGCCGGCTACCTGGGATTTGAACCCCAGGTGGTGAGCACAGTTTTAGCTTGCAGTACAGCGTTTTAACCACTGCGCCACGAGGCGCATTATCTTTATCTAAATTACACTATCCATTGCACGAAAGCAAAAATATATGCTGAGAATCCTTTCTTCTAGTCTACAAAATGGAAAAGGAAATGTGATAGGATAGATAGAGACAGACTTCTCAGGTACTTCCTATATTCATAAATACTGGCCTTCTTTATTTTCTAAAGCATATTTTACACATGATTTCAGTTGTGATCCCCCCCCAGCACAATAGTATGGCCGCCATTTGGGGGCAAGGATTATCACTAATACTGAGCCTTTGATGGACCACATCAACCTGGGAGCCATATATATATATATACACCGCCCATCTGGCCTATAAGACCACTCTAGGCGGCTATGCATTCCCTGCCCAATACTTTTACAGCAGGAACAGTAACTGTGAAAAGTCATTACCAAGCATGAAACCCTATGCTGATTCCCATAGTTTGCCACTTGCGTCAATAATACCACTGTTATCTTGTAGACTGAAGATTAAAATTATTCAGAATCTGATAGCGTTTTACTAATGAACCATTTGTCATTTTGACTATGTCATGGAGGCATGCATAAAATACTGCAGAGTCTCACCCTTATGTCTGAGGAAATAGACTTATTCCATTAAAGTTCATATTAAAAGTCAGCATTTAGTCTTTAAATTGTCACAATGTGTTTTTTTTTTTACTGTTTTGCTGTCGTCATTGTTTTCTTGTTTGATACACTTGAACAAAGTATGAGATGAAATGTTTTGCCTATCAATATCGATATTTTCCCCCAACACGGAAATATGTAGAGAATGAGAAATGAAATTAAAGGAGCAAAATGAAATATTGTATACATTTGTAGGCTGGGGAAGAGGGAGATATCTGGAAAGAAAGCACACAGACACAAACTGAAAAGACAGGTTTTCTCTGAAGAGTTTTTTTAAAAAAAACAGGTTTGCATTAAAGAAAGTAATGGTGTGACTGTCCTCCAGAAAAGGGGATATTTTGCCATGTATCTTCAGTAAACCATTCTGTCAGGATTTCTGAGACCAGTATTCTCACATAAAGGAAATTCAGCTCCTGCTCTAAGGCAATATTAATTTTTGATCCTGTCAATTGGGACAAAATTAGCTGATTCATAGCTAACTTGCTAACTTTTAAACTTCTTTGTGGTCAAATTGGCTTATCGGAATCATGTCTGCAAAGAGATTCTGTGTCTGTTGTAAAAATGGAGACACAGAAAGAATATTATTATTTTTTAAAGTACAGATATTGAGAATATTTTTTAAAAAATTATTTAAAAAGAATACAAAACAAATATTCAGAAGCTCACTTATTTAAAATGTGAAATTAATGTTGTTGGTGTTTTGTTTTTTGCTTTGTTACCGGGGCTGGTCTTACTTGATGTTAACAGCTTTGGTATTCATATCCTGTCATAGTCTCGATTCTACCCATCATGTCACTCTAAAATTACTTAGTATTCCAAAGATATTATGTGGCACCAAGTCATATCTGATCTGCAGTGAATTTATGAGCGAATGGCCTCCCAAATGTCCTATCATTAACAGCTCTGCTCAGATCTTGAAGATCAACAACATCTCATAGTAGATTGTTCTGTCTTTCTACCAGCCCCTTCCTTCCTAATGTTGTACATCTGACCACATAAGGATGTTAGTAGAGAAGATCCCCTCCACCTGTTGAGCTGGCTGTTCCGGGATTTCTGAATAAGAGGGGTTTATTCATATAAACAAATCTGCTGTTGAAAACGGAGTGTAAACAAAAGCTCTTGTGGGTTCTCCAGTGGGATTGGGCACCAAAAGTTACCACATTGATAAACAACAGAAAAAGAAGGAGTTGCTAGCCTCAAAGTTACAAATTGTCTTGTCTGTTCCTTGGGAGTTGTGAATCTTGGGGCCTTCCTGTACCTATGTGCCTGTTCACATGTATGCCTTTAAGAATGTTTATTGCTGTAGCTGTATGGCCTTGAGAATGGACCTCCGGAAGGGTTCTAGACAACATAAGGCTGGATACACTTAAGAACCTTATCAGGGATGGCCAGCATTGTCCTAAAACCAGTTGAAAACCATTGTCCAGACCTCACCTCTGGCACCACCATAAAGGTCCCCCCCTTAAGTAGTTAGCATAAGAAACCAATAGGAAACCTATAAGAAGGGGCTTTTGTCTTTGTAAGAGGCTTTTGCTCTCTCTTAGAGCATAGCCACTAGTGTGTATCTCTTTGCTTTATAAAATTGTGTTGCACAATGCTGGTCTCCTTTTCCTTGGTCTTCCGCCAAGGACAGTCCCTGCTTAAATTTTAGGCAACATTAGCAATACTGTCTTTTACAGCAAGTTCTTCTCCGGTCTTGAAAAACTGGGATTATTATTTTTTTGGTTGGGTCAATATATCTCAGGATAGTTTTCCTTTTTTTTCCCTACTGTCCCCACAACACATTTTCCAGCAATATTGTCATTTCCAGTTGGTACTATATTTTATATGTGCAAGGTAGGATAATCTACTCATTTTCTGTTCTAGTGAGAGTTCAACTTCAACTTGTCTGAGCACCCACTTATTTATCTTTCTGGTGGTCTGTGGTATCTATAAGGCTCACCTACAACACCACATTTCACTCACTACCATTCACAAAGAGACACCAATCAGGGGAGGATCCCAGAAGTTGACTCCTCTTCTCATCAGTTAACCACTTCTCACCCAAACACAAAGCAATTATCAGGGCTGTTTCTCAGCAACTTCTCTAGGTATCTATTGCTTGGGAGCACAAAGTAATCAATACGTTTAGAGCAGTGGTTCCCAGTATTGGGTCACCAGATGTTCTTGGACTACAATTCCTGGAAATCCTGGCCAGCACAGCCAGTGGTGAAGGCTTCTGAGAGTTTTAGTCCAATAACATCTGAGGACCCAAAGTTGAGAACCACTGGCCTAGAAGAAATGAGAAGGAACACAAGACCTCTTGACTGCTGACATGGGTGTTGTCAACACTCAGGCTGCCCTTTGATATATAAAGTTTGACATCCTTTTTACTGCTGGCAATGCGGGCACAATGTTATGCAGCAATAGCAGGCCATTTCCTGGTGTTTTGAATTGTGGATACAGAAACACAACATCCCAAATTCATGCATCAGAGGTTTCTTGAAGAACCAAATCTTATATAAGAACGTTTTATTAACTATATACACTATATATAGTGCAACTACAACCGCTCTCAAAACTGGTCCTAATGATGTGGATTTAAAAATCAGTCACACACTTTCTGGTATTCCACTCCTACTGCAAGCTGGATAGCATTGAAGCTATTCATCTTATCTGTAGGCATCAGCTCCAGCTAATGATGTTGCATTACAGCTAAAAAACCTTTCAGGTTTTTCTCCAAACTACTGCAATGTAATTTGAGCTCTCACAGACAAAACTGTCTAGCTCTGCATATTGGAAATCTGCCCCTACAGATTTCATTGTATTGTGGAAGAAATTCATTTCTTTCAATGTGCAATATATTGCAAACTATCAAAGCATTTTGGAAGCTGCGTTCTTCAGAATATACTTCCAGGTTCTGCTTTAATGTTTGCTATTACTCTATCATTAATGGTTGCAATGACACCAAAATCAATTTTTCTTGCCCTTTCCTCTGACTTGACTCATATTAATAAACTGACCAGTATCAGACACAGTGCTCATGCATATGGATAATGAGACAGACTGTTTCTAATATATCCCCCTGTGAACTGTTTGTACCATTATCCCTCTGGTGGGAAAAGGACACACTATTTCTTTACCATTAATGTAACTCATTATATGAATGTTACTAAATGCAGCCAGCTAAGAAGCATATTGAAACAAATGAGGTCTGTACTATATTGTTTTCTATTATACGTGTTTTAACAGTCCAGAGTAGTGCCTTGGCATTAATAGGAGAAGGATACAAATTGAATGAATGAATGAATGAATCAAGCCAGCAAGCAAGCAATCAAACAATCAACTACCTGCCTATAAACTACCCTGGAATCTTTCTGCAAAATGCCCCAGCAACTCTGCAGAAAGATGGCATATGAATCTTTGAAGTTAATAAAAACTTCACTGGAAAAGCAAGCAGAGAGCTCATCCAATCTCAGGCTTCATCTGCTCAAACTCTAACTCATTGTATCATTTCCTAAACCCCTTGGCCACTAAGAAGTGTAGAATTAGTGGGAACCTGGGAAGTCAACAGGTAGGTATATTCCACTGACTGAACAGGTCTATTCTATTGGAGACCGACAACTGTATTTAGGCTTTTCTGCTGAGTGTGACCCTATCAATTATAACATTTGTTTTCACATAGCACTGGGTTCAGATTTTCAGGCAAGCCACCATTCCTGTGACTGCCATTGGTCTGCTATCATTTTAGAACCAGACAGCTTACTTGGAAGTACTCTGGGGATCCTTCAGTCTAGATTAATGAAGTCCATGGCTACATAATGAATGAAAATGGAGCTGCCTCATATCAATACAAAGAACATTGATTAAAATATCATCCTATGAGATAGAAACAAACATGATCCTATGGTACTATATAGTTTACATACTTTAGTACTATATAGAATACAGTGGTGCCTCACTTAACGAATCTGCTTTATGATGATCTTTTTGCGATCGCAAAACAATGGTCTAAATAGGGGAATTTTGCTTAGCGATTATTGGTTCCCTGCTTTGGGAACTGATTTTTGCTTTAAGATGATCAAACCAGCTGATCATCGGGTTTTCAAAATGGCTGCCGGGTGCTTAAAATGGCTCCCCGCTGTGCTTAGGGACGGATTCCTCGCTATACAGGCAGCAAAAAATGGCCGCTGTATGGAGGATCTTTGCTGGACGGTGAGTTTTTACCCCATTAGAACGCACTGAACAGGTTTCAATGCGTTTCAATTGGGTTTTTAATTTCGCTTTACGATGTTTTCACTTAACGGCGATTTTCCTGGAACGGATTATCATCGTTAAGTGGGGCACCACTGTACAGCCCCTCCCACTGGCCTTGTTGTAGCAGACTGCTTGACTGCAATGGGTTTGAGGGGTAGAAAACATCATGCGTCTTATGACCACCAGTGGTAACATACTTAGGAAACTGAATGAGCCAGACTGGGGTGCACACACACAAATAATAAGAACAACAGCTTTGTCCTTTTGCTACACTGCATCAGAATATGCCTATGCCATATGGTATAAATCAGCACATGCCAAACAGGAGGATATAGCTCTTAATGAATCATGCATGATTATTAATGATTGCCTGAAACCTACTCCCATTGAAAAAGTCTATGATTTGGCAGCACATTGGCAGGTGCTACATGATAACGTAACACAGCACCAAACCTATCTACTTCATGGACCCTACATGACAGCTAAAATTGAGTAAAGGTTTTTGCACACATCTCAAGCTGTAAATATTAAACCAGAAGAGGCTGCACTAAACATACGGAGAGCAAAAACAACACACAAAAGCAATGAGTGTCTCTCACCAGGACAAGACTCTAGCTGGACCATTTGGAAGTCACTTAATAAACTTCAAAGTGAAGCAGGAAGGTTAAAGTATAATAAAGTAAAATGAGGCTACTTGAATACAGGACAATTTTTATGTTACAGTGGAGAAATTCAATCAATACAGCACTTAGGTGAATGCAATTTATGTTCCATCACATGTGCAAATAAAAGTCTAGCAATCAGCCAACACTACTGAAGTATCCCACTTCTGTTCAAAAATACTCCAATTATGTTAATATTTAATTTGTTTAGAATTTATCTGTACTTCACATATGTACATAATTTTAAATTGTGCAAGACTCTGGTATGAAAAAAGAAAGAAAGGCTTGGTAGAAACACCCACAAATTCCCCACAAAATGCATTTGACAGAAACACACACAGGCTATGTCCAGAAAATGCAGTAATAAACAGGCTCTCAGTGGAGGACAAAAGCTACATCATGGGCTAGTACACGTATTTGCAATGTCTGCACTTCTCCTCCATTTTTGTGTGTATGGATGTTCTCAAATATCAGCCATCATATTGGCCTATGCTGCCAGTCCCAAAATGATTTGTCTTTCAGCTTAAATGGTTTAAAGGGCTCACCACACTTGCCAGAAAACAATAAGATGACAAATTGAGAGGAAGTTGAAGCTACGAAGGTGGGAAAAGGGAAGTTGTGTCTGACACACAGCTAACCTGACCGCTATGGAAGAAACAAGGCAAAACACTCAAAGAACAGTACAGATTAAACAGAGGAGGAAACATACTTTGGTATCCACATGGACAGGTAGAAGGAAAGGGGGAAGGGACCCAAAGGAGTAAGAAAGAGGACATGGAGCTAACAATTCCTTTCAGCTGAATATGGCATATGCCCTATCTCCAGATATGGCCACAAAGACGGTCTTCTCAACAGTTCTCAACAGAATAGAGGTGCAGGAGACAGTTTAAAGTAGATAACAGCAGACAAAACTGAGTCATGAAGATTAAGAGATTGGCTGAAGGGACCTTCAAAAGGAAATGGGGGCTTCCACTCAAAACCTGCACTTAAACACAGCCCTAGTTCATGAAGCCACTTTCACAAGTTCATAACAGACTTTAAAACAGAAATTTGTTCAGTTGTCTCTCTTCCATTGATTAAAATTTTAACGTCACTGCTGCAGAAAAATGTTTTGCTTAAAGATATGAAATGTATACAGAGAATTGTAACAATACTGAAACAATTGTAGCTGCTTGTGTGAGGCAATAAGACTTTAAAAGTGTTCTTGTTTTGGTTTCAAAACAATTGATACACAGCAGCTCTAAAAAAATTGTTAACAGCCTATGCCTTCGTGGCCAAGCAATACTTTGCATTCCAAAGACCGGCGTCTTCCTGAAGGTCTTTGAGAGCCAAGAGTAGGCAGTAGTAAGTGACTGGCAGAGCTCATATTAGACGGCTTTGGGCTATAACGTCCAGCACCCTCTACACCAGTGGTTCACAACCTTGAGTATCCAGATGTTCTTGGACTGCAACTTCCAGAAATCCTGGCCAGCACAGCTAGCGGTGAAGGCTTCTGGGAGTTTTAGCCCAAGAACACTTGAGGAGCTAAATTTGGGAAGCACTGCCATAGACATTAAGTTGGGGGGGGAGGGTTCTTCGAGCTTTAATCCAGTACAGCAACTTTTCTAAATTTTTTGTTACTTGGTTAAGTGCACGAGACTTAACTCAGAATAATGCAACATGGTACATTCAACTCAGTATGAGGAATACTCTGAAAGCAGTCTGCCATAAAGCAAAACAGAAAGTAACCACTTTACCTTGCTAACATCTACAGATTCCAGCTTTAGTGCCTCGGCTGCTTCTTGTTCTTCACTGCTTCCTTCGTCTATATCACTATCCTCATCCTGAGCAGAGTCTCTTTTCTGCTCCCTGGCAGAAAGCCTGACCCCCTTTTTGTCTGTTTCCATCTCCGCTGATGGATTCCCAGTCACTGCTGCTTTTTTCTGTTCACCATCTTCATTTAGAAACGTCTCTCCTGCCACACTGCAAGAAGGGCTATCAATTCCACTGTCCCTATTGGGAATTTTTCCATTTCCGTTCAGTTCCACAGAGGAGTCCTTATGGCTGAGCTCTTCCGTAGGTGCTCTGCTGACGTTCATAGCAGTACAGTCCTCTGTGCTTGTGGTATCATCTATATTTAGTTCCTTAATTTTCATTATGTCCGCACTAGACAGTTCAGTGCTACACATGATGTCAGTCTCAGTCTCATCTAACTCTTTGTTTCCGTTTGTCGAAGAAGCGCTGGATCCTGCAACATCAGAGACGCTGGGGCAGCCCTGTTTAGAAGAGTCTGTTTCAGGTTCCATCTTAAAAGCTATGTTAATCTGGTTTCTTTGAACAACATGGATTGGCCGTCTGCAAAAGAAAACACAGATTCTGTATCAGTGGCATCAAGGACCAGATTCCAACATGAACCAATGTATTTTGAAGAAGCCACTACTGTTAGAACCACAAATGTATTTCAACATCCTCATCTTAGACCTGCAGAGCTGGAAGGGAACCTATGGATCTTTAAGTCCAGCCTCTGTCAAAGAGGCACAGTGGGGGAATTGAACACTCAACCTCTGGCTCCACAGCCAGAGACCTAAATCAATCCTCCAGAATTGGTGAGGTGACCTATTTCATGTGACAGATTTTGTTCTGCCCTTAAAGAGGCAGCAAATGGTTGGTTATTTAGTTTAAAATATATATTTTACTACCCTAAGCTCCATCTGAAGACTCATATCCCCAAATATATTTGGCTGTTTCTTTAAACCTCTAGATTAGAGCAGCAAATGGACATTGATATTGCTTAAGAATTTCTGAAAACATTATCCATCAGAACTACTGCTACAAGTGTTTTTACAGTGTAGCATGTAGTCATAAAAAGTAATAACTGCACAGTTACAAAATTGATTTCCTAAAGGAAATTAAACAAACTGAAGCCAGAAATGTATCTTTAAAAAATAATAATGAAGGAAACTATACTAAGGAAGTTGCTGCATTCATTGGAATTAAGCCTAAGTAGTAAACTATTTATAGGCTGTTAAAGTCCAACCAAGCATATTTACCCTCATAAAAACCACAGCATCCAAAACGAAGGCAATCATAAGGATGTCACATCCTGATACTAAAAACAGACTTGTAAATTCTTTGACAAGCGTGCTGATTTTCAAAATCTCCTACCTCTTCCAGGGGAATGGAAACAGAACCTGTTTTTAACCTTATGTAAGGCACCTGTTATCCAAGCACACTTACTCTGGGACTAAAATACACAGAGCACTTTAGCATAAGGGATCTTCTTGTTATGTTGGATTCCTGACTGCTGTTATGCTGTTGTACAGGATCAGGCAGAATTCAAACATTTCCATTAGGTTTAAAATAGAGTTAACTTTTAATAAAGGTCTGTTTTGCAACAGACGGACATACTATTATATGTGCTCTAACATTTCTATTGACCCCCAAGACGTTATTTTAAAAGAGAAATGACAGCAGTAAAATAAAGAATAAGTTCTTACCTAATACTTTCAAATTTTTCAATGAGTTTGCTAATGTCTGCTGAGGTCGGTATTACTTCTTCAGGCACTAGACTTCTTGAAGACTTGGGATCTGCTGGTAAAGGCCTTGATGGCGCTGGGGGTATCTTCTCTTGCCCAGCAGGTTGGAGATGAACAGGTTTAGGAGGTACTAAAGAACAAAACACAAAAACAAGGATGGCTCCAACTTTAATAGCAATAAAGCTGGTTCCTCCAGTGAAAAGTTGGAATGGTCATGCCTTTACTACAGGAGAAGCAATGAAACATCAGGTTATCTTTCAACACACACATACACATATAAAATTGGTTTTAAAGACAAATACTGGCCTGCTGTTTCACATTTTGTTAGAGCTTTCAAAGACTGAGAGAATGTGACCACTTCCTTGTTGCTAAACAGGATGCATAGCGCACATGGGGAGGGAGCAATTTGCAAAATTTCTACAACAACTTTTTAGCACTGAGCTGAGCATATTGGACGGCAGTAGCTCAAAACCTGGAGTTCTGTTGGGTCAAAGGACTGAACTTAGAGATTTATATTTTTCTCTTATGCTTTTTCTCCTGTAAATTGTACATTTTTGTGAGTGTGTTAAGAATAGCCCGTTTTTTTTTTCTTTTCCCCTTCCCCCACGTCTTTAGGGTATAATCTCCTTCCTTCCTCATTTGCTGCTGCAGTGAACTCACTGTTGCAATGAAGCACTTAAATTCTGTCTGGTTTCAGGGGTTGGGGTGGGAGAGGAATAACAAGACACCTTTGCACTTGATCCTATTTGTGTAGTCTCTGAAAATACTGCAAACCATGTTTCTCATACTCCTTGCAAGTAAACTGTAGTTTTCTAGGCTTACAAGTGAAATCCTATGGCAACATCTTCACTTTGCCAAAAGCATTTGAATTTAACTGGCCCTAAAACTAGTGACTTGTGGCAATGAAGCCACCTCTACCCCTCAGGAGTTGCTGCCAAAATTCACTCAACTGCATATTTCTTCATAGGAAAAAGTTCACCAGTTCAAAACATCTGAATTCGCTTTATCGCAGGCACGAGGCACACCATTTTTAAAAGCACTGAACTATTTTTATATAGTGTTGCCAATGTATACAGCACCTGAGTATTTCAAATCTAAATGTTAATCATGTGCAAAACGGGGTTTGCAAGACTTATTCTTCCTTGAAAACATACTAAGTCTATACTGAAACACTGTGTGTTGGCTAAAGTGACAGGAGATGTGACAAAACAGGGTTAACAAATTTATTTATTTATTTATTTATTTATTTATTTATTTTTTATTTGGCTTTTATACCACCCATCTAGACTAATCTACTCTGAGTGGTTTACAGTCCAAAACAGGCAATAAAATTAAAATCATCAATAAAAAGATTAAAACAAGCCAAAAACCCAGGAAAAAAATTAAGTAGTGGCAGGAGGGAAGGCTTGTCATTCTTCAAGGACTGTCCTGTCCCACCTACCCTCTTAAATTTCCCATGCACAACTTCAGGTTAAGTTAAAAATTTGTTTCCAAAATCAGCTACTTTAGAGCACAGGAACAAATGACAAAATCAGAGTTCTCTGTTCCATTCATGCAAACCCAGCTAAAATACCAAACCCTGTAACAAGTGCAGTGTAAATATCACCAAAATTTACTTCGAGTATTGGCTTCACTCCTGAAGCCCATTTCTCACCATCCCATACATGCCAGACCTTGAGCTCATATGGCCCTCCATATGTCTATAAAGGTGGCTGAGATCCTGTTCTCTAACCTTATGCCATGTAAAACTCAACAGGTTAAGAACAGTCAATGATGTTATCAACCGTGGTGATTTTTCAGAAATAGAAAATGTCTAAATCCCCTTTGCCTGAAGGTCCAGATACTGCTGCAGGATTCCTTTTCTTGTGGGGACGCCATTGGGGACCATAAGGCAGAGAGGAGTCTTTAATTTCTGAAAATCTCTGCTGCTGAGATGATTTTTTCTGCAAATCATAGACTCCTCTCCCCCCTCCAGCCCTCAACAGCTCCCCCACCATGAAAAGAAGCCGAGGGGAACTTTAGGACCATGGTGATGGTGGGGAATCTTATATATATGATTGTAGCCTCGTGGCGCAGTGGTTAAAACGCTGTACTGCAGCTAAAACTGTGCTCACGACCTGGGGTTCAAATCCCAGGTAGCCGGCTCAAGGTTGACTCAGCCTTCCATCCTTCCGAGGTCGGTAAAATCAGTACCCAGCTTGCTGGGGGGGGGGCAATGTGTAGCCTGTATAATTAAAATTGTAAACCGCCCGGAGAGTGCTTGTAGCGCTATGGGGCGGTATATAAGTCCAATAAATAAATAAATAAATAAATAAATAAATAAATAAATAAATAAATAAATAAATATAAAGTAACATGTCTACATAAGCGCCATCAGTCTAAATCCATTCACCCTTGCTGCTGTCACTACATACACGGTCATACGGCTTGATTTGTAAGAGAATGCCAACCCGACGTCTTCCATGACCAATTTGTCAAGCAGACTATAACATTCTCTTAACACTGAATGACTGACTGGGTGGGGAGGTAACCACATCATTTATATATATATATTATTTCTAAAGAATCATGACAGCTGATAACCTCAGCCTTGGGCATTGTACGCTACAGAACAGGATTTCAGGCCCAATTATACAATCCCATTAATTCTGAAGGAACTAAACTACAAACCTTGGGGCTTTGACAGAGGATGCTTCTTGGCCAGGTGTGATTTGGTTTTAGGCTTTCTTCCAGCCTTAAGGGTACATTTAACGGGATCAGCACGCTGCAGCTCCCCACCTGCTTCCACCACCGTCCTTGAGTCGACGTGACATTTGATTTCAAAAGGAGGAGGATGGCAATCTGGAATTCAGGAATGGGTTAATATTTTCTCTTTTTTTCTTTTGCTAAGAAGCAAGCCAAAGACCCTTTAGAGAGGCTTGTGAGCTGATATTAAAGTAACATGTCTACATAAGAGCCATCAGTCTAAATCCATTCATCCTTGCTGCTGTCACTACATACACGGTCACACGGCTTGATTTGTAAGAGAATGCCAACCCAACGTCTTCCATGACCAATTCGTTAAGCAGTCTATAACATTTTCTTAACACTGAATGACTGACTGGGTGGGGAGGTAACCACATCATTTTAAAAAAACATTAATAATACTGTTGAAGGATATAGCATTCGGACGAGGCACTGTTTTCCCTCCCTTATACGAACAGTAAAGTAAAAAATACATTTTGTATTGGACAACGCTGCTTGTAAATCAAACAAGTATAGAAAGCAGTCTAACTCTTTTGCCAGTGTGAACAAGATGTGACAGTACTCCTTTCCAGAATCAAAAATATATTGGTTGAAATCTTGCTGCTTTGTGTAGTAAGTTGTGATTTAATTTAGCATTGTCAGCTGCAACCAAAGTAGATCCATTTGAATCTGTGGAACTTACCAAGTTGAATCACCAAATACCAATGATTCAATGAGCCAACTCTAGTACAACTTACTATACTAAGCAACAGGATTTCATTCTCTCTGATGACTAGAGCCACACTATTCCTCATCCTCAGTGTCACATGGTAACCTGCTGAACAGGGATGAATGATGCTTACATGTAGGATCTCTCCTTCAGATAACTGTGTTTAGCATGAGACACAGGGATTACCCTGGCTGCACAATGCCATGGTTGGAATAGCAGAATACCCTTTGCTCCCCGCTTACCCTGTAAAGCCCCTACACATGTGTAATATATGAAGACCACAACACTGCTTGTTATTCAGAGAGCTACATCCCCTGGTAATGAACATATTCAAAATTCTCAAGGATGATTTTGTGTACACATGGGATTATATCAGAATAAAGTTATTTCTTGTGAAGCATCTGAAATACAGTAACATTTAGAAAGAGACACTAAATACTTCTTTGACTGCTCTGTTGCAATAGCTACCTGATAGAACCAGAAGCTAACACCTAAGCAATGTATTAATGATTACTTAACTTATTTAAGGTGATAAGGAAAGAAGATCAAAGCTATTATAAATACATGTACTGTTAATGGTGGTAAGACTTGAGAATAAACCTGAATGTTCTGAGGTGGTATAAACTTCGTATTTTAAAACAGATCTCATTAATTCACATCAGCTTAAAAAAGTGTCCCAGAATAATGCAAATTACATAGTTCATTGCACTTTTCATCAATTATTAAAAAGTTATTTTCTTTTCTAAAGCCACCATCTATGTCATGTGTTAAAACAAGAAGTAAATCAATCAATACAATCAAGTTCATTCCAATTTATGACAGTTCCTTCCAGGGTTTTTTAGGTATAGACAACTCACTGTTTTAACATTACCTTTTTCTGGGGATACCCTAAGACTATACAGCATGCCTAAGGCTTTTTGCCAAGAAACAGAGTGGGGAATTGAACCCCCAACCTCTGACTCTGCAACTAGGTTCCCAATTCACGGAACTATCTAGACAGCAGGAAATATATAACATAACCCAATATCCTGAGATAAATGCAAACTATTTAATAATGAACTTTTGCATCACCTCTCTGCTCATATCCACTATTGACATTAAGTTTTGAAAACACTAATACATTTCATGTTGCACATAAAGAAAACAACAAGGCCTTGTCTACAGCTGCACCCTCTGAAACAGAGTACAAAAAGAGAGGGGGGGGAAACAATGGGCAAACAATACTGTTGCATAACTTTGCCCTGGCATAACTTAGACTAGGCACTGGAAACATTTAATTTAAACCAATGTAAAGCTTCTTATCCCCTCCATTCTGGTTCTGAGGGTCTCTAGGGCTCCGTTTTTGTCCTGGGGAAGCTTTTGGGAATGTAGGAAGGGAAGCCATTAATGGAAAAATGAATGCCACTGGAGGCATTGGGACCCTGCAAAGATATATCAAGAAGGGTTTTGTCTGTTCATTTTCCAGCTCAATTTCTGAGCTCAGAACAGACCCTTTGATGGCTAGCTTCTTTATGATACCTAATTAAACCCTGAATCAAGGCAAGTAATGCACAGCACAAAAGCAGTTATTAAACTGGTTTACAAAAGCAATTATTAAAGTGGTTTACAAGTTTAAAACTCCAAACTTCAAAACTGCACAATAACAAAAAGGACATCCAAAAACAATTATGGTGATACACAAAATAGTAATTAAATCATAAAAATTAATAACCCTATAAAATCTATAATTACATGGGGAAAAATTGACAGCTTCCAGGAGATTCAATTATTAAAGGCAGCTTTAAATAATTCTGTTTTTACCAGCTTTCTAAAGATAAGGAGGAAAGGAGTCTAGAAGATTGCTGTTGGCATTTTGTTCCTGAGACCAAATTTCTTAGTTTTCTGAGATGAATTTTGTTTCACAGAACAGTCACAAATCTTAACTTGTATAATGTAATGAGCTGGCTACTATGACTAATCTTAGTCAGGATTAGATTAACAGCATGATTTTAACATGGCTACCAAACATTCTAAAAGTTCAAGTGCCCAGATATAAAGAAGACTATACCCCTATTCAGATATGATTATCTGGGACCATATTAACACAAAGAAAAGAACACTTTAGCCCCTCTCCTCTTTACACATGAAAGGCAATGAGTTTTAATCATAGAATCAAAGAACAATGGAATTGGGCCTATAAAGCCATCAAGTACAACTCCCTGCTCAATACAGGAATACAAATCAAAGCAGATCCGACAGGTGGCTGTCCAATTTTCTCTTAAATGCTTCCAGCATTGGAAAGCTCATCACCTCCCCAGATAACTATGTAGTTCCATTGTCGTACTGCTCCAGCAGTTAAGGCATTCTTCCTGGTATCCGTCCTAAATCTGGCTTCCTGTAGCTTGAGCCCATTAATGTACAACCTGCACTCTGGGATGATCGAGAACATATTCTGTCCCTCCTCTATATGACTACATCAGCCTTCTTTTCTCAAGGCTAAATATGGCCAGTTCTTTCAATCTTACCTCTTAGAACTTGGTTTCCAGTCCCCCAATCATCCCTTTTGCCCTCCTCTGAACTTGTTCCAGTTTGTCAGCATCCTTCTTAAGGTGCAAGTGTCCAGAACTGGTCAGTACACAGTACTCCAGATGAGGCCTAATCACTGCTGAATAGAGGGGGACTAGTACCTCACAGAATTTGGAGACTATACTGCTGTTATGGTATCCTAAAATTGCATTTGCCTTTTTTGCAGCCACGTTGCACTCTTGGATCATATTCAGCTTGTGATTTACAGGAGTTACAAGATCCTTCCCTCTTATAGTGTTACTGAGCCAAGTATGCCCCATCTTATAACAGTATACTTGGTGTTTTCCCTAGGTTTAAAACTTTTCACTTATCCCTGTGAAATTTCATTCTGTTGTTTTTCAGCCCAGTGCTCAAGCCATTCAATATATTTTTGAATTTTGCTTCTATCTTCCAAGGCATTAGTTATTCCACCCAATTCTGTGTCATCCACAAATCTCATAAGCGTTCTCTACAGTACTTTATCCAATTCATTAATACAAATGTTGAAAAGCACCGGACTTAGAACTGAGCCTAGGGGTACCCCACTTGTTACCAACTCCCAGTTTGAGAAGGAGCCATTGATGGGCACTCTCTGAATATGATTCTGTAACCAATTACAGTATGTATCCATCTGACACTTGTTCTACCTGCACCTTGTTAGCTTGCTAATCAGAATGTAAGAATAAAGATGGAAAGCTCCACTATCTGTGTACACTCTCCACACGTGCATGGAAAAATCAGGGTCCTAATTCATTTGGGAATCCATGGGTAACAGAGCTCTCCTCAGAGCTGTTCAAATTAATCACCCTCTATATAAGGGAAATGGAGGGAAATAAGATGGAAATTGGGGTTAGTGAGCACCCCACCTTAATAGGTGTGCAAACCATGTCTATAATGCCAGGGCAGGATTTATGCGTTACTTGGGGTAGTATTGAGGTGGAGAACTGAAGGATTCTGGGAAAGCCTGCAGCTTTGCCTTTAGAGTAAAAAACCAAAAACAATGCCAATGTGTCCTTAAGTTCTTTTAGAGAAATAAAATCCACACCCCACTCTATTCACTTTACCAGTCGTTAAATGACATGTCAGTTCTACTTCTGCTTTCTTATAACTACTACCTTGCAAATAAAAGGAACTGAGTTTTACTTGAAAAACAACATGAAATGTAGTTGTCATAGCAAAGACTGATAAAAATCTACCAGACTTGAAATGCCCGAAGAGCTTTTTTTAAATAAATACACAATCATGTCAAAGTAAGCAGAAAGATATGTTATCATAAAAACTAAACTATAATTGAAAATCCACTGGCCAGCAATATTTTCATTAGGAACAAAGTCAACCTGACAGATATGTCTAGGTTTTTGTGTCTTCCAAAACTGTTCATCAAATTAGATAGGAAAAAAATTGGGACAAAGTCAAGATGAAAGAACTCCAACAGCTAGAGACCTGTGTAGTCTGTGATTTAACTAAAAGCCAGTATCCTGTTTATGCACATGGGGTCTCAACTCTGAAAGCTGCAGCAGTTCTGTGGTTGTGTGCTTGGGTCATGTGATCAGGTGCACAAGACACCCAGACACCCGCTGTACACTTGTGCACCTGATCACATGACCCACGCACACAACCACAAAAGCTCAGCTCTTTGTTAGGCCACTCTGCAGCTTCCACTGTCAGAGCTCTGAGTCAGACTTTTAGCTGGGGGGAGGGGGGGAGTGAGACAATGTCTTCATAATTTGTGAAAATGGTCTCTGCACAAAGCTCTCCATTTGAGAAGCAAGGAACATACATTGCAGGCATTGAATGATTACCTGATTATTTAAAACAATGCAAACACCTCCCTGGATACTTCTAATCCTACCAAAAAAGAACCTCATCTAGCAAAGCAACAGCCACCATCATTTTGCACAATGTTTTTAAATTATGCAAAAATCTTCTGTAGCCATTAACAAGAGTATCACAAAATGCATTGCCTGCTGGCATAGTGAGAAAAAAATTACAGTTCCTCATCATTTTCTCTGAGGACAAGACTACTGAGTATTTACAGAGCCTAAAGAAACAGACATGTTCTCACTAAAATCAAAAGACAGGAAAAGAACCAACCAGAAAGAACGGATCGAAAATAAAAATGTTCTCATGAAAGAAGAAAACAGAAATAAGAACTGTGCAATACAATTCTTAATTAGATTAGAGTTTGGGAAAGTTCATAAAAAGTATGCAAATATAGGAGAATATTAACAAGTAAGTGTCTTGTTCCCAGGTATACTGACTCTAAATATAAGGTTCTAGCAGGATGAGACACAAAACAAGGCCAGGCAAGAGCAATTAGGGTAAAGGCAATGTAGAGTTCTTGATAACTAGAATCCTACCAGACTATGCAATGCACAGTCAAACCAATCCAGCTGGATCAGAAAAACAAAAACCCAAGATTCTAAGCTTAGACAGGCAGTCTGAAGGGCAAATACAGCACATAATCAGCCGCCAGGGGTCAAGATACATAGCAAGCAGCATTTGGAGCAAGAAAGGATGTTATCCCCAACTAAACTCAGAGTCACAGAGTACAATATATACTGCCGAGCTGCTGGAGCCCCATCTAGAGCTCAGGTGCAAGCATTTCACCAACTAGGAAAGGAACTGAGGCCAGAAACAGAGACAACCTGTGACTACAGAAATCCATAATTACCAGTGAGTATCATGGCAGGAGCTTGTGGTTTTGTTGACTTTAAGCACAGGATTCTTCTGATGTCACAAAGTGTTGCCTTAAACACCTCCCGAGTCCCAACACTGATGCCCTTTCAGCTATCTCTGTTTCTGGTCTGAACTGCAGAATTTGGCCTGATGATTTCTGGGAGGAAGAACTTTCTTTATGGAGACCTGCTACTCTCAGAGTCCTTCCTTGCACATTGCTGGGGCTGGGAGTGAGGGTGCTCATCAGTTTATTCTATGACAATACAGTACTATGTGCTGGATGGCTTTCTCCTTCTCTGCCCCAACCTGAGCCATTTTCCTTGTGTGTGTGGGGGGGGGGGAGCTTTGCCTCATAAGCCTCTGAGGGTCCAGGCTTTGCAGAATCCAGCAATTCCCCTCTCCTGTTAGATGCAAATGGTTCTGGCTCACCCTCACGGGAAGTCTTGTCCAGTGAATCCACAGCAGTAGATGCCTTGCCGTTTCTGTTGCAGAACAACACACTGTCTGGCTGCTAAATAACCAGTTCTTCTGTGCAGAACAGAAATCAAAATGCAAGGCTTCAAGCAGATAAAGTACACATTTCGGAATCTGCACATTAGCCTCTCAACACTCTAACAAGATGAGAACCAAATCAAAAGCAACCAGCATTTTACAATCTGCCTATCCCTGCACTTATGTTTACAATATTGATTTCAAGTTTTGAAAAAAAAAAGATTTCTACTTGATAAACAATTTATCTCCCACACCCTTTATCTTAACAAGCCTACTGGCTGGGTTGGAAACCTGCAGCAGCCCTGCAGACACTGCTCAGCCCCAACTCCCAGCAGGCCTGTTGGTAAACCAATCCTTTTGGATGGTGAGAGTTGGAAGCTGACACTACATAGATCCCCACACCTGACTTTCTCTCCTCAAGGAGACTGCTGATTAAATGGCCAGGATATAAACATTTTTTTTTTTTTTTTTTTTTTTTTGCTAAGAGCTAGGAGATATCTGATGAAACCTTGGCTAAATCTTAGTATGACTATGAAAAGGAGCTGAGTTTTGCCAAAAATTGGAAGAGACCGATGATACTGAAACAAGAAGAATTTATTGAGAAGATACAGGAAGCGACAGAACTGAACATTCTATCAGAAGTGTTGAAAGATTGTCCAATACAAAAAGCAACTGAACAATGGGATTTATTTTATAAATAGTTCGAGTCACCAGATAGAGTTTGAATAACATAGATCTAAGCTAGGATGTAAATGTGAGTTAAAACCCGGAGGGCAGCGAATAGCAGAAAAGCAAAAAGTTTGAATTTTGATATTGCAATATGAATAGACTGGATGTCAGTATATTTCGTATTTATCCCCCTCCTTCCCCCCCCCCAGCTTACATTCCCCTTTACCCTCTGTATCCCACACCCTATCCCAAGTTATTAAATGAAAAGAAAAAAGAAAAAGAAAAGGAGCTGGATTTGGTGGTCTGCAATCTCAGGAAACATTCTAGAATGCTGGTTGTCTCCTTCTGCAGATCTGCTGTGAGGGGGTACTGCATCTTTTAATTGCATTGGTTAAAATGTGTGCCTCTATAACCGCTCTGGATTATTTGGCTCAGCCCAACAAGTGAGGAAATCTTAGGAAGGGGCTGTAATTGAAGATTTCAGTTGAGAGCCAACAGGAGAGGCAGGGGCTGTGTTCCCCTGGAGAAGGATAAGACCCTACTACTACTAGGTAGTAGAATTTCAGTATGTTTGTGTGGGAGGCCCTGGAAGAGTGAATCCATACAGTTATCTTAACCATTTGCATTTTATTGGTTTTTTAAAATAATTTTATTAATAACAAAAGTGGTCATAACTGACTAGATAGGCGGGATATAAATAAATAAATAAATAAATAAATAAATAAATAAATAAATAAATAAATAAATAAAACATATCATTATAAACAACAATGCATTGCACAACCAAAAAAAATTAATTAACACAAAGACTTCAAAACAATTACTGTATATCAAAAGTTCTCCACCACCGCTGGGACCATTGAAGATAGAGTCGATTCTCTTCCCTTCGTGGAGTTCCCTTTTCCTTCCAAAATTTTAGCAGTTCTTGCAATGGTGCACTTCCCTTACCCTTTATTAATACATAATCAACAAATTCTCTCCAAATATCTGTAAATAATCCTTTCATTAATATTACAGATCAGCTGACATAGATTTCAGTATCCCATATTTTCTCCCAATTCTCAGTACTTATTTCTTTCTTCAGATCATATTCCCATGAAGATCTAAGTGAATTCGGTTGATCCTCCATTTCAAGTAATAGTTTATAAATTTTACTTAATATGCCTTTCACTTTGTAATACCCTTTCCTCAAACTTCACAAGTTCCCTATATTTACTATTTTTTCTTACCCACTGATCTGCTTGTATTAAATTAAGCCAAGATACTTTCTCAGTTTCCAATATATCTTTTATTTATTTTTATTTGCATTCTGTTGGAGGACTTTGAAGACTATATATTTGGAGCTATTTCCTTTATGATGTTGATCTCTTATCTTAGTTGATAAATATATCTGGGACTTTGCTCTTATTTGGCATTCTTTGTTCCCCCAAGCAACTCCTGCTCTGGTGCTGATGAAAAGAACTTGGGGATTGGAAGGGTTACAATTCGTAGCATCCAGTTTGGGGCTGTGTTCATATCATCGTTGCTCTTTGTTGTGTGTAAATAAAAATAATTACATTTTTGCAAACTTTGTGTTTAGAATAATCATTAAACATGTATCTCTGCAGAGCCAGCGTTACATTTCCATCTATTCTTAACCAATCTTCTTATGCTACAGACATGCCACGACAAGCCTACAGAGCCCTTTCTTCTTCCAAAGGAAACCAACCCAAGTAATTATTGTGCCCCTGGAAACTTCTCCCACCTGGAGAAATGTCATAGTTCTAACAATGTGTTTCTCCATTCATATGTTACTTCTGTTTTAACTATCACTTCCCAGTTTTCATGTCACTGTGGAGAAATAATCTGCTCAAATTATATGTGTTCTTCAAGCTAATTTCCTCTCTGCATAATTTTCCTTACCGTCTGACTAATTTAGCAGCTGCTCTGGCCTTCAAAAGCTGTGTTTGCATTCCCTCTTTCTGACTCCAGAAATCCATTGCTGTGAGATTAAATATATCTGTAGAGTGCAAACAGAATGAAAAGCAGCTAAGGCACTCTAAAACCAAGTCTATAATTAACTAAATGCAATTAATTTATATATGAAGGTGCATCAAAACCTAGACTGATGTACCTAGGAAAGCATGGATTCAGCAAAATCTTGGCCGTTTGACATCCAAGACTTCCAAGAAATCTCTCATGTTAATTCTGTATATTTCAGTACATTCCCTGTGATATTTGGAAGGAAACTGTAACCAGTAATAATTTACAGCACAATCTTTTGCAAATTTACTTGGATGTAAAACTCCCCATGTTCAATGAAACTGCCTCCCATCAAGTAAGTGCACATGTATGTGTGGAACAACTTTGCTTCTTGCTTTTCAAAATGACAGGATCTGAATTAATTGATTCAAAACAAATATGACTCAACATTCAGAAAAATGTTCTGACGGTAAGAGCTGTTCAACAATGGAACAGACTCAAAGGTAGCTCACAGAATCACAGATAAATGGTGTTGGAAGGGGCCTAGGAGGCCATTGCATCCAACCTCCGGCTCCATGCAGGAGTTCAAATCAAAGTAGATCTAACAGATTTGTTGTCTTATTTTTTCTTGAATGCCTCCAGCGTTGGAATGCTCACTAATTCCCATTGTTGCCTTGCTTTTTTATGAAGACTATTTTTGGGTCCCTTTAAAGCTGCTTGCTCTGTTCCTCTTATAGTGCCTAAGCATTCATCTGTCTTTACCTCTGAGTTTGTATCTCCCCTCCGCTTTCAATTCAGTTTAAAGACCTCCTGAGGAAGATCTTTATGTTATGGCCAAACACATTCTTCCTTGTGAGGTGCAACTTATCAATTGGCAGCAGTTTATCTTTGAAGAAGCAAAGTCCGTGGTCCCAAAATCCTTAAGTTTCCTACCCAGAGTTTTATGTAATTTCCTCATAGTTCCCCTTTGGCTGTGTTGTTTGTTCTGACATGGGTGAGGAGAAAGGGAAACACATCAATGGATTTTATGTGTGATGGCAATCCTTCCTCCAGGCTACAGCATACCTGGCAGATCCGTAGATCTTTCAGATATATTTCGGTTTCAATCCCACGCAGTAGGGAATTGTCTACTTGTCTACAACACCTAATCTGCTCGTGTTCTTTTCATAGGGTGTGTATTCATTGAATCTGCTTGGCTGAGTCTCCTGTTCTCCCATGGGGAGAGCTGTATGTCTTCCTCCAAATGCTGTCTCCAAGACTCCTTTTTAAAAAAGCATGAAAGTGGTTTTGCAGTTCCCTGGTGAAGAATGTCTTCTCCTTCCTTTGTTCCAAAACGCGACTCTTTTCCATGGTTCTTCTTCCACAGTGCTTATTACCTCCACAGCATTCTCCTCTTCTGCTTCGTCTAGCTGTTCTTCTACCTCCAGTGCCTCTCTTGGCTGCTGCTGCTGCATACTCTTCATCGTCTCTTATAGTCTTAAATGCTCCAGGTCTCTCACTTTCTCTTCCAACAGTGCAACCAGTTTGCACTTGCTACATGTGTATGCTATGTTGTTGTCAGGCAGAAAGACAAACATTGTACACACTTTGCAGGTCACAGCTACAGAAGCGTCTCTTCTCTCCACAGTCCCTGTTACCTTTTTACTTTTTTTTCCTGCTTGTCTATGAGTCCCCTTTGCTTTATCTTGTCTGCCTTGAAGGATACTGAGAAAGTCTTGCCTTTGTCTCTTTGTTTGTTGGTCTCTTCCTCCACTAGACCCTTTCCTTAATACTACCCACTGTCAAACTCTGGTTGCTTGCTCCCTGGGATCCATCTCAGTTTCATTCCTCTTCTGTGCTCTACTAGTAGTCAGCAAAGAGAAGCACTGATTATAAACAGTGATTGAATGGCTGTGTCAGAAATGCTTCAGCAGGAGCTTAGATTAGATGACACCTGGAAGCCCCTTCAACTCTACAATTATATGTTCAATCCATTAAAATAAATCACAACTTAATATTCCTGCAGTGCCATGGATGAGAAGGACAGGAAGCTCTGACATGAGAGCCTCTAATCAGGGGTCTCCAAACTTTTCAGTATGAGGGCCACATCATATATTTTACACATTTTGAGGGCTGAAGGAGGGAAAGAGGACCCAAGAAATCCCCTACTCCCACTGTAGGGGGGTGGGGGGTCACTGGGGTTCTCCCTCCCTCTTCTTTCTGTGCTCGGGTCCAATCTGTTCAATCTGTAGTAATGTTCAATCTGTAGTAACGTACAGATTGAATCTGTACTTTGCAGTTCAATCTGTACTAATGTACTATAGTAGAAAGGATATTTTTGCCACACAAGAATATATGAAATAATACATGGTAACATTTCTCTTCTATGAGTTAAGAAAGTGCTATACTGTATATCCTAATAGATATCCTCTGAAGATGGCAGCCTTCAACCTTACCCATCTCTTAAGGACTCGTGCATTTGACCCGATTTTCTTTCTGCCTGCTTGGCCCAATTCTAAGAGTACAGAACGTCAAAAGTTTGAATAGTATTGTTGCAAAAATAACTCATTATTTACATTTCAGAATGATTCGGTAATAGGGGTCACCCCCTTCCCCTTCCCATCCATTACTCTCTTCCCTTACTTTCAAGTTAACACATGCAAGAATTACCTCATCTCTGGCCACAGTTTTATCATGCCAATTTAAAACCAAATGTAATTGATAGACAGAGGATTTTAATAATACTTTCAGGCCTGACAATTAAGTAATTAACACTACGTTTTTGCTTCACAATGAAAGGGTATTCCTGCAGGATTCAGAACAAGCATCCAATCTCTAACATTAAAATCATGGTGCCTGCATCACTGATCTACAACTACAGACATGCTCCTTCCTTATTTTTAAAAGACAGTATCACAACTTTCTTCACAGAGAAAAGCGTTTTCCAGTCATTCCAGGTTGAAAAAGTGGAAGCCCCTCAGTGGTGGAGAGAGAGAGAGAGAGAGATCTGCTTTGGGAGCAAAAAGCGCTGGACTCATTCAAATCAACCTTTGTGCCCTGCAGTCAGTAAAAAACTACTTTGAATCAATCTATTTTATGAGCAAAGTAAATTCTGTGGTATTTGACCATGTAGTTGCCCTCTTAGCTGTCCCTGAGGCCATCTGATGGATGCATACTCCCTCTTCAGAGCATCCAAGCAACCAAGCCACATTATGCAAATACATATGGTGAGGGAGAGAGATAGAGTTAGTTTCTTCAGTTCACTCAAGGAAGGGAGGAGAGGGAAAGCATGAGAACCAAAAGCCTTGCCTATCTCTGATCTAATACAGTCCTAGGAGCGTGAGGGGTGGGATGTGGGGGGTGATTAAAAAATGAACAGGGTGAAAAAAAACATCATACAAGAGAAAAGGCTACCACAGAACTCAGGTGGGGCTCCCCTATTCAACTCATGGTGTCACGAGAAATAAATTACCTACCCTGTGCCTCAGGCTAAGCTTAGCTGACAAACTAATGAATAAACAGATGTACCTCTTACAGATGTGTAACGCCACATGTCAACTATCACAGTACATCAAAGATGCTAATGTTGCAAAAACACCCAAATGAAAGCAATTGCCAGACAGGAATGAAGAACAGGTAAGTTATCACACAGACAGTTAATTGAAATTAAGGTTTAGTTTTGTTCCATCCCAGGTTTACTATCTGATTACTACACAGAAACACACTGTTGGGCGATGCTTTAGTTCCACATTAGACTGCCTTCACCATAAGCACTCCCTGTGTCCTACACTCCCCTTCATTGTGATTTTAGTGTTTCTACAGCCCCAATGAAATTCACACAGAGATTTTAATCTTTGAGAAGCTTACTCACTAATATCTATAAATAACACAGCCATCTTAAACACAAGGTGTGACATCTTTTACAAGGCAACTGTTTGCAAGTCTGGGCCTCCAGTTCATAAACTTACTAAAGAGAATGACAAGATTCAAAACATGAGATAAAATAAATGCAATACACAGGCAGTGGTTCCCAACCTTGGGTAACCCAGGTGTTCTTGAACTGCAACTCCCAGAAACCCTGGCCAGCACAGCTGGTGGCAAAGGCTTCTGGGAATTGCGGCCCAAGAACAGCTGGGTTGCCCAAGGTTGATAACCACTGAATTAAGATATAGGCAAAAATTTCAACTTCAAACACATCAGATATACAATAACATGAGAATAAACATAAAATTGCTTACATTCAGTTGAGCAAACAAACAAATACTCATGCAGACAAACAAGAGAGGGGCGGTTTGCAAGTTACCTAAAAGAGACCCAAGAGGCCCCTGGACTGCGAGAACAAACCTATCAATTCTGAAGAAAATCAACCCTGAGTGCTCACTGGAAGCTGAGGCTCCAATACTTTGGCCATCTCATGAGAAGAGAAAACTCTCTGGAAAAAACTCTGATGTTGGGAAAGTGGCAAGAGGAGAAGGGGACGACAGAGGATGAGATGGTTGGAAGTGTCATCGAAGCTACCAACATGAATTTGACCCAACTCTGGGAGGCAGTGGAAGACAGGAGGGCCTGGTGTGCTCTGGTCCATGAGGTCACGAAGAGTCGGACATGACTTAACGACTAAACAACAAAAAGAGAGACCAAACTACAAAGGCCAGTATTTATGTGCCAGGAGCCCCAAATGCAGAAGCTTCCAGGCAGATGCAACCAGGTACAAGACTGGCACTTCACAGGATCTGCAGATAGGATAGGAACCATGCAGTCCTTAGATCACACTTTGTTCCCCGAACCTCTTGTGGTACCCTAAAAACCAACTGTTGTATTTTGCTACTAATATTTTGTGGCAAAGAGAGAGAAAAAACCATTCAAAACAAGCAGAGGATTGCTTTAAGTGATTTTTTTCTTCCCAACTGCAAGAGAATGTTGGTGGCACATTTGTTTAAACGGGGGGGGGGTGTTTGCGTTTTTGTGTGCGCGCGTGCACGCACACATGTGTTTGTGTGCTTGTTGCCACTATGTCACTGCCACTCAATATACAAAGTAATGCTAGATAGTCTGGAAGGGTCTTCCATATCATTTCCTGCCTGTTCTAGGCAAAGACAAAGGTGAGGAAGTGAGACCTACTGGAGCTATCATAAATATCATAAATATGTTTGCTCTCTTAATCGCTCAATAACTCCAAAAGCAAAAGAGGATCAGTGAAGACACATCTCCTCCTTACAGATGTCATGTGGTTATCCAAACATATAAGCTCTACTACAGCCACAGAGCAAAACATTTATCACTAACTTCTTGTTCCTGATGCAAGGAATACAGTAGCTCCTTCACTGGTATGATAGAGGTAACTAGTAAGTGGAGATAGGTATACTTACGATACCAGTGCCTAAGACCTTGAGCAATCCAAGTCATGTCCAGCCATTTCTGCTTAGCTTTCAGAATGTATATTGTTGTTATTATTAAGAACGGCCATGTTTATCTGTCCCATGCTGTCAGTGGCCCAGCTACAGATTTATTCACACTGCTTCTATACCTCTTTTTACCAGTCATTAGAAGGGGGGGAAATGGCTGCAAATAGCCCCAATGATACTCGTAGAATGGAAGGAAACATGTAGTCAGAATTTTACAATTAAATCAACCAAAATAAATAAAATATTTCATAGATAATGAAGTGGAAACAAATGAAAGTTGGAAGCAAGAGCAGCATAAGAGAACAATGAAACAATATGTGCCTCAGATAGTCAGTTACCAGTCTAAAAACAGCAGCAGCATGCCCAGGCAAAACAAAACACACACCTGCAAGCCTCCAGTGCCATGTAATTCCATATCTTAAATAATTCACATTAAAAGCTGTTCCAAAAAAAAAAGTACTGTTCAATCATAGACATTTTTAGATCAATTTAATGCTGCTTAAATAATAGACCTGACACAAAATGGATGCCCTTTTTTGCCAAGCCTCTGACACTTTGGCGGGGAGAAAGCACCCTCTTTCAGCTGAGGTCACTGAGTATCTTCTAACGTCAAAAGAAGGCAATGAACGGTGTCTTGCAAGGCAGCACAGGATGACCAGTTGTCATAAATGTAGGTGTGTGCCTCCTACATGAACATGAACAAGCACTTTACCTGTTAATGTGAATGGTGTGGGAATTTTGATCCTTGTCAATACATGTGGAGTTATTCTAGGTCAACTAGTCAGGAAGAAATGCAACAGATTTCACAGTAAAAATAGCCTTTTGGATTAAGGATAAATAATGGATTCACTCATATCATTCTAAATTGATGAAATCATATTGAGTTCATTCAAATCATTCTGAACTGGTAAGCCTCACATCCTTTCAAAACCTTCCTTTAATGAACTGTTCAGTTTAATAAATGAAAGTGAAAACAATCTTCTGTTTTAACAGTCAAGGAAGGATCATTTGTGGCTATTTACAGACGTTTATTTAATAGCTATACAAAATTTTGCCCTGTCTCCCTCCATTTCAACTGCATCATCAAAAAACTCGATGCAGCTGAATTTGCAACAAATTTGCTTTCCTTGTTCTACTGCAGCACTCTCACCCTTACCCTCACCTATCCAATCCCAGCAAACTAAGAATCACATAAGACTAAATTCAATGTGGTGCTGGATTTCTGTTTCTTCCCCTCTCCTCTGTAATTCTTGTAGTTTTTTAGCCCTCCAGAGCAGTTTTTTGGTGAGCAAGGGTGGCAGTTGTGGGAAAAGGAGAGCATCTCCCTTCTGTATTCATGAAGGCTTTCATCGCCAGGATCTAATGGTTGTTGTGGGTTTTTCGGGCTCTTTGGCCGTGTTCTGAAGGTTGTTCTTCCTAATGTTTCGCCAGTCTCTGTGGCCGGCATCTTCCGAGGACAGCACATGAATGCTGTCCTCGGAAGATGCCGGCCACAGAGACTGGCAAAATGTCAGGAAGAACAACCTTTACAACACAGCCAAAGAGCCTGAAAAACCCACAACAACCATCTCCCTTCTGTTTCTGCCGGACTCCACTGTTCAAAGCACCAGCTCCTTCCCACAGTAAACAGGATTACAGTATAGGCTACATAGCTAATCATATTAATAATGGCCAAAATAATCATATTTTGAAGGCCATCTCTTATCTGGCCTTCAAAATAATTATATCTCTTATACAGGAGTCAGGCACTAGTTAATAACTAGAGAGGAAAACAAGAAGTAAAGATGGGCTCAATGTGTCACAGTAAAGCCTTGGACTTTCCATGCACTCTTTTGCTCCACCCCAGGAGTGCCACAAAGGACTGCTATCTTTATCATCTGTGCAATTTTCCCAAAAATTAGCCATCGTAGCCATGGCTTAGCAAGAGTTGTTATTTGACCAACATACTAGGCCTAAGGCTCTGTCGGAACCCATCTGAGTACTCCAAATATAACACAAATAAATCTAAATAAATCTTATGCCAGCTGAGGCACTTTTAATCTCTATAGAACAGGAAACCACAGAAGTTCATGTCCAAGCAATTTAGGTGTTTTATCGTATTTGTGAAGGCTTTCATGGCTGGGATCTGATGGTTGTTGTGGGTTTTTCGGGCTCTTTGGCCGTGTTCTGAAGAACACGGCCAAAGAGCCCAGAAAACCCACAACAACTATTAGGTGTTTTATCCCTTATCTTGACTTGGACCCGAAATGTACTAGTGTACAAGTGGAAGGCATATCCATTTTTGCTAGAGAGTCTCCAAATGTCATTTGTTTTCCTTTTCTTGCTACAACTCCACCCCCAACATCACCCCTGCCCCTATTCCGTTGCAGATAGACTCCTTCCAACTCTCAGGAATACTTTTTTTAAAGTTTGGAGGGACCCAGGCATGCACTTTTCCATGACAAGGGTTCTAGTCTGTTGTTTAAGAGAATCCTAATATCATGATTCTTTTAGAGTTGTTTTTAGACATGTGTTAGATTTTACCATTAAAGGTAAAGGTAAAGGTTCCCCTTGACAATTTTTGTCCAGTCGTGTTCGACTCTAGGGGGCGGTGCTCATCCCCGTTTCCAAGCCATAGAGCCAGTGTTTGTACGAAGACAATCTTCCGTGGTCACATGGCCAGTGCGACTTACACGGAATGCTGTTACCTTCCCACCGAAGTGGTCCCTATTTATCTACTTGCATTTGCATGCTTTCGAACCGCTAGGTTGGCGGGAGCTGGGACAAGCGACGGGAGCTCACTCCGTCGCATGGATTCGATCTTACGACTGCTTGGTCTTCTGACCCTGCAGCACAGGCTTCTGCGGTTTAGCCCGCAGCGCCACCACGTCCCTGAGTATCCTGTTTAAAATTCAGTGAGACTTGCCATATACTGTACATATTCTATGTGTGCACATTGCAGTGATTCTCCTGCTTTCAAAAGCAATAAAGTTTATTGTTATATTACTAAAAGTCACTCTGCATTCTGTTTAGCAATCCTCCCAGCCAGAAAAAAATGGGTAGCCTTCCACAACAATGGCACACAATAACAAGAGGAAGAGTATGCTTTGCTAATGGACATATGAACCATACTCAGTTTGCAGTTCTTGGCACTTCCAAAATATCCATGTGTCTCGAGACAGGGAGCCCAAGTAAACACAGACACCTAAAGAGACCAGCGTTTAGGTTTAGTACAAAGGAAGCAACAACAAAAATCTTGTAGGTTAACTATTGTCAAGATCATGTCCCTGAAAAGTATGATGTGTATCCTCATGGCAAGTTACCATGTTAGTAAGATTAAGGCACAAACTCACATGCACATATGTCTGCGTGTGTATTATTCCACAGTAATAGTTTTACTAACAGCATTAATCTAAGACGTAGGTAAAATATACCAAACAAATAGAAATAATGTATGAATCCACTACAAAATTTAAAACACAGAATGCAGGGCAGTTTACATTTATATCCCAAGTCTTTGCATATGAAAACATTTCCGACATGTCAAAATGGATATTCAAGCCATCTGTCTAGGAAGCCATAAGTTACAACATCAGCAGATCTCATACTTTCCAATAGCTCTCCAGAGTAGTTCTTGCTACTTTACCTAAGGATTTTTGTCCACAGACCTTCTGGTATTTATTAGCCTACCACCAACCTGTCAACATTATGCTTAATTTCTTTACATTTGCCACCATCTGGGATTTGTATAGGGAACAATGAGTACTGATATAACCTTTCATTTTCAAAATGCATATTTGTATGTGTACTTACGGACAAGCAAGCATATTAGAAAATATTGTTCTGATACTATGTTAGGAAGCCATGCTGAATGGGAATAGAGAATGCAGAAAAGGAGAGGTCATGTGGCAAGTGTATAGTGTAGAAGAAATATTTGAAGCAACTTATGTAGAAGACATTTATCATCTCCATAGACGTCTTACAGATTCTTTGGACAATAGGGATTTTGCAAAAAAAAATTTAAAAAATTCATGGCAGCTAACTGGAGCACTGTAAGAAAGCCTGTCCAAGCATAACCCTTCATCATCTTCAGCTAAGCTGGCAGAAATTCTTCCCAGTAAAATTATTTTACATGATATAACCTTATTTATATATGAATACCCCGGCTGATTCTACAAAATAAATAAATAAATAAGTTGTATGTGTGTATATATCCATGCACATACATGTTGCCATTTCCACATTTGCCAATAGTCATGCAGTTACAATTGAACAATTAAGCTATGCACAGGGAAGATATGAAGAGGGTAGATTGTGCAGAGATAGAACCTACGGAGGACAATACAGCTGCAATGATGATTTTGTCAAAATTAGGTTAAAAACAAAATAGTGTTTCCACATTATGAACTGATACATTGCCACTATCTGTTTAAAAAAGGCATGTGAAAACATGAAGGCTTTTACAGTATAGTAAGAAAACGTGAAATGGAAACCGTGTTGTCATGGTGATTCTCCAATCATTATATACTTCACTATTTTTTAAAGCTCCAAATCAGATTTTTATTGCCATAACACAAGTGAGCCATACATTGTCCCAATGTTCTTTTTAAAATAGCACTATTTGCAGATCAAATAATTCTAGTTCATGCATTAAAAAAACATAAAGGTATATAATTTTATAAAAAGTTACTGGCACAACAATTTGTTCTAAGGAAAGGTTGTAATACAATAATCTAAGTAATCTAATATAATTTTATACATGAGGAAAACACAATTTACACTGCTCTGCCACTTTCACATCTAATTAAAAGATACGTCGAAACTGATTAGGTGTTTGAAGAAAAGCCTCAAGCCATATATACATTTAAAGGGATGATAAAGTTAATCCAGATTATTAAAGCAAGAAAAACAGCCAAAAAGAAAAAGAAAGAAAAAAGGCATAGCATCAAATACTGTTGTGTGCACACAAAATCTGAAAAAGCAAATACAACTGAAGGAACCTTTTCTTTCTTTTTTTATAAAAAAAGGCAAGAACAACAGATTCATAACTCAAAGGAACCTGACATCTGTTAAGACACCATTTTCTAAACTATTCCTGGATATACTTTATAGAATTTACAAGAGAAAAAGAGAGAGATTTGCCATAGATCACAGCATGAAAGCTTACCCGCAATTTACCAGCAAAGCCTAGCCAGCCATCTGCCCATTTTTTTTCCTTGAAGTGAATTCAGGGAATTGCCCTGTTGACTTCACAAAACGATCATTCTGATAACACCTACCCACAAAGTTAATCAATTAATTAAGATTGCTTTTACTTAGTAAAGCAGCATGCTGACAGTAGGTCATATGAAGGTTGCTTCTTGCTTCCCTCATGAGGGTCTCTTAAAAAAAATAACACTGTCCTCCAGTTCCATGTACCAGTTATTTTGATATTCATTCAGGAGCTGCAGAAATATACGGAGCCCTTCACAATGCCAGCTTGCATGATGAAAGAGCAAAAGTAGTTTTCAGGCTGCAGAATGCCTTAAAAGGGTTACCATGGAAATAAATGTGCAAAAGGGAGGGGGTTCCTTCAATGACAAATACTGCCTCTGAACAGGGACAAGCTTTGAAGGAAGGCTGAATGGGGACTGTGGAAGAGGGAAAGAAAATGTATTTTACTATTACTGCTAGGATCACTGCTCCACTTTGAAGCTAAATTACTAATTTTAATAATGCATATAGACATGACACAGAAACACAGAAGGAAGGGCTTTAAAGCAGCAGTTACTATCTTACACCATCAAAAACTGGGACATCTGAAAAGTGCTTTATTTGCATTTCCACAGAGAAGTCTTTGTGCAAGTTATATTTTCAAAGGAGAGTGTTGTAAGGAAGACACTTTTGCAGAACTGGACAGAAACACTTAGGATGAATTAAAATCAACCTCCCTAAGTAAAAAAATGGGTTTTAATTGTGAACTGATGTTCCTGGTAGCTGCAAAGGCAGACTGGAAGTCTTTTATAAATAAGAAATCAATGAATGCTGTGCAGTCAGCAGCCCACAAAAGGAATATAAAGCAAACAAAAAATAAATAAAAAACCTCCACACACCCAGGTTTGGAAGTAAGCTGCACAGCTCACACCACAGATGGCTTCTAATGCTGCAGGGAGATTTTGCTCAAAATCATTAGCCCATACTGGATCTAGTGAGTATTCCCATTAAAAGCCAGCTGAAACTATTCATGTTGCATTGAAAACTCTGCATTCACAATCTTCAATTCCTTGTTTAAAGAAAAACAAACAAACAAACTGGTTCTTGTGATTTTCAAGCATTGAATAAACATGTGAAAATAGGGCATAAGTAGAAAATGTAGTGGAAAATGTAGCACTCATAAATTCTTAAGTCTCTAGATGGGTTAAACATTCAGGTCATAATTTTATAAGATAACACATTAGAAAAAATATGGATATGTACTCTTGTCACTAAAATATCTACCTGTGTACAAAGCACCCGATATCATCCACAGAAGCTACTGTATATGTAAGCAGAAAAGTGAGTTCTGAGGGAACCCATCTAGCTGTTTCTGCTGCCTAGAACTAAGGAAGATACTACATAAGGAAGGCTCACGGTGTTCCACACATGAATGAGGTGAGGCAAAGGGCATCTCCTAGATTGCATGCAGCTTCCCAATGGGACCAGATGTGGCCCCCTTGAATCGCCAAGGTCCCCCTTTGCTGAGAAACTCTCTGTGTGCTCTTTCCAGCATGTGGTGGGGCACTGCCATATTTTCGGTCTCCCATCCTCCCAAGGATTTTTTTTTAATCACACTAGGTGATTCAGTGGCATTACTTGGAACAATGGTTCCCAACCTTAGGTCCCCAGATGTTCTTGGACTAAAATTCCCTGAGGCCTTTACTGCTAGCTGTGTTGGCCCGAATTTCTGCACATTGTAGTCCAAGAACATCTGGGGAGCCAAGGTTGGGAATCACTGACCTAGAGGATTTGAGTGAAAATACTCTGGAAGGGGGGGAAAGCACAGGAGTGGACCTCTAAGGTCTAGAGCTGCACTATTATGGCCTAAAGTTCCCTATCCACTTTAAGGCCTTGGAATTTTATAATAAAACACAATGCTACCTTTTGCCAAGTCAGGCCATTTCAATCTTTGTATTTATGTATTGGTTATTTTAAAATCAATGGGTGTAATCCTATTGGAATAGCTCTGCACACTCAAAGCACATGATGTCATCAATTGCAACCTTTAATCACTGGTCAAAAGTTTCTAACACCCCTCACCCAGATTCTGAGGCTCCCTAGGGATTCCCTTCATCTTGGAGAAGTCCTTGGGGGTCAAGGGATGGAGTCTTTACTATCCAAAAGTTGCTACCATGAGTTCCACTGAAGGATTTTCTTCTTTGGATATTAAAGGCTCCCCCCTCCATTCCAAAGCCTCAGAAGTCTTCTCCGGGACAAAAGGGATCCCTAGGGAGCCTTCCAACCTGATGGGGGAGGAATCCTAAACTTTTAATTAGCAATAAGAGGCCAAATCTGACGGCAGTCTCAGCCTTCTGCAGAGTTGCACCAAAAGGATTTCAGCCACTATCTCATCTTTCAAAAACTGCAATGACTGGTTTTCCAAATGAATCATTGTTCCAATCATGATAATATTATATTGAGAAAGAGAGTGTGCATCCAAAAATTCTCAAAACAACAATCATAAGAAGCTATATTTAGCCTTCCTTTGGGAGAAGCTTGAATATTATTTCTTCCACACAAGCTCTATGGAAAAGCACCTACATGATGTGATTGTATTCCACACTGAAGATGAAGTGAATCTAAAAAGCTTCAAGTTATCTTAAAAGCTACAAAGCAGGGTGGATTTGATTTAAATCACTGTTTAATTTTTAAAAAAATAGGAAGTAATTCATTATTTAAATATTTTTATTTAAATTAATTTTATTTTTAAAAAATCATTAATTTTTATCGACCTGCTATAAAGTCAGTGTCTCCTAAGAAATGAGACATGGACATGCACCAATGCAAAATGGCAGGGGAGGCTTTTCAATATGACCCTTTTCTTCTGGAATGAGGCCAGAAGGACCAACTTTTTTCCTCTGACTTCCTCTTCCTCTCCTTCTCTTTCTGTGTCATCATGGATGTCAACCTCAGGTATAGCAACTCCAAACAATGATGATGCATTACATCCAAACCACTCTCCAAGGTATTTTCAGCTAACCTGTACATTTTATGTGTTTTATTCTTTCTTTGCCTTCATTGATCCAATTTGGTACAGTACTTCTTCACTGGTTACCTTCTGTATCTATGAAATACAAAACAACCTAAATACTTCCCCAACTGTTTGCCTCTTCCAAAGACCAAGCAAAATAATAAAACTCTGTACCATGCCTGTCTAACATTAAACTAGGTGGAGCAGGTGTGTCTTAGTCGTCTATCAGCCTGCATTACCCCAGGGAGGAACCTCTTCCCATTGCCTTAGACGTTACTTACATAGGCATATTTGTATCAATAACATCCTATGGGACTGAACGAAAGATTGATTATTTCACAGAATGGCTACTGAAATCAAGTGCCATTACTACTTTAAAGCTGTAACACCACAACGCATTACGTGGCAGGCATTACGGCAAAACCTACGGTAGTCTCTCAGAGAGCTGGAGACAGTATTTCAAAGCTGACTGTGTCCACAGAGCACATTCTGGGGTTGAATGCCCTGCAACTGTTCTTGGGTAAACTGATCTTGTAGACTGCTGAAGCATTCCCACTGATGCCTCGACAAAGCTGAGATTAGCCCACAGCTGCATGACTAGCCATGCTGTACTTTTGGTGTGACTGTCTCAAGATGATTAATGTTCTCCCCTTTTTCTTTCCTCGACCCCAAAAAAATGCCCAGAGCAAATGCTTCAAAATTCTTCACTCTGGTTTTAAATCAAGCAAAGGGGTGAGCAAGCCTCTACCTACTTAAGCACAGAGTCTTGGAAAAGGAGAGAAGCACAGCAGTGCCTCCTTCTCAGTCTCCTTCATGTCCTGCCACTGCAGAGTTTCTAAAGGATTCTTGAGAGAAACAGATTATATGGAATTCACGTAGTCCATTTTACCATTATGATTAATTATATGGATGAAGCTGAGAATTAAAACAGTAATTACATTCCAGAGCTGGACCAAATCTATTTAAATTTTTGTACAAACATTTTCTGCAGTAAATGCTTGAGCTTTCCCAATCTTTTTTTTCCTTTTTCTTTTTTGTCTTATCTTTTTCTTTCCTCTTCTTTCTTTCTTTTTTTGTCAACCATGCACAGATTAGCGGGTTGAAAAGCAGGATGAAGTGCTCAGCCCCACTTCTTGTTTTGGATGCTATTCAGGAGGAACATATAACAAAAGGTAGATTCCTTTATATGTGAATGTTGGGCTTCCAGTCAAATGACTACCTCGCTCTCAAAAACTGAGGTTGAATTCCACAGAAAGCACAATAGAGCCATGTTGTGATGGTTCCAATCCTTCTTGGAAGGTTGGTTTCAGAAAATAGTAAAAGGAGTCTACTGATCTATCCCAAGGACAGTATGAAACTCTTACTTCTTCAGATGGCCTGGGGATGGATAAAGGCTTGTAAACTGAAAATTATCCAGACAAGGTGAGGCAAAGAAGCCAGCCAATCTGGACTAGAGGATAAAATCAAGCTTGCTAGGACTAGGATTGCAGCTTCATTGTAAACTTGGAGCCATCTGTCAAAATGCAGGTGGTGTTGGAGCCTAGGGATGCCTTTTACCAGGTTCGGTGGGTACACTGGTTGTGATCACATCTTTAGAAAAAGAAAACAGAACTTACCATGGGTACTATGAAGTCCAGATGTGAGCAAAGTGAAGCCTTCCAGATGTTGTTGGACAACAACTCTTGTCAGCCCTAGTAGTGAGGAATGCTGGGATTATCTGAGGGGCCATACTTTCTCCACCCCTGTTCCAGTCATATCCAAGTCAGATTACTGTGGGTCGAAATTTCAAGAGGTCCAGAATGCAGCTGCCCAGTTGCTCGTGGGCACTAGGCAATCAGAACACAGAAAACTAAATCCATATCAGTTACAGTGGCTACTGATTCATTTCAGTCTTAGCAGATAAAGCCCTAAAACATGTGAGACCATATTAGTCAATGGACTGTCTGCCTGAAGCTGCCCGGGCATTAAAAACCAATCTCAGAGACCTGCTCATGAGGCCATCTGCCAATTTTGCAGCAGGCAAAGGAAAAAAGGCTTTCCATTACTATCCTCTGGATCGCTATTATTTCTGATGGGTGGCTGCCATCAGTCCCACAGAACATTTAAGCCCTCTTTTGGGGTTTCCTTCTATAGAAAAAGACAAATGTGAGAAGGAAGAGCATGTTGTCCCCATCCATCTCCGTCACCTTCTGCATACGGGAAAGTAACAGGAATTAAGACAGAGTGCCTGGGATAGCACACTTCCACTTTTTGCATGCTTCTTCTATATTTAAATTGAGCATGTGAAGAGGTCTTAATCTATCCTTTATCCAAGTCATAGTGTTACAAGCAGAAAACACCGAACAGAAGAAAAAAAACTGACCCAAAAACTATGCTTCACTTCACTCATCTGACAGACTATAGCGCTATACTGACAACTAAGCAGAACACCTACTTCAGTTAAATTCTGGGCCAGTTTAGATATGAATTATGTTCACTATGTGCAGCAGCATGGAAAAGGCCTTATTTCCACAGCTGACCTACTCAACCAGCAAACTTATCAGAGTTCTCCCATGCACTACTGGCGTTCCTGTAGTCACAGGCTGAAGACACCATGCTGGTGTGCATGTGTGTAAGCATATGGGCACAGACTTGAAGTAAAATTTGCATGAAAGAACCTAGAACAGAGTCTCAGAAGGCTGTCTGAATACACAGGCTGATTCATAGGAGAGCTCCACAGACCGCAAGAGGAAGGATTGTAATAGGCAGAACTTCCTAAATGTAAAAGCAACACAGGAATGGAATTTCTGGAGTTTCTTTTCTTTCAGGTTTTTTTTCTTATGGACAAGAATGAAAGGGCTATGTTTCAAGGATAGGAAGTCCTACTTCAGAGTAGGAGAATACACCAAACTTTACAATTCTTCTATTCTAGACTAATACAGTATGATTTAGCCTTTCGTGTAGAATGGGCAACATTGATAGGTGTTGAAACAAACTAAGCCTCCAGTTCAGGTTTCTTTCTAGCTCCAGCCTTGCCATAGACTCTTACAGCTTCAGCGTTCCCCTTTTTTTACAGGGATAATAATAAAGACATCATAAGGATTACTAAGAAAATGTATGTGAATCCTTTTGAATGATCTATAACCTCTATAAATAGTAACTGTAAAGGGGGGGAGGGAGGGAGAGCATACTGGAATAGCCAGTGAATGGAGGTTTGTACATTAAACTTTAAAATGCCTATTTTAAAATATCCATTTCGTTAGCTTTGGCTCAATGAACTACAAGTGATCCGAATAACCACAGATTTTAAAAATGAAAGAAGAAGGGGAAAAAATGAGAGAGACATTTCACCAATATCCACCAGAGATTAGACTGAAAGGTCTGATTTAGCATGTAATTTATGAATACGGCCAATGTGAGTGTAGGGAGAAAAAAAGAAAGAATTTTCATGCATCTTTAATGAGCCAGGAAAAAAATGGGCCAAGGAAAATTCAAGACAAGAATCTCCTTGCCAGAAGAGACTATACAATTTGCTTACATTTAGCTATGTCATACACCTTTATCTACTCTAAAACATTTGGTCTCATTTCCTTTGGTTTTCAGTAATGCCTAATAATAGCATCAATGTCAGTTCTATAAGCAAACTTCTGACAAACTAATTACTTCCTAGCCTCCATGTTCTCTTGAAAGGAAAATGGAATGCGCATACGTTGAAAATGAGACATTAGCCCTATGGAGAAAAGCTTGAGACAAACATTTTCACAAACCTTAGGAGCCAGCTACATTCAATGTGATGCACAAAGAGAAAAACCAGAGCTCCTTTTACCTCCTATAGGTCGCACAAATAATTAAAATTTGAGTGGTAATAAATGTTATACCGGGCGACATATCTTTGATATGTCAACCACTAGAGGGAGCAACATTTTTGTCTGCAAATAACACATAAAAACAACTTTGGGGGGGGGGGAACCCCACACCATACCAGATTGCCTCAAGGAGAAATTTTAGTTCTGATTGTAGAAAAGAGGATTGCAAGAGATTGTGAAGAAGCACAGATAGTAATGCTTTATAGGACATAACTAATCCATCAAATTCATTGCTACATTGTGTAGCAATCATTCTGTCTATGAACCACCTTTCCTCCAGTGAATTCAAGAATCTTTTTTTCCATATTTTCCAAATTCATATTGCGTTTTTGTTTAAAGATACATAGGCTTTTGGTGGCTACTGTCCTGAAGCTGCAAACATACCCAGAAAGTGATACAGACTTCTAGTTGTGGTGATTGCCGAAGTGGCAGCCATTCTACCCTTTACCACAAAACCAATAACGAATCTTGCAGCACTTTAATAACTGTGTGGCACAAGCTTTTATGAACTCTGTTCTTCTTCTTCAGAAGCATAGCATTTAGCTTCAGTAGGAAAACTTTAGGCTACATTCCATTTATCTTATAAAGTGGGCTACAGGCCACAGCGGCATATGTTTAATAACACTTGTTCATTTTTTTTGAGGTGCCACTAGGTTTGTTTTTGTCTTAGCTGCTCAGATGAACCAAAGAAGGTGGATGTTGCCTTCCTTTCAGGTGCCTGTCTGTTTCAGAAGAAAGAGGACATACTGGTTGTTGTGGGTTTTTCGGGCTCTTTGGCCATGTTCTGAAGATTGTTCTTCCTAATGTTTCGCCAGTCTCTGTGGCCGGCATCTTCAGAGGACAGATTTCGGAACTCTGTCTGTGCTCTGGTGTTCCAACTCCTGTCCTCTGAAGATGCCGGCCACAGAGACTGGCAAAACGTTAGGAAGAACGACCTTCAGAACACGGCCAAAGAGCCCGAAAAACCCACAACAACCATTAGATCCCGGCTGTGAAAGCCTTCGCGAATACAAAGAGGACATAGCTTGATGTATTCCGTTACATCATCCCAACATGGCAATACCCACAAACTATGCCAACTTGTGAAAGAATAAGCTCTTCTTGCCTTTTTGTACTGTGGCAAGATGAGGTTTATTATGCCAGTGAAAAAAATGAATAACAACAGAAGTTGGGCATAATATGACGAAGGCAACAAGTCCATGTATTGCAGCAACATTCATTGCTACCCATTTCGGGTTTTTCATTGGGTTGACAGAAATATTTCTAGAAGCCAAAGCACAACATTTACTAATCAAATCCACCCGTCAGAACTGCTACTACAGCAGTGCACTGCAAATCAAACTCATTCAAGCACAGCACTACCACTTCCTCATCAGGTAAAGAGCATGAGAACTGATCATACTGATTAGACATAGCATTTTTCATGCCAGGCTCCCTGAAAAATAAGAAATCAGCAAGAACAACTGGTTGTCTTAGAAAAGACAACATTTCAGTTACAACAGTTGATTCAAAAATACTGGGACATACTCCAAAGCTCTAGGTACATTCTAAGTTGTAGTCAAACCAGGTGATAAAGTAGATTTACACCTCTGATTTCTAAGAAATTCTCTGTGGGGGATGCTACATATTTGGCAGGGAAGGAGACAGGAGGGGAGCAAGTAAGTAGAATGAATCACTTACATGAAAAACTGTGGACAAAATCTCATGTCACAGTACTTTGGTGGATTCGTCTCTTTTCGTTCCATAGCCAGAATAAGCAGCTTTTCACTTCAGTCACATAAGAAATTACACTAGGCTGTATCCAGTGCTATCTGTCTCTTTGTGGAAGATTGTTTGATCCAGCCTTATGAATGGGAGAGGCAGTGATTCATACAATCCCTGCCCTGTCTCCTACATCTTACCCACCTATGTTATTTTAAAAAAGATTTCCAGACACACTCAAAGACATTTTTGGGGAGTGGGGGAGTGCAGGAGACCTCAGTAAAAAGGGGGGATAGGGGAAATATTAAAGAACCATGTCATCTCTTCTCTCCACCAGAGGAAGAGTTAAAGAAAATGACAACAATGCAAACCCATAATAATAATCCCTTTTGGCACAAAGACCATCCAGCCACCACCAATTGTCTTTGACCCTCACAAGCTCTCGTCGTCTAGTCGTTTAGTCATGTCCGACTCTTCGTGACCCCATGGACCAGAGCACACCAGGCCCTCCTATCTTCCACTGCTTCCCAGAGTTGTGTCAAATTCATCTTGGTTGCTTCAATGACACTGTCCAACCATCTCATCCTCTGTCGTCCCCTTCTCTTCTTGCCTTCACACTTTCCCAACATCAAAGTCTTTTCCAAGGAGTCTTCTCTTCTCATCAGATGGCCAAAGTATTGGAGCCCCAGCTTGTACTTCTGGGAGTTCTCGGTCCACATACTGCTGAAGCCTATCTTGGAGGATTTTGAGCATGACCTTGCTAGCGTGTGAAATGAGTGCAATTGTACGGTAGTTGGAGCATTCTTTGGCACTGCCCTTCTTTAGGATTGGGATGTAAAATTGATCTTTTCCAATCCTCTGTCCACTGTTGAGTTTCCCAAACTTGCTGGCATATTGAATGTAGCACCTTAACAGCATCATCTTTTAAGATTTTAAATAGTTCAACTGGAATGCCATCACCTCCACTGGCCAGGCTTTCTGAGGCCCACTTGACTTCACTCTCCAGGATGTCTGGCTCAAGGTCAGCAACTACATTGTCTGGGTTGTCCAGGATATCCAAATCTTTCCTCTGTATATTCTTGCCACCTCTTCTTGATGTCTTCTGCTTCTGTTAGATCCCTCCCATTTTTGTCCTTTATCATGTCCATCTTTGCACAAAATGTTTCTCTAATATCTCCAATTTTCCTGAAAGGATCTTTGGTTTTTTCCTTTTCTGTTATTTTCCTCTATTTCTTTGCATTGTTCATTTACGAAGGCCCTCTTGTCTCTCCTTGCTATTCTTTGTTTTTTTTTAATTTATTATTTTTAAACTACTAGGAATGGGGTAGGGAATACAAAAGGTAAAAGGGAGTGCAGAGGATAGGAAAAGGGTTTTGAGGATAGGAGAACACAGAGTATACAATCATCCACTCTATTCATATTAAGTATGCATGCCTCTGATCCATTCATTTTCCAGTACAAAAAAAATCTTTGTATTCTGTGTGTGTGTGTGTGTGTGTGTGTGTGTGTGTGTGTGTGTGTATGTATATATATGCTATTTGATTATCCTCTAAATATCAGCTTATATATCAGCCTGTCTGGAAAGCTGTCCATTTCTGGCACTTCCCATATTTTCTCAGTACCTTTCTCTTGTTTCTCTATTTTCTTCCCATTTTGGGGAGATAAGATTAAATCCAGGACAGTAGTATGATTTTTGAAATCACCTTTTCTGACTAGTATAACTGGGTATCCCACGTGATAACTTCTAGTCCCATCTATGTTACCTACCATGTTACCTGGCATCTCTCTCAATACAAACTGTTCTGGAGTTTCAATTTCATTCAGTTGCTGTTTAGCCTCTGATGGTTTCCCCTTCATCAGGCCTTCTATCTGTCTAAGTTTCTGATTTATCTGCTGAAATCCTATTATTGTTATTCGCATGGTAACCAGCCATTCTTTGTCTGGCAACATTCCCACTAGATATGTCCTCACCCTCCTTGCCCAGTATTCTCAGAATCCACACAGTCCAGCCAAAGGAGGGTCCAAAGTAAGCATCAAACAGGGGACCAGTCTCTTCTAAAAAGAAAAGCCGTCGTAGTCCTGTAATAACTCCAGATCTAATTTTCTTCGGTCCTCCATCTGTTCTGTTGAGTTCCTCTCACTGATGAGCTGATAGTTTACTGTCCGTTTCCCAGGGCTATTCTTCCTTCAGAAACCAAAGACGCTTCCGTTATCAAAGTCCCATTCGACTGGCTTCTCCCACTCAAAAGCCTGTGCCTCCTGCTCCTTTATTTTCAAAGTCCACTCAGCTAGTAAGGAAAGTCCAGATTGCACAGCATTTAAGAAGGCCCTCTTGTCTCTCTTTGCTATTCTTTGGAAGTCTGCATTCAATTTTCTGTAACTTTCCCTATCTCCCTTGCATTTTGTTTCCCTTCTCCTCTCTGCTATTTCTAAGGCCTCGTTGGACAGCCACTTTGCTTTCTTGCATTTCCTTTTTTTTGGGGGATGGTTTTTGTTGCTGCCTCCTGGACAATGTTACGAGCCTCTATCCAAAGTTCTTCAGGCACCCTGTCCACCAAATCTAGTTCCTTAAATCTGTTCTTTACTTCCACTGTGTATTCATAAGGGATTTGGTTTAGATTATACCTGAGTAGCCCAGTGGTTTTTCCTACTCTCTTCAATTTAAGCCTGAATTTTGCTATGAGAAGCTGATGATCAGAGCCACAATCAGCTCCAGGTCTTGTTTTTGCTGACTGTATAGAGCTTCTCCATCTTTGGCTGCAGAGAATATAATCAATCTGATTTCGATATTGCCCATCTGGTGATTTCCATGTATAGAGTTGCCTCTTCTGTTGTTGGAAAAGAGTGTTTGTGATAACCAGCTTATTCTCTTGACAAAACTCTATTAGCCTTTGCCCTGCTTCGTTCTGAACTCCAAGGCCAAACTTCCCTGTTGTTCTTTTTATCTCTTGACTCCCTACTTTAGCATTCCAGTCCCCTAGAATGAGAAGAACATCTTTCTTTGGTGTCAGTTCTAGAAGGTGTTGTAAATATTCATAAAATTGTTCAATTTTAGTCTCCTCAGCAATGGTGGTTGGTGCATAAACTTGGATTATTGTGATGTTGAAAGGTCTGCCTTGGATTCGTATTGACATAATTCCATCATTTTTGAGATTATATCCCATTACAGCTTTTCTCACTCTTTTGTTGACTATGAGGGCCACTCCATTCCTTCTACGGGATTCTTGCCCACAATAGTAGATATGATAATCATCTGACTTGAATTCACCCATTCCTGTCCATTTTAGTTCACTGATGCCCAGGATGTCGATGTTATATTCTTGCCATCTCCTGCTTGACCACCTCCAGCTTACCAAGGTTCATAGATCTTACATTCCAGGTTCCTATGCAGTATTTTTCTTTGCAGCATTGGACTTTCCTTTCACTTCCAGGCACGTCCACAGCTGAGCATCCTTTCGGCTTTGGCCCAACCACTTCATTAGCTCTGGAGCTACTTGTACTTATCCTCCTCTCTTCCTCAGTAGCATGTTGGACGCCTTTCGACCTGAGGAGCCCATCTTCCAGTGTCATATCTTTTAGCCTTTTGTTTCTGATCATGGGGCATTCTTGGCAAAGATACTGGAGTGGCATTGCCATTTCCTACTCCAGGTGGATTGCATTTAGTCGGAACTCTCCACTATGTCCTGTCCGTCTTGGGTGTCCCTGCACGGCATAGTCCATAGCTTCTCTGAGTTACTCAAGCCCCTTCGCCACGACAAGGCAGCAATCCATGAAGGAGTCACAAGCTCTCACATACTTCCAAATTGCATCTCTCACTTCAGCTCAGACCCTCCTTTATCTGCAGGCAGTGTTAGTAACTTCCCTCTTTCTGAGATGCAACTGGTTCACTGCCATTTACAAAGGGGAAAAATCTTGACACTGTTCAGCTTCTGCTCACAATGTTCCTATTAATAGCAGTAAACTATTAATAACAGATTCTCCATTTTAAAATTAGTGTCAAAGAGGGAAAGAGCAAATGTAAAACATCTGCATTTAATGGATCATATATTTGGAACTGCAAAAGTAATGTAGAAAAGGCACGGGGTGGAGGACTCCATATGTCAGTGGAAATTTATGACAATTGGAACCATAGTCATCAAGTGTCATCTGGTGGATTGATATAGAATTGCATTTCCAGAGAAACGTCTTTGCAACACAGTTCTACTACTGAACAGATAGCATAATCCTGAACCTTAAAATTGGATGGGGTCCCAGCCAACAGCTTTATTAGGATGCAGATTCTACCACCACCATCTGAGATATCTAAGTCTCTTTTACAATCCTGGTAAGCCCTAACATCAATGCCAATGAAGTACTTAATTACTGTAAGATGGGATGAATTTGTTCCCAAGAGACAAAGGAGTATGCAATCAATCAGTTTTTAACTGTAGCTAAGAATACATTTGTCTGCACTGATACAGGACAGCAGTGTTAAACTCGAATGATCTGTAACTAAACTCGGTACCTATCAGAGGCCAAGAGGACAAACTTCCATTTTTTTCAAAAAGCTACCAAATTTTATGAGAAGATATCCCTTGCACAATTGCATCCTCCATTCATCAACTCCCACCCAGACCTGGGTACTTCGACAGAACTCACAAATTCTCCTGATGTTCTCCCGAGTCTCTTTCTCATGTGTTACTGCTCACCTACCAACATCCTTCCATATGCTGAAACAGCCACTTCAGCATTACCTACTTCTCCCCTTTTCCAGTGGCAAAGTCCACCACCATTATTCACATCCTCTCCTCACCCCTGCAGTCATTACAAATGATTCCACACTGAGGAATCTGCAGAGACCACAGCCCTTGGCAATTGTATGACCAATATAAATGGAACAGAGAGAACCATCCAAAGAAGAAATACTGGAAGGTTCGCCCCTTTGCACTGCTTAAAGGGACAACCTCATAAAAGCTGCACATAGTTTAACAATGCATGGAATGTGATAGGGGTGCTGTAAGCTGCACTGAGATCTTCCAGGATTTATGCCTCTGAGCTCTGCCATAACAGAGACTAACAAAGGATTGTTACTACAAATAATGAGTTGTTATCAGTTATCAACTATCCACTGAAAACATTGATAAATGAAGTAGTTGTAAATACAGAAGAAAGACTATAAACAGAGCCATTATTCCACAATTTTCTGGAACATGGAAAACTAGAAGAGTATTAGGCATACAGCTTAGCTCCAGACAATATTATCTGTCAATAAATAAAAAACATTTCAAATCCATACAGTATCCAATATATTCTGGATAAGACATAGATTCAAAGATTCCTGCTAAAATCACAGAAACCAAATGGGTGGCTGAAATAGGTTGTTTTTATATAAGACCTTGATACCTTGTAATGCTTCTTGCTGTTTCATAGAGAAATAAAAAGAGTAATAAAAGTAGTTTTCTGTAGCAGAATAAGAGAAACATGTATATGTGAGTCGCAAAATTAAACCTTTTCTGGTAAGGAAGATTCTGACATAAAAGTCTGCATTTATTATAAAGTATACACACTCTCCTGCTATAAATATGATAAAAAATATGTGTTGTTATTAAACCCTATGAATGAGAGATCTCCAACATGTCTGCTCAGCTCTTGCAAACGCAAGCCTGCGGCTTCCTTTAAGAAATCAATCAATCTCATATTTGGTATTCTTCTTTTCCTACTGCCCCCAACTTTTCCTATATTGTTTTCTCCAGTGAATCTTCCCTCCTCGCAATGTGCCCAGATCATGACAGCTTGATTTTCATCAGTTTTGCCTCTAGAGAAAGTTCAGCTTGATTTGATTTGAGACCCACTTGTCTGTCTTTCTGGCAGTCCAGAGTATTCACAAAGCTCTCCTCCAGCACCGTATTTCAAATGAATCGTTTTTCTTCCTGTCAGTTTTCTTCACTGACCAACTTTCACACCCATGCATAGTAACTGGGAATAAAATAATGTGATTGATCTTGACCTTTGCCTTCAGTGATACCTGCTTACAGGTTACCTTAGATATATTACCTTGCAGAAGCAGGTAATATATCTACGGGACCACTGAAAAAATTAAGTAGATGCCTAGCTTTTGATGGTAATCCATCTTGATCAGGCTCTGTCCCAAAATTTCATGACTCGGTTGTTTTCATGCCAGGCAAAGTTTTCTTAAGCTGAGTTGATATTTTTGAATTCCTTCAACGCTGTCCTTCCAAGTCTCAGTCTTCTGATTTCTTGGCTGCAGTCTCCATTCGAATTGATAACTAAACCAAGGTACTGAAAATCTTTAACAATTTCAATGTCTTCACTGTCAACACTAAAGTACTGTAACTCTTCTGTAGTCATGATTTTTGTCTTCTAAGTTTTCAACTGCAATCCCACCTTGCCACTTCCACTAAAAGTCATTTCAAGCCATTGCTACTTTTTGCCAGTAAGAAGAATTTAGATTATTAATGTTTCTTCCACTAATTTCCACTCCTTCTTTATATGAATCTATAGTTTGGCTTTCTCCCAGCCAGATCTGTCCCTAATACCCATTCTTCACAGGCAGGGCGGTTGAGGACCTTGACCCCGAAAGAGGTCTGGAGGGAAAGAACAAGAAACCAGGCCTTTTCGGCCATCGCCTCCCCCCCCCCCAACATATGGAACAAGCTGCCCATTGAGATCTGCCTGGCACCTTCTTTTAAAACCTGGATGGGTTTAAAAGAGCACTGAAGACCTGGTTCTTCCATAAGGCTTTCCCGGAGCATTAAGCTCTTGGCCTCCCTTTTACCATCCTTTTTGTCTTCCTTTCCATCACCCTTTTTACCACCTTTATTGCCATCGGTTTTAATTCACCCTATTTGGCTTGTACTAATTAATTTATTTTATCATGCTTTAATATCATTGTTTATACTGTTGTTAGCTCCCCAGAGTGGCCTGGTTGCCAGATGGTGCGGGGTACAAATTCAATAAATAATAATAATGTAGATTGAAAATGTACTTCACACTCAATGTATACTTCATCCTTTCTTGAAACAAAGCGTGTCCTCTATCTTAAATACAAAGATGCCATGAACACAACTTAGAATAAGTTAGTCACTACTGTATCCAGTTAAATCTAACAGTTATAAAACCAGCTCCGGATACTTCCATTCCACCGGGTTTGTTTGTTTGTTCAGTCATTTAGTCGTGTCCGACTCTTCGTCACCCCATGGACCAGAGCACGCCAGGCCCTCCTATCTTCCACCGCCTCCCGGAGTTGTGTCAAATTCATGTTGGTTGCTTCGATGACACTGTCCAACCATCTCATCCTCGGTCGTCCCCTTCTCCTCTTGCCTTCACACTTTCCCAACATCAAAGTCTTTTCCAAGGAGTCTTCTCTTCTCATGTGATGGCCAAAGTACTGGAGCCTCAGCTTCAGGATCTGTCCTTCCAATGAGCACTCGGGGTTGATTTCCTTTAGAATTGATAGGTTTGTTCTCTTTGCAGTCCAGGGAACTCTCAAGAGTCTCCTCCAGCACCACAATTCAAAGGCATCCATTCTTCGGCGGTCAGCTTTCTTTATGGTCCAGCTCTCACTTCCATACAACACTACAGGAAAAACCATAGCTTTGACTATTCAGACTTTTGTTGGCAAGGTGATGTCTCTGCTTTTTAAGATGCTGTCAAGGTTTGTCATTGCTTTCCTCCCAAGAAGCAGGCGTCTTTTAATTTCGGGGCTGCTGTCTCCATCTGCAGTGATCATGGAGCCCAAGAAAGTAAAATCTGTCACTGCCTCCATATCTTCCCCTTCTATTTCCCAGGAGGTGATGGGACCAGTGGCCATGATCTTAGTTTTTTTGATGTTGAGTTTCAGACCGTTTTTTGCACTCTCGTCTTTCACCCTCATTACAAGGTTCTTTAGTTCCTCCTCACTTTCCGCCATCAGAGTGGTATCATCTGCATATCGGAGGTTGTTGATATTTCTTCCGGCAAACTTAATTCCAGCTTGGGATTCCTCCAGTCCAGCCTTCCGCATGATGTATTCTGCATATAAGTTAAATAAGCAGGGTGACAATATACAGCCTTGTCGTACTCCTTTCCCAATTTTGAACCAATCCGTTGTTCCATATCCAGTTCTAACTGTTGCTTCCTGTCCCACATATAGGTTTCTCAGGAGATGGATAAGGTGGTCAGGCACGCCCATTTCTTTAAGGACTTCCCATAGTTTGCTGTGGTCCACACAGTCAAAGGCTTTTGCATAGTCAATGAAGCAGAAGTAGATGTTTTTCTGGAACTCTCTGGCTTTCTCCATAATCCAGCGCATGTTGGCAATTTGGTCTCGAGTTCCTCTGCCCCTTTGGAATCCCGCTTGTACTTCTGGGAGTTCTCAGTCCACATACTGCTGAAGCCTACCTTGTATGATTTTGAGCATAACCTTGCTGGCGTGTGAGATGAGTGCAATTGTCCGGTAGTTGGAGCATTCTTTGGCACTGCCCTTCTTTGGTATTGGGATGTAGACTGATCTTTTCCAGTCCTCTGGCCACTGTTGAGTTTTCCAAACTTGTTGGCATATTGAATGTAGCACCTTAACAGCATCATCCTTTAAGATTTTAAATAGTTCAACTGGAATGCCATCACCTCCACTGGCCTTGTTGTTAGCCAGGCTTTCTAAGGCCCACTTGACCTCACTCTCCAGGATGTCTGGCTCTAGGTCAGCAACTATATTGTCTGGGGTGTCCGGGATATCCAGAACTTTCTGATATAATTCCTCTGTGTATTCTTGCCACCGGGTTTAACTGTATTTAATTTCTTGTATGAGACTGTATGTATAAACCAAATGGAATGAAATAAAATAAAGACATCATGCTTTCTCATCTTTGGTAAGCAATCCCATCTTTGGCATCGATGAGCTATTAAGTTCTGTATAGTCCCAAAACAGGTATCGTACAAGGAATCGCAAAATGTCCACTTTGGAAACTGTAATTTCTAGCTGATGTTGCATTTAAAGTACTATTTTCTTTACTGTACTGTTGGTGTATGAAGACAAAAGTGATCTTCATGCAGCACCATAAAAACTAAACCGCAGATTAAATGAAGTACAAATAAAATATTCAACTGCATCAACTGAATTAATGTCCTCTAACAGCTTGTTGCCACTACGACTAAATATCTCATACCAGTCAAACACCAGCAGCTCTCGGCATTCCAGACCAGTCTTTGACAAAAACCAAGGAAAGAAGTGAAATCATATGGAAAGCACTGCACTAGATTTCAGGAGAGGAAGTGAGCTATTTTTATCTACATAGGCAGAACCAGATATTCTGACATAGGGAAATTCAAAAAATTATTTTAAAAAAAACCCCAAACACTGTTGTTTATTAAAAAGAGGAGATACTTTACGCGACATATCATAAGACAACAATACTAAGAGAAGTCAAAGGAGAAGAGGAAGGCCAAACCTTAAATGGGTTGGCTTAATCAATGAGGCCATGGTCTCGAGTTTGCAAAATCTGAGAAGGGCTGTTGATCACGGGACCTTTGGAGGTCATTAATTCATAGGGTTGCCGTTATGATGGCGCATAACAAAAGCAACACCTTAAGGGGAGTTCCTTGAAGAACAAATACTCTGATTGGAAGCAGACTTAATCTATGAAAGGCATGGACATTATGAAAAACAGCTTTGCCAAACTGATCTCCTTGCCAGTTGCAAGCTCCCTATGAGTCACCATACACATTAAGAACGCCAGCTTTGCTGCACTGGCTTCCCTCTTGTTCCAAGAGTACAAGACATAGTCCCAGGTTCCCAATGATTATGCAGTTACTTATTTATCAGATGCCGATATTTTATTTTTGTATGTACACAAAACATTTTACGGCAGACCTTCAAACTGCCTATAAAACGTTATATATATCCTTATGGTATGTCTGAAACCATTAGAGTCAAAAGCTTCTAGCAAGGTGCTTTCTCCAAATGCTACGGGTATTTCTATCTGTAAAAAAGAAATATAGTATCTCAAGACTGAAGGATGTGTACTATATTTCCACTATCTGGAAATTACGGATTATATTACTCCAGTCTTAAAGCCTGTGTGTATTAGGCTTCCCACATACTGTATATCTAACCTCAGAAGTGCTGCTTTTCACATTAAAGTCCTAAACAGTTTGAAGCCAAGTTACTTATGTGGCCATCTCTTCCACAGCAGCCTGTCCATCAGTTGATTGACATCTGAGGCTCAGTTTATGGTCCAGTCCTGCATGGCCTTCCATGGCAGGCCCTTGTCAATGGTGGTGTTGAGACTATGAGATTGCCTTCCTCTTTGAGGCATTAGATCCTTTCTTTGTTTATGATTTCTATGATCACTGAAAAGTGTTTTGTCCAATTAAGGCTTTAGTGTTTACCATGTCAGTGTACCATGCGTGGCACAAAATGAAAATTTCTTTTAGGTAGGAAGTCTTGGAATCACAGTGCAGACATGCAATGGTATATAACAAAGAATTCAGCAGCCAAAAATACACAATTCATTTTATATTTTCCAGGTATCAGGTCTGGGTAATGTTGCTATGTTCTCTCTGAGGCTGCCATGCCTAATTGAGTTGGCAAGGAGGAGGGAAAAAGATCCTCCATTTTCTCTTAACTCAATCTTACAAGAAGCAATCTCAGAGTAAGTCTGGGATTGTTCAAGGCTCAACATACATTCCAACAGTTTAAAGAAGATTCACACTGACATTCACAACTGTAATACAAATCCCTACAAAACCACTTTCATGCCCCCTGCTGATATGAGTAACTGCACAGCCTAAAAAAACTAAAGTCTGATTAATATAAGATGAAATCAAGGCGGTATGCTTTTAAAGCAGGTATGTCTCTCAGTCTCTTCTCTACATACACGATTCTTGTTGTTGACATCTTAATTCTCTTCTAGGGCGTCTTCTTGGGCTGTCATGATGCCCAGGACAATGCTTGCCAGCCCTAGAGAAAGTCAAATGGGCAGTACGTGGAACAAAAATATCTCTAACAAAATTAACAATTAGGAATTTCCTGCAGAGCACCAGCTGGCAGAAGATCATTATCAAAGAGGACAGGCATGGTTTTCATCTAGCAGGCCAGCTTAACCATTGCCAGAGCAAATTTCACAGCCACTGGTGCTTTCTGCAGGATGGCAGCAAAAAGGTCTGGCAGACAAAAAGCCTTCTAGCGTTTCGGAAGGTGCCCAATTTAAAAGTGGCCAAGCAAAAGGGAATTCCCGTATTCCTTTCGTCAACAACTCACTACGCCAAAAGCTCTTCCCAATGTATTCTTACCAGGCACAGTATTTTGAATCCACCATCACAGAAGGAAGCACACTCTCTGCAGTCCAGACTGGATGGAACGCATATCACAGCTGCCGTCCCCCATCAAGAGCCTTTTATGAGTCAAAACACAGTTACAATGACATGCTACCGGAACACCAGTCCTCGAGACCCAGCAATCATTATTCATCATCAAAGCTCCATTCTTCTATTAACTTAGTTGCATGGAACAGTGAAGCTGTGATGCTGTTTTTAAAAAAAAGCAGGATTCTTTGGTTTAAAGTTTACTATCTTTTTTCCATGTGGAACACTGGGGGTGTAGGCCAGTAGAAAGTATGACGCGTTATCATTTCCTGTTTTAAAAAAACAACACAGCTAAAGCCTACTATGCCATTTCAATGGAGAACTCCATATCAAGACTATCATTAAAGAGCAAATGGAAAGAAAGAATTGAAAAACAGGTTGTACTATCCTGTTTTTCTTAACAGTACAGTGCTCCTAATAGTTGGACACTAATTAACTCTTCTTTGCCCTCGTCACAAAACAATAACACACAGCTTCTAAGAATCATAGTCACACGCAATCTAATGGAACACACAGACAGAGAGATGATTTCCCTCCAAATTTAGTCATATTAAAAAAAAAACTTAAACTGTTCTTTAAGATCCCAAGTTCAAAACACAGCCTGTGAATTTAGATCAAGAGCTTTTAAAAAGACAGTCATAGCTCTTTTCTATGGGCAAATTTTCCTTTTTCAAAAAAAACCCCCCACCCTTTTTACTGGCTGAACAGCTCAGTGGTTTAGGTATCTTGACTATGGGGCCGTAGGTTGGGTATTTGATTCCCCACTATGGCAGTACCAGCTGGACAGGCAAAGCTGGCAGGTTTCAGTGTGTCCTGCACCTTAAATAAAACAAGTTCTTTTTTGGCATAATTTTTTTTGTGGACTTTAAACCATTTCTGCAGATCCCATCTGAAAAAGTGGGTTAAAGTACATGGAAGTACAAGTTTCCACTTTTCACTGTTTCTCAACCAGAAGCCAGTGACATCATGGAAAGTACTGTCTACCACAACAGTTCAGACAAGTCTTTATATATATATATATCCCTCTCTCTCTCTGATTAAGTGTGACCCCTCCTTACCGTGTGGCATCAGAAGAATAAGCAGGGCAAAGTTCTGCTAGGTGGGAGAAAGGGAACTGAAGTTATTCACACAATAGGAAAATCCTTCATAACTGGTGTAAATAACAGGGCTGGGGTGGGCAGAGTTCTGTGAACATTTGCTTAATCTTTTAAATGGGCATGCACTTTCCCCATAACTATTAGGTAAAGGTAAAGGTTCCCCTTGACATTTAGTCCAGTCGTGTCTGACTCTAGGGTGTGGTGCTCATCCCCATTTCCAAGCCATAAAGGCAGCGTTTGTCCAAAGACAGTTTCCATAGTCATGTGGCCATCACGACTAGACATGGAACGCCGTTACCTTCCCACCGAGGTGGTACCTATTTATCTACTCACATTTTTACATGCTTTAGAACTGCTAGGTTGGCAGGAGCTGGGACAAGCGACAGGAGCGCAATCCATCATGTGGATTCGATCTTACGACTGCTGGTCTTCTGACCTTGCAGCACAGAGGCTTCTGTAGTTTAACCCACAGCATCACCATGTTCCCCCCCCCCCATAACTATTAGCAACATGCAAATCAGTATGGGATGTCAGGCCTTATACTGTACGTTAATATATATTTTTAAAAAGAAACAGTATTTCTTAGTATAACTTCTTTTATCAAGTTCAAGAGGGACCTGAAAGCATCACCACATTCAAGGGGGCAGAAGGGAGGTGCCACACAGTAAGGAGGGTCACAGTTAATCAGAGAGATTTGCATGATTTTTAATTTGTCTTTAAAAGGGCTTGATAGATAAATGCTAGCATCTCACTAAGTCTATAAAACTACCAGCCCATCAAGTGCTTGGCAATAAAACATTTCACGTCTACATAACAATTTTACAAAGTTGTAAAATTTCAGAATTGTATCCCAGTCTAATTTCAGGCACTACCTATTCAAATAATATTTTGCAATAAATGTCTGGGAGTAAGTACTAATGTTTTTTGTTGTTGTTTTTAAAATAAGCATAGCTGTACAGCACAATTAATGGGCAAGTCCCACTCATATCAACATGATTTACTTCCAATTGAAGAAGACTTTGCTTCACAAATAAGCAAAGCAGTCAAAATAAAAATATGGAAATGCCTGGTCATGAATACTAAGAGTTTCAAAGTTTTAATTGTCATTGTTTGCATGACCCCTCTTATTATTTCCAAGCTTCTAAGTTCCCATTTTGTACAGATAATGAATTTCAAATGCGTCTATATCTCACTTGGTGAGACCAAGTAAATAATATAAAAGCAAAAGAAACATTGCTAGTGGAGAAGGAAAAAAGGAATGGAATAGATCGACATTTTTAAATGACCGTTTATGACATTTCTCCAGCATGAATCCCTAGCAAGTGGAAGTTAATTTTCTGACTATATCTCTCAAGTTAAAGAGTGAAACTTTGTTCCTTCCGCTAGCATACTGTGGGAACAGGTGGCTTGGTCTGTCACTCATCATTTTCATGCTTCGTTGCCATCCATCATCAAGTGCCAGCTTGTGCACTGCTATCATGTACAAGTTGGGTCTCCTGATGACTGATTCAAGTAGCATCAAATAAGACGATTCATGTATCATGAAACATATCTGTGCACTGTTTCTGCTGCTTGCGTGGTGAACTTCATCTCTTATTTGGCAAGGCATATATGGCTGCTATAGGCAGAATTCCTACATGCTAAGCTAAAGCTGACAAACAACATAGCCAAGATCCTAATTTCCAAAGTAGTGCCTTAGCTTTATAGAAGGAATACCTGCACAGACTTTGGTTGGGTATGTTAACACAGGGAAAGGATTTGCATAATTACAGAATATTTTGCAGCAGGATGAGGGGCTCTTCTTGGCCAGTTGTGTTTAAAAATGGCAGGCATTTGAAGAGTTAACTAAAAGAATATTAAAATCATATTTTATTTCAAAAAATACAGTTAGATGTACAGGCTTGGAGCCTAACTCCTCAAAAACACAGATACTCCTGCTGAGGGAAGGGGGAAGTCAATCATTACCGATTATCTTCTGCTATTTCAGAAAACAGAATTCAGAATGACCTTAATATATTATAGAGAACTCATTCAAAACAAAATGACTTCCAAAAGTGAAAAATGTAAAATCCTAAATTTCAACAGGAAAAAGCACATAACAAACATAGAATAGGTGGCAGTTCCCTTGCCAGCTATGTATCTGAAAAGGACCCTTGGATCCTAGTAGATATTCCCATAGACAACCATTAAAATGTGAGCTAGACGAAGCTACTTTTAAGTTCATTAATAGTTGATTGATAGACGGCAGCCAATGGTTCTACATTAGCCTGCAGAAGAGTGCCACAAGGTTCCATCCAAATGTTGTTACATATAGTATCATCCAGGTCACTTTTGACATACTGCAGTTCAATGTCTTAATAACCTGCAAACGTTCCTATAATTAACAGCCCTCCTTCCTTCTTAAAAATGTAAGGCTGTTGAGGTGTTTTGTTTTTTTGTTCTTCTCTACTGAGTCAATCCATCTCTTATTTGGTCTTCCTCTTTTCCAACTCCCTTCAATTTCTCGTAGCATTATTGTCTTTTCCAATGAGTTTTGTGTTCTCCTAATGTGCCTGGAACATAATAGCTTCAGTTCAGTAATACTTGCTCCTAGGCAGAGTTTCAACTTGATTTCTTCTTGAATTCACTTTATTATTCTGGTGATCCAGAAAAGGTAAAGGAACAAAATGAACCATAGCCCTGAGCTTCCAGGAGCTGAGTTGGTCTGTTAGTGACAGGGTGGACTTGATTTAAATCACAATTAAAATCTTAAAAATTGGATTTTTTTTCCAATTTAAATAAAAAATAGATTTTAAAAATTTAAATCAATTTGATTTTTTTAAAAAAATCATTTATATATATATATACACACCCTGGTTAGTGACATGGCCTTTTTGGAGTTCAACTACTCATAGGGTTGCCATAAGTGAGAGATGAATGGATAGCAGTTAACCAAATACATTAGAACTGTCTTTAGTGGATTTAATTTCATTGATACTTTATTTATTCTTTATTCATTCTTATTTGTTTATTCATACTTTTATCTTGCCCAACTAGTGGCAGAGCCATTATTCTAGGCAGCAAACAAATCATAATAACACGAACTACAAATCTCAATAACAACCACATAAACAGGAAACAAGAAACATAATATTTTAAAATAAAATAACTAATTGAAAACAAAGACTATAAAATATTTTAAAATGTTAAATACAACAGTATTAGGGGGCAAAACCAGGGCAGGTTCATAAGCAACAAAACAAACAAAAAAAAACCATCAATCAATCATTAAGATTACTCTGGGATAAGGCCTTAAGGGGCTTGTGAGACAGATTTTAAATTGTCCATCACCTACAGTACTTCATGTTTACACTTTGTATTTTCATGCTGTTTCATTGTAGTCATTATATTTGATCATTTCCCACCATTTGCTGGCAAGGAAAAATACAAATTAACTAACAATAAATAAAAATTAAACTTTGGTAAGCACTGCAATTTGAGGAACTAAGGGTCAAATGCATGATGTGTCAATAGGCAACTTTTCTGTTTACTCTAAAGTAAACATCCAACTGTCTACAGCTCTCATCTGAACTGTAAAGCTGGAACATTACATCTGATTTGTGTACAAAGTGAAATAAGGGTGAGAAAGGTGAATTTAAAAGGACAGCATCAATTGAGATCATTTTAATCCCTGCACGGTGGTGCTGCCTCTAGCCATGAGTCAGCCCTGATCTAGGTCTGGGTGACACAACCAATCCTAAAGTCAACAAAAAAGGGGCCATGTAACAATACATGTTTCACATAGTATACCTTGAAGAAACCTCAGAAGAAATACAGAATTTAGATTGTAACACATGAATGGAGTACTACTTACATAGCAACCCACAACATTGTAAAAAGGCAACAGTGTCAGAGGATGAATTGCTGGGCTGGAACAGTTCCAGGCATAGGATGTTACGATTGAGTCATTGTCTACTACAGTGGTTCTTAACCTTTTTGAAAGAAACGCCCCCTTGAGCCATTGAGGAAGTTATCATTGCCCCCCTCCCCGCGTGATGATATCTTTCTTATCTATCTATCTATCTATCTATCTATCTATCTATCTATCTATCTATCTATCTATCTATCTATCTATCTATCTATCTATCTATCTATCTATCTATCTATCTATCTATCTATCTATCCATTTATTCATTTATTCATTTATGACACTTAAATCCAATGACCCCCTGAAAACAAAATTCAATTGCAAGAAAATGAAATGCCCCCCAAAAGTAACATTTTATGATTTAGTTGCAAGTGAATTTTAAGACGCAAAAAGAAATATTAAAAGGGCATAAAACAAACCGCAATGCAGCAACTAAAAATTTCAAGATGAAAACTCTGAAACTAAATTAAGATTGAAGGAAAATATATATTCATGCACACTGTAAAAAGGCTGCAGCCATCTTCACAGGTTTGGCTTGCTCCAGCGCCCCCCTACCGCCCCCCTTCTGCTCCAGCGCCCCCACACCGCCCCTTTTTGTTCTACTGCCCCCCTGAAAAATGAAATTGCCCCCTGGGGGGCATTATCACCCACGTTAAGAACCACTGGTCTACTACACTGCAAGCAGCAGCTTTGGTCTTAAGGATTCAGCTTACTTCTACAGTTCTGAAAAAGTATCAAAGGGTTTCCATGGTAGTTGGAAGTGGGATGAAGCATGGCTTGATTGTTAGCATTCCATGGGAAACCTGAATTCAAGCCATCAATTATTTTTCAACAAGAGAGCAATTTGTCACATGTCAGTTTGCTGAACGGAAACAGAAATCCTTCCACTCCTCCTTGGGCTGACTTACCAAGTCAAATTCTTAATATATTATGAAGCCATTCTCCTTCTCCTCAACCTCTCCCTTTCTTTCCTCATGCACACACACGGAGAGAGAAACAAAGTATTGCTGCTATTTCAAGATTTAAAACAGAATACCCTTTGAAACTAAAGCATGAATTTTCTAAAAACATGCTGAGATTTATAATATCCATAATTAACGTAATTTCCTTACCTCTCTTCTCTATGTGCAGACATAATTCATCAGCACTGGAAGACAATGCAAATATAATACTCAACTACAATCAGTACAAACCAGGTTTGCAAACCAAGTTTACATTACCAATGTGTCAGACTTTCCAAGCCCCTGATGGGCAGTAAATATACCTTTCCATGATCTTGAACTATAACACACAATTGATCCGAAAATTCTAGAATATTGGATTTTGCATTGAACTGTTCAAGAATCTAGAGTACTCATTTGAATCAAGGGGGGTTTTTGAACCATTTTATTTATTTATTTATTTTATTTATTTACAATATTTTTCAGCCGCACCATTGCCAGTGGCTTCTGGGCGGCGTACAACATCAAAACCTAAAAACATTAAAAACATTTTAAGAAACAGTATAAAATACCATATATTAAAATATTTCTTAAAACAATTAAAACATTAAAAGTAATTAATTAAAATGCTGGGTGAACAGAAAGGTCTTTGCCTGGCGCCGAAAGGCCAAGAGTGTCGGAGCCAGGCGGATCTCTCTAGGGAGGGTGTTCCAAAGTTGGGGGGCAACAACCGAGAAGGCCCTATTCCGACATGCCATCCCCTTCACCTCTTTCAGGGATGGCACCTTCAGAAGGGCCTCCTGGCCTGATCTTAGAGGACGGGCAGGCACATATGGAAGAAGGCGGTCCTTTAGGTAACCAGGTCCTAAGCCGTTTAGGGCTTTATATGTCAAAGTAAGCACTTTGAATTGGGCCCGAGCAGCAATCGGCAGCCAGTGTAAATTTTTCAGAACCGGCGTGATATGAGTCCGTGCGGCGGCACCACTTACCAGCCGCGCAGCCCGGTTCTGTGCCAGTTGCAGTCGTCGGACCGTCTTCAAAGGCTGCCCCACGTATAGCGCATTGCAGTAATCCAGTCTGGTTGTTACCAGTGCATGAGTGACTGCTGCCAGGCTCCGCTCATCCAGGTAAGGGCGAAGTTGATATATTCTCCGCAGCTGTAAGAAGGCACCCCTGGACACCGAGTCCACCTGGGCTTCCAAGGTCAGACTGGGGTCAAGGAGCACCCCCAAGCTGCGGACCCTATCCTTTAGGGGGAGTGTGATCCCGTCTAAGGTAGGGAGATGGCCCTTTAACCTATCTGGCGGGGCACCTACCAGCAGCACTTCAGACTTGTCTGGATTGAGCCTCAGTTTATTGACCCTCATCCAGACCATTATCAAGTCCAGGCACGAGTTCAGAACGGTGACTGCCACACCTGGATTGGTAGAAAATGAGAGGTAGAGCTGGGTGTCGTCAGCATATTGCTGACTCCTCAGCCCAAACCTCCTAACGACCTCCCCCAGCGGTTTCATGTAGATATTGAACAGCATGGGGGACAGTATAGAGCCCTGAGGAACCCCATGACGCAACCGCCATGGGTCAGAGCTACTGTCCCCCAGCACCACCTTCTGGACTCGATCAGCCAGGTAGGAACGGAACCACTGTAAAACAGTGCCTCCAATTCCCATCCCAGCCAGTCTGTCCAGAAGGACACCATGGTCGATGGTGTCGAAAGCCGCTGAGAGGTCCAGGAGAATCAACAGGGATGCATTACCCCTGTCTTTCTCCCGGCAAAGGTCGTCATACAGGGCGACCAAGGCAGTTTCCGTCCCATAACCCGGTCTGAAACCCGATTGAAATGGATCTAGATAATCCGTTTCATCCAGGAGAGCCTGGAGCTGCTCAGCCACCACATGTTCCAACACCTTGCCCAGAAAAGGGATGTTTGCTATTGGACGATAGTTGTTCACTAGTCCTGGATCCAGATTAGGTTTTTTTAGGAGCGGGCGAATCACTGCCTCCTTTAATGGGGCAGGAACCACTCCCTCTCTTAACGAGGAGTTGATGACCTCCAGGATCCAGGTGCAAACTCCCCTGGCAGATTTCTTTATTAGCCATGATGGGCAAGGGTCGAGTTGTGTAGTGGTGGCACGAACCGATCCAAGCACCCTGTCCACATCCTCAGGTCGCAACAACTGAAACTCATCCAATAAATTATGACATAAGTCCGGAGCACTGGACACAACCATGGGCTCTGCATCAACAGTGGAGTCCAAATCTTTGCGAATCTGAGCAATTTTTCCCTCAAAGTGCGTAACAAATTCGTTACAGCGAGCCACTGAGGAGTCCAGGACCTCCACCGAACCATTAGGTTGAAGAAGGTCCCGGACCACTCGAAATAGCTCTGCTGGACGACACACCGAGGAAGCGATACGGCTGGAGAAATACTGGCGTTTCGCCAGCCGTATTGCCACAGAGTAGGCCCGATAATGGGCTCTAAGCTGTGTTTGGTCATAGTCGCAGCGATATTTCCTCCATCTGCGCTCAAGCCGTCTCCCCAACCGTTTCATGGCCAAAAGCTCCTCTGTGTACCATGGAGCCTTATAGGCTCTGCGGGCAGGGAGAGGGCGCCTAGGTGCGATCGTGTCAACCGCCCGGGCCATCTCCTTGTACCACAAGGCGACCTGGGCTTCGACAGGAGCGCCGACCATATCAGCTGGAAACTCCCCTAGAGCATTCAGGAATCCTTCAGGATCCATAAGTCTCCGGGGGCGGATCATTTTAATTGATCCCCCACCCCTGCAGAGGGTAGTAGTGGCTAAGAGTCTAAATTTTACCAGGAAATGGTCCGACCATGACAACGGAGTCAAAGATAAATCCACCACATCCGGACCACCATCCCCCTGTCCCGCAGAGAATACTAGGTCAAGTGTATGGCCTTTCTCATGAGTCGGGCCGATGACATGTTGAGACAGCCCCATGGTTGTCATGGCGGCCATGAAGTCCTGAGCTGCCCCTGATAAAGTGGCCTCAGCATGGAGATTGAGGTCCCCCAGTACCAAAAGTCTGGGGGTCCTCAACACCAGATCCGAGATCACCTCCGTCAGCTCAGGTAGGGAGACTGTTGGTAAGCAGCAGGGTGGGCGGTACACCAGCAGAATCCCTAGTCTGTCTCGCAAGCCCAACACACAATACAGGCCCTCTAGACCATTTCCCAAGGGGACAGGGAGCCTGGAAAAATGGAAGGAATCCTTGTAGACTATTGCCACACCTCCTCCCCGCCCCTCCGGGCGACCCTGGTGTTGGACCAAGTACCCAGGGGGACATAACTGAGATAGAGGAACTCCTCCTTCTTCTCCCACCCAGGTCTCAGTAATGCATGCCAGGTCGGCCCCCTCATCCAAAATTAAGTCATGGATGAGGGCAGTCTTGTTTTTTGCCGACCTGGCATTTACCAACAATACCATGTGGCCCGGAGGGTGGCTGATGTGGTCACCTGGTACCATTTGGCTAGGAGTAGAGCTAGAAAGGGGGATAGGTGTAAGGTATCTAACCTCCTTTCTCCTACTCGGGCATGCTCTACTCCCACCGCCATATCTTCCCCTGCCGTATATTGTCTCTATTGGTTGCCCCAGAGACCCCTCAGACCCCCCTGTTTCCCAGCTTGTTCCCCAAACGGTTCCTTCAGGGAATCTGGCAGCCAGCGAGAGCCCAGCCATAGTCCCACCGTCTCTCACTCGGTGAGCTGTGGAAGGCAGATGAAGTTCGGCTCCCCCGAGTGCAGGAATGCTGGTCTGAAAGGGCCCCAGAAGCAGCTCCAGCTTAAAAGCCTTCGTTTCCCCTTGAGCCAGGTGGCTGATGTAGGGAGGGGAGGAGGCAGCCAAAAAGCAACAGGGCTCAATCCTGCAGAGCAAGGGTGACTTAGCCAGTTCCCTCTGCAAAAGGCTGGCAGCCGGCCAACCACAAACCCACCGTCTCTCACTCGGTGAGCTGCGGAAGGCAGATGAAATTCGGCTCTCCCGAGTGCAGGAATGCTGGTCTGAAAGGGCCCCAGAAGCAGGTCCGGCTTAAAAGCCTTCTTTTTCCCCTTGAGCCAGGTGGCTGATGTAGGGAGGGGAGGAGGCAGCCAAGAAGCAACAGGGCTCAATCCTGCAGAGCAAGGGTGACTTAGCCAGTTCCCTCTGCAAAAGGCTGGCAGCCGGCCAACCACAAACCCACCGTCTCTCACTCGGTGAGCTGCGGAAGGCAGATGAAATTCGGCTCCCCCGAGTGCAGGGATGCTGGTCTGAAAGGGCCCCAGAAGCAGCTCCGGCTTAAAAGCCTTCTTTTCCCCTTGAGCCAGGTGGCTGATGTAGGGAGGGGAGGAGGCAGCCAAGAAGCAACAGGGCTCAATCCTGCAGAGCAAGGGTGACTTAGCCAGTTCCCGCTGCAAAAGGCTGGCAGCCGGCCAACCACAAACCCACCGTCTCTCACTCGGTGAGCTGCGGAAGGCAGATGAAGTTCGGCTCCCCCGAGTGCAGGAATGCTGGTCTGAAAGGGCCCCAGAAGCAGCTCCAGCTTAAAAGCCTTCTTTTCCCCTTGAGCCAGGTGGCTGATGTAGGGAGGGGAGGAGGCAGCCAAAAAGCAACAGGGCTCAATCCTGCAGAGCAAGGGTGACTTAGCCAGTTCCCTCTGCAAAAGGCTGGCAGCCGGCCAACCACAAACCCACCGTCTCTCACTCGGTGAGCTGCGGAAGGCAGATGAAATTCGGCTCTCCCGAGTGCAGGAATGCTGGTCTGAAAGGGCCCCAGAAGCAGGTTCCGCTTAAAAGCCTTCTTTTCCCCTGGAGCCAGGTGGCTGATGTAGGGAGGGGAGGAGGCAGCCAAGAAGCAACAGGGCTCAATCCTGCAGAGCAAGGGTGACTTAGCCAGTTCCCGCTGCAAAAGGCTGGCAGCCGGCCAACCACAAACCCACCGTCTCTCACTCGGTGAGCTGCGGAAGGCAGATGAAGTTCGGCTCCCCCGAGTGCAGGAATGCTGGTCTCTTATTTTCAGTAAGAACACTAACAACATGTAGAACAGATGTAGAAGTTTTACAAATTATGGCCAAAAAAAGTTGCTAACAAAAATGTGTTGATAGATAGCTCCTGAGAAATCCCCAGAAGGAACAACTGAGTGGTTGACTCCAGGAGGGAAAACACTATGACCCATAAGAGCAAACCAGACATTTGTAGAAACTGGCAAGAGCATCAAAATGTAGTTTCTAGGGGGGAAAGAGAGGCAGCAGGGAGGCTGCACACAGCTTGTAGGGAAGCTCTACAGCAGTGGTTCTTAACCTTTGTTACTCGGATGTTTTTGAACTTCAACTCCCAGAAACCCCAGTCAGCACAGTTGGTGGTGAAGGCTTCTGGGAGTTGCAGTCCAAAACTCCTGAGTAACTCAAGGTTAAGAACCAGAGCTCTACAGGATTGCACTAAAAAAGGACAAGACAAGCCATCTTCAAATGGAAGAAGAAGGTGAAGTAGAGCAACCAAAAAAACAACTTCTTTTTGTCTAGCTTCACATCCTCCGGGTCCTTGCAGCCCTCATAACCAAGGGAAGGGCTGTACAACTCTCCAAAATCTTTTTCAGCCAACATGTGTATCGACTGACAAACAATTAGCTATGAGTTATAGAAATTGGCAGCTGTTTTTCCTTGCATCATACAAATCCTATCAGCTTATCAGAGAAGATCCAAAGGCTTGTTAGACACTGCAGTTGCATCTCACCCCAGAGGTCACTATAATCCAGAGATGATTCAGATGTGCAATATTTATGAAGGGCTCGGAGATAGCAGAATTACAACTGCTGTATTCATTCATGCCTCAGCTGGACATTAAAATACTTTCTGCAACTGAACACTCATCTGTCTCAGGGGAAGCCATCAAAGCAAGACACAATACGCTAAAATGCAATGAAGCTTTTTTTTTTAACAGCCTGGAAGTATCAAGTTATTCATGTTCACATTTTAAAAAACACAAGGCCCTAAAATATTTAACAATGCTTTATTGCAACACAGCTTCCTTTTTAGGTCAATTTTAGGTCAAGTGTTCAAAAGCCTTAGATTGTGTCATGAAAAGAAATATATTTTTCAACCCATACAATAACTCAAGCTTTTAACCTCTAGTTTTCTATTTACAGAGTCTGCTTTACAATAGTAACTTACAATCCTTCATTCCCACATAAACTCAGTGCTGCTTACTACTGACTAGACACCTAGAAGGTTACACTGTTGCATTTCTAAATGTTTGAAAATAATATTTCAAAAATTCTGAGCAAGTAAAATGCTAAGCACTTTACTTGCCATTAGTTGTACTTCTGGTCTATGCCAGATTGTATCTTTTCACAATAATCAACTCTTAGTTATCTTCTAGCCAAACGTCAGGAATGAATTGTTGTCTGCATTCCACAGCATGGCACAGCAGCCTTTGATACAATAGCTATTGTCAATGAACTGCATGAGGTTCTTTCAGCAAATCATGGCATTGAACGAATCACTGTTTTAGTGCACATATTTTGTCCAAACATACTCCTTTGCTTTATGTATTCTGATACGAACACATGATACATGGAACAGCACTGCTCAGTGGCAAATTATTCTTTTAACTAAAAAGAAAAGGGGGAAATTTTAAAAATCTGTATTGAGTGGGCTAAATTCTAATGGAAATGATTTTTTTAAAAAATCCTTCCTATATTATTCTATTTCATATTTAATTATTAGAGGAATAACAGACCACACACTGGCTGGATAGCAGTGAGTAAGGTACATGGTTGCAGAGCCAAAGGATAGGAGTTTGATTCCCTACTGTGCCTCCTTAGAGGGGGCCTGTCTAGCCTTTAGAAAGATGCAAAGTCCCAAGACAACCGCAGAATAAGGGAATGGCAAACCAGTTCCGAGAGCTGTATACATTGAAAACCCAAAGAAGGTTGCCATAAGTCAGAATTGACTTGACACCATAGAATAAAAGACCATGCCCTAAAAGCAAGGGTGTCCCTTAGAAAGAAAATGGATCTTGGTGGGACGGCAGCAGAAACACTGATTAAGCAAAGCATCACAAATATCAATTATAACAAATTTATTTTGCATTTACATACTACCAGCACAACAGCAGCTTCAGAGCACCACCAGAAATCTTATAGTTCTGAGGTATCACCTCTAATACATCCTATCAGACAATAGTGGATGTAGCTCTATAATTCCAATACAGTATTCCTATCAGGCCTTCTAATTTGTGATGGTGTATGGCCTACCCACATTCACTCCAGAAGATTAAGGGACCTCAGCTTGTGCAACAAGCCATTCCTTTCCCTTCCTTCCCTTTCACTGAATACCTGTCTGCCCATTTCCTGGGTGGGTGGGTGAGTCTCTTTGCCCTGTGAAGCATACTGGGCATGGGCTAAGGGCCTGCCAGGCAGAGAGGGAACTTGTGCCATAAACGGATGCAATTCCGGTGAACAGGCATAGCTGGGTACAAGCTTTATGCACCCATGTGAAGCCGCACAGAATTCAATTCTCACTGAAGACTACAGACATACTGTATGTACACAGAGTCCTGCTCAAAGTATCCTTCTCCATCCAGTGGAGATTCCTGTTACTTTCAAAACAGCCTATTGTGTCCAGTGGTGAGATCCTTGACCCTTTCAATGATCTTGTACGCTCATGATAACATTTGACATTGTGAGCTATGATTTTCCTATAGCCAGATCAGGCAGTTGTGGCCTGCCAGCAGTTCTTGGAATGCAAGCAGCTGTAGCTAGCATAGACAAGGGTGAGGGATCATGGTTGTCTCTAAAGAGTTGACCACTCTATGTCATCATGTTGCATCATGAAAGCTATCTGATACAGCCCAATATAACTGAGCATCATCTGCCCCTAAATGGTCATGACCAGAAGACAGCATTGCTGTCTATTCTCAGTTCTGACACTTTTCAAAAACGCCCTGAAAGGGAAAAACATTTTGATCTATTTCCCTGCCCTTTTTTTGCAGCCTTGCCAAATGTTATAATAAACATTTCATCTGGAGCAACAACCATCCAAGCAGCATTTGAACTATATTCTCTCTCATTCTCCGCCTCCCCCCCCCAAAAAAACATATCTCTTT